>NC_134570.1:76540236-77140236 GCF_050947875.1 Dermacentor variabilis | reverse complement strand
GTAATAGCTGAGAAGACCAAATTCACTTAGGCCTTCGCCCGTCTTGAGAAATTGTGAGTTGCATATGCCTGGCGAAATGCTTGAATTCTTTTCTTTGTTTGTTTCTTTTTTGCAGGCACATATACTACCTTGACAAAACTTTGGTCAACGCTGGACATACCAAGGAAAGGGTCTGGGAGGACGTGAACGTCGTTACAGGCGAGGATGAGTTGCGGGAAGGGCGCACAACAGGCCTTCGCGCACCCAGTGCCAAAAGTGGCAGGCTGATCCTATGGCACGCAGGTAGCGAGGAAGGCTTCGTAAATGGTGCTTGCCTCGTTTTCCGAGCAGCGAAAGGAGCTGGTGACTGCCACAAATAAATGGTTGGGTCACGGATCGAGCAGTGGTTTGCTGAGCAGCTTCTACAAACATCAAACGACGCAGCGTTATAGTAATGGACAATGCACCCTACCACAGTGTTCAACTCGAGAAAGTACCGACAGCATCAACACGAAAGGTTGACATTCATTCTTGGCTAAACGGGCAACCAATCGCGTTTTCCAAGGGTCAATTAAATCCAGAGTTGCTGGAGCTCGTCAGCCAACACAAGATGTTTTCGGCCTATCGCGTGAATACGGTTGCTAAGGCTGCCGGTCACGACGTCATGAGGCATCCTCCGCACCACTGTGAGTTGAATCTCATCGAACTGATTTGGAGCAAGGTGAAAGGTTATGTAGCGGCTAACAATATCGCATTCGCCCTTGCAGATGTCGAAAAGTTGCTGCAGGAAAGCATCAATTTTGTAACGGCAGACAAGTGGCTTAGGGCGCGTTCTCATATTCAAACGATTGAAGAGGAATCCTGGCAGCGTGACGGCATCATTGACGCAAGCATCAACACGCTTGAAATTTCACTTGTATCAGATACGAACGGCGAGAGTGATGTGAGCGACAGTGAGATGAGCGGAATGGAAGAGCCGCTTTGAATGCGGGCACAGTCGCAGAAGCCTCCGCAACATTGTTTCTGCTTGGGCTTCTACCTCAAGCGTTTACTTATCACGCGGCATATGAAATAATTGACTGTGAGGTTTTACGTGCCCAAACCACAATATGATCCCAAAGAACAGCGTAGAGCCCCTCCCTGGAACAATGTGTGCCACATTATGTTTTTTTTTCTTTTAATTTTGAGAGCTCCCCCCTAGAATTAACCAAGCGGGCCTGCAAAATGCGTGAACAAATGCGTTCTTAGACGTGTACCAAAATTTAATGTGCGGACGCTTTTACATTTTGCCCGCATCTAGATTTGGCCGCAGAACCCGCAAGTTTGCGCTTAGCAGCGCGTAGCTAAAGAACTAACCAAAAGTAAAATGATAACTAAAGAAATCGAGAACCTCCTGCAAAAACATGGCAACCAAATACAGAAGTCATATTGATTCATGCATTAGGCAGCTCACATGCTTCACTTATGCTACAGCTAGAGGGAGTCGTAGAGTGTAATCTTTCAATCAAATCGAGCCCTATTCCTAGGGTGCCCACCAAGCTCAAAGGTGGTCAGCATCCTTTTATCTTGGCGCTAGAGTCTCTAGACGCCATTTCTCGATCCTGCCTGTGGAGCGCGGGGGCGCCATAACCCAGCAAGCGTGAAATTTCTGCCCGAAATCGCACAGTGATGAGCACAGCTTTGACTGATTTCTTATACCGACTATGGCTACGGACTTCTCTCAAATACGACCTCTCCCGCTTCGGCTGACAAAGGTACTGCCAAGCTACATCCCTCTGAAAGCCGAGCTAGAGGGAAAACTTAGCTCCGATTGTGTCATGCGTGGCGCGATAACGGAACCATCTTGGCACGCGACGCATGCATGGCCGAATAATGGCTTCTTTCCTCTACGCAACAATACTAAAGTAAAGCACGTGGGTTACCATGATGTAAGCAATAGTGCTAAGTCATGTTTTCGTTACGCGCGGATTTATCCAGCGACCCCCCTGACCCCTTTTAAAGCTGTTTCACGTCAAAATGCTAGTTCAATTATTGCTCGCTCAACAAAGTTAATTTGGGCGTGCCATGCGATGTGTTTCTTAAGAATGAATATAGCCAATCTTAGCAACGTAGTCTCCTAGCTATATTTGTGAAGAAAATGCGCACTTGCGTAAGAAGAAATGTCGCGTGATGAAGAATAAAACTGACCTTTCTATAGAAAATCCAGAAAGTTGTTCAAACTAGGGTACTTTCGGGCGCGCAATCCCCCCTCTCCATCCTCTTTCCTTACCTGCTAATGTTATTGATGTGTTTGCCGAAGCTATTGTTACATCTGCTTTTGCTGATAGCGGCGCAACTGCTTCTGCTATGCATGCCAGATTTTGCACATCACTTCGTAAGGTCACGACCATCTTTCTGTATTGTCACTTCAGACTGCAAGTGCTCAACGCATCGAATCAACAGCAGCGTGCATATGCAGCCCGTGTGATGACTCAAGAACTTTTGTACGCTATAGAGTTTGTAAATTTGCTCTCACGCAATTATTCTAGGATAGGATTTTCTCTCTTGCCAGAACGCTGTAACCGACTGCGCTCGCGCCGAGGTTGAATTCGCCCAACTCAGTGACTTCGCCTTCACCGATCCTCATTTTCTTACTCAACTTGTCCTCAAGCAAGACACCAGCATAGCGCCGTGCTCGTCAGCACTCGTACCAGTCTCGTGTGGTGATATCTCCTATGAAACAGTCTTCTTCACCCCATCCGACCTCCTCGTTGCCCGAAAATCCCTTCCTCTGCATTTTGCTACTCTTGACCTCGCCGCCGGTTTCCGCACAATGCCTGGCTAAAACCCGTTTTTATCCCAGCACACATTTCTTCGTCAAGAATGCCTTGGCCACGTCAATATCATCGATTCTGTGCAGGTTGTCTCCGTCCCCGACGAGGCGTCCTCTACGGCCATCCTCGATCTGAGCGCCCTCTCTGCTCCTGACCCAACGTCTACGCATGTGTTCAGCCCATCCATCGCCGAGTATCTGACACCTTCGCAGCGATCCCAGCTTCTTACCATTTTGCAGTACTTCCGAACTTCTTTCAACTTCGCACAAGCATTCTTAGGCCCCACATCAAGACTCGAGCATCCCATCGACACTGCCTTCTACTTGCCGCTGCGCAACGTCCGTATCGCGTATCCGCTACGGAACGCGCGTCATTGCAGACCAAGTCGACGACATGCTCCGCCGTGGCTTGATTACACTTTGACAGAGCCCATAGGCTTCTGTGACGGCTGCACACGCTTCTGTGTAGATTTCTGGCGCTTAAACAAGATCATACTGAAAGATCATACCACTGCCACGCATTTATGAGGCTCTGGGCTGCTTACAAGACGAAGAGTTCTTCTCTTCAATGGGCTTTCGGTCAGGCTACTGGCATGCACCATTGGTGGAGACCGGTCGCCCAAAAACTGCCCTCGTTACGCCAGATGGGCTATAGTCGAAAGTATGATGGACAACGTTTTGCGTGGCCTTAAATGGATGATCTGTCTCTGCTACCTTGACGACATCGTGGCGTCCGCCTCTGATTTCACAACACATTTACGCTGCCTTAAGCACGTCCAAATTTCCTTGAGCAAAGTCTGTACCTTCATCTCCATAAATGTCGCTTTGCCGCACGCAAGATGACGATCCTCGGCTACGTTGTGTCTAAGGATGGCATTATGCCGGATCCCGAGAAATTACGGGTTGTCTCTGCGTTTCTTAAGCCCACTACAACAAAAGAACTCCGCAATTTTATCGGCTTGCTCACGTATTTCCGGCACTCCGTTCGAAATTTTGCCTCCATCCGGTGAACCCCCACGGAACTGCTTCATTGCGCCAAAGACCCCTCATCGCGCACTGTAAATAACTCACACCGTTAGGGTGTGATTTATATACTTGAAACCCTAAGCGTGTTAGTTCAGACACATTTACAGCCTTTCTCGCTTTTAAGGGTGTAAATTATTTTACAGTGTGGTCTCCTGCCTGCGACCATGCGTTCACCACCTTGCGCCGTCTTCTCACGACGCCACCCCTTCTTCGCCACGTTCACCCTCAAGTGTACTTTGCCCCTGTGGGACTCAAATGTTTTCACCATGTGTCGGTTGCGTTCATTGTCTCCGGACATACGGATGCACCTCCCGCCTGGATTCCTACGACGTGAACAGACCATGCTCTACCGTCTGTGGCTAGGCGTTGCCTTTACAAACACCTATGCTTTCCTCATAGGAATGGCCAACAGCCCCACGTGCGACCCATGTAACACCGACGAGACGCTCGCACACATTATCTGTGTCTGCCCGCGATACAGTGCTGAGAGACAAGTGATGTGCAGAGTACTGGACCAGTTGGACAATCGTCCACTTTCAGAACTTAAAGCTTTAGGCCAATGCTCCGAAAGAACATCCGCGTTGAAGGCCTTACTCGCGCTAGTAAGGTTCTTGCGGTCTACGGGGCTTCACGACAGACTCTAAGAATGCCGCCCCCTACCGCTCTGTAGTGTACGCGCTTTGTTCGTGCTTGTCTCCCTTTCTTTCTATCTCCCCCTTCTACTCTGTTTCTCTTTTTATCCCTCTTAACCCTTCCCCCTGCGCAGGGTAGCCAACCGGAACTACCTCTGGTTAACCTCCCTGCCTTTCTCTGCATTATTTTCTCTCTCTCTCTCTCTCTCTCAAGCTCCTACTGAAGTACATGATAGCGCACGTCCTGTCGTCTCTCTTGTCCGTGTCAATCCAGTGCTATGACTTCAATTGATGAGATACATACGCTGTAAACAAAAATAACGCGAAATGGGAGCAAACCGCTCGTACCATATCGCATTCCCGTTTCTGCGTTTTGTATGCTACGTACCAGTCGGGTTAAAAATTCACTTCCCTGTTGACCGTGTATTCGCATGTAAAAACGGTTTCTTTTCCTCTGTGTGAAGGTTGTTGGGGAGGATGGTCTGACTATTTCTTACTCCCGTCAAGAAGTTCTTGCGGCTATTCCGGAGAGTTATTCCTGAGATCTAACCTGTTATGGCGCGAAATTTTGTGTTTGCGAAAGTATATCTCCATAACTATCTATATATCTCGAAACTATCTATATATTGCGAAAGTATATCTCCTCCTCATGGCGCAGGGAACAAAGACGACAAAACGTCGCGCCGGCTGGCTTGCTACGGCAGCTGGAGCTTCGGCGGAAGTTAAACAGGCCTACTGCTTGCACGCACGCGCAAACAAATGAATACGGCCATGCTCCGTACACAGCTTTCACTACTCCGCCAACTGACAATCATAAACTGTTCAAATGTATGCCCAAGCAAGCACATACGAGACTCCCCTGTTGTACGTACTTCCCATCAACCATCGCAAAAGCCAGCACAGCAATATTTTGGCTGATGCACCGCCACGGCGTGTTTTCCGACAGCGTTGCCGTGCCTATCGCCAAGTTTACGCTGAACAGGGAGGGACATGGCTTGTGAAGGTTTGCGGAGTATAATGGTAGTATTTAATCTCGTGATCTTGAGCAAGGTTCCAGATCAAGTGGTTTTAAACTCCGTATGGATCGTTTCTATTCTCGTGATCTAAAAATACATGTCGTAAAATAGGCTAATGACATCCATTTACTAAGATTGCTTGAGGTGGGTAGTAAAACGATGTACTGTAGCGCATTTTACTCCAGCATGCCAATGCAATTTCTTAGCACAAGGGAGTTTTCAAAGCGCATTAGCGGCGAAAACCCTAGACTCGGCTATTTTTTTCTAACAGTGTACGGACGCAAGTGGGGTTGGCCTTGGTACTGTGCTTGCACAGAGTCATCCTGGCCACGAATAGGTCGTGGCTTATGCGAGCCGCACGCTGACGAAAGCGGAGGACAATTACAGCATGACAGCATCACGGAAAACGAGTGCTTGGCCATTGTCTGGGCGCTTCGAAAGTTTGACCCTTATTTATCTTGCCGCTCGTTTCACGTAGTAGCCGACCAGCCCGCGCTTTGTTGGCTTTCAAATTTAAAAGATCCATCTGGCCGCCTCGCTCGCTGCGCCCTGTGAATCCAGGAGTACGACATACGCGTGGTTCCGGGCTGAAGAGTTCCGACGCGGACGCCCTTTCCGGCTCACCGCTATCGCCGAAGATCGCCCTTTGTCCCCACGTGAGAGCACGTTGTCGTTACTTCACTAAGATACTACTGCTGCCGAACGACACAATAACCCCCGGACTGCACCCCTTTTCGGCATTCTATCGGATATCTAAACAATTCCGCCCTCTCGAACACTTCTGCTCCAAGTTTTGCCTTTTCCGATCCGTTATCAGCTCTTGTACCGATGCAAATATATAGCCAACAGGGACACACATTGCTGCTAGTCATCCCGAAAACCTTGAGACCAGAGATCTGTTTCTCTTTCCACTCAGACCCCCAGTGTGGCCATGCTGGCGTTCTCAAGTCCTACGAAAGACTTCGGCCCCGCTAATACTGGCGAGGGATGTACACGTTGGCGGGCGATGTACACGCGGGGGATGAACACGTAAAAGCGTTGAGATGGGCATGCACCCAACTCAACGCTTTTATCGTGTTCGTGTCGACCTATATTAGACCTATATGAACCCTTGACTACGTCTGAAAGTCAGTGGATTATAGTTGCCGTTGACCACTTGACACGCTATCCAGAGACTGCTGCCCTCCCAGCTGCTACCGCGCAGAAAATCACTTCTATATTGCGCCGTTTTTTTTTTTGCTTCGTCATGGGGGCCCTCCAGAACTCTCAAGCAAACGTGGCCGCGCCTTCCTGTCAGAAGTCATTGAAAAATTGCTTGCTGAATGCGCTATTTTTCATCGCACACGCACCGCATATCACCCACAATCCAATGGTACCACGAAACATTTTAATCACACCCTTGATGACGTGAACGCTATGTACATCGCATCCAACCACTCCAAATGGGATTTTAAGTCCTCCTTGCGTCACCAACGCCTACAATACCACAATCCAAGCCACTACCGGTTCCTCCCGCTTCTACCTTCTTTACGGCCGTCATCCTTCTCATACAATCGATACCATTCTGCGCTACCACCCAGACCCATCAGAATGCCTGCCAATCTTGGATACCACCAGGGAGGCTGAGTAAGATCGTCAGTTGCAGAAGGGTAGAAATCTGGGCCAGTTGGTACATACTTGAACGAAAAAACCAGTCAAAAACACAAAGGACAAGAGGAGAGGTTCACACAACAACGACTGGTCAAAGAGTAGCCTGACTGCCGGGAGAACGAACATTTAGAAAGACGCCAGTCGCCAGTCGCCAGTCGTTGTGGTGTGAACCTCTCCTCTTGTCCTTTGTTTTTGACTGGTTTTTTCGTTCAAGTATGTACCAACTGGCCCAGATTTCTACCCTTCTGCAAAGCATTTCTTCTTCCCTGGGCGCCTTTCTAAATGTTCGTTCTCCCGGCAGTCAGGCTACTCTTTGACCAGTCATTGTGGTGTGAACCTCTCCTCTTGTCCTTTGTGTTTCTGACTGTTTTTTTCGTTCAAATCGTCAGTTGGTCCGCCGCTTCACTTCAGTCAGAATCTCCAAAAATCAAAGCACGATGCTTGCAACTCAACTCCAACTTTTATACGCGGACCGCACACCAGGACTCAATTTGAAATTCCTCCCTAAATACGATGGACCACACCACGTTCTGCCGCTAACTTCTCCCGTCAACTACCTCATAGAGCAACACACACTGCCGTCTGACATGCGTCGTCGTAACCGCCAAACCGTCCATGTTCAGCGGCTCAAGCCGCATCATGACTGTGCAGTTTTATCTTCAGATTAGGTCGCCACATGGCTCCTTTTTCTGATGGGGCCATTGTAATGAAGAGGAACGCCTTGACTTAGGCAACAGAATTGCCAACAGCATCGCGTGCCGCAGAGTCCCTAGCTTGGAGGCTGTGCTCGGCGAAGCGCTCTAACCGTCATCGGCCCTGTGTCGAACAAACCTCCGTTATAATGTATGTAAATAACTACAACGGCCGCCAACAGTACAAATTTAAAGCAAAGCTTTCTTTACCTCTTGCTTGATTTGGCGTCCATCATTTCCTCTCTGGCTACATTCTGGCACATATAAACGCAGACTATATGCGCCGCAAATACAGGTATCAGCTCCGCCTCATCGAAGCTGGTAACTGCATTAAGGTACTTAAGCTTTGCTTCACATGGATTCCAACGTCAACGTATGCGTTCGTTCTGCATAAATCTTTTAATCCTTCGATGGACACAACAAGTGAAACGGATCGCTTAGTGCGTGAAATATTATGACCGTATTAGTGATTAGGTATTGTTCACGAAAAGTGAAATCTGAAATCTCAGTGTAATCCCCATATCAGTTTCACCAAACGAAAGATTTGCTCACCCATCTGTCACACAAAACTGACATCAGGACGACGAATTCAATTGCGAAACTTCTTCCCAACGTGTCACAAAAGAATACAAGATTTCAATTAATGAATATAATTTCATAGGGGTATTAAAGAAAAAGGATGGTCGTCTAAAACAAGAGGTTTCTGCCGTGAAATTACTGGTTGCCGGACAGGCCCTCTGCGAGATGTGCGCCCGAACGAGTGAAGCTAAACACCGTTTTAGAAGGCCTGCAGAGGAATCGCGCAAAAAATTTTCGCTGTTACGAGACTGACGATGCCGTGTCGCCACATCTCCATTCGTTCCAGACGTTAACGGTCAACACAGATGCCACACTTACCGGACGTGTTCGCACTTTGCTGGGCGGATCGTGAAACCTCGGACGGCCCACTCGTGGACCGCGCGTGAATGTTAGGAAAAAATATAAACGCAAAGATCGCTTCCACGGCCACATTCTCGTCTGTTCCCATCATAACAGGCGTACAACGCTACATCCGCACACGCACGGTGCAATATAGGGTTGATCAAAGAGGTCGACCTGGCACGCGTATCCTTGTTTTGCTGGCGAACTAAGCCAGCCAGAAAAACAAAAAGCTAGAATAAAAAGAACAAGAACATACGAGAGCAGTATATGCTAGTCCAAGTAATAAATAAACTTGAACGCTAAGTGAGCAAGTCGCAAGCATTATTGTATGACACCGCTGAAAGACGTTGCCGAGTGCACGCGACTACCTAAGCGAAATCAGTTTGCAAATATTAGAGCACACTGCATGACCCGGAGGCCTCGTATATAGGCGAGCGAAGTTGATCCGCTGTAACAAGACGTGCCGCAGCTAACTTGTTTAGGTGCGTGCAGTAGTCCTAGAATACCATAGCGCAGTAAACAGAGATGGAACGCTCTGAAAGTAAGAAGCAGCTGGGAGTAGTAAGCCTTCGCGACGGAGCACAACTCGTAAAGTCCCCAGTCTCTCCTCAACGGAGCACTGTAGAGGTACGGCAGCCGTCACGTGTACAATTGTCTCACCAAACGTATAGATACAGAGCTGCACGGCTTTGTGCGATTATCAAATGGTTCCCGAGGTGGTGCTCGTGTTAGATGTGAAGAATTCGAATCGATTATTAACGCCACTTAGTAAACCGCAAATACCGCTCGCTGCAGCATTATGCACCGTATGCTATCCGCACGCTTTGCTACCTTGACTTCGTACATGCGATCGAGCGTGCAAGGCAGCTGCGCATAGTTCGACTGAACACAGTGCGGCGGTGAAAAAAAACATGGTGCGCGGCCTTTGCTCAACCTGGTCAACAGCACTTTGGCGCAACGTGACGTGTGATTTGCTTCCACGATATTCTATCCTGAGGCGAGGCGTCAGTTGGCGCACTATCATTTCAAATGCCTTGCTTTCTGCTCGGGAGCGTGACTCGATCATCACGCTAATGCTGTAACCATATGTGGTCATTGTACCGAAAATCTCGTTGGCTCTCCAATGAGACGGCGCTGTTTGATGACTGGACTGCTTACAGAAGCCTCCTAGAGGGGCTGAAAGGCGCTTAGCTTAGCATTTGGTATCTGATTGGATTTCTTCTTGAAAAATAATAGATCTCGACATTTGCGCATAGAACACAGTCGTAGAGAGGTCTGCAAAAGTTGCGAGTTGAGACAAGAAATGCTTCTACATTGAGTAGGTCGCAATCCTATCTCATGTTTCAGAAACGCGCGTTCTCTGTGGTAGCTCTCCTTAGATTCTTTTTTTTTTTACATTACTTCGTCTTATTTAGAGACGTCTTAACCTCCCTAGGCGATCTGAGAGGCACCTTGATTATGTGTTTAGGCAACATTCATTGCTACCGTACCCGCGTTTTTATTTTGTCTTTCTCTCCTTGATATAACTAGACCGTTCCATTAATTCTTTCCTTGACAGTCGCTGTCACTCGCTCTTGTAAAATATGACGCCACCTCGTTGTAAGTCCTCCATGCCAGCGCGCGCTTTCCGCAGATGGTAGGGACTGACATCTTAATGTCGTTTTTCTTGTGCAGCAGAGCAGCTTCGTAGACAATAGGTGCCCCGTCTCCACTTCCTGCGACAAGACTCGCGGCACAATGTGTTCCCACGAAATAGGTTTCTGAAGGCTCCATTACCTGGCAGTACCGCAAGGCAACGCTTTCAGCATATGCCCTCTGCGAAGACACGGCTACTTGTAGTGTAGTAAGTTATTTAAATGAAATACTTCCTCAATCATAATACAAAGAAAGGCTGCTGGAACCCAAACGTAAAGGATTGAATTCACAGCGGGCGATAAGTGGAAATAATTTTATCCCTGCATACAAGGGCCAGGCCATCTAAGATGTTAGAATGTTGTGCTCCCACCATGTAGCATCAAAACGCCGTCAAAATTTCCTTACTTTTATCCCCTTGCCAAAAACTGCAGCTACAGTGTAAGGAGTTCTGACCGCGTTCGCGGGATTCAGAAAGTAATTTGCTCGCCGCCACCTCTCGGAAGCACGTGCCAAACAACGAATGCAGCCAGCGATGCAAATCGTTAAGACAGAAATGCGTAACGACAAACCGATATGAGCGTGGTGCCGCATGGGGTTCGACACGTGCATGTGAGCAGCACTCATTGCAAAGACGTATGCCCTTTGCCTGCGCAGTACGATGTATTTTGTTCCGTCAAATGCTACCTTACCCGCTATAGTTTTCGTTTATTCGCTGGATTTTGAAGCGAAGTTTTATTTTTCCATTTTCCGGCGTTTGGCGTGGCTGCCTGGCTTCTGGGTGCTATTGGTTTGGTTGCTGTCTTGGCGGATATATTTGTGGATTTTATACAAAGGTTACATGTGCGGCGAAGCAAAGTACCAGCCCGCGGGTTGATATATTATTGTATGCTGACCAACTATGCGTACATCTGTGGTGCGGGAAAAAAAAGTTCCTACATAAAACATCAGCACATAATATCGGGTCTCAGGCATCACTAAAACACAACTATCTGTTAACGGAATGGTGAAATACATCTATCACGGATTCTTTGATTAACTTTATTTTATTTAGCCGTTAAGCTATGCTCTACCGGGGATTTGCCCATTCTTGGCCAATCCACGAGAAGGGCGCGGTATGTCCTACTGGGACACAAGTGCTGCAGAATCCCTAAATCTTGCTTGATGCGGGACGTACTGTTTTTGTGCATATTAGGCCCGTTATCGTCATTCTTCCTTCTAAAGCACCATGCATGGTCTTCGTTATTAATGACATTGCTTACGCATACGTCTCAGTGCATCCGCCAAATTTGGAGATTTTATTTCGGCATCGATTTTGAGCGATGCAGCGCATTAACATAAAAATTGCCTGATAATAAACTTGAGATCTTTATGGTGGATAAGCGTTAACATTCCATGAGAGTACAAGTCCCATAGCATGAAAGTAAATATGTTTGTATGCATTGCCGTTAGTTGTAAAGCATTTAATTAACCACTTCTCTAAAGAACTTCGCTTCACATGAATTCGCACATGTGCGTTGAATCTGCGATATTTTGTTCATTGCTTTTTCGACCATTTCTCCAACGTGCCTTGCAAACCTGAAGTGGAAACAGCGCTGAAGGGGAAGTAAGGTCGACATAGATGACTCGCCGCTAGTCCTGCTTTCGCACTGTTATCATTTCGAGAAATTGACGAATACCGCAGATGGTGGGCGTAATCGAGTGACGGATATTTGCCCCGCATTCCCGAGAGTTACTGCACCCAACACACCACCTCGACTGAATTGATGATGATGATGATGATGATGATGATGATGGTGGTGGTGGTGGTGGTGGTGGTGGTGGTGGTGGTGGTGGTGGTGGTGGTGGTGGTGGTGGTGGTGGTGGTGGTGGTGTGATGATGATGATGATGATGATGTATTGACATCCCCTTTGAAACGGGGTGGTGCCAAATAGTCACCCAGCCTGTTTTTATTAATCAGGTATGCTATACATGCTTTTCATTCTAGCATGTTTATATACAACTTCTTAACCTTCCTTCTCTTTCTGAACACTTCTATATCTACCTTGTACCGCCACCTGTCCTAGTAACAGAACCGGCCGTGTCAACCCCTTCCCTGCTTTTTCCCGCCAATAGTCTGAATTTCTCTTGTTTATCTCGACTACCGACCACTTGATGCTTCCGTCAACTTTAAATACAAGCGCTTCTGGAAGATGTGCGTTGCCTACGGGACTCACTGCGTGAATCCCTTCGCATTCCATTAAGGTGTGCTGTATGGTCTCCGGATTTTCGCTGCAGCATACATGTGCCTTATCTCGTTGGGAGTGTTTGCCACGGTATGTTTTTGTCCTTAGGCAACCAGCTCGAATCTCAAGTAGCAAGGCACTTCCCTGTGTGGATGACAAAGAATGTGCATAGCAGCGCCTCCCTTCGTCAGAAGTTGTCAGTGGGCTTCATAGACACCCCACAGCAATTCTTGAGAAGCGTTTTTATTGCTTTTTGAAGATCAATTCACTTAAGTTCGGCGATGCATTTCTGAAATAAACCAAAAGGCAGAGCGAGGTTAGAAGGTCGCGGAAATTGTGAATGTGGAAATATTTTACCAGTGGAAAGCTTGACGTTACAAGCAAGCAGCAACTCCAGAACATTCAACACTGTTTTTGCAAAAAGATGCAATAGACGAATGCACGACCTGCATACTATAGGCACTACGATTAATACAAACAGACTAGCACTTTCTCTTGTGTACACTGCGTAAACTGGGAAATAGATAGATAGATAGATAGATAGATAGATAGATAGATAGATAGATAGATAGATAGACAGACAGACAGACAGACAGACAGACAGACAGACAGACAGACAGACAGACAGACAGACAGACAGACAGACAGACAGACAGACAGACAGACAGACAGACAGACAGACAGACAGACAGACAGACAGACAGACAGACAGACAGACAGACAGACAGACAGACAGACAGACAGACAGACAGACAGACAGACAGACAGACAGACAGACAGACAGACAGACAGACAGACAGACAGACAGACAGACAGACAGACAGACAGACAGACAGACAGACAGACAGACAGACAGACAGACAGACAGACAGACAGACAGACAGACAGACAGACAGACAGACAGACAGACAGACAGACAGACAGACAGACAGACAGACAGACAGACAGACAGACAGACAGACAGACAGACAGACAGACAGACAGACAGACAGACAGACAGACAGACAGACAGACAGACAGACAGACAGACAGACAGACAGACAGACAGACAGACAGACAGACAGACAGACAGACAGACAGACAGACAGACAGACAGACAGACAGACAGACAGACAGACAGACAGACAGACAGACAGACGGACGGACGGACGGACGGACGGACGGACGGACGGACGGACGGACGGACGGACGGACGGACGGACGGACGGACGGACGGACGGATAGATAGATAGATAGATAGATAGATAGATAGATAGATAGATAGATAGATAGATAGATAGATAGATAGATAGATAGATAGATAGATAGATAGATAGATAGTGTGCGTGTAGGCAAAATTCCCAACACAGGTAATACAAATGCTATCCACAATATTGAAATGCTATGGGCCGCAAACAATCTGTGCAAACACTTTCGAGCGCAGACAAGAAATTATTACAGCCACATCGAATAGCGCAAATAAATATTCATATGCATTACAGTGGCACACCGTCCGCTGAGTAACCGTACTATTATTGCGTCCGTGCGCGATCGCACTCGTTCAGGTAACCTTGCCACCAGCAGAGGGTGAAACGGCAATTCAAGTGCAATTCTAATGACGGTGCCCTTGGTTTTCTTTCGAAAAGAATCACTGCATGACCTGATGAAGTCCACCGCCTCTACGTTTAGCTTACTCCGGGCACTATCTTCTGATAATCCTGTAGCTGCTTCAGCTTTTTCGTAAGCACTTCATATTCTGCTGACGGTAACCATGCGTGGAAAATAACCCACTTGAAGTCACTCACAAAAAGACTGAAAATACGAAAGTTTCACGGCACTGTATTTTCCAGCGCTAGTCTCTTTTGTGCACATGCAAGTTTTTCAACGCACCGCAGGCATTTGCACACTCAACTCAATCCAACTGCAGCAGCATCAGCGCCCTCCTACGTATATAGGCGCTGGCTACGCTACCATTTGTTTGAAAGCCATTCCCACGTTCTATGTGTAGACGATTACGCTGTCTGAGCATAATAATTATAAATATAGAAATAAATTTCATTCGAAGGTCCCCGCTCTGTTGTCAGCACCGGCCACCTTACGAGTCTTGATCACCATTGCTTTTACGCAGGCTTGGCTTAAATCTCGTCAATCGTTAACACGAAAGCAAGTCACTTCACTTCACTTCTCAACTTCACTTCTCTGAACGCACTGACTGTGACAGAAGCAGTCTCTCACAACACACATGACCATCTTCTCAGTTACAACTTTCTAACGATACACAGAACGTTTTCCTCGCCCGCTGCAATATTGTGCGTCTCTCTTTCTTGTCATGTTTTCTGTGATGTTTTCGGTCTTACCACCATGTACCAAACAGCCCAACAGCACACTCTCCCAGCCTAGCCGAAATGCACTTAAGGACGAGGTCACTCTAGTAGTATCTGTGGAGGCGAAAACTTTGCTATGCCCACAACGTCGTCCCTGTGCTCTACGGTATATTGCCTCTTGTGGCCTCCGAAATACCGGCAAGAACCAACAAACAAGATCAGCCATTGCAATATTTCAATATATCAGGCTTAATGAAAGCGCCTTCTTCAGGAAATACCTTCCGAAAGAACAAATATAATAGGAGGCACATAATTTACAAGGCCAAGATGTGGGCAAACTATGTCACGCAAAGCCAAACAATCATAGTTGCCGATTTTCTCAACCATCATCCTGTCATACACACTATTGTAAACGAATCACTATCTCTAGGAATCTTTAAAGAAAAGTGAACATGTACTCGTTCTCGCTTTAAAGATGATTAATAACAGCTGAGCTGTTTTAAGTCGAGCATTCGCCGTCCGGCATCCGGTGTCACGCAGGGGGGCAAGTTAATGGCACAGACACACTATGTGGGATAGGCCATAGAAGGTGGAGAAGAGGGGTATAGGAGCAGGTGTTTTGCCGGCGCGCGCCCTTTCGCCCCAAGCATTACGTTCGGCGCGAGCGGCAGCGGATGCTCGAACGAGAGGGCAGCGCAGACGTCTCGCAAATACCGAGCTTGGATAGCGAGAAGCACAAGCAAAACGCGAGCGCGGAGAAGCCGCTACCGCGGAGGATCGAGAGCGGTAAGCGCAAGCCAAGCGCCGGTGGAGGCAAGCCAGCCCCCCATTTCAATAGAAGGCAACCCAAGCCAAGCGCCAGCACAGGCGAGCTAAGCCTCGACTTCGAAAGTAGGAGGCCGAGCAGAGACGTCGACGCAAAGAGATTCCTATCACGGAGGGTGCTGATGGATGTTTCAAGAGAGAATTCCTCGGCGTTGAGCGCTGCCGCAGCTGCAAGGTTTCTGATAGACTGTGTTTTGATCACAGCCTCACGCGTGTGCAGAGTATGCGCAATCCAGAACCGAAGCTCGACTCTAGCAAAAACGACGACGAGACAAAAGACTTACGTGGAAATCGCGCTAAACACGAGCTCAAACTTGAGAAAGCGACCACCAGCTTCACTTTTTGGACAGCTTTCACTGCGTGGAACTGGCTTCACTTTTTTACTTTGAAACTGCAACTTGCATTCAACATTTCTGTTATGTATTACAGGCAAAAACAAGGACACTGACCACTAAAAGAATACATACACCGAATACATACACCGGAAATGGAAGGTATACCATTCATTTCCGGTGAATGTATTCGTTGTAGGTATTCTTCTAGTGGTCAGTGTCCTTCTTTTTACCTTCTACCACGCATTCACTTTATGTAGTTGGCTTATCGTGTATTCTTGAGTGTTTTGTGTACTCAGAAGTGAGACTGAAACTTAGTCAGACATTCGTTCCTTTTTGTAAGCCTCTTAGGCAGAGCTTCTTTGTATTTTCTGTCAAATAAACATTCATTCATTCACGTACACCATCACTCTGAGAGTCTTTTGAGGGCTGAAAAGATCGTTACGCGCAAAGGTTGCGTGATAAGTTTCATCATGGTTAGCGCGTCCAGCTTCCAATCGCACATTGCCACCAGAACATTAGTTCTAATCCCAAACGTTATGGCTGGCATGGTTTTGTTTTGTCTAACCCTATTTTTAGCGCGAAACTGAAGAAGAAGCTTTGGCCTGACGATGACGGCTAGACGGTGACGTCGTCGGTGTGAGGGTAAAGTAGGACAAGCGGACACAGAAAACTCATTTTCGAGCTTATTTAGCTGCCGTCGCAGCAAAATCACCAACCTTAGGTATAGAGTAGGCGATGTACACGTGATAACAAATATCTTCATCAGCAAGAGTGCATGTGGTGATATGGAATTTTCGAAGACTCTCCACACTATCATGAAGGAATGGGGGCGGGTTGGAAGGGAGGGCGAGGGTGCGATGTAAGGAAAGCGCGTTATTCAACCTCGTTGGCTGGTCACTTTGTCATGAAACATATATGTATGCACGCAATGATGACACCCATCTATCTCGCAAGCACGTTTGGTAAACTTAAATATTGACTTAGTCATCCAATACATTTGAGCGAGAGGTAAACGTCCGTGACCACTGAACCGATATCGAAAAACACGACTACCATCAGCTTGCACGATTTCATGCGGAGGTACCATTTTCCCTCAGCTTCTCTCGTTCATCTCGTTCATTGGTTCCAATGTCTCTAGCGCTGGGTACCGCCCTAGACGACAAGCCCTTGATTAGGTCAAATGCCCCAATAATCCGTTATACTCGTATCGTTTGATACGACTGATTAGCTTGTTTTAGAAGCGCGATACTATGGAAAGAATGATGAAGCACATTTCTGCCTAATTGCTTGTATCCTGGCGTGAGGTAAGCAAGAAACATTTTACACACTTACTCCGAGTGTGCGGGCCTTCTCGACTAGTTCACGCAGGGAAGTTTTTGAATCCTGGAAGCAGGGAAAATAAGCTACAAATTATCCAGAAAGAATAACAATAAAACGCGTACGCCATCTGTGAGAAATTCATGGCCACTGCATGATTGCTCCACTCTGGGTTCTAAATCAACAATGATCTTCTAAAATTAACGTTACACTTCTTGGCGTATTTCACTCCTCTTACCGCAATTTTCGAAAGGTCCTTTTCTTCTACTTCTGGACTGGAACGGCCATTTTTGTTCTGTAAATGACGCAAAAGCTAGGTAAACGTGTGCATCTTTAGTTTTGTACATTAATTTTTACCATACAAAAGACCTCGCAAACATATCCTCAAGGTACATTCACCGCTACTTAATGCCTTTATTACGTCTACAGTTTTCGTAAATGTGTTCTCATTGCCATTACATTGTGCAGGATTAAATGTGCTGGTCTAGTGAGTTTTGTTGCCTGCTCGCCTTATATGGCCCCATATATTTAGACGTGAACTGCATAGTCAGTGACCCCCGTTGTAAGAAAGCGCATGCGCAGAACATATCAGCGAGGCGCAGAACCGTGCATACGTGAGTCAGCTATGATGCGTTACTCTAAAATATGGGGAAATAGAGCCGTGTTTGAAAGATGCGTCTTCCTGCCAATGGCCATTGGCAGGAAGACGCACCTTTCAGGGGCAACTTTTGTACGTTTCTTCATGAGCGCGCCGGGACATTGCGTAAGCTCTACGCTTCTAAAATCAGTTTCTTGTTTTCTTTCCTTCCCTGTTATTCTTTTCGCTAGCACGATTTACAACCAGAGGTTCTGACGAACTCTTCTGCAGCATATACAAATGGCCTTGCGATTCGAGCCTGCTTTTCATGTGCGCACCTCATGTATGGACTTTGGACATCTTCATTTATGCAGACTTCTTTTCTCGTTTTCGTTTTAATAGAGTCTTCGCGCACTCGTGTCAGGCCCACTCTATCTGTTTCTTTGTTTTCTTTTTCTGAATTTGTCTCGCGTGCGATTTCTACTTACGCAGGTGAAAAACGTCGCAAAGAATTGCACTCACATGTGCCATGAAAGGCTGAGGTTTCCATCGCCGAAAGAACAAAATTTAAGTTGGCGCCGTGCAGTTGCTTGGACGGTGTTGCTTTTAATACATTGGGTACCCGGGCATCAGAATGCACATTTTTGCACCGAGCATAGTGCTTTACTTTTGATCTGCCTCGTGCGCAACCAATATGTGCCGTAAACCGCGCTCGTCTTAGCGTTGTGCAGCTCCCTGCACCTGTGTCGTCGTGTGGACCAGCTACCGTTCAGTGTCATCCGGTTGCATAATGGTTACGATGAAAGTGGATGTTCTGGGCAGTAACCGTCAAGGACATAACGGAAGATAGTGAACGTAAATTGCGAGCTTTCAGAATGCGCTTTCAGAGGCTGTTGCGCAGCATACGTATATATATAGCTGAAGCACCGTACGAGCAGACACGACACGACATCTAAAGAGCAGAAAATGAATTACGCAAGGTGTAACATGTGTGCAGCCTGCGGGTGTGTGTATTGTAGAGACGCCTGAAGCGAACGTTCCTGGGTCCCCCATTCCACTTTTCTAGTAAGCGAAAGTCTTCAGACGGCGACACTAGTACGTAGTAAGCACAAAAAAGGATTTAATAAAAAGATTAAAGGGGCCATTCAAAGTGACGCAAATAAATTTAACGCACATTCAAAGCTACGAAGTGGTCAACAAAAATTATCATTGAAACGAATATCTGCCTGGACGTCAGCCAGCCAGCTGTCGCACCGTCTGCAATGTCAATCGCCATAATTCCTGAATATGGTTATTGAATTTTAACAAATAAAAGCGAAATAGCTTATGGATATCTCGAACTAATGTTCTACTCAAAGCTGATTGACCGAATTAGCTCAGTACAAATTTTACAGCTGGTGGCAGAATAATTAAGGAAAAGGTGATCATTCACTTTAATGTAAAATAGGGCTACGATCAAAAGCCATTCAATTGGGTGAAATCTCTTTTGTTTGTTTTATCTGCCTCCGCCTATTATAGATTTCCCCTTCAAAGTTCGCTTAAGCATTTAATAATTACAACGCATGATTTAGCGGTACCCTCTGCCTGAACAAATACAACCAGTTAGTATGCCCTCGGTGGTTTCTCGGAGAAAATGCGCGATAATGCCCATCTTTAGGCGTCATGACATTAGACGGCTGTGACCTGCGATGGTCAGAGAAGTCGATGACATGCAGGCACTCGTCCCCATCTCCTCATCAGTTGCAGACCCGAGCGTAGCTGTTCTTTTTAGGTTACTTGTCTTTCTAGCGGTTTCGCAGCACTTGCTTGTGCGCGAGCAGAAAATTGAAGCAATCGATGAAGCCCAGAATCACGGTGATTGTGCGTATTGAAGCAATTACTCACCTGACTGGATCTCCATTTCCTGACGGCACTCTTGATCTGAAGAACGATAAAACGAACGCATTCTTTAACGCCCACTAGTTCACAGCGTAAGAAGAAACACGGTGAAACTTTTTCACGTTTAGAATACCAGTGAGAAGAAGTGCGTGTTTTGAGGACGTAACTCAATGTGACCGATATCTCAGCCTTTTAGCGTCGATTTAAAACAACCACGTATGGTATTTATTCAAATATAGGTCAATAATTTTTTTTTCTGAGACACAGCGTTGCAAAACCCTCAGTCCGACTAACATTTAAGGATTTCGTTATACAGGAATCACTGAATCTGGAAGAATTTCACACCGCTAGCGCCAGTGCCAGAGTATACTGCAGACATTAATCCGCACAGTATTACAGTCTCCTAGCAACAGTACGCCATTTTTGCCGTATTGAATGTTGCAGTGCAGGTACAGTCGTTGTCTTTTTTTAATGTTCCGTTGGGCGAGACACTTATATAGACAGTGGCCCCACTGAGCATGCGCAATCGGTAAAGGAAACTTGCGCACTTGCCACGCACAGTAAACCGGGGCACATGCGTGGTCGGCGCTAGACCTTGATTATAAATGGCTTTTTGTTTTTCTGGCTGTTGTCATTTGCTATTACAGTAGGCTACAATTATCTCGACCTAGGTTAATATGACTTACCGGCGAATTCGAAAGCGCTTAAAAGTCCCGACGAGAAACCATACGTTGCTGCAGGAAAAAAAAGAAACACTAGTCGGAACGCGAAAGCATGCCGCTTCGGATAATTCGACCTTCACCTGCGCCCTCTTGTGTGCGCCGCGCACCCGCCATTGTGGAGTAGAGGCTTTGCCGTTGCGCTGCTAAGCCCGAGGGTAGAGTCCCTCTGCTGAGGGTGCGGGATCGAATCCCAGCCGCGGCGACCGCATTTAGGTACGGGGCGAAATGCGAAAAACGCCCGTGCACCGCGGACAGGGGTGCAGTAACAAAACCCAGGTAGTCGAAATTAATCCGGAGTCTTAATCCCGTAACCATATCCGTAATTAATCCCGTAACCATATCCTGGTTTTGGCACGTAAGACCCCAGAATTTAAATAATTTGATTTAATGCGCGCCACTGTTGCTAACTGCTTAAACGCACGGGAAATTGAGCAGACGGCGCTGCTACTTCTCTAGGAGTGACGCTGCTTTATGTTTGTCTTTTTGCGGCTGACGTTCACTGTGCCTGTCAAGCCGTCCGTTACCGCTTATTTCGTGTCTTATCATGGCCCCACATTAGGCAGTCCGATTCGACCGTTCAGCTTGACATCGCGTCACGATTACACACCGCTTTCCCCCCCTCCTCCTGCCCTCCCTGCCAAGGGAGGTGAGGAAATAAACACCTTAGGATCTACTTTTTAATCTAAATGTTTTCAAAAAGCTTGTGTTTCTCAGTTATAATCTAAAATGAAACAACACTGAGCTCTAGGCGTCGTAATGTGCGGTTGAATCAAGAAAGATCGCCTGGTTTCTCGTTACCGCCTTCCCATTAAGCTCAGAACGTTCTTCTATCTCGTCTGGGAACCGCTTCAGCTTTCATTTGTAGCATATTACTGTTTTCAGCAACTAAACTTGGTCATTCGTGCTTGCTGTGCATGTTACAAGCGACCACTGCTCTTCTTTGAAGCAAACGTTCGGTTAATGCACAAGGGCAAACGACAAGGAGCAAACCAATGTACATACCTGCTTGTATTGTACAAAAGTCAGTCCAGCTTCGTTGATGCACGCCTTTAGAGCCTCGGTTTTATCTGAAAAAGAGAGAGCGCCAAGGCGACCACTGTAGTCTACGAACATTGAAAGTTGCAGAACAACTTTCACAATGACACAGCGAGTTAAAGAGCGATATAAAACTAATTGCGTTGCCTCACTTGGCGCGCAACATCTCAGCAGGCTTTCTTCTTCTTCCGGTGTGAACACATGCTTCATCAGAATATGCCAGTCACGCAGGAAGTTTTCTGCACGGAAGAGACAAAACTAGTAAATGATGTAAACCAGTAGATGTAGGGGGACGACGGGCGTGCTTTCTCCTAAAATGTTAGTTGGTTCGCCGCCGTAGCAATTAAGCGTGTCGTCAACAAATTTCAAAACGCTTGTCAAACCAATCTTGCTGCACTAGAGCGAAAGGCGTTTTTGTTTTAAGCCTTCTAAGTATCGAATTCCCTGCAAACATTACTCGAGTAAAATCCGGTGCTAGTGTCTACGGAAACTGTATGTACGGCGTTTCAGCCAGGCGTACTGCTCTCTGCATTTTAAATTCCAGCGTATTGTCGCTTTCTCCATCTTGTCACCTCTGATTGGTCTACGGGGCTGCTACGGCTTCTCTGATTAGCTAAAAATGCCACCATTACAGAGTTTCAAAATATGGCGGTAATTGAAAATGTCCTAAAGAGCACCGTAGCATGAAAATGACGAGCACTCCATGGATTTGCCTAAACTTTGTCCTTTCGGCTTCCAACGCCTTTGTGACTCTGCACTTTGATGATTTTCCGCAAAATTATGGGGGTTTAAATGCCGCAATTCGCCATGGTTGCGCATGTTAGCAGAGACTAACTGCGTTGCGGCGTTAAGAAAACAAAGATCGCTTGGAAATTTACAAGGATATCGCACAATAAGTAACGTTACAAAAACGTTCGAAGTCACAAGCACGTGGATTAGACATATCCGTGCACTAACTGTGGACCCCATACATTACCCATGATTCCCATGGCGGCGAAACGATCGCAGTACGGGAATTTCCTCTAGTATTTTTTTTTTCTAGCAAGCTGTGCTTCAAGCATGATGCTGGTAGAAGGCAGCGTATCGCTCGTGGACATTACTTTATTATAAGATCATTTTCAATGTTTCTGAATTTCTTAAAAATGCCTCTCGCAGATAATAAAATTCTGGTCCTTGAGCTCGATTATATTTAAATAGGCGGATATTACTTGCACTTACAGTATTCACGTACGGGACAGAAACGAAAAGAGTTCTATTTAAACTGAGGACGACGCAACGAGCTATGGAAAAAATAATGATGGGTGTAACGTTAAGGGATAAGAAAAGAGCAGATTGGGTGAGGGAACAAACGCGAGTTAATGATATCTTAGTTGAAATCAAGAAAAAGAAATGGGCATGGGCAGGACATATAATGAGGAAGGAAGATAACCGATGGCCGTTAAGGGTTACGGATTGGATTCCAAGGGAAGGGAAGCGTTGCAGGGGGCGGCAGAAAGTTAGGTGGGCGGATGAGATTAAGAACTTTGCAGATACAACATGGCCACAATTAGTACATGACCGGGGGTAGTTGGAGAAGAATGGGAGAGGCCTTTGCCCTGCAGTGGGCGTAACCAGGCTGATGATGATAATGATGATGACGACTTGCACGAGAATGCGCAAAACATATTTTCTTAATTAAAAATTTACTAATTAACTTCTTCCTTAATTTCTTTACAGCACATATTTCAATTGTAGTGGATGCGTTTGCAAGACGTATCCACTTCGTATGAAATTCTAGAACGACACCAGCTTAGAGATGTGCGCCATCAAGCTCGCCGAAAAAATGCACTGTTGTTCGACTTACTTTTTAACAAAACTTTATCTGTTCTTTTGCGCATTGAAGCACAAAAGTAACTGGAATGCCCATGTATTTCGTCCCCCACTTTGAGAAAGAAACTGGTGCCGTCCTGGAGATTCGTTTTGAATACATTTAGTAAACTCACCGTCTGCAATTCGTCACTTGCAACATGTGTCGTAAAGTGATTAATTAAGACGCCAACTAGCGAATTGTCGTTAATTAAATGAACATTTCTTTTGATTGCTCATGCTAGTAATGCCCGCCTCTTCAAATATTGCAGCTCAAAGAAAACAATTATGCAACATGCCACAGGCGATTTTTAAATATTCCGGAAAACATAAAAATTATCACTCAGTGCACAGTGTACTGCTACTCTAGCTATATCTTGTGCCACGAGAAGGACGGCAGAAAGGTGGTTCTAACACCTGAATAGGGAATTGTTCGCCCTTTTTCTCTCATAGATTATGTTATGAACCGTTGTGCACCTGCAGGGCTCTCGTTCTGCCCCGTTATTTGCTTCTTTTCGTCAATAATTTCCTTCCGCCAGCCCCTGTTAGCAAGCCGGACGCGCGTGTGCTTATCGTTGCTGCCTTTCCTAGCCCTTATCCTTGCGAATGTTGCCGGCCTCGCTACAGTCAGACGCCTTTACAACGAAGCGCTTAGGACCTCCAAATTCCTTCGTTATAGATGTCACTTCGTTCAAAAGATCGCGCACCGTGCAGCTCTGACAGAGCAGGTCAAGCACGCTCACCAAAAGAATACATTTATTCAACAATGAATTCAAGGGATACTCAGTGAGAGAACTCGATAGTTTTCTTCTGCCCACGCCCTCCCGCAGAATGTGCGACCCCGGCTGAGCTCATGACACTGAGAATAAATACATGCCCTGTGGCGAAAGCCGCGAGTGACGCAGGGTACAGCCGTAGAGGACTGAGCGCAGCTATTATCTCATTTTCCGTCAAAATACTTGGTACACCGGCACGCTGCTCACTGCGTTCGTCGACCTTCGTCTCCTACTTGAAGGTTGCGACTATGTTGTCAGTCGTCAATTCCCAGCAACTCACCTCATGGAGTAAAGAAAGGGGGAGAGGGGGTGTGTTCAATGCTACTAAAGCTGCCGACAAGTTTGGACATTTCGACGCAGCCTTTGTTTTTCTCGGCGCCCCACACGCACACCACAGTGCAGTGGCGTCTAGCTAGAACCGTGGCGGCGCCGACGTGTGTTCGTTGTAAAGCTGTCGAGGAAGCCTTAGTTCTTTTGTTGTACGAGCAAATTCGTTGTTGTGGTCCTCGCTATAAAGGTGTTCACAGTATATAAGACAAAATATTATAATTTAGCCGCAACATACGAAATCGTTCGTCATACATGTAATTTCGTAGTAAAGGCGTTCGTTGTCGTGGTGTTCAACTGCATGCTCGAGATGACGGCATAAAAAGTGCAGCAAGCCAAAAACCGTAAGACGTTAGCTTCCTCTGCTACCTTTATCTGCTCAACAATTTATTCTTCAGGAGTTGCCGTCTTTTTCAACAACAATGAAATGTAGCAATTCCGTAATAAAAAAGTTGACGAAAACAGATGATAGCTTACCTCACTTTGCCGTGTACACAACGGTGTGTAGATGTGAACTCTTTACAACCATTATTTTGAGCGAGATTTGCAGTGGACATATTCCCATCTTGTACGTTAGATTACACAGTAAGCGTGATTTTCAGTGGGCTTTAGACAATATCGCAACTTTTTACTCACTCCACTGACGCGACTTTGGTTTCTTGTTGTCTTCGGGTCTCTGACAAGCAGCAGCTGGAAAAAAAATACGCATCAAGAAGGAAACTAACGCGTCGTCATACGTGTACCACTATCTGGCACTATCTTCCAAGCGATCATCTGCTCGGCAAACGCTCTGCTATCGCAAAGCGATCACTCCGTGGTTTTCTTCTGCAAAGATATAACACGTGTCTTAGCTCCTTGCCCTAAGGATGGCGCTTTCGTGCAAGATCCGTCGCTCGAGCGTCATTTCCATATGGATGTAGCTCTCCGCTTCGCAAATATTTTTAGCAATATTATACCGCACGTAACATGATCCATAACATGCTCTGACTTGTAATTTCGCCAAACTTGTAATAACGCGTGATTACAATAGTGATATCGATAATGACGTGGTCACAATGGATGGCAGTATATGTTTTACTCGCACGCACATCTAGCGACTGTGAAAAGTCAAAACTGGAGGCGTTGTATTATCGATACATCATGGCATGCTGCTTCAAACCGAACAGCCCGCAACAACTGCAGGCTCCTCTTCAAGGAGACAGAGTTGTATACTATTTTGCATATTCTTTCTGTACAGCATTCCTTCACTGCGCGTACGGTGTCAATTTTTCATAATTCACAAGTTAAAATACAGTCTCCTACCGCAATTCAGGAGAAGTACAGTTATTGTGCATTGTGCCAGAGCCTATACGGTTTCCTGAAGATCTGGCGACGAAAGCCGCCAACGAAAGCGGGTGAGGAGGTGGGGGGGGGGGGGGAATATGAACCTGCAACGCCTTCGTAACTCGCTTCACTAAGACCACTCACTTTCTCGAATAAGTAAAACAAGCCCAGGACGCGCCTTTGTCTCTAGTGGCTAAACGCCGGGCCTAAAACTCACTTTGCAGAAGGATCAGCACGACGGCGGCCTTCGCGAGCATTTTCAACGACCGGAAGAGCTCACCTGTTGCCAGCGTCTTGTAGAGCTGCGTGCAATTTGCCGCAAGCGCCGTGTCGGAAGCTCGTGGGCTGCTGGTATATTTACGACGATGCCGTTTTCTTTTTCGCTTGTCGTCGTCAAAGGAAGCCTGGCCTCTTCTGATGTTCCCCACGACAACCTCATTATTTCTCAACAGCTCGGAGAAACTTACGCCGGGTCCCCTTGAAACCTTCTCCCGCCGACGGCAAAGGCTCTCTTCGAGTGATGACTTATGTCAGTGAAGGGTGACTGCGAGTACATTTATTTTCTGTCACATGAACGCCTGTACGTGCGTACGCGTACCCGTGCTTATGTGCATGTGTGTGTGTGTGTGTGTGTGTGTGTGTGTGTGTGTGTGTGTGTGTGTGTGTGCGTGTGTGTGTGCGCGCGTGTGTGTGTGTGTGTGTGTGTGTGTGTGTGTGTGTGTGTGTGTGTGTGTGTGTGTGTGTGTGTGTGTGTGTGTGTGTGTGTGTGTGTGTGTGTGTGTGTGTGTGTGTGTGTGTGTGTGTGTGTTTGAGAGAGAGAGAGAGAGAGAGGCGAGGTCTTTGAACGCGTGCATATGTGTGTGACGTGTCTGAGTGAGGATAGGTTTTTTTTTGCATTGCAGCATCTATGAGCGCGCAAACGTGCGTTCACGCGAGCGAGTGGGCACGCGTTCCTCTAGTCGGTTCGACAGGAAGCTGCCTCGATGGTGAGTCCGCGTCGAACTGTCATCGCCAAAACCGCCGAACGCACAGCGAAACGCGTACTTTTATGCCGTCCCGATATCCTCGGCGCCTCGCCCGTTACGAAGCATTTGAGCGTACCCATTCACACGCTGCTTCCAACATACCCCGCACAGCGTACGTACTCGGACACGTCTAGTCATTTTACGATGCCCTTATTTTCTGATGTAATGGGTTTCGTGGCACAAAGTGCTAATGAAGAGCCTAGTAGTTAGCAGTAGCACTTTCAACTGAATAGAACGCAGAGCCAGAGACGTTAGCGCAATTGGAGCATATTTTTTCCCTGACTTCTAATAAAAATAAAAATAAAGAATAAAGATAAGAAACTGAACTAGACGCGCGAGCAACTCCGAAAAAGGGTTATTAGCGAGAATGTTTGGGTGCCGAAACAAGCTTTAACCCAGCTCCGGATATAAGAAATAGCAATATTTAAATATATTTATATATAGGATATAAAGATAGCGCAATATTATCTCGTGTATCTGGGATGTATGTCATAATTGTTACTAATGGGTGGTTACTTATTCATAGTTATGTTGTTGATGCATAACTGGCCCGCATCCTTGACGGTTTCTAAAGTTACCTTCTTTACTTGACAACGTCCCTTGCAAATGAATGAAGCGACAGCCGTCTAAATGTTTCCTAATGCGTTGCGAGTGTGTGCTACACTCATTTGAAGCAGTGACATCCAGCGAAAAAAGAAAGTTGTAACCTCAGGAGTCACGGTAAAGAAAAGAAATCTTACCTACAGAAATGTTGTCACGACGAAAGCGTCTGCGATTGCTTAGCTGTAGTGAGGCGCGGCTACTAACTATTATCGCAACTGTCGCAATTGCAATCTTTGGGATCTCCGCTGGCTTGACAGAGATTCGATGGTAGGCTTTGACTGAATCTATCTTGCTGAATATTGCCGTTCCAGCTAGGTTGGCTGAGCAGTCATGAATGTGAGTGAGTGAATGGCGATCAGGGACGGTGCACGCGTTGAGCGCACGGTAGGCGCCGATCCCCTGGGTCACGCTATGTTACCACGTGGGCAGCTGAAGACCAACTGCTCGACGAAGGACGAATGATACCCAGTTGCAGCATGTGGTCGAATTCTGTCTTTGCAATGGCAAGGCGGTCACCAGCGAGGCGTCTGTGTCGGCAGAACACTGGGGGGGGGGGCCCATGGCAACAACGTGATGCTTGACGTTGTGGCGTACTGGCAGCTCAAGATTGGAAGGTTTCGTGATGGCTCGGGAGTATAACAGAATTGAGGCAAACGCCGATGATGGTATCTGTGGTACCATTCTAGCATTTGAAGTCATAGGCGCGAGGATGTTTTGTATCCTAGTCATCGTTTCCACGAGGCGACGAGCGCGGAGGTCAACATTAATGGCGAAGTAGGTCAGAAAATCCGCACCCAATATGGTCATGCGTACGTCTGCAACAAGGAACTCTCGCCGGAAGGTGCGTCGGAGACCCAAGTCGATAGTAAGAGAGCGCTGACCGCATGTATGGATAGAAGAGCTGTTGGCTGCTTGATGACGTGCTTTCTTTTTTTCACGCTACCGGTTTAGTCGCGCGCCAGGTCCGACGCTGACCACTGCCTCTGTATCCACGACACTATACTATATAACACACTCGCTCGAATCGCTGGAGAAAAATGTACATATTTTATTGCCAGTTTAGTTACGAGCTGTTGTTCGTCCTTTTTTTGTGAACTCTCGACAAGCAGTCCTGAAAGAAACAAAGGAAGAAAGAAAAAAAGAAGAGGATAGCTTCAAACTTCCGTATATTACAGTAGTTTCTCCAATTAAAGCTAAAGATAAACAAACCGTGCAATGTCGCCCAAGTCATATATATTTAGCGCTTCCTGGATAATTATAAAACATCATTATGGCATTTCAAAAATTAAGCTGTGTAAAAAAAAAACATCGAGGTCGAGCGTAAGGTGAGTGGCAGTGACGTATGTATGGGCTTTACAACAGGTGAAAACGGGCAATTTCGAAGTTGGGCTCGATGATGAAAGCTAACATATTACAATTTCCACATGCACAAGTTGTTGCTTTCTGAGGTTTCCCCTAACAGTGGACCTTGACGGTCTTAAATAGAATCCCGCGCTCGATAGTGACTGATGAGAGGAAGAGTACCTGTGGCAGGGTCACCAAGAGGTGGGTTTTGCCTGATCTTTGGCTTCTACGTGCCGGTGAAACCTAGCTCTTTCCCACTTGATCACCGACACTCCTGATTTTGCGTGAGAACGCCAGACGAAAATGGTTGCTATCGGTTCTTAAGCCCGCCGCAAGCTTTCCCGGTATGCACACTTGTTACCATCGAGAACGGAAGTGAAGGGGACGTCTCGCGATCGAGGACAATTATACCGAGCAAATAAAGTACAGGAAAAAAAGGGTGCTGTCACTGGTCACAGGCTCGCCGCAAGCGTTTCCAGTGTGTTGACTTGCTACCCTTGGGAGCACAAGAGCCAAAGATATCGCTTCAAGAAAATTGATGCCGCATGCAAAGAATGCCGGACAAAGGGGCTGCTAAAATTAATCCCAGGCTAGCCTGAAGTGACTGGCGCGCCTCGCGATTAATGATAATTATCCTGCGCAAATTGAGTGCAGGGTGAAAAATATTAAAGATGATCGCATGCTCGCCACAAGCGTTTCCGGTAGGCTGACTTGCCACCTATGAGAGCGGAAGTTCTGGGGACGTCTCACGGTTGAGGAACATTATTTCCAGCAAATGAAGTCCACGACAAAAAAAAAGTGTTGCCACCAGTCACAGACTCGCCGCCGGCGTTTCCAACATGCCAACTCGCCACCCTTGGGAAGGACGGTTCCGGGGGCATCTGGTAACTGAGGACAATTATGCCGCACGAAAACAGTGCAGGACAGCGGAAGTGTTAAAATGGATTGCAGGCTCGCCACAAGCGTTCTCGGAATGCTGAATTGTCACCATTTGGAACGGAAATGCCGTGGACATCTCGCGGTTGAGGACGATTATGGCGATCAAATTAAATACAGGACGGAGAGCGTTGCCACTGGTCGCAGGCTCGCCACAAACTTCTCAGACTGGCGTGTAAATTGTAATGCAAGAAAAAAGAAAGACAGGGCGCGATAACAGAAGTCAAGTCTGTGAGCTCTCACCCGACTCCTCTGCCTCTGGCACCCTTTTGGAGGATCGACAAGAAGACAACACAAAGAGAAATTTTATAATATTTAGTGAGACTGGACAACGCAGTCGAGTTCACACGTGCCGTGGAAGGTTGTGTTACACTGTCAATCTGCGCGCGCCGACTGTTTGAAGCAATACAGACGCTACTCTTACCGGTGAATTGATAGCACAGAACTATGCCGAGCATGGCGCAAGGACCCAATTTGAAAATTTGCATCTTGTTTAAAACCAAAATAAAATGGGGTAATCACGAAACTCAAACCCCTAATAAACAGCCCTATCTAATGCTCTAGATGTCATAATTTTACAAAGAGTACCTCATTGACAAAAGTGTAGACAAAAGTGGACCAAAACCTGAATTTTTTTATGTTTGGCATGATCTTTCACGAACCCCCCCCCCCCTAGAGTGTGTTGACATTTAAATAATATTCCTGTAACATACATATCTAAGCCAATTCAGTAAAATAATGACAATGAACAAACGAAACAAATGGTAGCTTCGCCATGAAAAAAGGTCAGTTTGTTACATTTTTGTCAGAATTCGGGACTTCTGAGGGACATCTTGTGACCGAAGTTGCCAATAAGCACCTTTACATATGGAAGAGCTTGTAGGTTCGGTAGGCGAGATTTCTAAGCGTTAGGCGCTAAAATATCTTTTATATTAATTTCTTGTCAGGACCTTGTTCCGCTCACTGGAGCAAAAGTTGAAACCACATCTTGTGACAAGAAAACTTTTTTCAGCGAAAATATTTTCGGGAATCCCTCTTCTGAGCAATGTAATACTAGCCAGGATTCTTTTTTTTTTTTTTTTTGGCAGAATCTGAGAAGGTCGATTGACGCGTCTGGGACACTTGGCGTGCAATGACCTTTTCTTCAATTCTGCCACCTCGAGAGACAAATTCAGGCAAACATGTCCTCCGCGACTGAATCGCACGCTTAAGTGACACTCAAAAAACACTTCACCTGCTAGGCATGCAATTTTCCGGAAAACTTGAACAACTGAAGTCTTCATGATTGTACTAGAGTGCAGAATGGTCATCTGAATACTCCTAATATTCACATCAAGCGCCTTACACCTCAAGGTCAAGATCTCTCGTGCTAAAACACAGAACACGTACGTCCCCTAAGTTTATGAACCAAGGGTTCTGCCGATAAAGAGAAGGGACCCCGATACTCATGGTTTCATTGGCTGTCAATCTTGACCGCACTGGGTCCTCTACGGCATACGAAAGTTTCGTCATTCGAGCAGTCTGTTGCTAACTGAAGTCTTACCACGAGCAGCCTGTTGTCTTATTAGGGAGCAAGGATGTAGCGCATTTATTATAACGTCGGTTGCCCTTAGAGAAGTGTATTCAGCGTACATTACGTACAGTTACATAACTACGTAGCATTTGCTTCGTCATCATGTTACAGTGGCTAGCCTCACACATCGACGCAACAGGCAAGGAGGTTGCTGACAGTCTTCCGCGCGCAACGTTTTATTTCAGACCAACGATGATGCTCCTCAGGACGCAGGAAAATTGATGAATCAGGCTGTCTCAAGCCACTTTCGTTCGCTGTGACCTCCACCGTACCAACTTTGCGTGACTAAGGAACTTTACAAAACTGGAGCCGCTCTCTTTCATTGCATCGCCACACGGTCAGCGCAACAGGGTTATATGGACACAGGTTGGAGCGTTACTGAATTCGACACAAAATGTAAAGGGCTAAATAATCATGGAGCGTAGTACAATGCCCCACCCGCTAGTGCAAGGTTGTGTCAGCGAGAGCGTTTGGTATATAGGAGGGAGGTGTTTCGCCTCTTCAAATTTTTCCGCGATGCAGAGCAACACTGTAATTTGTGACCCGTGCGGGCGGTCTATCAGCGCGAAGATGAATGAATGGCAGGCACCATGTAGCGGCCCAGTGAGACTCCGTCCTTTCCTTTAGTCTTCCCTCTATATTGTGGTGGGCATCTGGCTCTGCTTCAATTGATAAAAGGCACGCGGGCGGAGCAACTGCCGGTAGATTGTCCGCGGTTCGGTTGTTGTTGCCTCAAAACGTGGCACGGTCCGCCTGCAGCTAACGGCGCTCATATTCCTCCTCTTGGTAAGCAAACGTCCCAGGTCGCTCACGATGCTCTTGGGAACCGCTGAACCAAAGGCCATTTTACCGCAGCAACGAGTCTACAAATTAACTTTGAAACCAAACGGTACTTTTCTTCAACTTTTTGAAATGACTGCTACTTTTTGTGCTTATTGTGACGCGCCTGCAAATGCGTTAGCAGCTGGCTAGATTCCTTTCTTTAAACTTCATGACTCAGCAGTGTCTACAGCGTCTACGGAGGGACAAGAAAGGAAGAAATGCAACGGCTGGAGAGGCAGAGGCACGATATGTTCGCAGAAAGCAATATCAATTTAGCCACACTGTGGCCTCCAATATCGAACGGCGTAAGGAACCGATCGCCGGGGCACTGCAGTACCGAATATCAACACGATGATAAGCGGGGCAGCGGCAGAGCTTTGAGTGCAGTGAGAACGATAAAAAATAGGGTAGGGTATCGAAAACACGCTTCCATTAACACGAGGCGCAAGCGAGAACAATCAGTTTCTAAGGTATCGTGTGATGATAGCAATAAAAAAGTCACAGGCCTGCGCGGCACATGCAGCACAGTCACAGCGCAAGCTGGCGGAGCGGCTCCACGGGAGCTCCATTTTCGGCCCCACGCACCAGAAGGTCTTCGCGGCGTAGTGTCTTCGCGTCATTTTCACGAGAACGATCTGAACTGTCCGCCCGCCGTCGACGGCGAGTTTCGGCTTTTCCTTCTCCCTGCACAGCGGTCTGCTGAGCCCCACGGTACCATGCCGCAGCCCCGCTACTATTCGCTCCCTCAGCAGCGGTTCGTACGTAGCGAGAAGGCGCCACGACGCGTACCGAAGAGTAAACACAGGTATACACACTACGTGGCGCACATGTCCAATCTATTGAACCGTGGCACGGTACGTCGTTATTGACAAAGATGGTAATAATGATGGTTTATTGTCGTCCCCTTGGAAACGGGGTGGTGACACATAGCCATCTAGCCTGCTCGAGTTCACCAGGTCCAGCTGCGCGTAGCATGCAACTCCTATACGCAACCGCTACATGTCGGGACACCTCATGGAACATAACGCAACTGCAACACAAAGTTTGTAGGCACCAACCCAACGCGGTGCGCATGTCCCATCGCGTGTGAAGTGGCCAAATACCATGATAATGATTATGAGGATGATTTAATGGCATTTCGTTTGAAACGGAACGGTGACAAGCGGTCACCTAGCCTGCGTGAATTAATCATGTATATCACACGTTTTCCATTACAGCAATATTTACACAGTTCCTTAACCTTTTTTTTTTTCTTCCTCAAGACTTCTCTTGTGCACTACTATAGAACTACTGCATGCCGTCCCAACTGGTGCAATAATATGCAACTGTAATGCAATGGATGCACGTTTAGACGCTACGCGGCGCGCATTTAACATCGCAAGCCAAGTGGCACGATAGGGTGGTGGTGGTGGTGGTGGTAGTGGCGGTGATTATTATTATTATTATTATTATTATTATTATTATTATTATTATTATTATTATTATTATTATTATTATTATTATTATTATTATTATTATTATTATTTATTTGCATCCTCTTTGAAACGCGGCGTTGACATAGTCACCTAGCCAGCTTGATTTACTCGGTTGCACAATACATATTTTTTCATGAGAGTGGCCTGTTGGGCTAGTTGGTACATGGTTATGCTAAGAGAATGCCAGCAAACTTGAGAGTAGGAAAAAATTGAGAGGCAGACATAGACAAAGTCACAGGAAGGTGGCTAATCCAGCCACCTTCCTGTCACTTTGTCTATGTCTGCCTCTCAATTTTTTCCTACTCTCAAGTTTGCTGGCATTCTCCTAGCATATTTTTTCTAGCATTACTGTATGCATCTCCTTAAACTACTTTTTTTTTCTCAAACCTTCTTTAACTGCTTTCTACATGTGCATCTGCCACATAGCTTTCTAGCTGGTGTAATGAAATGAAACTGCAAAGCAAAATGCGCATGTCACATGGCGTGTCTACTGGCGCATTAGAAAGCATTCATATGGCATTATTCCGCTACATGCCAGAAAGCGCTGGCGCGGCTATGCGCACTGACTCCACACAGCGGGCCCGTATTCGAACCAGACGGGAACTGAGTATCTTTTTTCCTCATTCCCGGCGATAGCTGCTACGGACACCGGACACCGGCGGCGGCGGACCCCGTCACCAATCGAAACGGCTATAGGAATGAGCCCATAACAGTCTTACGCAACAAAACGGACACATTGAAACCCGTTTTAAAGTGTCCGAAAGCTCTTTTATGCAAATAGCAAAATAGGCTAAAGGTGTTCATAAGGCACCGCAGCCTATCTACAATTATGAATTGAATTTAGGGGCAGTATATGGGGCACTGGTTACCCGAAGATGAAGAAGTACAACTGTGCTCACCATGAGTCCCCTGAGCTTCGTGATCAAAACCCACATGGATATCTTCCCTCTTTTCAACTGAAATGAAGCGAACACAATGGCGCTTGATTAAATAGATGCACACTGAGTGGAATATCCACGTTACGCTAAGGTACGGGTGCTTTGCACCCGCCATTGCGTTGCAGAGAGCGTGGGTGCCGATCTAGTGCGGAAAAAAACCGATTGTTTGTTTCGGCATAAATATCAAGCAACAAGGGAGCTTATGGAAGCATTTAATATTAATTGGGAATTAAGGCGAAAGGTGCGTCAGTAAGCCGTCTGTCACTCTTAGGAATAAAGAGTTGAGATATTTACAAGAAGGTGCATCACGGTGGATTGTTGTTAAGTTTAATAGGGAAGTCTTCTATTGGCTTTATTTGTTTTTTGTTTTTGTTATGACACACTGAGTTATTCCACGTGATGAGGCACTGCTGTATTCCACGGGCGGTTCGACACGTCACCAACATGGCTCCTGCTGCACAGTTACAGTCGCTTAGTTGTTGACCTGTCGGGCCATGTTTATAAATGTGAAATTCCTCGAAATAAACTTCAGTCGAGTCAGCGCCAGTGTCCTTGTCTGTTTAGCGCTGTTACTTTTTGAAACATGAAGCTCACTATATTCCCTCTCTGTGGTCGGCCATTTGCCAAGTTCTTTCTCGACTCTTGTGACTGTATTTATTTGTCTCGCGTTCAAATATGGGCTGTCATACTTCGTTCCTTGCTCTCTTTACCCAACTACGTGGCCCATTTTCAAAATGATGCGTTTACGGCCACTCCCTATGCCGCTATAACCTTCCACATTAAAGACCAATTCTCTCAACTTATGGTAATTCTTACAGTCATCAGACAGTGACCAGTGGTCGACTGCCTATTTCCGACTTCGCGTGTGATCTGGCCATCACATTTAATCCCCGTGTTGAATAAGGGGGTTACGTCGCTCGCAGAGGTCTAGCATTAACTACCCGTTGCTGTCGGTATAACAGTCTAGGTCCTGTATGTGGGCATTCATGTCACCTAACAGGATAATTTCGGCATTTTCACCAAAACGCCTAATATCAGCATTTAGGTATTCCAATAACTCTTCATTTTTCTTTTCCATTTTTATTCTGTCCGCAAATACGTTACGCCCAGCCAAGTTTTCTTTCCCCTAATTGTGCCTGATGCTGAAAGATGCTGTTGACACTTTAAAATTACTCTTTCTAATTTGGCCCCCTAATGTATGAGTATTCCAACTCCTCCTCCCTCTCTTTCCGATTTAATTTTCCTGCACCCTTCCCGAACATAATTCTCAATCACTGGTGGCTCTTTTAAGTCACTCAGCTACGTTCCGGTAACCACATACGCACCTATTTGTCCCCTATTTTATTTAAGTGCTCCTGAATATATTACAATTTTGCCTTTTTTCTGCCACCGTGCATGTTTATGTAGCCTATTGCACAGCGAGCTTCCTTCTTTCTTCTTTTCCTCCTTTTTCTTTCCTTGATGGCGATGCTAGTCTGAGATTCCCCAAGAGGACCTTCTTCATTACTACCTAACCTTGACTCCTGAGCGCCGTGGACACCCTCCCCCCCCCCCCTACCTCCCCATTAAATAAAAGCAATTTCGCGGCCAGCAAGCTCGTCCGCCCACCTCGTCCAAGCCAGCGATTGAAGTGGATTCCGTCACGTTGAAAATCATCGTACCTTCTCATTCACTGTTTACTTCTACAACCTCGAAACCTTTCTCTCGACTCACTTTCCATGTAGCTTCATTGACGGCCGCAACCACTTTTTGTACATTAGTGAAACGTAAAGGTACCTGCGACACCGTGCTCACCGCAATCTGAACCCGAGTGCACAACCCGCTGAAGTCATCTACACCCTTCGCCAAACGTTAAGATAGTCCTGATCTTTTTCTGTTTACCGCATAATTTTTCCCCAGCTATGCGAACACCTCCATTGTCACTACGTGCCCAGCTCTGGCTCTGTTATGACTCAGTCACGGAAACCGTCATAACTACGGAGCTCCCTAAACTGATCTAAAGAGGGACAAATTCAATCTATTAGTTTTTTTTTTTTTTTTGTCTGAGTACAACAAGATGATTGCAGGGATTCTATGCCGTTGAGAGTCGTAAAATGTATTAATGTATAAAATAATTGCTCGCGCAATTCTGGGGTGCCTGCGGTGCCACAGCGGGAGAGCACGCAAGATTCTACCGGAAATAAGTTCACCAGGTTGACACGGCAGCTTCCCTGGGGCGTCGCGTCTGTTGAATTGCAGCGGGTTTCGGTAGGCGTAAATAGCAGCCCAAGTCATACACAGGTACCCAGCTTCTCACTCGAGCGTTCAACGTCTCCCGGCGAGGCTGGTAGGTAGCAATCGCGAGTATCGCTAACGGGTCGGACATTGCAGCCCAGGTTGGCCACGAGCATCTCGAGAGTTGTGGTCAAGGGCGAGTACTATGCACAAAAAATAACAAAAAAAAAGGAGCCAGGTTGGAAGAGGAGGACACGGCTCAGTGCAGCCCCGGCAGTGCATGTCTTGGGAAGAGGAGAGGTAGAGGTTGAGACCAGCCACAAGAGGCCGGGCGGGTCCCATTGTCCGATTCGGCAGAGCAACTCACGTAGCCTGTACACGTGTAGACACTGCAGTGCACCCATCATGCTTGCACGGAATGGGCTAATGCCCTCCAAACAAGTGCAACGCTGGAGCATTGGTGGCAACATCGAAATGACAGCGCAGCGCAAGCTTCGGTGGCAATAGCAGCAGTCCACAGACGTGGTTTGTGGTGTAGACGTCCACTCTTACACGGGCGGTTATGGCGAGTTCCTGCTCACTCGTTAAAGTGGCTATTCCGACTGTTAAATATACGAGCGCTCTTCTTTTTACCATAATAATGATGGAACAAAAAGCTTTTCTTCCGTAAGCTTTTTGTCCATCATCACGGTTAGCTGGCACGTTCTTTTACGAAGACATTTAGCTCAAAAATGTCCACTTAACTCGTTATATTTTAATGCGATTAGAATTATTTTAATGCGATCAACAATCTTAGGGTATGAGGCAAACATTTTGACAGAATTGCATGTCTGGTTGGGTTAATTAATTATGGCTCAAGTTGCATTGGGAAAATAAATTATTTTTTGGTTGGACCCTCTTCAAGGTCATAATCTTAGGGTATGTATGTATGTATGTATGTATGTATGTATGTATGTATGTATGTATGTATGTATGTATGTATGTATGTATGTATGTATGTATGTATGTATGTATGTATGTATGTATGTATGTATGTATGTATGTATGTATGTATGTATCTTACGGCTTAACTGCTCGACTTCGTAGTCCGTGGTCGAATGGGTAGCACATCGGGCTGCTGTGCTGAGGGAACAGGGTTCGAAGAACCATCGAACCAGCTTTGGCCACTGTGTATGCGGCAATGTGTTCATACAAGCCGCTCCTCAGCGAACCTTTTTCACGCCAACATAGGTCACTCAGATACGGGAATAGGTAGGCACCGCTGTTCAAAGAAACCCTGACGCCGGATTGGAGATTACTTGGTGTGTACCACTTGGTCCGTGCTCGCTTCCAAAGAAACTCTCTGATCCCAACTTTGGTCACCAGGTGACAGTAAGTGTGTGCCGCTCTTCAATGAACATATTTGACGCGAACTTGTGTAACTAGGCATGTACCAAAGGAAATGTGCTGCTCTACAATGACAAGAAGATCCCTTAAGTTTATCCGATGCCTAGCGAAGTCGAAGCCCCGTGACAAGGGTTCCTCAAGGACAGCAGCCCGATACTTCAGCAGGCTGTGCCACAAATTCACTATGTATGTGCCCCCTTTCAATGAACGCCTTTCACGCCGGCGCTTTAGCGAGCTGCGCCATGAATGCACTGGGTATTTGCCGCTCTTCAATGAACCTCTCGCCAACTTGAGTCCCTGACTATGTGCCACTGAGTGTGCGGGAAGCGAGGGAAAAAGTTTGAGAGTTCTCGTCTTCTCGTCTCGGAGGCCACGAGCGTACTTCTCGGCAGGGCCACTAGACGGCACAGCGCATCCAGAAAGAAGCGCGAGAGAGGAGCCCAATTGCCGCATGACGCGTTTTTCACCATTCGCACGCACCGGCGCGCCAAACATATCGGAAGCCACGCGTAGGCTTCGTGGAGGCGGCGCTAGATAGCGCCGAGTGTTCTTAGAGAAGCGCGAAAGATGAAGGCCACTGCAGTGCACGCCTCATGCATAACGCGTTTCAACGCTGGCGCAACGTTGTGTCGCTGTATTGTTTCAATGCTAAGCGATTTGCTGTCGGCAGTCATCGTGAGATGGGTTCTGCCGCTTTTTGGTAGAGCGGCACGCAGCTACTGGCACATATGCCCTGACCCAAGTAGGCATCGCAAAGGTTCACTGAAGACCACAATTGACCCAGTGGCACATACCCAGTGTTCCAAGTCGGCGTCAAAGAGTTTCTTCGAAGTGCGGCACCTACCCAATGTCGCAGCTGCAGTTACCCGTGTCCGCGTCACATACACAGTGACCCAAGGTCGTGCACTGGTTGGTTTCGAACCTTGTCCCCTCAGCACAGCAGTCCGACGCGCTACCCTGTAACAAAGGTAGGCGGGGAAATGTTTGCATACAAACACAGATACATAACAACATATCTCGATAACCCCGAAAAGTGCGTGAACTACCCTAAGACTGCTGAAGCATTAAAAAGTCTTACCTAAGTTAGTGCGAGTCGCTCCAGAAGGTGTCATGGTCGAAAGGATTTATGACGCACGGAAAAACAACAAATGCGTGAACGTATGAAGACTGGACTGGCCATCCTTCGGAGTACAGGAGAAACAAAGCACAGGCTGCTTTGAAAAGTGACTGAGAAATATGAAAGTAAATATAATGGCGACAAAGATGTTTACGTACGAATACAGAAAAAGCGTCGAGTCACAGTGGATAAAAAAGTCGTATTTCCGCTCGAAAGCCAGAGCAGTGATAGCGATACCAAAAGCAACTGAAGCAAACAAGCATGGTGTCCCGCACGCTCAAGCAAACACGAACTGCTACCACTCGGTGACCGTGAGTACTCACTGTCACAACGCTGGCGTGATGCAGAGCGCAAGCCGAGGGAAGCTAACACTTCGTGCTGCCTCTCACGTCAACGCGTCTCCTAAACTTGAGAGTACGCGACCTTCAACGCTAGGGTGCACGGGAAGACAGCGCATATGTAGTGACATGCCATCTCAGCTCACCCAGTCTCTGCGGCACCAAGATATAGTATGAGGGCCGCGCGGAGAGCTATGCGCAGCCACGGCCAGGCTAAAGGATAAGACACGAAGACGCACACACCTGCACTCCCCTCCCCCCCACCTCTTTTTGTGCGCGCTTCATCACATCTCTCTCTAAACATTTCGTCTTTCCTCAAGCTTCATGACAGGGAAAGCCGGGCAGATAGAAAACGTGGAGAGGCAAAAAGAACGAAAAGGACAACAAGTGTTCTTCTTGCGTGGGAGTTTTGCATGCATTCCTTTACGTACCATGAATGCCTGTAAACTTGCTCATCTTTCTGTCCTTCTATCCCTCATCCTATTCTACCCACCCGCTTATGCTCCTCTCCTCTATTGGGGTAGGGATGGCGAGCTACAAATGAACCGCGCCGAGGAAAGCAGTTGCTGCGCTAACAAATACAAGTCTCCTTTTCGGGACGTTTACACCATCGACATGATTTGTTCGACCTCTGCTGATTAAATTATAGAGAATTGAACTGTATACCGGAGTTTTAAATGCCAAAACAACGATTTTATTATCAGGCAATTCGTAGTGGGGGACTCCGCAATAATTTTAACCACGAGGATATTTTTAATGTGCCCCCAATACATAAGCCACGGGCGATTTTGCATTTCGCCCCCATTGAAATGCGGCCATCGCGGCCGGGATTCAATCCCCTGACCGCATGCTTAGCAGAGCAGCACCATAGCCGCTAAGCCACAGCGGAGGGTTACTTTATAGAAAGAGAGAAAAAAACAAAGAATATTCGAGAAATTACTGCAGAAATCGAATCCAAGGTAAACGGAAATTACATCCATTCAGGACGGCTAAGGGAGACATTATAAAGGAACACCGTTCCTTTGTTTTAATCTGAAAGCAATTCCAAGTGGAGCACTTTATTTAATTAGGCTATAGGGTTGGGCAGTTGAAGAATAAATGCTGCAGGCAGAAGTTTCACAGTGTGGGTCATATGTTCCGCTGCTGTGTGCAGGACCATGAAACGGTGAAACGCATCGTAAAGGGGCACTAATACGAAACACTGAATCAGCTTTCGTTGATAGACTGTTCCTGAAGAACTCAACTTTCGTTGATTTCGCGGTAATGCATTGATGATTACAAGATAAAATGACGGTCATAGTGTAAATTCTAAATTTCGCACCGTAACCAAGGACCGGTACGCCAGCGTGACGTCACTGAACGCAAAGTACTGTTTTTTTTTTCGAATTTCGGCTGTTGTAGTTCAGCAAACATTCTGGATACTTTTGAAGTTCTGTCTTTCACTCTTTCAGAATACAATAGTGTCAATGCTCCGTACAGTATTTAACTACAAATACTCCGTTTTTGCAAATGAAACTAGTACTAAGCCCGAGCAGGTGGCGTCAGAATCCCTGATATCGCAGTGGCCTGGTGCGGGAATTTCAATGTGGCGTCGCCACCTGTCTGTCGTTGCTGTGCGTGCGCGTGTACGTGTGTGTGGGGGAGGTGGTGTCCGTGTGCAAGACAGAGCGATTCTCGCGGTAAGAGTCTTTCTTTTGTGTATTTTTATTGCGAAAAAGTAATTTGCTGATACAGCTAAACTGATTTTCTGCTTTAATGTCTCTTTAACAAAATCTGATGCCCTTCACCCCGAAATATACAAGGCAAGCATTGAGATCACGAAAACAATGCTATTTTGGGGCCACGAAGTGGAGATAAATGTATAAATAGTAGACATAACCAAGATTAGACTGGTCGAATGGAGAAAAGTGACTGGACAGACATACCAGTGCACTTTCACATAAATTTCATTTTATGCAAGTGCGACAAAAGTCAACGCCGCTACACAAACTCAGGAATCACGTATCTTGGCAAATTCGGAATTCACAAGATTGCACAACCAGATCGTGTATATGGCTGTTTTCAAACAATTCGCAAATTTAGTTAGGGAAGCGGCGAAAACATAAAAGACCAGTGGTGGGACACAACCAGTAGACTCACTTGGGCCTTGTCGTAAAGCTACAAAATTGCATAAAACAAACTATCACTCCATGATGTTCTTTGCGATGGGAATCGCAAACTTGTTCTGTTCTCGAAACAATACCTTAAACCCCATCGGCCACCACTTCTGTCTTTTCTTTTTCGTGTTTCTTTTTTTCAATTTTCCCTCAGTAACCTGGATTCGCTTTAGCTGGTTTCATGGCTTACCAGTTCGAAGATTTTCTTTTTCTCTTCCATTTCGTCGACGTGGTTCTGAAAGAAAGCCATGGAACGAGTAATTTGCCTTAATCTGTTCTCAATTGCTCATACGCTATAAAAACCACTACAGCTATAAGCCGTTGTAAAATAAACAAGTTACACAAACAAACCGGTCCTATATCTACTTTAATAATTCAGTTCTGGAGGCTTTTCGCGAGAGCTTTCGATGTTATCCCGTATATCACATATCTTGCGTTTCACTCTTCATGTTTGCGCGCTAACACTGAGTAAGTATGCAGAGTGCAAATAACACCACCTCATTTGTATTGATCAACTCAGCAGACAATTTCACAAAAGTATGGAGGTGGCGGCGATATCGGCAAGTCTCTCCGTAAAGTTCATTAAAGACTTTAATTAGATATTGGTTTATCTAGAACACTTATTTATTTATTTATTTATTTATTTATTTATTTATTTATTTATTTATTTATTTATTTATTTATTTATTTAAAGAATTTGTCATGGATGTGATGTGATGATGTGATAACTTTATTTCGAATCCGGCGGTTGGGAGGCCCGGGCCTGGGGCCGCATAGATGACCACTGGGAGCTGCTGCTCCCGGAGTCCAAAATATAACAAACGACAATTACATTAGTTTGGAAACAAAGGGGCACCTACTCTGTCACTTTTACCACAACGAATCCCACCAACGCATTTCTTCACTTCACTCTGTGGTCGCAAAAAAATTATGATTGTAATTATTATTACATGTGGCTTCGCTCGCCATGCCACCCCCGAGTAACCAAGTCAAACTTGATACGAAACGATTCACACACTGCTTTCAGATCCTGCCGATAATTATGGCTAAGCTCACAATGATAATCAGGAAGCGGGAGGCTAAAGTTCATGAGACAATTGACAAACGGTTCATGGTACCCATCCACGAGTTGTGAAGGTTATCTCGAACTGGCGTACATAAAAAAAAAAGGTCGCAGTTTCGCCCGAAATGCGAAGCGTCGATTGCGATAGCAAATTAGTAGACAACTATGCGAAGTAAGGATAGTAGTTTTATCGACCGTTTGAACTCGTAAGCATTCGCTTACTAACTACATTAACAAGCATGGCGTTGCGCGCGCAGGAAAACTTAAGCACATCTCACTCGATGAGCGCGGACACTGTCAAAACGCTGGCGCGAGGAAGAGCGGCAGCAGCAGCGAGCGAATTTACCTTCGTGCTGCCTGTCGCTTCAACGCGAACTAAGCTGCGAGAACACAGCGCACACGAAGATATGAGCCCCCGCCACACCTAAACTCCGTACTAATCGCAGATCGCTTTCGAGGTAGGGCCCACGCGGTCGCAAGAGGCCGCCGCGTACGCTGCAGTAGAGTGTACTAGAATACGCATCAGTGGGACGAGCGGCTTGGGCGGTGCATGCTTTGCGGTGAGGCGCGCGACGACGACGAAATATACTCTGGCGACGCTGCGATCGAAGTGGACTGGGTCGCATCAAGGTCCCGCCGTTGGAAACTTATGGCGATATTTCTCGGAAGGGTCATTCGTACTACTTCGCGCGCTGGTATATGCGTTCAGACCGCTCAAACGGTGTTTATAATTGCATATGACGTATTTACGCCTCAGGAACAGATGCCTTTCTTTCCCTTCTTTATTTCACCTTTCTTTTTTCATGCCGCTCGGTGATCGCGCGTGCATTACGCGTGATTGCGCGTGATCGCGCGTGCGTACGCAGTGTCTGCTTTCATTGTACTATGTTATTGTACGGTTCCCTCCGGAGAACAAATATTTTTCTTGTTCTTCAAGCAGCATGTATATCCCGTGTCTATTTATGAGCATATAGTTTTCCATCAGTAGGTCTTGCGAAATGCAGACGCAAGAACATATGCAAAATTCCTGCTTGCCGCTTCAAACAGATAAAGCCGGCACATCTCACGCCCTGTGGGAATCGATGTCATGCGAAGCAGTGTGCGGATATTATACCAAGTTAACGAAATGACCATGAAAGCACCAAGACGTAGGCGGCTGTTTCAATACGTATATGACACGCATATCATGACAATCACGTCATGACCTATCATTTATGTTCGTGATGCGCTCTTGTGCTACCATGGCGCTTTGGTACATACCAAGTCAACGAAACGACCATGCGAGCACCAAGACGTAGGCGGCTGTTTCATGGTTTAGCTTACACGCATGTGATCACATTCATGTCATGGCCTATCATTTATGTTCATCATACACTCTTGTCATAGTATGCCAATTTTGGTACATACCAAGTTAACGAAATGACCATGTAAGTACCAAGACGTAGGCGGCTGTTTCATTACCTAAATGACACGCATATCACGACAATCATGTCATGACCTATCGTTTATGTTCGTGATACGCTCTTGTCTTAACACGCCAATTTTGATACATATAAAATTAACGAAACGACAATGATAGCCCCAAGACGTAGGCGGCTGCTTCAAGACGTACATGACAGGCATATTACGACAATCATGACATGACCTATCCTTTATGGTCGTGACACGCTCTTGTCCTACCATGCCAATTTTGGTACATACCAAGTTAACGAAACGACCATGCGAGCACCAAGACATAGGCGGCTGTTCTATGATCTAAATGGCACGCGTGTGACCACAATCATGTCATGGCCTTTCATGCATGTTAGTCATGCACTCTTGTCATAGTATGCCAATTTTGGTGCATACCAAGTTAACGAAACGACCATGGGAGCACCAAGACGTAGGCGGCTAGACAGGTACTGTCAAAGTGACAAATGTTCGCGAAGAAATGCTTCCCAATTAATAAAAGATATCCGCCCCGTCCGGCGCCCTGTACTCAAATTTATGGGAAGTATTCTTACAAAAAAAGAAAAAAAAATTCACTCCAACATTTTCTTCATGTTTCCATCTTCCTCGGGTGACAGAATGCGGAGTAATTAGTACTGGTTCTCTTATTGCGGTCGCACCTCGTGCCTCAATACATGCTAATCTTTCGTCCGAGAGCCGTGTGAATTTTTTCGAGTCCATACTTAATAATAGCAACAAAAAAAGCAGCACGGTAGCCTAATTAGTGGTACATACAGGATATGGCGTTACGATGCTAAACTTGAGCCCACGGGTTCAAACCCGGTGGCGGAATTTGATGGGAACCAAATGGAAAAACACTCCTGTATTTCTGTTTAGGTGGATGGTAAAGAACCCCAGGTGGTGAGAACTGAACAAGGTGCCTCCTAACCATATCGTCGTAAAACGCTAGAATTTGTTCAATAAAAAAAGAGCACGTAGCGGCGTCTTTCGGCTTTATTCTAGGGGTGTAAACGAAAGTAATTATTCTCGAGTCTGCGTTCCCAAGAAAACATGTTACGCTTATTTTATATGTCATGCCGAAATGTAATGCCGTTCCCAACTGTACGTCCGCTCAACTAAGCAGGTTCGGTATTAAAAACGGCTGCTTTCAGTTATCCGGTGTACTATCATAGAAACAATAATGAAGCAAATAAAGGAACGGCGTGCCTCACATACACGTAGAGATATTTGTAGGTCTGCTCCCTTCGTTGAAGAGTAAGGGTGGTACCACATTGGGCACACATTTTTAATGGGTTGCATACATGATGATACTGACCAAAAAAATGTTTTGCTTTCCTGAATTAAGTAAGCAGACTGACAGGCTGCCCCACAACGTATCGTTTATATCGAATAACAGCTAGGAACTTGTTCAGCAGAACTAATTAGCACCCGTGCAGTAATTCTGTCAGGGACTTGTGCACCTCTGCGCAAACGCCAAGGCTCTCCACCAGCACAATCATTCGGAGTAAGAGCCCTCATTTGCATCGGCCCCTCACCTTCAAGACTTCAAAAGTGCTGTTATGCGTTACATTCGAACTGAAACGGCTATTATATAACCCTTAATAGTGAATTTTGAAGTCGAATGCGATTTGAATAGCAGATACCATTCGATTAGACTATATGCTTCTACTTCATTTCTCCTGCTGGCAGGTTAAAGGAGATCGCCAGACAATCCACAGAGAATAAATACATTGTTAAAGACATCCCGATCTCCCCGATTCAGTCTGAGCGCATAGGTAATATATTTTCTATAACTTCAGTTGCTCATATTAACGTCCAATTATTGCTTTGATTACTTTTTCAGAAACTCGATTGCACCTGGGACTGGTGCAGCAAGAAGCACACCTATTCCGGTTGGGAGTTTTCACTTTTTCAATCAGTGCATTTAGAATATTTTATAACTTTTCTCATAAATATATGTGGTGGGTATATATGTCTATGTACCCTTAGATTTACCTGGAAGTGCATTGGTCATCAGCATCTCTTCGCTCCATGCCGTTAATAAACCTGGTTTATATCACTATAATATTGTTTTCTTTGATCGATGTTCCTGATCAATATTCCACCAACAAGAAGCGCGCGCAATATGACACGGTGTCAATAAAATTTTGTTACGTAGCTGCATGTTGCAGGTAGGCGGCTTCTGTGGCACAAATCACGCGTCATATTTAGAAAACAATGTTAAAAGAGCAATTCACCTCGCTAAAACTACAATTGGTACTGGCCGACAAGAGTCGCTGGCGCACCAAAGCAGGTTAAACCGTAAAAAATTTCACTGCACAGACTTTCTGCAAGAAAAACTGGGCGCACGCCAGCGTCCACGCAACGAACTCGCGCTCACTTGCAGGCGACGCACATGAGAACGACAGCAAAATTGAAGACGTCGTGTTGCATAACCCACGCCTCAAATTTGTATACGTAGCAGAAAGGTGTCAATATAAACTTGCGGTTGAAATAAAGCGGCCATTATAAGAGCGCCTCAGCGCCCGCCTCGAAATTACGTTGAATATGCCGCGAAGCGCGCCTCCGACCCAATCCAGTTCGATCACAGCGCCCTAGCACAATTTTTTCCACACGCGGTGCCTCTGCGGGAGAGCGCCGTTCGGCCCACTCGACCATTGCCTAGTAGACTCTACGCAGCAGCAACCGGAGTAAAACGCCCCCCCCCCTTTTCCTCTCCTCCTCCTGGTGCCTTGCCCGTGACGGAAGACGGCACGCTTCCTCCCCGCCTTGCTCCCTTGTGCGCGTGAGATTGAGCCGCCATCGTATACGCTCGCCCTCGCACGCTTTCAGTTGCACATACACCATACTTACGGCGCGCGGCAACAATGTTCTCGCCCTTCAACTTTATGCGGAACATCCCGGCGACGGCAGAATCGCACCTGGAGGGTCCATATATTTGCTGTCGCAATAAAATACCATGCACTACTTTGAACAGAAAAAAAAACAGTCTAAATTTGTCCTCACCTTGTTATTCCTCCATCTTACCACCGATATCTGCAGCTGCATTTTTGGACAAGAACCAGAACGAGGCTTCAGGAAGTAATATTACATTTCACATGACAATACCGGGCGCTTCATCACGCTGTTCATCATCCATCTTATTCGATATTTGCCGAGGTAAATGGTCGAAATACTAATGGCATGTAAAGTCAGGTAGCTTTTAGGTAGACAAGTAATTACTGTTATAAAACGAGGAAGCTTTATTACAGAGTCTAACTGAAGAGGTTTGCAGCCCTGTACGCCTGAGCTAACTTCATTTCGTTTACGTGGAAAATATAGTTACTTTAAGGTATAAATAAAATGAAAAGAAAAATATAATAATAATAATAATAATAAAACGGAGAAAAATTAGAAAACGCTAATACTAGTACATACAAGAGCAGGGGGCGCAAGAAATGAAACATGAAGAACGAACGTTAGTCACTGCATAAGATCGTCCCTAGCGTATTGAGCACATATACGTAGTAATAAAAAAAGCGTGCATGAGGTGTCACATGTGTAAGGTGTCGCATGAGGTGTCACGATGTGTAACGCAGGCTAAAGAAGGTCGCAGGGAAAAAAAGTGCAAAAAGTTTGTTAAGCCCATGCTGCATAGCTCTCAGCTCTTCGCCGCAGAGTAAACAAAGTAGGTCCGAAACCGAAAAAACGAGAATGTGAGAAGCAACATTTGCGATTCTTTACTGAATGCGCCTGTATTTTCAACAAGGCTTCCTTTACACGAGGGCGTTCTTACATCGGCCAAACTGGCCAATGTATTAATCATCGTCTACGGGAGCCCTCGTGATCGCTCAAGGGTTCAGTTGCCAGTCATTTTTGGATGAACATTAGTTGTGGAGAACATGAACATTGTTTGGAGAACATTAGAAATTTAGTTGTGAACTCATTCTTGAAATGTGCGCGTTCTTAGGACGCTACGGTTAGCAACATGCCCGAGAGGTAATTGAAGCATTTCAGATCTCCCAAACACGGTGATTTTTTAGTTAGCGTGCCTTCCATTTCTCTTTGCACAACGGCAAAGAGAAAACTACGAGATCTATCGAATGTGTGAAGGCTTGCCCACAATAGTAGCTTGAGAGGATTTCGCATTTTTTATCTCTGCGCCTTCTTCTATAGTGTGTGTGTGTGTGTGTGTGTGTGTGTGTGTGTGTGTGTGTGTGTGTGTGTGTGTGTGTGTGTGCGTGTGCGTGTGCGTGTGTGTGTGTGTGTGTGTGTGTGTGTGTGTGTGTGTGTGTGTGTGTGTGTGTGTGTGTGTGTGTGTGTGCAACTGCCTAGTCATGATAACCTTGTTCGTAAGTGCGGAGAAATAAACACGAATAACGTTGTCCATTTCAGCCCACTCAAAAAGCACGCGGACTTTTATAGTAAAATGTAAATTTCATGCTGCGAGAACAGTCCACCGCAGCCTTGAGCAATTACCTCTGTGTATTCTTTCCAGGTAAACCTCGATCCCTTGACGCAACGTTCCACTGCCTTAGACTGTTCTAAGAGGAAAAAAATGAAATTATATGCGGCGCCATCAAGACCGCTCAGGTATCGGAGTTGAAATCACAATTTCTAATTAATAAATTCACTTCATAATTCTGCCCTGTGTATACAAAGGAAGACATGAGTTCGCGAAAAACAAATCACGCTAAAATGACTTAAAACGCAGAACTTTCACGCTTAGAAGGAAGAAAGAACGCCAGCCACTGCGTTCTTTCGTCCTTCTAGCGTGGCTTGTTAGAGCTTGCAGAATGACGGCGATTTCCAGCGAAGCTTTTTCTCTCAAGCAGCTACAATAGGGATATTTCTTGTCTATAATTCAACGACATGATTTAAAATGTTTCCCACATTTGATTCATGACATTAATTCGGCAATTCGTGCAAATTTAAACTCGGCGTCATATTTCGCTGTCTCAGGAAACGGGAACAACACCGGAAAAACTGCATACAATAAACTTTACGAGCATATCAGACGTAGCGTGACCCCCCCCCCCCTACCCATTTGCACGAAATATGCAATCACCGCCATTCTTCGACTTCCGAATGCTCAGGCGCACACTCTAAGTGCTTCTTATAGCACCTGTATATAGCGGGGATAATGAATGCTCTCAAACGTTTACAACACATTACTCCTAAGATTTACTCTATTTTCACCAAATGTGAACTAGGTGCCCTTCACCGTTATGTCGGGTCACTTGAAAAAAAAATGTGGACAAGGACCGTGCGATGCTCTTAAGCACCTGCTAAAGAAATTATTTTGCCGAGACCGTAATTCGTTCCGACATATTCGACTTTCCATCCGAGTTAACCATAAGGTCACCTCCCCCCCCCCCCCCCCCCCGATTTCAACCAGATTTGATATTGGTGGCAGTTACAGCTCTCGATGGACTGCGGGCTAAATTGTGTGCCGCTCGTACAGATACTCTTATATAACGCTCTGGAGCAGTGCATAAAGAGTTTACTCTGAAAATGACGCAACTAAACCGTGCACTTTGAAATTTCCCGGCATGTCACCGATAACGTGGGCTCTACTAAAAGCAAATCTCAACTAGAAGCACCAATCAGTTTGCCGAGGACACCGCGGGAACCTACTAGGCGTATCGTATTACGCATAAAGATGGAAGAAATGAGTTCTGAAATCATTTCAAAAGATAATGATCAGGCAAGAAATGTCGAACTTTCATCACGCAATAGGCACCGCCCATTTCCACCGAACGCGAACTCACTATTGCTAATAGTTATCCTCGGACAGTGGAAACGTTGTGTGTAACGGCCGTACGGCGCTTTCGAGTACTTTCGCAAAGAATCTTTTCGCACAGCCTGTAATTAACTAACACTCTTGAAACGTTGCCCGCACATCGCCCATCAAATCGCCCCAATTTTCTCGATACCTCAATAATCTGGCATGTTTAGCCCTTGCAGGACATTGAGTAAACTTCCTACGTCGTTCTCGTAAGATGCGCTTCTAACGGTGCCACCTCTGGTTCTCCAAGAGCAGAAACTTTGTAAGCGTTACGTTTAACGCCTCTAAGAAGGCGGAAAACAAGGCGTTGATCATTCGTATTTAGCCCCCACTTAAAGCACACACTGCAAAATTGGACAGTTCGTTTTCACATCAACCTTTATGAGCCCCAATGCCTTTGAAATACTGATACGCCACGAGTGACTAGCTCGGTGGGCACCGTCTGCAGCGTGGGAAGTGATACGTCCTCGGGTGTAGCAGCGCGACGCCAGAGTAACTACGCCACCACAGCGGTTGCTCAAGATGCTTGTCACCTTGCTTTCGGTATCGTATAGCAGTGCACCGTCTTGACGTTTACAGCCTCCTTACGCTATGCTACGCTCTAAACATGCATGAAATAAATGTTCACGACACGACGAACGCCTAAGTCCTATGGAAGAACATCGCTCACATTAGCCTGCAACTTTCCTTCGTGTTCTTTCCTCATGAGAATGGGTAAGGGTTGTTTAGAACAAGAACGTGGAGGGAAGTGGGGGTTCTTGGATTTGAGAAAACGTCGCTATTACATCGAAATACGCAGACGCTGCTCCCCAATTGAGAATTTTTTTTTAGAATACCTGGGTTACAGCAGTTTGAGAGGAGCACTTCTTCTTCCTCCGTGAATATATGATGCATTAATATATCCCAGTCTCTCTCGAAATTCTCTGAAAAGGCAATACAAGTTATTCGTGTGAATATATTTCTCGCCTCCTAGGCAAATGTATCGCTGCTGCGTCACTGCTGTATCACTAATGTGCTTTTTTTAATAGACGCCATAAAAAAATACGATCTCAACCAATTAACAAACAAGGAGCGCTTTTTTCTGTCTGTCCACCAAAAAAGGCTTGACCGATCGCTTAAAGTTACCCCCTGAAACATTTATTGAAAGCCGCGATTAGTCTTCCACGGTATCCCAGTCCTGTAATCATTGCCGGCGTGCTAAATGATGTTAGGACAGGACTAAAGCAGTTCGTGCAACTCCGGTAACGTCATAAGGCGCGCATATCAAGTAAGACCATTTGTGACGGCTATGCCTACTGCTACCACGGAACGTAATGCGCAAACAAAGCAGGTCTCCAGAAATCCGCAAGGTGGAGAAACTTTCATGCGGATGATTTTTTTTTTCACAGAACGTAAGCAGCACACATGGTCACGGATTACGTTTTTGTGATCAATGCTACGCACATTACGTCTCCGGAGAACCCCATAGTATAACCTAACTTATGAAGGTTTCTGTTCTTGAGAGCTGTCTTGTTATTTCCAAGCGACATGCGCCGGCCAGTGCTATGTGGGCTATCACAATTAGCCCGCGCCTTTTCCTAAAACTTACTAGCGTGAGGACTGCATTGTAAATACGGGCCATGATTCGGGGTTATGCATATGCCCATGCGCGTATGATAAGTTTTGTAAGTCCGGTACTTTTTACTGACCCGTAGCCATGTTCGGAAACCGGTGTGCCGACTGATTAAGCATCTAGAAGTCAAGTTTGCCATAATGTACCTCATACGTTGTATGCAGAGGTTACGAATCTAATAGCATTGGTTATTGCATAAAAGTATTAAAAAAGCTCCTCTCTTTCGGGTGGAATCAGGAAGTTACAGGGCCTAAAGTGTTGACTGTATCCTCATGCTCTAATTCGTGTAACCTGCCGCGAAGCATTGTTTAAGTTTATGCTGCCAACGTTGCTTCATTAGACCGATGCGGCCGCAATCTGGTACGCCAAGCTTCCTGAAAATAGACTAGCGCTAGATAGAACTGTCATTCTGCAGCAGCCTTCCGCGGTTGGTCAAAAACTTTTCTGGGCCACCCCCACTTCGCCTGTCTGTCATGTGACGTCACGAAAAGCGCAATAGCTCCTCATCTGACATGACGTGTACACACTGATTATGCATAATTCGAACGAACAAAAGAAAACTAATTATTTCTGATTCGATGCCTTTGCGCCATTAACCCTCTGCTACTGGTCAACATATTTCAGGTTGCACCCACTCAACCTGTCTGTCACTCGACGTCACAAAGCCGCGAAAACGGATGGTGTCAAAGCGACGTGTACGCGTTAAGATGCATTAATATGCCAAACGAAACTGGATTTTTTTTTCTGTATAGCCGGTGACTGTCCCGTTCCGAAAGGAATAGAACATGGCTGCCGTCGATCGCTCAGGCACTGGCTACTCGCACCTGCCGGAGAACATGGGTTTATTTGCGTACAAAAAAACCTTCTGCGTCGCCGTATAGCGTTATCGAGGCTTTTCGGCACGTATACGACATCGCTCTGCCAACTGTTCTTTGCTGAGGACCCGCTTTAGCCGCATCATTAACTGTCCGTTGCACGCCACCGCGATCTTAAACAGGTCACCGCACGTTAAGTAAGGGAAAGCGGACCAATCGCTGACGCCAGAACCACCCTGTTCATTCGGTTATCTATATTTAGTGCGATGGCTCGGCCCCATTGAAACCTTCGCCACCTGAGCGTGATCCTCGCCTCTTGGCAGCCAATTATAAGTAAGAAAAACCGCTCAATGTAGGCAATGTGATTCGTTTTGAAAACAAACAAAAGTGACCTCCTATAAACGAGGAGAGCGTTTGATTGAGCTGTTCAGGCTGCGCAGTGGGTCACCATCCGATTATTGCGTCAGCGGTTACGTAAATCTGACGTCAGAAGACTGGAATAAAAACATACTGGAATATAGTTTTACGTTATAGGGCCCTAGGGTTGGGTTGAGTAATAACGAAATACACAAAAGGGTATCACAGTTTCGCCATAAAGGCGAAGTGATGAATGCGATAGCAACATGTTAGAATAATACACCAAGTGTAAGACTCGTAGCCGTAGTGGCAGTATGAATTGAAGTAAAAACGTAAGCTAAGTAAAACCGAGCTGTTGTGCTAAGGGTCCTCTGCTTGAATCCTGCCGTCGGACACTCTCAGTTATGTTTATTAACTAAAGCGAACGCCTTTCTTAGCGAGTTTGCAACCACGTTTCCGTATCGGCTATATTTCAAACCTCTTTCCTGGACCGATCCAGGAAGTAGTGCCCACAGCGGAGCCACCCCCCCCCCCACACTAATGCATCAGTTTCAGGTTTATATTATTGTTTCGCACTTTTAATATTTCAGTCTGGGAAAATTTAACATAAAAGGCATGCCCTGTCGGTTTTCTGTTCCATGGAATTTGTTTGTGGGCTGCTATTCTGAAAATTTTGAGGAATAATTTTTGTCGAGGATATAAGACCTGGTATGAACAACTTTAGTGGTATAATGGTGTAGCAATATAACCCGCAAATACTGCACGTCATATGGTATGGCGTGGCATACAGCGTGCGTATAGCGTACATATAGTTAAATATATGCGGAAGCTCACGGCCACACCGACGCCAACGGCGAGGGCAAAAATTCGCGCGGTGTCTCTGTAATTGCCACCGAATTAAAACAATAGCAATTGGCACAAGCAATGACAACATTGGCGGAAACAACAGCAATGAAAAGGCAAGTATGCCTGACGCCATTGCAATCGTAAAGATCACCTAAAAGACGTACGCAGCAGTCTGTCGTAATACAGTTCAAATCAAAGCCAATTTCATACAAAGCCGTAAAATATGATAAAGATTACATATTTGCGTCGAAAGAATAACGAACACGTCGAGTAAGGCACTTGCGCTGGTGAAAACGCCGAATCTATACTGCGTCTACTATTGCCCTCTCCGCCAGCTCAAGGAAATTTTAGATTGTGCGCTGCTGCGTTGCGAAGCTGTCAGGAGCATTCCATTCCCGAATTGATCTAGGGAAGAAAGAGCAACAAAATATGTTGCTGTGACCAGAATATCCTTGTAATATGGAATCGCGTATGTGTGTCGCGTTTCTCTCGTTTGCCTTGTTTCAATGAACCGCCCGGGATTAATCTTAAAGCTGTTGCGCAGTAGCATAGATAGATACTTTAGTCGTTGAAGTTTAGCTCGATTGCCGGTTGAAGTTACACCTGCTCGGCGCGATATTTCTGTAGGAGAATCCGTGCGCCGATAACGACTGAAAACGAACCGCGCCGCTTTCCGCTGCCTGTTCTCGAGCCTAATGGTAGCGCAATGTGTGAAGGGAGACCAGATTACATTAGCGTATTACGTCGCTGGTCCTACGAGTGTGAAGTGTGTTAAATGCTTGGTTTCACGGGTTGAACGCCGTAACGTTCGCTTTGAAAAACGTTACTTATTAAGGTCAGGCGCGTCTTCTTACTGCCCGAAGCTTCCGTGTACTTCCAACGGTCCGCAGAAAATATTTGCACTCACTCCACTGCTTAGACTTCTTCAAGTGGGCTCCTGGTCTTTGGCACAGTACAGTTTCAATGCATCCTGAAAAAAATAAATAAGCAGTTTTCAGAACTGCACATATATAGCTAGCGTGAAAATGATTACACGCTACATCTTGGCGAACGTTATCGTCCCAGCTAACGTTATTCAAGATAATTAAAGAAAAAGAATCCTAAGAAAACACAGTTAAAGGGTGCTGTCAATGAGGCCTTTGGTGCTCCGTCGTTGAATGTCTGAAGACCAAACACCTTCTTACATTCGCCTCTCTCTCTATATCTCTTTCTTTCTTTGCTCCGTGTATTTCAAATATTTTGTTTAACAGCTTGGCTAACGCTAGCTGGGCCATCCTATATTCGTATAGGAGGAGGAGGAGACAAAGGGGAGGAAAGACAGGGAGGTTAGCCAGTGTAAGTACCGGCTGGCTACCCTGTGCTGGGGAAAGAGGTAAAGGGAATAAAATGATAAAGGAGAAAAAGAGGGGAAAAAATGGAAACCAGAAAATTCACGCAGTAACGCGAAACTACGCGCTACAACATTCAAAGGCCGTCGCACAATTCGCATGACCTTAAAAACTTCAGCAGAGCCCTTAAGGTATTGAGTGCCGAAGCCCGTCTGGACCAGTGCCCTAGAGCTTTTCCTTCTGTAAAGGGGCGATTGTACAGTTTTTCGAGCGCGGTCACGAGCACTTTTCTTGGCACTTTGTAAGGGGACAGTCACAAAGGAGGTGCTCAATCGTCTCCTCGCAGCCGCAGTTGTCACAAGTAGGGCTGTCGGCCATGCCATTGCGGAATGAAGAGGAGTTCATGAATGCCACGCCGAGCCACAGGCGGCACAGAAGTGTTGCTTCCGCTCGTGGTAACCCTGGTGGCAGGCGGAGTTGCAGACGTGGATCCAATCTGTGGAGACGTGCGTTCGTGAATTCAGTGGTGTTCCACAGATTCTGCGTAAGCTCGCGGGCGTGGGAGCGAAGACATGTGGCTGCATCTGTTCTTGACAGCGGTATGGGTATAATCTGGGCACCATCATGGGCCGACCGGGCAGCGTCATCCACACTCATTTCCCGAAATTCCCCAGTGACCTGGTATCCGCTGGTAGATGATGTTGTGTCCCTTGTTGACTGCGTGATGGTGGAGTAGTCGGATGTCTGCGACTAGTTGTACATTTGGTCCGTGGTTGAAAGGGGACATCAGACACTGGAGAGCTGCCTTTGAGTCACATAAGATGGACCATGAATGTGGTTATTTGTGAACAATAAACTCCAGAGCAGCACGGATAGCTGCCAGTTCTGCAGCCGTCGATGATGTAATGTGAGATGTCTTGAACTTGAGGGGGACAGACTCTGCTGGAATCACCACTGCTCCAGCTGAACTTTTTTTTTTAGAGGAGACAGAACCGTCCGTGTAAACGTGGATGCCTCCTCTGTGCTTGTCATGTAGCACTGAAAGCACGGTTTGTTTGAGGGCGAAACTCCGTTTGACATCTCCGTTTTCTTTTTGGTACCGGGAATAACAAGAAGAGCCTGGAGTGGATGGAGGCACCACAGCGGTAGAGATGGTCGTGCTGCAGGCGTGAAGTTTGACGGCAAAGTTCCATGGTTGGCGGCAATAATCTTGCTAAACGCTGAACGAGGTCGAGCGGCAGGAAGGGAGGCGAGATGATGCGATTGAAGTCGGGCGAAGTTCCTTCTAGAAGAGGCATAATTAGTTGTTTCTTTGTGTAAGGGTCGTTACGGTGAACGCGAGTGGTTGTCGGCACATACGCGATAGTGATACGCATATATTCGTATATGCGTATCACCATATGCACCATCACCACCACCATCTTACAGAGAGCTTGTTACATCGCAGCCAGTACCGGCCCAACAAAATAAGGAATTTTAAGAGAGAATTGACAAGAGTAGAAGAAAAGAAAGAAAAATAACTTCAGGAAAAGACACCGAGGGACCGAAAGGAAAGCACAGTCAACAATATTTCTCGTCCTCTGCCTAAATAAAACAAATCGCATTTTTTAACCACGAAATCTGCTACAAGAAGCAATTAATACTTCGGTCGCATTTATATACAAAGGAAAATTAAATCAGAAATGCGGCACGTGCGACATAAAGATGTATATTCATGTCGTTGTCGCGTTTTCTTGCACCACGTTTCTTGTTTAAATGTACCAGCTCGCACAACAACCGGTATTATTAAGCTGTAGAACACCGTAAAGAAGAGACTAGCAGTGGCCGTACAAAGGAAGTATTCGCACGGAGTCTACGTCTCGACAAGAGCTTCGTCGACATGAACTCGACGCAATCGGATCGAATAAACAGTCGAGCTGACCCAGCTCCACATGACCATGTTTAGATGCAATTTCCCAAGAGGGTTAAGAGAGTCCACCCATTCCTTGCATGCGGGCTGACGTAACTCGCCTCGGAGCTCACTCGGACCGACCCGAAAGCGTTTAAATGAAGCCGACAACCGCTTTTGGGCCCGTCAAGTCGACTCGACCCGACTTCACCGGGTTCATATAAACGTAGCTATGCGGACTCGTATAGTCCCCTTGTCGAAATGTTGGCTCCAGGCTGAGGCTGCTCTTATTAACCCAATAATGATCACTTCAAGTATCCGTGTTCCTTTGAATATTTGGTCTTCTTCACATCAAGAAGAGATGCCGCTTTGGTGCCTGACAGCGTCGTCATTGCTTTCGTCATTGGAATCTAACACTATAATGCCGTTAGTCACCGGATCGCACGTTGTACTCGTTTTCCAACGTTTACCGATATGTTGCCAATGGTCGACTAATTAAATCGCAGCGAAAGTGCATGAGCAGCGCCGAATATATACATCAATAAATAAGTAAATAAATAAATCTGTCAATACATAGCCTCCTCGATAAATGAGTTTATCGACAAGCCTATGGTCAATCAGTCAGTCGATCGGTCGGTTTGTCGGTCAGTCTGTCAAAAATGATCTTTACTTATACATATATACTTGGCAAATACGTACAGATACTCGGACAAATAGCCTAGGCGACTAGTGTCTCGTTTATTACAGAAACGTGCGTGTATACGTCAACCGCGCAAACGTTTACTGAACGAGTAAGAAGATCGTCTAAATTACAAAGCAATAATTAAGGTAGAGTTGGGACTTTTTCGTGGACGAGTAGAAGGTTTTACATGCAAGGTCATAGTTCCTGGCAACTTTTATTTCCCCAGGCGCAGCGTTCCAACTTCACACGCCAAACGACTAGTATAACAATCGTTGAAAACATACATTGCTTCGGTTAGAAAGATTTAGGTTACCATCACTTGCTTGCCTAGCGTTTTCACGTTTTGATGCTTAATAAAGTGTCGGGAAAGGGGAAATCTGCATGCATACATCCCATGTGGCTTACCGTGCACGACAATCAGGAGGAGAGCTGGCTTCGCAAGCATATCTCAAAGGCCGTGTCTCGGCTTGGTGCCGGCGCATCTGCAAGGACTGAACGCTCGCGGATTGACATTCCTCTGTCGCGTGAGCGGTGTCTGTCTCGGGCATATTTACGACTGCGACCGTTATTGACTCCTTCGCACCGTTCGAAGTGTCTTGCGAATCACTCACAAAAAAAGGGCGTTTCCAGTTTCTTCGGGCTTTTCAGCTGGCTGCGCCCTCGAGGGATTCAGCTTTTGGGATCCTCACACGAGACGTGCTGAGAACTTTCACCGAAAGAAAAAAAAAAGAACCTACAGCTGAAAGGAAACTGGAAGGCATAGACTCTGCCACATCGTACTCCAACAGATGAATGTATGCACTATTCAATACTATAAAAACGCGACGTCACGGTTGACAGCCAGCCAGTCGCACACAAAACAAAAGCACTCGCACGACAATACCGTCTAGCCTTCTTTCTTTTTTTTTGCGTAATTTAATTCGGCTTTCTCTTTGCCGTGAGCCGACAAGTTGCAGAAGTTATGCGTTACATTTCCTAGAAGCCTTCATTGACGGTTCAATGGAGGCCCCCAATTAAAGCAACAATGACCTTCCAGTTTCTATTCCTAATTGTTCTGTGTTTATTTCGGTTATACATATCCGCTAGTTCTGTACCAAACCGATATTCACAGAGTCAGCAATGAGTGACAGCTATTGGGTGAAGCTTATAGTGGTGAAGCGTAGTATAATAGCCATGACTAAGTGGAAAGTAATATTAATTACGAGACAAATGAGTTCATTCTTACGTGTTTACGTAGCTCTCCAAATCGATCATCTGCCGTTTCCCAAATGTGCTTCCGCCCTGACACGTTTTCTTGCAGTGAAGTCACGTTTTTGGACACTACGACCATGGCGCTAAAGTTAAATAAATCCTTTCTTTGTTTCTTACTTTATTCTTCTGATTTTTCATCTTCTTTTTTTATTATTGAGAACGAATTCATCTCTACACTTCGCTTTCGCGCACTGTCTACAGCGGCTGTTTATATTTTTTGCTGAAAACCAAGCCCCTCTAAACATATATTCAAAGTAAATTCTTTAATTCTGACACTCAATTAAGCGCAACTTTCTTCGTTATTCTTCGGGGCCCCTCGGAACGGAGTCGGTTTCGGTAAAGCGTTGACAATACCTTGCCTTGCGCTGAAAACTGGGTGGTCGCAAAAAAAAGAAGTGGCGGACGTTCGTGCTGTTTTGACGATGCCCGACCCCGAAACCTGAGCGGGCCCCCCGTCAGTCCTGCCTTTTACACAGTCGTAAAGCATCGCCTGTCTTCTCGGTGAAAAGAACGGGCGCAAACGATCAACATTGTTTTGCGAACCACGCGCGATGCCACTCGTTCGTACACAAGCGAGAAGGGTGAGCAGCCCTTTGTCAATTTGAGCACGAAGAAACAAGAGAGGCACGAACACGCGCACGTGTGTGCATACGAAAGACACGCCACAGGGATACGCACACGTGTCAATATAACTTCGTGCCGTTAAACGAGGGCGAGCCGCAGGCGACAGTGATCCCGAAGCTATGGAGCCGCGCTCGAAGGCCCTAAATCATATTCCCTTCACCTTCGGTGCCTCAGCCTGCGCGTGTTTTGTGGCTGTGTTGAGGCAGCTGACAGCATAAAAGGCTGCTCATTGCGCAGCGGCTGTATATAGGAGGCCAATTCTAACGCTTCTTAAAGGGCCACACAGTCAACAGTGCATGGAAACAGCCTCACGATTGAGTGCGCTTGAAAAAAAAAAAACATCTTCCAATTGAGCGTACGTTACATAAGTGTCTGAAGGCAGAATTACTAAAACGAGGCATCGGGGTTCGTTGCAAATCTCGATATTTCTGCCTGTCGCGCACAAAGTGTACGCACTTTTCACGAAATTAACGTGCTCGCCCTTGCATGTTTCCCGCTCACATTTTGCTACAATATGCACTTGCGCACTATTTTGCGTCAAAGCGTAATATGAAGGCGGTAACGGTTTCACTGACCAAAACTGGCAGACTAATCCGGCTTGGCTTTATTCAGTACACTAAACTTCAGGGCGCAGGAACAAAAACAGGAAACGTATTTGTTGACAACCCTAGCAAAAATAGCACGTGTGGGCACGCTTTTAGCACAGCTCGGTAAGGTTATAAGTCTACGGTGACCCCGTTCACATCGCGCGCAACCGTAAATGACATCGTGCGCAGTCATGCCTAGACGTACTTCAAGAGGGTCCATGTGTCGAAGCGCTAATATATGCCCAGGCAAGCGATTATTACCACTAAGAGGAGAAGGAGGGGATAAGTGTACTGCATACAACATGAAAAAAAACTCAGATATTTTGGTTACAAATTGCACGGACAGTGCAATTCATTTATCGTTATTATGTGTTCGTTTGCTTAAAAATACAATTATGGGGATTTACGTGCCAAAACCACGATATGCTTATGAAGCACGCCGTAGTGGGGGACTCCGGAATAATTTGGGCCACCTGAACTTTTTTACTTGCACCTAAATCTAAGTAACCCGCCGTGGTTGCTCAGTGGCTATGGTGTTGGGCTGCTGAGCACGAGGTCGCGGGATCGAATCCCGGCCACGGCGGCCGCATTTCGATGGGGGCGAAATGCGAAAACACCCGTGTGCTTAGATTTAGGTGCACGTTAAAGAACCCCAGGTGGTCAAAATTTCCGGAGTCCTCCACTACGGCGTGCCTCATAATCAGAAAGTGGTTTTGGCACGTAAAACCCCAAATATTATTATTATTAAATCTAAGTAGACAGGTGTTTTCGCATTACACCCCCATCGAAATGCGGCCGCCGTGACCGGGATTGGATCCCGTGACATCGTGCTTAGCAGCCCAACACCTGAGCCACTAAGCAGCAACCTCGACGGGTTTGCTTGTTTTTCTTTCATCGTCGTTTTTCGCGACAGTTCGTCATTTACCCTTATCGCATGTGCAGACATTCGGCCGCACGTCTGTACACACTACTGCAGTGACGCAAGGCACAGACCTATTAACGTGCCTTACAAGGCAGACATCTTATCTTTTACATTTCTTTGAACGTATCTCATTATGGTTTCATTTGGATATGTAGATCGGCTGAGCCTGTGCGCATTTTAAAACTTAAGCAACTAGGATCTTGTGAAGCGCACGAAACCTTGAAGCGCACTTTTGTCCCGCGCAGGTATGCACCGTTTTAAATAGGAGATGGAGAAAACACCGTATTCACCCGTGAATACAAACATACAAACCATTTTATGCTTTTATTTTCCATGCGAAAGCTTTTCCGCCTACCGAAGACACTATTCGAGCAAAAAATGAGCTGCCTGTCTTCTTTCTTTTTTTTCCTGAGATTTATATAGCGTGCGCATACATTTCGCAATCCGCGTTCGAGGAAAAGGGTTGAGCAAACACATTTGTCGCTGTTCAGGCTCCAGAGCGAACTTGTTTGCGGTATAACGCGTGCCATTCAACGTTCGCCTCGACTTTCACCGGGTTCTGCTGCTAAGAGGAGCAGCTCACCCGGCTGTGTACACACGAATCCATCCTTCCTCTGTTTCGTTCCCTCGCATTGAGCTTCTCCTTCCGTATCCGTCAGAAAGTATCCGTCAGAAACAAAGTTCGTACCGTAAAGGAAATCGGGGATAGACGGCAACCTTATATAGCTGGCGCTTACACGAACCCAATTAGCGGCGACAAATTTGAGTGGCATCCTCTCGCGAGTGACGTCACGTCCAGGACGCTGCTCACTCTGGCTCGGACGGCTGCTGCGAGCGTTCGCTCGCTTCGTGCGTGCTGTAGAAGAAGAGAGAGAGAAGAGAAGGGAAAAGAAAAGGCAGGGAGGTTAACCAGACTGAGTCCAGTTTGCTACCCTACACATGGGGAGGAGAGAGAGAGAGAGAGATGACATGCACTATGTTAGGTGCAGGATGTCTATAGTCGGGCACTCAAATCGTAGGAACTAAGTATGCCTGAGCTATGCTTGCTGAAGGATGTTTGGGCTGCTTTCTGCTGTCGAGCATGAAGTGCAGTTAGATTGTTTTTTACGCGAAACCGCACGACGCATGAAAAACTGAGGCTTAGATATTGGAAGTTACGTACTGCTTTTCTAATGCACAGGTGCGCCTTGCATGTAGATAAACGTTTGTTGAAAAAGAATGCCCGCAAATTAAGCCAAAGAATTTGCACGATATCTTGCTCAAAGCGTGTAGATTCCCTTTATAACTTAATTATGGCAGACACGCACTGCATTTTATACAAAACAGCAACGTTGTCACTTCTTTCGAACAACGTAAATGCGCACATAAGTGACGGATTGTGCATGCTGCAAACCGTCCACCCACAAGCGCTAAAAGTGGGTGTTTTAACATGCACGACTACTCGTGACAGATTAAGTAGCAACGGGTTAAAATCAAGGTAACTTTTTTTTAGAACTTATACATGACAAGCATTTTGTTACATGTTTGTAGCACCGCAGCAAATATTCATCTGGTCTCTCAGTCAGATGTTCAATCCTGATTTTTATTATTTGATTATCCACCTGAACTGCCGCTCCAGTCTTTAGAACCACGCAACAGAAGTTTGCGACGCGATGGACCGGACTTCGTCGGCCGGCACTGTAAACGCATCTTTTAAGAAATAGATTGTTATAAGCCGTCTTTATGCACGTTTACACATGAAAACAAGCAAAAACTTTTTTCTATAAAGTACCTTCAGAAGTGTACCAGCATGTAAAACTACACCGAACAAACAAAAACGCTACGGAACGCATGCGGGACCTACAGCGCCCCGTATGGGCCACGCTCAGGCCTAATAATGTCGAGTCGAACAAGCTTGTCGGTTCGAAAACCGACCGCTTCGACGTTATAACAATGACAACAAGGCAATATGAATTTGATTGTGTCCGTAAGAGTTGCACGAGTCACACACCGGTGAGCTTGCTATTCCAATAAGAAACGACCCTTAGTGAAAACCATCCCATAAACAGATGCGGCACCGTAAAGCTGCATCCCTGTGGGAAAGGTGCGTTGGCGCTGGCAGTACTAGTGACGAATTCAGTCTGTGTGGGCGACAGTTCGGAATGCTAGGGGTGTTACAAGCACCTTGCGTCTTGGTTTGAGCAAGCGAACGAAGACCAAGACGCGAACATCTTTTCATATTTATTTATTTATTTATTTATTTATTTATTTATTTATTTATTTATTTATGTATTTATTTATTTATTTATATATTTATTTATTTATTTATTTATTTATTTATTTATTTATTTATTTCGGACACTTTCCTGGCCCGAAGGCCTTACAGAAAGGAGTGCTAAGTACAAAAAAAAAACACAGTACGTAATTATACAATAATAGGTTTAGAAAAACGGCCGAAAACACGGTGGTTTTGAAGTTGTCAACGTCAGAAGTGGCAGCGATGGAGGGAGGAAGGTCGTTCCAGTCGGCACTGGTCTTGGGAATAAAATAATGGCGACCCATTTTCGTTCTAAAAAATGGAGCACCAACTTTAAACATGTGACCGGAGCGAGATGAAATGCACGAAGGGCGAGCAATAAGATGGTGAAAACGGCTCCTTATTACTAGAAAAGTATTCGGTTCCATTCCATTTGCTTCTGGCACTATTCGGTTCAGATTCAATTCGGTATCAAAGTATTACTATTCGCACATCCCTACTATCCTGCATTCAGCAAGCTAGAAAGTTGATCATCACTCAGATGCTCGTACATGTAATGCGTTGCCACAAGTAGAGCTCAGTTCTAAAATCCCCAGAAGGCTTGCCTTTTGATTAAAGAATGGCTCTCGAGAGCTGGATAATCGTGAAGGATAGTCATGACAGCCACATTAAATCAAGTGCATTATTTCTTTATTCTGTGAGAGCGCCTCTAAGAATTTAGAATCTACTTCCTTGGTCAACTTTCCGTCAACTTGCGCCTATTTGTCACCTCTGTGGACAAAACACAGTTAACATATAAACTGTGAGATAACACATTTTATTCACTTCACAAACGTCGCGATAGCACAGTGCTCAGACGAATATCACACAACGATGAACATCCTTATCAAAAGACCAGGCACCGTTGTACAGGATGATGACGCTATTCCAACGCCAGGCAGGAAAAGGAAGCATCTTCTCATTCTCTCTGATTGCGACCCCCTGAATAAGGGCGTTGAGAGTTGCTGGCCATGCATTTCTGAAAAGTACAGGCGTTTAGATCTATCATTCTCAATTTTCCGGCACTTCTGCATGCAGACTGAACAGTGATGTTTACCTAACCTCAAGAAATATTTGTAACGCCTTGGAAAAAGAAAAGAAAATCCCACCGGTGATTAAGACAGGCCAGTTTCGATAGACGCATATACATATAACATACGCATAGGTGGGCCCAGCTAACGTTCGTCAAGCTCTTAAAAGAAAAATATAATAAAGAGCAGGCGGCAAGATACGATTCTCAGACCTATGGTGTTCGGTCGTCAGACCGCTTACGACCGAGGGCCCTGTAGGCCTTGTAACCGTACCTTGCTACTGTGTTTTTTCAATCTTCTTTTTTTTAACGAAAGCCTTAAATCTCTGTATTTTAAGGTCGCGTTGTGAGGTACAGAAAATATCACGTCACCCGAGGAAGGCCAGAAATGAACCAAAGCATGTTCTGTCGTGTATAAGATATGAGTAATGATTATCAAAGATAATTAATCATTGTTTAGTAATTGTATTAAGGTGGATTCAGGTTGATTAAGGTAGATTAAGTCGGATAAAGGTGTATTAAGGAGTATTAGTGTGGACTAGGGCAGATTAAAAAGGGATTAAGGTTGATTAAGGTGTACGAAGGATGATTAAGGTGATTTAATTAGGGTGGGTTAAGGTGGATTAGGGTCGATTAAGGAGGATTAAGGTGGATTATGGTGGACTAAAGTAGATTAGGGTGCATTGAAGTGGATTAAGGAAGATTAAAATGAATTACAGTAGGCTTTACAAGGCTTTCGCCTTCGCATCTATTATGCGATAGCTAAGGACAGCTGGGAATTTTTCTTTGAGCCGCTTGGCTAACGTAAGCTGGGAAATACGATATTCATGGCAACCGACATGCGTATGTTTATGCGCTAAATTTGTGCGCGTGTCTTCGGGCTATTTACTAGCGAGAATGTCGTACCAGCTTGCTCAAACGGAAGCTTTTCCGCAATCTTATCAAGGTTGGTCTGCGGGTACGGTCTTCGATAAGATGGATAGTAAAATAATTGAGAATAGCGACATCAGCCTACTTAGTTGCGTTATATGCGCACGCTGGAAGATAATGGTGCTCTAAAAAAAAAGAAGCATAAACCGGAGTCCTTTTTTTTTTTGCAGAAATTAACTTTCATGGGCACCATTCTGCCGCTGCTTACGCTACATCCACCGCTGTGGCCCAGACACGTCCCCTATTGCATCACAAGTAGACCCGCAAAATACAAGAACCAAATGATCACGATGAAAAGACAAAACGACTCTAATTCACGTTTTTCCTATTTAACTGCGCCCCGCCTGAAATTTCTTGAAATCGTTCTACTCACAACAAAGTTATCCAATTTATCCCTGATGATTCGGGCTGCTCGCTCATTTGGTGCGATGCTCATCTGAAAGTATCGTTAAACATTTCATTCATTCATTCATTCATTCATTCATTCATTCATATATGCTGCAGCCCACATGAGCTATAGCAAAAGTTGAAAAATGCAGACAAAATGCGAGTACATATGACGCGAACACAACGAAAATGCATCATAATGTGCAAAGGGTTCACATAAATACCGAATACAATGTGTAGAACAGCAAATCAAGGATATCTAATTATGATAATTAAGTCCCATCTGATTTGGTGCCATCTAACTAAGCGCAAGAGTGCGCGTTATAATCATAGCATGAGGTGTATCTGATGGATTGTTTGAAATGAAAAAAACGGTAATGAGCGAATGTTACCAACGACTAAGTTTCAATGTTCAACTGTGTGCGGGCTATCCCGGCCACGGCGGCCGCATTCCGATGGGGGCGAAATGCGAAAACACCCGTGTATTTAGATTTAGGTGCACGTTAAAGAACTCCAGGTGGTCGAAATTTCCGGAGTCCTCCACTACGGCGTGCCTCATAATCAGAAAGTGGTTTTGGCACGTAAAACCCCATAATTTTTTTTAACTGTGTGCGGGGAAAAGATGTGCTACGTAAGAAAGAGATATAATGCTAACAGCATGTTAACCTCGAGTTATGCAATGGCTAGCAACCGTAATGCTGCTGGTGTCGGAAAAGCGTCAAAGGTAATTTACAAGATCAATTTCAGCGACTCAGTGTGTTGTATTTTGAAAAGTAATATTAATTTTAGCGAGCGAAGAGCAGAAGTCGGCGAGGAATCACGGACGTATTATCAACAAATGAACCTGACAGTAATTTTTGGACTGCTACTACAGTATTGATTTCGCATTGTTTACGGTGGATCCAAAGCGGCGAAGCATACTAAAATATATGACGGACCAACGTTTTATACTGTTTGTGCATTAGCAACTTTGCTTTTCTTCAGAAGCGGAGGTCACTCTTCAACGTACGTAACCCAGCTTTTTTAGTGCTTTCGCGCAGATGTGTTAAGTGTGCTTGGACCATTCCATGCTGGTCGCTAAAATCCCATCGAGCTATTTCTAATTGTAGACTCTCTTGAGTTATGCACCCATATATAAATAACAATAAGCAAAACTTTAGCAACAAAAATACTATTTTTCGGAACTCGTAGATATTAAACAAAGTGTGTGCGAGTACACTGTAACATAATTTGCACCATAAAAAGTGAAAAAGCGTGTAAATGTGTCGATAACTCACACCCTTAGGGTATCTATATATATAACGGACACCCTAAGGGTGTGAGTTAGACACATTTACACGATTTTGCACTTTTTAGGGTGTAAATTATGTTACAGTGTATTCTAAATGTCGAATACAAATTAAATAGTCTTTTTTTTATTTGAAACGCATACGATTCAAGGATTCTGTAAGTATTAGAATTTTTTCGAATTTCGTTTGCGTCCCAGTATACGCGATGGTAGACGCTATTAGAGAGCCTACGGAGAAAAAAGGCACCACAAGACGACTAGAAATTAACATTTGTAGCCAATCTAAGCGTGGATTGCTTAGACGATCCAGGAACTGCGGTAGCGGAAGGCTACGCTTCAGGAAGCACTGCAGCTGTGTAAAAGCTCCGGTTTCTGAAGTCTAATGTGGAGCAGCAAAGTAAGTGCGCTCCACATACGCAAGTTTTAATTATTTGTTTTGCATGGCGCTCCCCTGGTTTTGACTACCAGGTATTTGTAGTGTGCAGCTCCCCGTAGAATCAGGTGATGAAGCCCGTAAGGAAAGGGAACGGTTGATTTCTTTTGTGTTATAGACATATAACCGGTTTTCTCTGCGTTCAATGCCCTTTCCCAGTCTGTGCACGAGTGAACCGCCTTGTTCTGGGAATTATTGTTTTACTTGATAGTCACGGTTTTCGATTATATTCTTGCACCAGTAAGGTACAGTGCGCCGTCACCTGCGAATAGTCGAACGTTTACGTCAGTCTGATTGGCTATATCATTTATGCAGATAGAGAAAGCAGTGAGGCCAGAACGGAACCGTGTGTGTGCGTGCGTGTATCTGTTGCGTGTTTGCTGTCTTCGTGTATGTGCGCCTTTGTGTGCGCGTGCTTGTATACGCACGTGCGTGTGCGAACCTGCGTCGTTTGTGTCCGTACAGAATAAACCCCCTCAAATGAATTGATCCGACTCTCAACAAATGTGTGAAATTTACACAATTTTACGTCACGCTTCTGTATACTCCATCGAAAGCAAGCGAAGGTGGCAGAATCACTCTTTGCGCATTTTACGGGAAGTCGACGTAATTGCAGAGTAACTAAATATGAATTTTCTTTTTTATTAAGGAACCCACAGCGCCAAAGCATTACAGTGTGTGGGGAGGGGGGGCGGTACAAGCACATATGACACCTCTGCTTAGGCAGAGTTATAAGTGCAAAGCCCCTTAGCAATGCACATCTACAACGTCAAAAAGAAAACATCATTTGGTGCAACACTCACAACATCACTCGGCAGTCTATTCCATCACCTAATGGTTTCGGGAAAGAAAGACATTCTAAGCAATTCAGTTTCTGTCGCGAATTCAAGGACTTTAAAATCATGGTCAACACGGTTGAATCTATAAAGAGGCTCTTGCAAATACTTTTCGTGATCAAACCCCAAAGGCTGTATAATAAATAGCATGAAAAAACTTCAGACGCAACTTCTTCCGGCGCGCGTCGAGCAATTCCCAGTTGAGTGCATCCTTCGTACGCGATACACTGCTCCGAGCCCCGCGTGTGCCAGATACGAAACGAGAGGCAATGTTCTGCACCCGCTCCAACTTATCTTTATCACTACCAGTAAGGCGGGTCCCAAACCGTACACGCGTATTCCAGAACCGACCTCACATAATTTTTGTACAAAATGTCTCGATATGACTGCGGAAAAGTGTTTGCATTTCGGCAAAGAAATCCTAAGGTTTTGCATGCTTTAGCAGCGACATAATCGACGTGACGGCGCCAGTTCGATTCGGGAGTAAAATAAACAACTAAATATTTAAATTCGAATAGCTGTTCCAACATTAAATTTCTAATAACGTATGGTTGCACAACAGGGCTTTTCTTTCTTGTAAATTTCATATGAACAGTTTTAGACAAATTCAAATTCATATTCTATTTGACGCACCACTCTGAAATTCAGTTCAAGTCTTCTTCCAGAAACATTTCAACATCACGGTCACAAGTGATTACTCTATAGAGAACGCAGTCATCCGCAAATAACCACATTTGAGACACTGTTAGGTCACTAATGTCATTCACGTACAGCAAGAACAATAGCGGCCCCAGCACGGAGCCTTGCGGAACACCAGACACAATTTGAAGCCTCTGAGACTCAGCGCCATTCACAACCACAAACTGCTGACGTAAACATGGGTAATCTTTTACCCATGATGTCACTTAGGGGCTAATATTGTAGAAGAGCATTTTTAATTAGTAAACAATTCGTCACGGTATTAAAGGCTTTTTTCGAAATCGAGAAACACGCAGTCCAGGCTAAGACGCCTGTCCAGTGCCCCTGCTAGGTCGTGCACAAATTCAGTCAACTGCGTAGTACAAGATAGGCCCCTTCGAAAACAATGCTGACGAGGAATAAACAATGAATATGCGTCCATATGTGCTACCGTACTAGTATACAAAATAAGTTCAAGTGTCTTGCACGCAACTGAAGTTAGTGATACTGGCCTATAATTTGACACGGTGTCACGGGGACCAGATTTGTGAATTGGGACAACGCTTGCAATTTTCCAGTCATCTGGAAGGCAGGATTCGCCAAGCGATTTTTCGAAAATAATCATCAAGTACGGTGCGACCGACTGAGCACAAAGCACAAGCTTGTTTGGCAAGTCATCAGGACGCCCAGCCTTAGCAATGTTCAGATTCTGTAACAGATACTCTATACCACTGATGCTGATAACAACATCATCTATAACACTTATCACTGGCTGGAAATTCAAGGTATTTGTATCACCGTGTCATTTGCACGGCTGAAAACAGAGCTAACATAGGTATTAAAGAACTCAGATTTTCCTACTTCATCATCAACAAAGCTGTTACCAGACACAAGAGGTGGCACTGTTACAGTGTCTTTTCCATTTCTATTTACACGTTTCCAGAATTCCTTTGGATTATCCTTTAATTTCGACTCCATCGAAATCCCAAATGAAGGCTTTGCAGCTGCAACTGCAACTTTCATTTTTTTCGGTAATTTTATGTAGCTTCCACCAATTCTCACGTGTCGGCTTTCCTTTAAATTTGCTGTAAACTTGTTGCCTTTTGCGTGTAAGACTACGCAACTCCCGAGTAAACCAAAGTTTACTTTTACTTTTTCTTTTCGTTAATGACCATACCGGAACAAAGCGCTGCTTCAGTTCAAACGTCTTCTCCTTAAATATAGACCTTAATTCAATTACTTATTAATTATAGCATCATTCGCTGATATAAAACTGCGGAATGGTTTACCCGTCACCATTAAATCTTCATCCTTTCATGCATTTAGTGATGCCGTTAAGCTGTTTTATATGAGTAACTAAGTTTACGTCATTCATTAAAATACATTTGTCAGCTGTGTGTGTTGACAGTTTTTTGTTTTGCACTACATTTGTCAACTGTGTGTATTGACAGTTTTTTGTTTTGCACTTTAGGCTTGTATCCATTAAATTTGTTTTTATTGATCTTTTTTTCTATGTTGTATTTTCGCGATTTTGCGTGTTTCTTTTAGTTAGCTTGCTCATCTTTAATATATCTCCACATTGTTATTATTAACCGAGGGTCCCGTTGCAGTCTTTGACTTTGGGACCCTCGTGTGTATATTGTCTCTTACCAATTCATTGTATTTAAAGAAGAATAAACTGAACTGAACTGAACTACTCCAGTGTTGTCGGCATACGTTTCAAACACCGTCCGGTACTCATTCAACGCTTTGTTTATCTCGCTTACATTTGCTTTTTTCGTAGTTATATACTCGTCTCTTTGCTGCTCCAATGCTTCTTAAATGTTCAACATTCATTTTACAAAGCACAGCATTATGATCGCTTATTCCAGGTAGCCCTTGAGCCGTGATACGTTTGCTCATTAAAATAAAGTGAACCAGCAGATAGAATTACGTGCACAAGTTATTTATTGGCTGCAAACGCTACTAGAAAGGGGGAAGAAGTATTTCGCAGTAGCTACCGAAACGCCCCACGTCAAATGTCCCTTCAAGCACGGTAGCGTCTTCACCAAAGCGATACATTTCACTCAGAAGTAACATGAACGTGCTTTAGGTAAGTGCAATATTTAATTTACCCCATGCTTAATGTGCGCGGTCTGTTTCTTGCCACCACTGCGTGTAAATAGCAAATGTAAGTCACGTGCACAAATTTCAAAGCCGTGACTGAAGGGATAATCCGTTCTTTTAAACTGAACAAAACGATGAGCTTACAATGGCGCTGTATATCCTCTCCTTGAACATTTCTCTCTCCGTTTGGGACACGTTGCTCGGGTATGTTGACCTCACTCTGGTGATCTGTAAGAAAAGAGATAAAAAACGCATGTTCCACTGCTTCGTATTGCAGTACGTTTCAGTACTCCATACTATAATATGGAGTTCGGAATTGGAACATCATGACTCGCTTTTGCTTTCAACATTCAAACACTCGAGTGATCACGAGAACATATTTCAGTTTCAGTTCCAGTTTATTATTCTTTAAATACAATGAATTGGTAGGATACAATGCACAGACGAGGGTGCCAAAGTCGAAGACTGCGTGTATGCTCCTATATACTAGAGTTTAGCAGTGAATCTAGACTAGTTCTTTTCTTTTATCAGTGGTTTTTTTTAATTATATCTTGATTATGTTAAACCATAAATATCAAATACCTGACGCGTGCTTGTAAAGAGACGGACACCTCACCGCAAGGCGTAATGAAAACGACAAGAAACGCTTGGCTTTGTAAAGATAGACTGATAAATTTTTTTTTACCGCTTTGTTTGTAAAGTTACAAGTCGGGAGTTCCGCAGGTAGAAAGCTGGTACAACCTACTTGATTGCCTATTCCATTAGCCCACGTTGTTAGGCAAATTAATAGATATATAACTGAAATACGTAAGGCTGAGAGCTCAAAATAGACAAGGACAGAGCTAAGAGGGGTCACTACGGGCGTTTACTACTGTATGGTTGGTTGAAAAGGCGCGTTTATAAATATATAGACATACCAAGATAAGCGGATATGCGGTACAATAAACAACATCAAAAATGAATTTAAAAAAAGATCGGTCCGTAAAATTTTATTGCAAGAGTCCGCAACATCAACATTCATAGTACATAGAAGTTTTCATTTGTGATTTCGTACAAAATGAGACTTTGAAGCTAATGCCAGTCTACCAACACTTTCACGGTGCTTTACGATACATCAGTACTTTTAGTTCCCAAGAAAATGTAAAAGTTGCGCCCACTCACCTCGCCGTTTCGGAGCTTGTCGTCAATGGTCCTCAGCTACAGAATGACGTGACAGTTTCAAAGAAAATAAAAGTCACGGTGCATCGTTAATAGCCGCAGAACAATGTATGAACACATGCATGCGTTCATATACTTTTTATTATTGTTACTGAATAAACAAATAAATGTATTTTTTTTTTACCATTTGCAGTTCCTGCTGCGTGAAGTGCTGCTGATCGTAGCATCTCTGTTCTGCAAAGAGTCGAATAGATAATTACAGAGCGCGTTACTTGACTGTATTTCACAAGTTCACCAACCCTAGCATCCTCGAGATGTTACATTTTCTCTGCTGCCTGCCCGCACATGCATCGTCGTGATCAGCGTCGTGTCCAGTGTGCGCACGCCACATGCAATTCACGTCAGTAAAGAGAATTAAATTCTACGCCAGTATCCAGCTACAGCAGTTTTTAATATACAGACATACGTACTGCTTGAGAAATCGGTTAGGCCTCAAACACATGGGATTCCAGGCCGTTATGCCTGAAACGTAGGAGGTATCAAGCTGTGCTGTTCAATTGCTATATAAACAGCCCCGTCACTTTTGAGTTATTGCCGTACCATTTTCACTGACTCCACACGATCGGGGTATTCAAACCATTACATTTTTTTACTAGATCATTTCTTTATATATATATATCAATTAATCATTTCGCACCCGAAAATCGGAGCGCATAATCTATCTACGCAACAAGCAGGGACTAGCACGGTAATGCTGCATAAGTTCGCCCAGCCATGTCAATAATATCAGTGAGGCAGCGCTTGAGGCTATTTTCAATAGTGGCCACGTGACCACGCTCTGAGTGGGATCAGGTCCATTACAACCACCTCATGGCAATCTTCAGTTCGCATAAGCTACTTCGATCTGAAGGCCAATATATCAGACAACCTTCCGCTCTAAGTATCCGATGCTAATAACTGAAGCGGTGAAAAGCAAGTTCAACTGTGACATTGAACGCTCGGGAACTGCAAAATGGATAGTGAGGGACGCCATTGTGGAGGCCTGCGGATTTATTTATTAACGTACACCACACTATAAGTACTCAAACGTTATTTTTTTTTTCATATACTGTATTTCAGGTCGCCTGCATTGAAATGGGGCCACCGCGGCCATGATTTGAAGCCCCGATCTCGATCGTACTCAGCAGAAGAATGCCACGGCCACTAATCCAGTGGGGCGGGTCAGCAACAATGATTCGCCGGTAGAAATTACGCAGGAAATTTCTACAGAAGCAAATTTTCAACATGACACACCTCTAGTTCACTTGATCGCGACAGTACAATGTCGCGAATGCGTACTGTGCTGAATGCTGCCAGCGTACCATTGTGAAATCGACGTCGGCACATCGGGCTCAAGCCGGTTCTACTGCCTTCTTCGCTCAGAGCACACACTAACGTCCGTAGGCGAAAGAAGCCTGCAGAACATGAAGCATTCAGTGGCGTATAGAAGGGCATCGCGTTGTCACCTGCACGCATGCTACAAACAGCTACAGCTTTTTTTTTTTACAGCGAACGTGCGTTATGTAACACACTCCGTACATGTGCCAAAGCTGTCCAACCATGCCGCGTCCGCAGCATCGTTTCCTGCTCGCAATAAGTTATCTTCATCACGTCTTAATGGCGACGTATAAATGAGAAAAAAAAATTGGCAATATCGCCCGAATATCACACAAATCGATGGCAAAGTTTAGCGTGCGGATGAACTCCTCGGACAGTGTTCTAACCATACGCGAGTCCGACATGGCGCGACGAAGCACGCAAGGCAAACTGCTCTTGGGCACCTAGTCACTATCTATATGCAGTGATTGTAATTGGTCAGAAAGAACAGCCTCCTGGCATATGCACCGGGAGTCTCAAAAAGCTTGCTTAATTGATGCGTGAGAAGCGCGCTGTAGTGGTGGTGGAGGCAGCGGAGGCTTCGCACCTCGATCGGGTGCACGAGATGAGGCCGACGGTTAACCGTCGGCATTGTAGCAAGCGCCAAGTGAAATGTTAGACAAAGTTACCTTGGCGTTTAATGTTTGTTTCATTCAAACCAGGGCATACACACAGCAACTCAGCAGGAACGCTAGCGTACATGTATGTAGTATCCGTATAGCACCACGCTCGTACCAGCAGCGGTAGGCAGAACACCGTTCTGGCTTCGCGACCGAGCCATTTGAGCGGAACATTGAAGATGCGTCCACTTCGCTTTGTCGTTTTGGCAGTCAAACGGCACTCCGCGTCTCTGGAAATGATCTGTACTATCGACACATATGCGCCGTCGGTAGAGGGAGAACACCTTAATGGCGACGGCGCAAACGCTCCTCGAACTTCCGTATGTAATTGCTATCACAATGATAATTCTGAAAGAAAATATTGCACATCAGTGTTTTGCGCATTTCAGCGCCATCATGCCCGATAATGCATAGTATGCGCTGTGTATGCATACTTGCAGGAGAATGCATACTGTTGCCTTCGCCTCGAGACAAGCGATGCTTCAATTTTTTTTTCTCTTCTCCTCTCAATGGCCTCTCTCACAGTCCAGAAGTTGACCGCTACCGGAAACTCTTTCTTGCCTTCACCGAGATAAGGAGAGCGCCGCCCTCGAGTCGCACTCATTGGAGGTGCTGTTTTTCGGTATAAAGCTCCTGTGTCATTCCTGTGGCAGAGCAGTTGCTTGGGAAACATACACTGCCTGCATGTATAGATGCTTGACTGGTTAAAAAGTTTGCTAATAGTGATTTATTAATATATAATTTATTCAGTCATTTAGTTATTTATTATACGTAATCCTATAACATATATTTCTAATGTCCCTCTCTTTCTAATGCCTCTCTCTTCATACCGCGTATTTTAACTTTAACATAATTTTTTTTTTAAACCGCCTTTGGTATTAGAAGAAATCGACCAATTGAGCTAGATTACTCGAAGGGGCCGACATCGCTTACACTGGAAATTCATGTGCATATTTGAATAATTAGCAAAACTAGTTTATTTACCACACATATTGCAGTGCACGATTTGAAGCCAATGGTTTCACAAGGCACATCTACTCTTCTCCCTTTTCTTTATCTCCTTTATTCTGCTTGGGACAATTTTATGAATTGGCCTAGTGTGGTCCATCGCAATTCGAGCATTTCATTTCTTTTACTGCGGATACAGATATGTCACGACTGCCTGCAAAGCGGAGGCACTTGCCTAGCTTCAGGCACTTGCGACGTTGCAGTGGTCGGGGCACGTGAAGACGCACCGTATGCCTCACGTATAGCCCATCTTGACGTGATCAGGTAGCGCGTCTCCCTCGAAAAATATCGTGACGCTTGTCGAGCGGCCGGAGCGACGAAAGTCAATGACCTTCACTGTTGAAGACAAAAGCGTTTGGAACTCTTCGTCGCTGATGTCAATCGCGACATCGGAAATGACGCCTGCCCTAGTGCGACCGCCGTGCAAAACGAACGACTGGATTTCTATGTGTCTTGGTATTAGCACAGCCTTCCGTTTATTTTAGGGCGGTCTGCGTCGCTACTTCCGCTACGACTATGTATTTCTTGATGTTGAAACGCACTTCGTTAATTCCTTTTGGAGTCAGATTATCAAGGCGGGTGCACAGAATCTAACTTGTATACGCGAATTTAACTTCTTCGAGACGTCGAGAGGAACAAAAGCAATCCTATAAGATTGAGAAGGCAGGGTGGGGCCCTGCTCACTCGCGTCTTTATTTGTCCTGCGGCATCTCCTCGTCAGTCGCTTGTCCTCTACGACGGTGCAGTCGTTGTCGGAGCCCATGGTCTCGCTGTTGTAGAAACAGGAGCCGGAAATCTCCATGTCGACCGTGGCGAGACTTACACTGTAGCACTCAGGGCCAAAGTGCAAAGCGGTGGGCTCGACGCAAGTGATTGTGTGCCGTCTGTCATCGCCTCGGACGGCTTCTCGTCCAAGAAGCACAACTAAGCATCCACTATAACAAAACTATCGAAACAAAGGCAAGGAGATACGTCGTTGTTGCCTCAAAACCCTTGCTCAGTTCACTTCGTCTTCGCCTGCCTCTCACACCTCCCGCTACAGCCTCAGGATCCCAATTGAGTGCACCAGCCTTGAGGCGTTGAGCATCGACCGACACTAGTTACGCGCATTTTCATTACGCACGCGAACGTTAATAGGTAAACAATTATCAAGCAAAATTTACTTTTAATTCTCATACAGTTTCTTCACGCAATGGCAACAAGTGTCGGCCAGTAAAAAACCATCCTTATTATCAGATTGTCTCCAGCCAGTCCTCTTCCATCAAACGATTCGAAATAGCCATCATTGAAACATAACGAATACAGCAACTGCTTTCCTGATCCACTCAATGCCAACATTGCATGCACACATGTAGCAGCGCATATGCATAAAACGAGACTATGAAAAGCCAGAAAAAGAAAGCGAAAGCAAATCCAAAGGGAAAGAAAGGCATTAAAAAGCGGTCCTCACGAGACCCTTCACCACCAAGTTTACTATGGTGCTGCGCGCCAACAACGTACACGCATCATCGTGTGAAAGACACCACCACTGTTGCTGTGTTTTTGTGCCTTTTCTTCATCATCATCATCAGCCTAGTTACGCCCACTGCAGGGCAAAGGCCTCTCCCATACTTCTCCAACTACCCCGGTCATGTACTAATTGTGGCCATGTTGTCCCTGCAAACGTCTTAATGTCATCCGCCCACCTAACTTTCTGCCGCCCCCTGCTACGCATCCCTTCCCTTGGAATCCAGTCCGTAACCCTTAGTGACCACCGGTTATCTTCCCTCCTCATTACATGTCCGGCCCATGCCCATTTCTTTTTCTTGATTTCAACTAAGATGTCGTTTACCCGCGTTTGTTGCCTCACCCAATCTGCTCTTTTCTTATCCCTTAACGTCACACCCATCATTCTTCTTTCCATAGCTCGTTGCGTCGTCCTCAATTTCAGCAGAACCCTTTTCGTAAGCCTCCAGGTTTCTGCCCCGTATGTGAGTACTGGTAACACACAGCTGTTATACACTTTCCTTTTGAGGGATAGTGGCAACCTGCTGTTCATGATTTGAAAATGCCTGCCAAACGCACCCCAACCCATTCTTATTCTTCTGGTTATTTCAGTCTCATGATCCGGATCCGTGGTCACTACCTGCCCTAAGTAGATGTATTCCCTAACCCCTTCCAGTGCTTCGCTACCTATCGTAAACTGCTGTTCTCTTCCGAGCCTGTTAAACAATACTTTAGTTTTCTGCAGATTAATTTTCAGACCCACCCTTCTGCTTTGCCTCTCCAGGTCAGTGAGCATGCATTGCAATTGGTCTCCTGAGTTACTAAGCAAGGCAATATCATCAGCGAATCGCAAGTTGCTAAGGTATTCTCCATCAACTTTTATCCCCAATTCTTCCCACTCCAGGCCTCTGAATACCTCCTGTAAACATGCTGTGAATAGCATTGGAGATATCGTATCTCCCTGTCTGACGCCTTTCTTTATAGGGATTTTGTTGCTTTCTTCGTGGAGGACTACGGTGGCTGTGGAGCCGCTATAGATATCTTCCAGTATCTTTACATATGGCTCATCTACACCCTGATTCCGTAATGCCTCCATGACTTCTGAGGTTTCGACTGAATCAAACGCTTTCTCGTAATCAATGAAAGCTATATATAAGAGTTGGTTATATTCTGCACATTTCTCTATCACTTGATTGATAGTGTGAATATGATCTATTGTTGAGTAGCCTTTACGGAATCCTGCCTGGTCCTTTGGTTGACAGAAGTCTAAGGTGTTCCTGATTCTATTTGCGATTACCTTAGTAAATACTTTGTAGGCAACGGACAGTAAGCTGATCGGTCTATAATTTTTCAAGTCTTTGGCGTCCCCTTTCTTATGGATTAGGATTATGTTAGCGTTCTTCCAAGATTCCGGTACGCTCGAGGTTATGAGGCATTGCGTATACAGGGTGGCCAGTTTCTCTAGAACAATCTGACCACCATCCTTCAACAAATCTGCTGTTACCTGATCCTCCCCAGCTGCCTTCCCCCTTTGCATAGCTCCTAAGGCTTTCTTTACTTCTTCTGGCGTTACCTGTGGGATTTCGAATTCCTCTAGGCTATTCTCTCTTCCACTATCGTCGTGGGTGCCACTGGTACTGTCTAAATCTCTATAGAACTCCTCAGCCACTTGAACTATCTCATCCATATTAGTAACGATATTGCCGGCTTTGTCTCTTAACGCACACATCTGATTTTTGCCTATTCCTAGTTTCTTCTTCACTGTTTTTAGGCTTCCTCCGTTCCTGAGAGCCTGTTCAATTCTATCCATATTATAGTTCCTGATGTCCGCTGTCTTACGCTTGTTGATTAACTTAGAAAGTTCTGCCAGTTCTATTCTAGCTGTAGGGTTAGAGGCTTTCATACATTGGCGTTTCTTGACCAGATCTTTCGTCTCCTGCGATAGCTTACTGGTTTCCTGTCTAACGGCGTTACCACCGGCTTCTATTGCGCACTCCTTAATGGTGCCCTTGAGATAGTCGTTCATTGCTTCAACACTAAGGTCCTCTTCCTGAGTTAAAGCCGAATACCTGTTCTGTAGCTTTATCCGGAATTCCTCTAGTTTCCCTCTTACCGATAACTCATTGATTGGCTTCTTGTGTACCAGTTTCTTCCGTTCCCTCCTCAAGTCTAGGCTAATTCGAGTTCTTACCATCCTATGGTCACTGCAGCGTACCTTGCCGAGCACGTCTACATCTTGTATGATGCCAGGGTTCGCGCAGAGTATGAAGTCGATTTCATTTCTAGTCTCACCATTCGGGCTCCTCCACGTCCACTTTCGACTAACCCGCTTGCGGGAAAAGGTGTTCATTATCCGCATATTATTCTGTTCTGCAAACTCTACTAATAATTCTCCTCTGCTATTCCTAGAGCCTATGCCATATTCCCCCACTGACTTGTCTCCAGCCTGCTTCTTGCCTACCCTGGCATTGAAGTCGCCCATCAGTATAGTGTATTTTGTTTTGACTTTACCCATCGCCGATTCCACGTCTTCATAAAAGCTTTCGACTTTCTGGTCATCATGACTGCATGTAGGGGCATAGACTTGTACCACCTTCAATTTGTACCTCTTATTAAGTTTCACAACAAAACCTGCCACCCTCTCGTTAATGCTATAGAATTCCTGTATGTTACTCCAGCATAAACTAGCAGAACCTGAAGTGCGCATATAAAAAAAAAGAGTAGCTAGCACGAGACAAGGTGAAAAGGTTGAAATGGACGGCCACGTGTTGTATCACTGGAATAGTGTGAATTATCGAGCGAATAGGTTTATTCAAATTGGACGGCAAACCACGCGAGGAGACACGCCGCATAGTTCATCTCTCGCCTCCGAGTAGCAAACCTATACCATTCGCTTCTGCGCGCGACAGGGCATCAATCGATAAAAGACTGTATGGGAGACAAGTTTGGATGGAATTATGTTTTGAAATAATTGTTAGCTAACTCGAGCACGCACCAATTACGGCATAAGCTTCGTTCTAGGTTTTGACATAACATTTGGTGAAGACACGGGCAGCGAACATTTCCTGCCTTGAATAAATAGCGTTAGGCCACCCTAAAATAGTGCGAGACCGACAAAACCACGAGACCGGAAGTAAAAGCCTGAAGAGCGCTGCAGTGAAGTCGTACAAATGCGTCCAGATTTTGGTTCAGGTAGGCTCATTTTCCTGCCTTCATAAAATCCACGACTACTACGACTTTCGGAAAAACATGCCAAAGGGTAATGGGTGTACGATGAACCTGCTAGTCATGGGAACGTGCACGTGTGCGTTCATTTCACACTTTATCAAGCTAATCGATCGCTGTCTCTCATTGGACTAATTTCCTCCCTTTTCAAACTTCAATTTCTTCTTAGTGAGGTATCTCTTGTACAACTTTCCTACGCTCACGTGACGCATTCTCGATCGGTCAATTCCGACGATATTAATTTCAGTGTGCGCTTACTGGGCAAAAGGCTGCGGAAATGAATGCGACTGAAGGAATTCCACACCTTCAGACGGTGTTAATTCCCGACCACAATGACATCCTGACTGACAGAATACCCCTCGCCGCCATGACGCGCCTCCTGGGCCTCCGCGGTCACGCGATAGTGAAAGTATCCGAAAAAAATTATCCAATCATAAAAAGTCCCCATATTGGAAGCCTGCAAGCCCCGTCAGTAGCCAAGCATACAGGTACCTTCTTCGGTGAGATCGAACCTTCTAGCGGCATCCGAAGCAGAACTTGAGCGCTGGGAGTCGTAAGGGTTTCGCTGCCCTTCCGTCAGCGCCGCCACGGCAAGCATAGCGAGCATCAAGTGCCAAACGCGAACCATGCTGCGTACAATGAATTCGTTTGACGAACTGCAGACAGAATGCCGGCCGTATCGACTTCGACGCGCCGCCGCGACGTCGGGGCTATTTAAGCCCTCGGTATGCGGCCGGGTGAATCCTCATTCACCGACACCGTGAGCGAGGCTCGTCCACATTGTTTGGCCACCTGTACCCTTTAGTCTGCATGCTCGCGTCCGACAATGCTCAAACACTCGCAGCTGTCCTCGATATCCCCTTTTGTGGGAGACGGCTAAAGTCGCGGGCTGGCCCACCCCCAAGGACGCAACGACAAATTCACGCCATATAGAGTCATGCACACTAAAGCCCCCGGCGTGTGTCGGCCAGGTGCCCGTGCGGACGTCGTTTGTTTGATGTGTCCACGGCCATGATGTCAGAGCGCCGGTGAGTTGTGTTTCCGCTGCAAAAAAATTGGAGGACGCTTAAGCTTCGCCTTCAAGAGTGGAACGCGACAGCGTTCCCGTCGACCCGCCAAGGGGTATTGGGCTACGGCGCAGCGACAACGCGCCCCGCATCGGACGCGGTGAGCGTCAAGCAACGCAGCGTTCGGCGCGACAACGAAATGCGCGCCTCAGCAAGCGACGCACGCCTGAGCCTTCTAAGGTAACACCGCGTTCACTAGAGGCGCTTTTGTACCGCTTTGAAGCATCGAACTCGTGGCTCAGTGGTAACGTCTCCGTCTCACACTCCGGAGACCCTGGTTCGATTCCCACCCAGCCCATCTTGGAAGTTGCTTTTTATTTATGAAGTGCCTGCCGTGATTTATCGCTCACGGCCAACGCCGCGGACGCCGACGCCGACACCGACGCCGACGCCGACGACACCGGCTTTTCTGCGACACGAGCTCCTTAACGCTATCGCGTTAAAAAGCAGCGAGTACCGCTAATTGCCACTCAGAGAGCTGAAAATAGTACAGAAGGAAAACGATCAAAAGGAAGGTATCTCCAGCGGTGCGTCTGCTGTACGGTTTTCCCTTCCATATATTGTTTATTATTTACTTATGTATATCTCAAACCATCTAAAGGCCTTATTGCGCGCGGCTAAAAGCCCCACGATATCTGAGAGCTAAAAAAATTCGACGACGATTACGACGCTCCCTAATGCAAATTTTGAGCGCAGCTCTATACTTATTTTCATTTCGCGATATATTGGCTGGCGCGGGCAATGTCTCGTGCGGCACGTTGCAAACAGAGCGAAGCATTGAAAAACAAGTCACACGCAATCACAACGATAGCGGCGAGCAGAGTCGGCGATCGTCGAAAATGTGATCTGCGGGTCAAGCGCGTCGGCTTCTACACATGACTCGTGGAAGGTTCCAGTGTAATCGCTGGTGCCCACGTGGCTTCCAGAAAGTACTACACAATTCGCGTCGCGCATACAGATTACAAATACTATGGCGCCATCTCGTAGTGTCGTGCGGCACTCTGCTTTCCTCCCCGCTCTTTCACCATACTCTCCTCCTCCGCTTTCAGCCTTATGCCTTTCACTGTATCCTCCTCCTCCGCTTTCATATTCGCGCTCTCTTCTTTCATCTCCCTGCTGCACTCACAGTTCGCTTTCGTCTTCGCTGTGTTGGTTCTCTCGGTTACGAGGGACAACGCCGACGGTCGCCGCAGGAACGGGCGCCTAAGAGCTGCGCTCCGAAAATTATTCGGATGCGATGCACTGTCCGAATCGACGCAAGCAAAAGTTTCTGTCCTGTGTGCTTTGATTGACGATAATTGGCGGTAACGACTATGAAGTTTGAAGTTCATCAGGGTTTAGTGCAATGCTAGAGTGGTGAGTTGACGTTAAACTTTACTTGTGTGTACCACTTGTGTTCGTTTACGTAGCACACAGAACACACAGCGGGACGTGTTTGCTTGAGGCGTTGTTGTGCACCATTGTTCATAGCCTGCGAGAAGGTTAACTAGCACTGTCATTGCCTCCCACTGCCTGGCAAAGCAAGGTGATGCAACCCTTTTCTACCGTTGCGAGAGTGCGCAGCGATATAAAGTGCCCCAAGTGTTATGCGATGCGTCTGTTTCAGAAAAACTTTTATTGCGACCGGCGTAAGCCCCAGGAGACTGCCTGTGCAAAGCAAGGTGATGCAACCCTTTTCTACCGTTGCAGCGAGAGCACGCAGTGATAATATTTGGGGTTTTACGTGCCAAAACCACTTTCTGATTATGAGGCACGCCGTAGTGGAGGACTCCGGAAATCTTTGACCACCTGGGGTTCTTTAACGTGCACCTAAATCTAAGCACACGGGTGTTTTCGCATTTCGCCCCCATCGAAATGCGGCCGCCGTGGCCGGGATTCGATCCCGCGACCTCGTGCTCAGCAGCCCAACACCATAGCCACTGAGCAACTACGGCGCATAGCACGCAGTGATATAAAGTGCCCCGAGTGTTATGCGACGCGTCTCAGTTTCAGAAAAGTGTATTGCGAGCAGCGTAAGCCCCTGGAGACTACCTGTGCAAATGCAACCCTTTTCTACTGTTGCTGCGAGAGCGCGCAGCAATATAAAGCACCCCGAGTCTTATGTGACGCATCTCAGTTTCAGAAAAGTCTTTATTGCGACCGGCGTAAGCCCCAGAAAAGTGCCTGTGCAAAGCAAGGCGATGCAACCCTTTTCTACAGTTGTAGTAAGAGCGCGCAGCAATTTATAGCGCCCCGAGTGTTATGCAATGCGTCTTAGTTTCAGATCCAGCGAAAGCCTCATCCTGCACGGACCAGCCACAGCGTGCACAGCGAAAGAAAGTGCTTCATACCGTCCGAGAACAGGGCCCGCAACAAGCAAGCGATTCAAAAGCGTGCGGGTTATGCAGCAACTTTCCGGTACTGTCAGGAGCTGGGAGCCTGCGCGCGTGTGATCTGGTAACTCTAGCGCTTCGGAAACGGCGTCGTTGCATTTGCCATATTTGACAGTGTTTTTCCCCGTCAATTTCGACAGGCAGTCTGGCAGCATTGACCCGAAAAGCTGGCAACAGACTTCTACCACACCAGTCAGAACTCTGCAGTAATATCAGAGTTAGTTGTATGAACTTTATGCATAATACGCTTTGTTATGATACCTTAAAGCAATGGGTCTAGAGGACGGTGTTGGTACATTTTTTCGTACCGCCCTAATTCTATACCCCCCCCCCCCAAAAAAAAGCACACATACCCCTTTTTTTTCTATATATATACATACAATTCCTTCCCATGACGGATTGACCAGTTCAAGTTGTCAACTTGTCAATAACTGTCATAGCAATTACTGTAATAAAGACAATTCCACGATCGGATTGTTTACCTTTATTTTATTGTAACACTGAGAACTACATACAACCTTATTTTGTATATGTGAGAGACGTATAGGCCTTTTACACATGTGGATATCAAAAGCTTAATCCAATGTACAACACACAGACAAAGCAGCTGCTACAACATGAACTGCATTGAGGGCCGCACAATACATAAGTAGCTAAAGGTGCAAAATATAGAGGAAAGCTTCAAAATACGCTCAGTAACACTGCAAAGTGTAACATGTATGTGTAGACTAAACGTTCAAAAAAGCAATGCATCAATGTCCCATTTGCCTTCAAGTTTATAATTAAGTTCAAGTTTACTGAAGTTTATTATGAGCATATGTACAAGAGGAATCTCCTGACGCACCCGCAGTCAAGGTGGCTGTTTGAGGTGTGCTGGCTGCCTCAGTGAAAGAAAAAGAAAGAAATTGAGTGACTGTCGACACCAGTGCCACTGCTTCTTGCCTCCGACCTGCACGTGCCTCCGCGGCATCTCTGTTGGTGGAGTCTGCACAGGTGAGCTGACGTGGCGAGGTGCAGGAGGCATCTAAGAGAAAGAGTATCATGTACATGAAGAAGTGCACCTGGTTTTTTTGCACAAAATTTCTAAGCATTAAACTGTGGTAAACAAAAATACATTCTATATTCAATTCGATATATCGCTTTCTTTTCTTGGATTCAATGTTCAATTCAACATCTATTCAGTTTTTTCATCCCTAATTAACACTGATATAAATTTTAACGCATTTGCCTGAATTCTTAGATTGGCAGAATGTGCAATTAAATTTTAAATCTAACTGAAAACCTGCAACAGTCATCTGTGGCTTTCGTGAGGACTTTACGCTCTGAGGCCTGATAGAAGAACAAGATCAGGATGCATTGAGGATCTGTCTTGAACATTGCTATATGCTCCAACAGTGGCACACGCAACCGTCTATATCTATAGAACTGGTTGTACATATTGAGAATGACTTCAGCATGTACTAGTGGCAAAGAGGAGATGGTAAAGTAGAATACATCTTACGAGTAATAAGTTGAAAGTGAGATTTTGCACCGCTACTCATCCTGTTGTTAAAGATGGTATAACCCATAAATTAAGTGTAGTAGCCGATATCATGCTGACAGCTAAAGTAGCAAAAAATAAAAGCAAAGAGCACATTCTAGTAGCTCTCACTTGTAAGCATTAAATTTGTCCACAATACATGCCTGGGACCTTCAATACATGTCTGTGTTGCTTTCGACTCTGATGTAGCAACAGATACGTTAAGATCGTGCACTGATCAGAATGTTTGAGCAGGTATGGATGCATGATAGCTAGTAGATGAGGACATTTTGCTAGGGTACTGGTAAGCATATAGTGACAGCACTGGCAGATCCAACCACTCATTTTAGGGTGGGTAGTTGCTTGAAGTAATGTGGGGGAGAGGTCATCTCTTTTCTGTTTTATGGAGTCATTGTTATCACAAGACTCCCAGCATAATATAAATGCTGTTAGTGTTTAATAATGGCCAGCAAGTGGCCCAAACAATACCATCACAACGATCTAACAGTATCATCAACAACACTTTAGCAAAAGATCTGGCACTTCTTAAGGAAAATGTGTAAAACTTATTAGTAACCTTCATTATATTTGGATAATGCAGTTAAAGTATGACGAATGCTGCTGGATGAGCTAATTAGTTGCTAGAATCTTGAAACATGTTACCTGAGGAATTAGATGGAACACAAGAAGTGAAAACAAACACAACAATTGCTAGACCATAACCGACATTTACTTGAGACAGGGCAACTGGAGGCAGATGCCATAATAAACAGCACTTTTTCTGTGCATCCGTGCCCCTCTTGCTCCAACATATTCACTTCCTTGTTTTCTATCGTTAGGTACAAACAACAGCCGTGCTCATGGACCTATCTCCTCTTCTGGCATTGAAGCGTTTCAAAGACCAACCCATTAATTTGGCTAAAATTTATTAAGGACGCATGTTCTAAGAAAGTAGGATATGCAGGTATCTTCAGCAGTGATTCGCCAGATGTCCTGGGCATGCCGTTTGTTCCATGTCCATGCAATATTCTTTCTGTCAACCACTTCAGTACCTCCACGTTTCATACATAAAGCATCTGCTACATGACAATGGCATCGTATTGACCACCTTATTTCTGCAAACAATAAAGTACATGAAATGCTTCTTTACATAGGCAGGTTTTTCAACTGTCTCACTGATCACCATGTACATGCTTGCCAATTTGTCCGGAACTGAAAATGCAACCTTGATACCACACTTTGCTGATATTTTCTTTAATGGACGAAACATGTCACGCATCCACAGCCAAACCACCAGCCATGAGTTAGGGCAAACGTGCAATAACTTGTGCATTTTTTTCTTCACAATGGTTTCCACAACTTTCGCAACAGTTTCCTGAAAGCAGCCTCCTTTTTCAAGGTGCTTTACTATTGGAAATGTGGCACTCTTGCAAGCACAAGGTGGCCAAGACATCTAGGTATAAATCACTGTTGAACATATCAGTCCAGCCCTTTCTAGGGTGTATGTGTTCTACACAACTTTAAATAATAGATTGCATTTTGAATACACCTTCTACTTGCGCCTCAAAGAAACTACGATAGCCACAGGATGAGTGGCACGCATGCATGAGTAAAAGGGCTTTGTGTTACGATATCTAACAGCAGCTGCTTGGTGACAGGTAAACATTAGTTGTAGTCCAGTGCTCGTGGTGTCCACCATTACTCCTTATGTGCCCCGCAATTGTGCTGGTAATGTTTCACAATCATGGAGTAAAGGAGACAACGAAATCAAAATGACATGGAAAAAGCAGGCTGCCAAAGCTTTCATACTTGCATGCAACATTCTTGAACCATTTATTCTAATGCGTTGCTCCTGGCCCGTTAAAGAGGGTCCGAAAAATTTTTTAAAACTTCAGTTCTTTAACAAGTACACTGGAATTTTTACCTTCCACCTTTATGGAGTATTTTAATAAGTAAACAATCGAACAAGCAATCCCATGCGTAACTTTGTGACACAGCTATCAAGCTACTACAGTGAGTTCGACTAACTTTGTAAAAGAAATATTTGAAAAAAAGAAACAAATAAGATAAACTTTTTTACACAGCTAAATTTGCATAAAAGTTTAAACAACATAATGTGTAAATGTCGGACTTGAATTTCACTCACACATTAAAGTGGTTAAAAAGGTCCTTGGCTCTTCATTTTGCACACTGGTGAACACAGCACAACATATTTGCATAATTCCAGTAAAACGACTTGCAATATTCCAGTGGTATTATAACTGACTGGCTTTACAAGAGCACTTTAGAAGTTCTGAACTAGTTAAAGTACAACATTCATGTTTCGTTCCAGTGAATGTTAATTTTGCACAGAAAATGCATGGTGTAAAATGGTGTAACCATCGAAATATGAAACTGGGTATGCTAGGAAGGCTCAGCAAAGCAAAGCACTGGAAACATGGTCTGGCCATGGCAACATAGCACTGCAGTCTAGTGTTGAAAACTGTACAGACAGATTCTGCATCTCTTCCAGAGCATGCGGTTTCCAGAGAGACTTTGTGATCATGTGAAACCCTACTCACATGTGAAGCAGCAGACCAAGCTTTGATGAGACAGCCCACTAGATTCACTACAAATGTAACGTTCAGTGAAGGCCGATGTATAGCAGACATAGCATGTGACAAATAATTTCACCTTGCTACACGGATTTATCCTAGACAAACGTGGCAGGAAGTCTAGATGGAAAGCATGCAAACCTTAGTAACCGATCAGCAAATACAACAATACTGCAGAAAAGGAGTCACCTCTCCATCAATTTGGCAGACCAGTTCTATGGAAATTCACAAAGGTGGAGGAAGATTCATTTAAGTAAACGTTGTCATCCACATGACAGTAGCACGAAGCTACAAAGGGCACCGATTTGGGTTTTTCAAAGACAGCTTTGCTGTTGACAAATAAGTCTGGTGCACCAGAAAGGTGCTGGTCCCAGGTTGATTATCAAACAGGACCAATTATTTAACTGCAAAGCTTTATTTCAAAAATCTGTATGGGTTCCTTTTGCAATTTCATGGTACTGTCAGTGAACATAATCTTTTTCTTTTGAAAAGCCTTCCTCCCCCTTGCAAATTTCTGCCAAACAGATTTGCCATATTGAGTACTTCCACGTTTTGATTTGAATAATTTTACCTTGTTCGTAAATCTTCCAGCTCAGCTTAAATAGCAGAGTAACTAGCCTGGAAAGGCATTAGATTGGGGTTTAATCCTCAGGCATGGGTGAATTTCATCTCAAATGCTAAGCTTTGTGTGAGGTACCTGTACAAGCCTCTTTGATGTGGATGTGATGCCTTAAATAGGTATTACACACCAATGTACTCAACGGCATCAATAGTGAAACTGCTAAGATAAAGGAGAAGCAGCAATAAATGGTTTCAACACAAGGTAGAGTATAAACATGAGAAAAAGTAGAGATGAAGAAAATGCGAGGCATGCAGGGGGATCAGAGGGGCTGTGTCAAGGTGGTGCCAGTTCCCCAGACGAATGTGGGAGGCTAGACAGTCAACGAACACACCGAAGAGACAACCCTGCAGTTCCGGACAATAGAGCAGCTTAAATCCCTCCAAGGACAGTCCACGGACAAATGTGTAGGGCTAAATCTACCTGTTAGTTGGAGAAACGAGGGGCCAACCGGGTGAAGGGACTTGAGCAGGCCGTTGCTGACGGTCGCACACCTGGTTTGGTTTACTTCTCCTGGAAGTCTTAGCAGATACCCCATAACTAAGTGCTAGTTGTCGACAATGGCCCTGGACTTGAAGACAGCATAGGCCAAAGGATTCATCTGCTTCTTTTAATGCCATGTCTTTGTCATCTGCCACAGATTATTTGACATCCGAACTTCCCCGGTGAATTTTATCCTTTCTAGCCGCTGCGATTAACTGGCTTAAGAAACTGCTGGAACTGCCATGGCTAGGGCTAAGAAAACCATCGAACACTTAAACTCCAACAGCGTCAAATTTCTTTTGTTTGTTTTGTGCTCGGCTCTCTGTCTGTATGCATCAGTTGCGTTTGTAAGCTTTCTTTTGTTGTTGAGAGTGGTATTGTGCAATATATTGTGTCAGTGTGCAAACGGCTTCATCATTCATTTGAACTAAGCTCGCCATTGCATGTGTGTTATTATTTCATGAACCTTGTAGCTGTGTGCTACTATGGAGGCTTTTCCTTTTATCTCCAACAGTTGCATCACCGCTAGAAGTCTGACTTGAGGGATGTGTTTTGACTGGATGTAGTTTCACTCTGATCTTGAATTACTACAGCACTGGCTGCCTCTGAACTAGACCTTACAATCAATATCTTTGCAGTATTGTGAACTATTATGCTAGCGACCGTTACATGACGTGGCTTTGTAAAGCTGGCCACAACATTCACAAGCATACATCAACACACTGAAACAAAGGCCTTTAAGCGTTAACATATGCGGTGTAGCACAAATCTGAGTACCAGGGCTGGACCGCAAAGCAAAAAGAAGGCCGACGCGGCTACTAGTGTAGCTGGATAACCGTAAGTACTGCACCGCACTCAAGTTCCTTAATCGGATCTCGCTGAAACCATTTAAGTCACTTGGCCAGAACAAATGACAAAACAGAAAGAAATGTCACATTACAGTGGTTCACGCGTGTATAAGCTAGGCTGCGAATAGCGATTTAAAAATGCACCCAGCCGCTCTACATTTCACCTGCAAATTTTGTATCGGCAGCACGATTATGCCACGAATGAGGGAATACGAGGTGTGCAAGTGCCCTTAGGTATAAGGGCAATTGCACAACCATATGTCTAGAGGCCAGTCAGGAAAAATGATTAAGACGGGAGTACAAGAGTAGAGTAACGCAAGCTTTATGACAAACACCGCAACTTTAAGGAACTAATCACGTTCGACAGACGGCAGGCTGAGAACAAAAGTACTGGGACGCTTTCTTTTTTTTTTTTTTTTCACAAGCGAATGCTACTTCCGCAGCATTTTGCGCTTGATAGACTGACATATGCCGTCGAGACGAGTTTATAATGAACGATTCTCTGATAACAGCACCTTGAAAGTCTAGGTGGACAAGCCGGTACGTCGCTTCTGAAATCGGAGAGAAGACATCGTCCGTCTATACACGACTCGCCGCAGCTGAACGTTGTAGCAAAGCCTTTGTAGGGTGCTAGCAGTCGGAACAGACAAACTGTACGATACAAGCTAACTACGATTAATTACACATCCCAACTGCACTAACGCAGTCGACTAGGGGCAGTGAGTTGGTTTTGACGTTTTGGCCCGAGATGGGGTATCGCGGCTTTCGGAGGCCATGCTCTTGGATCGTACGCACGCAAGTAACCTCGCATATAACCTCTACAACAGACTCACGAATAAAAAGAAACGTGGGAGAAAGAAATGCTAGTTATAAAAAAGAAAATTGTAAAAAAATATGTAAAAAAATATAGTTCCTAAGTTGTTAAATAAAGAGTGATGTCCAAAGCAGCTCATGCGTTAAAATCGACGTTACAACCGCTGGTGTCGTGGCTGCAAATTTTGCCTCTGGCCCCATTGTAGTGTTTCAGTACACAATAAAAGCAAAATAATAAAATTGTACGTAAATTTTATCTAGATATTAACTAAAAGATCTACTTATAGAAACACATAGATGTCAGTTTTATGTTGGACTACGAAGGTATTAAAACTGTTTAATTGGTATTGCTTTAAGATTTAAAGGCAACACTAGACCTTAATGGCTGCCTTTAATGGATGGGGTCCCGAGAAAACGCAGTATGAAGTCATTGCTCAGGTCTCTCCTCAAATCCACGTATTAATCTTTCGCCTTTTACTAAAGATTACCGTGGGGAGGGACACTCCAATGAGCCTATAGGCCAATTTTTGGGAGGCCTTGCCCGTTTGGGCGAGGCCTACTATTGAAATCAAAAGTCAGAATGTCGCTTGCGCGGTGCATGCAGTTCAAGAACAATGTCCAAGCGCCTTGCAGTGTTGTATGAGCTTTTACGTGAAAGCCGTAAGTTTCTCCAAGCTCAGCGGGATCACTTTTCTTTAACCCTTGGCACTTGAAGAAATATCCTGCGTACTGATTCTCAGAGGAAGGAGTAATGCTATACGGCTCCCTCGACACGCCGGAAGTGCTGGCAAACTGTCTAGGCGCCAATCACGTGCACAGTGCCCTGTACAAAATACCAAGAAAATTTCCAATAGAATAAGGGCAACACTTCATTCAGGCAACTAAGAGTACAGGCTGGCTTCAGGAAGAGATACTGTACAATGGATCACATCCGTGGTCGTCGATCAGGTAATCGAAAAGTCTGCAAAGTACAATCAGCCTCTCTATACGGCTTTCATGGATTAGAAAAATGCATTTGGTTCAGTATCTCTACCAGCAGTCATAGAGGCATTACATAATGAAGGAGTAGATGAGGCCCATGTAAATATCCTGGAAAATATCTACAAATATTCCACAGCTGCCTCAATTCTCAACTTATAAAAAAAAGTGGGGTTCGGCAAGGAGACGCAATCTCTCCAATGCTATTCACTGCATGCCTGGAAGAAGTATTCAAGCTGTTAAACTTGAAAGGCTGAGTGAGAATTAACAGCGAATATCTGCCAACAATTTTACAATTCTGTTGTAGTTACTAACCGAGGGTCCCGTTTTCAGTATTATTACTTTGGGACCCTCGTTTGTATATTACGTTTATGTACCTATGTTTTGCCTATGAATAAACTTCAACCTTTGGTTTGCAGATGACTATGTCCTGCTCAGCAACACAGGGGACGAGTTACAGCATATGACTGAGGATCTTAACAGAGAGAGTGTAAGAGCAGAATACAAAGATAATGATAAATAGCCTGGAAGGGAACAAGAGGCTGACTAGACTACCAGACAGCCTGTCTGTGAAAGAGTACGTTTATCTAAGTCAATTAATCACAGGGGACCCTGATCATAAGAAGGAAATTTACAGAAGAATAAAAGTGTTTGGAGTGCATACGGCAGACATTGTCAGATCCTGAATGGAAGCTTACCACTATCATTGAAAAGAAAGGTGTACAATCAATGCATTCTACAGGTGCTGACATATGGGGCAGAAACTTGGAGACTGCCAAAGAAACTGGAGAACAAGTTAAGGACTGCGCAACGAGCAATGCAACAAAGAATGTTAGGCACAATGTGAAGATACACGAAGAGAGCAGTGTGGACCAGATAGCAAACGGGGATAGCCTATATATACTCCAACTGATAATAATAGAAAAAATGGTGCTGAACAGGCCATGTAATACGTAGGTTAAATAACAGGCGGACCATAAGAGTCACAGATTGTGTGCCAAGAGAAGGGAAATGTAGAAGACGGCAGGAGACTAGGTGGGGTGGAGAAATTAGGAAATTTGCAGGCACTAGTTGGAATCGGTTGGCGTAGGACAGGAGTAATTGGAGATCGTAGAGAGAGGCCTTCGTCCTGCAGTGGACATAAAATAGGCTGCTACTGCTGATGATGATCTGCCTTTTGAACGTCGCCTATTGGAAATGACAAATAAAACTTCAGCATACCAGAAGTTACAGCTGGAGTGATATTGTTAACAAACATTTAAAATAACTCGGAAGCAATATCTTTTGTAGCTTGTTTGGGAAGTAACTATCACATGTAATGCGGTCTTGACTGGCTGCCTGGGTGACCTCGTTTTGTAGTCGAAACATGCCCAGATGTTCTTGTTTGAATGCCCGGATACCGTATCTGGTGTTTGCCTCAAGGTCGCCGACAACGGGAAGTAAAAGCATTTCATGCTTAAGAGAGCCAAAAGAGATCTATGGGGGAGGAATCCAGAGCAGGAACAGCCACTGAAGACACAGAAGGTGCTCACATACAGGCTGGGAGGCAGTGGTGCAGCCATGGGGGGCACACTGGGCCCGTGCACCTCCAGGAACTTCTATTAGTATGCGGCCTGCCTATCCTCGGCCAAGCAGCACAAGTTTACGATGCAGGGGCTCCTATTCAACTTAAGTACACATCAGGGTGACGCTTCGACTGCATGGCACCATTATTGGTTCGCAATTGGAACACACAATACAGATCCTCAAGACCCGGTAACCTTCCCGTAGCCAGAGTTCACATGAAATGTGCATGAGCCACAGCCAACATGTACAGCTAACCTGACATTTTAAAATACCTTCATGAAATGGCCAAATTTTGCGTGTATGGTCCCGTACTGTTCAAATTTTATTTCAATACTGCTGCCATATCGTGCAATGCTGCTAACATTAACTGTGACAGAATGGGAAAAGCCAGAATCTCGGCTAAAAAGACTAGAGAAAATATAGATGTTCAAAATTAAAATCGGAGTCGGCAGATCTACTCAAAATGGCATCCCTTTCTCTATCTGGTAAAGGATACAAGGCTAGTTCATGCTTTTTCATGGCCTAGTGTTGGACATACTTCTAAGAGTAAACAGCGCAAAATAAGCAATTTATACAACTTATGTATTCCCTTGCAATTGTTTTTCTTTTGTGCTACTTTCTGTTACAAGACTACAAAGGTTGCACAAACATTACAAAATTGCCTTTAGTCCCTTATGAATGCCCTTCATACTAAAAGCCTAATGTACATATTAGAAAACCCCTGCTGTTTCTTTCCAACCTATTTGCATGCAGCAATAGCATATCAAGGAGAGTGTGAAGTTGTTGCATGGTCGTTACTACTGCCTTTACGACATGAGCACATGAAGGGAGCATTTATTCCAGGTGGTGCATTTCTTTCGTGCTATTCTGACGATAATAATAAAAAATGTCACATCAGGCAGTCTTCATTTCTGTCTTTTACATAGTCCTGGCTCTCAGTACAGCACAGTCCATAGCAAATGTAGTAAAACCTTCAAGTCAATTGATCCTCAGTGAGCTACCAGAAGGTTACCACACAGTGTGTGCTCTATACAGCACACATGGACAATGCGCACGACAGACATGATACTGGCAGTTTGACAAAGATCAATATTTTAAAGCACATGGTCTGCATTGTCAAAGCTGGCAATTTCAGATGCTTCATGTCCAATGCTCGCATGAACAGTGCAACATCAATTTCAAGAATTCTTTGGAGTGCAAAGCCATGATGGCAGGCAATGCTTTGTACCTTGCATCAACAACCCGCACACAAGGTACAATTTGATTATCTTATGTACACACTGCAGCAGCTTAATGGCTATGAGGTGGTGCTACTGTGGTCGAGGTCCCAGGTTCGAACCTGGCCAAAAAAAGCCCCATTTCGGTGGACACAAAATACAAGAATGTGCATATACTTAGTATTACGTCGCATAATGAGAACTACAGAAGGTCAAAATAATTTGCAGTCTCCCACCACGGCGTGCTTCATAATAAGATTGTGGTTTTGGTAAAACTCCAGAATTTAACTAGGTCAGTTCGTGAGACGTACAAGCTTCCAGCACATTGCCTGTGCATTGTTGCACACATGTCAAAAGCACTAGTATGGGATTGTTTTAATGGTAAGGACAACCTGAGAAAGAGGCCCAATCCTTTACACAACCAACAAGGTGCAGCAGCAATTTCCATTTCATAGTCACAGGGGTTCACAATGAAAGTCTGCAAGGCAAAACACAAAGCAACTCTCTGAATCAAAGCTAAAATGTGCGCAACCGAAATACAAGACTTTGCTAGGATGCAATCAAACACAATGTGCATGATTTTAGACAGGTGTAACTGATCCTGATGGCAAACTAGGCCAGTATAACCTAAAACTATTCCAATCTGTTTTTATTCCAAATCGGCCATTAGCCCTCCCTGATGGGTCAAAATGGCCGCCGCATTCGAGCAAATAAAAGCACCCTTTCTATGCACACAGACAACCGCATGCGCATCATTGTCGAAGCAGCTAGCATGGCACGTGAAGGTTGCCAATGCACAAAGTAAGCCATCCCTGGCCTTATCGTAAAGGGAGTTGGCATTTCTAGACAATGTTGGCGCAAACAGTGGGTGATGATGGTATCTCTGTTTTACATCACATTTTAATGTTTTTTTTCTTATGTTTTCAATAAGAACTTCTGTACCAAACAATAAAATTTCAGTTGGCAGTACGCGTTTGTCCTCATCCTTTTCTGTGTATCTGTCTTGCTTCGCGCTGCCCCACTTCAAATTATGGAAAACCCAGTTAGCTAAAACCACTACCTTTCTAACTCATATGAGGTACTATGCTTTAACATTAAACACATTTTACTCACTCCCACATGAACTATGAAAGAAAATCAGAAAGTCTTTGCGCCGATATTTTTTAGCCAAATTACGGCTCTATATGAGAAGTAAACATATCCACTCCCAACAGTGGACCTTTCTTGGACTGGCCCGGCCTTATCTGCCGGTAGCTCTGCGCTATTGTTGAAGATTGCGGTTGTGCTTCACAAGCTCACAGATACAAGCAACAAAGTGTGATTCATTTTCTATGGAGCAAGGGACGAACCCATTGAAATCCACAAGGAAATGCTGGCCACATACAGGGAAAGGTGTCTCGCTTTGACAAGTGCGTGGTGGTGGTATTGTGAGTTCGGAAAGGTCATGAAGGCTTGTATGACAATGAGTGTTTGGGAAGGTCACGTGCATTGTCGACTGACGACAACAACATGGCACAGGGGCATCTCAAATTTAGTGCTGCGATGGGACAAATATCTGAACCGGTGTGGGGACTACGTGAAAAAGTAGTGTAAGGTACATAGAACAGTGTGTATATTTGGAATTAACTGTACGTACATTATTTTGGCTAATGAAAAATAGGGACAAACACTTTCTCATTCACCTCATATTTCAATGTGTGAATGGCACCACTGACAACCCCTCACACAGTGGGCGTGAAGTTGGTCTGATCACTAACCCGTTTCTAGAACTTGATAAATGTCTTAGCTGTCTGACATTCGCTTCAACAATTTCAGAAAACATTTCCAATTCAACAATTTTACAGAAAACAGACACTTGTACCGATTCCTGCGTGACACCTTTCAGGAGCGACCTGTTTCTTGCTCGCCAAAATAGAATTCTGTGCACTCACTTGAAAGGATTAGGTACTATGGTAAAAATATTTATATACGTTGATTAGAGTAGCACATGGTTGATGAAATCCCAGTTATGTTTTTCCAGGAGTTGCACTCTGAAACATCAGTACTGTTTAGATCACATGGTGTCCTGTGTGTGGGCTTCCCGTTTGTTGCTTGTATCATCCGTTGTCGGCCCCTACACATTGATCACAGCATGTATTCGCTGGAAAACAACAACTACAACACTCACTGTGCGGTGCAGTAGGATCCCCATCACAGTGCTAAGATGATCACCAATTGCTGACCTCAACATGCCTTACAACAATGAAAGTGAAGAGGATATGTACGGAGGCACGACACACGAAGTCACCTCGCTACCACGTGTGCATCCGCTGTTGTAATCTTTGCATGGTTACGTCGGTATGCACGGCCAAGCAGAAACTGAAAAAGGGGCGGCAAGTCTTCAAAAAGAGGTCATTACTGAATATTTGACACAAGCGCCAAATGAAAGGAAATCATGAGCTTGATTTAGTAATCCTGAGCTTGAAGTAGAAAGTAACATGCAATCTAAGCACCAGGCTGCGATAACAGCCTTTACGTTAGTATGTTTTCAAGTCTTCTGGCTTTCTATAATCAACTGTAAATAAATTTTTGTGTGATAGCCACTTTTTGCCTCGTATATAGTGCTCCTGCAAGCGTTATTGGCTGTTAGTTTTTCCAAATCCGTACATTCTTCTTTTTTTTCTCAGTCCCCCAGAAATGTACCAACGCTGTTCTACTGTATTTGGTGTTATGTATTACAATGCGACAATAAATGCCCTGCTTCTATGCCTGTGGTCTGTTCAGTTTTTCGTGGGGCCCTCCAACTGCATGTCCTGACATATAGAGAGTTCATTATAGGATCCATTAGATTTTTGGACTTCAAGCTTAATTTTTCGAACCAACATGTGTGTTGATGATCCCAGAGAAAAGAAGCCAATACTACAATGCACATCAAACTCATTCTAAACAAGTAAAAGGAAGCATAATTTACTAGTGTATTAAAACGTGTAACACGGTTACACGTGTAGTGCAAATGTTTAAGCATTACCTGACGAAAACACCACGAAGAGAAGTCAGAATGACGACGATGGAACCGCCAGGGCAGCAGTATGACAACGATGGCATGAAAATGGCATCACAATCATGATAGAATGATGAGAGCGCGATTACGATGGAATGACGAAGGTGTGACGATGATGGTATGATGACAAGCATATGACGAGAATCGGATGACGACGAAATGACTGCAACAACATCACAAACAAATGCATGACGACAAATGTATGATGCCAGCACAAAGAAGATTCTGAAATGGTATAATGACAACAGCCGTTGTCATGTCATCAGATCCTCTCAAACTTGTTAGTGCATGCGCAAAAGTAAACACTTGCACACAAAAGCAATGTCTCTCTGCTAGGAAGCACCACAACTTGCTCATTTCATGCATGGAAGTAGTTGTTTACTCTATTCTTTCATCATGCAAGAAAAGAATGTATTGGACGGACAGGCAGATGCCTCAACAACTGCTTGCAGGAACACAGCAACAATGTTAGGAAACTGGTAACGACTGGTCACCCTGCCACACACTGCAGTTGTAAGCCTCTGTTTAACAGAGTACAAATGCTGGTCAACAATGCAGCTTAGCTGACTAGAGACATCACAGACGCTAAAATACTTGCATTTCCTTGTAAAAAAAATCTTGTTCCTTTCTTGGTAGTGGCTTGTGACACAGATGGCTTAGCTTGTATGTAATCGATGTGATCTAGCTTTTTTTTCTCCCCCATTTCTTGCTTCTTGTTCTATAAAGGTATATGTGTACTGACCATGTGCAATTAACTATTAGTCATTAGCAGTGCTGCGACTTCTGTGTCAACTTACGCACCCTGTTCGCGCTATACATTCTGTAATTTGTAAACGAGTTGCATCTTGCCAATTGTGCCTCCATCTTATACACACTTGCCAAGAGGATTTCAAATGTACTTCTAATGCTTACAACACAGACTCTAAACATGTTAATTGGACTGTTGAAGGCATGTGAAGAAAGACAGTGCAGTTACTTCATTGCAATGCGATCTTTATGGAAACATAACTAAACAAACACTATACTTCACCACAGATTCCTACCGCTTATTGTCCTTCCAGTGCACATTATTGACAAACCTTTGCAGGACATGACTATTTGTCATTACGTTTTCAGTTTTAAGTCCCTGGTAATTATTTATTAGGGGTTGCATTTATGACAAGATCTTCAGTGTTTTGTTTTTCTGAGCCTGCATTTCGTAACGTTCCAGTCCATTTTCCAGTCTTATTTTCTTGCTATACGATGCACTGAGTGGCCAATCCCATGGATTACGTTAGTGTGCGAGTCATGTCCAAGCCAATGACAAAGGGTGAAAGGAATGGAAAACGAAATGGGACATTACAAAGCACAGCCCGTGGCCTGCTTTGCACACAACCCTGCAGACACAACCTTTTACACTATGCTACGACTAATGAAAAACACAAAATTCAAGTAAAAAATAATGCAAGCTTTATTGAGCGATCCCACATGACTCCAAGAGCTCGTGTACTGAAAGCTGCAAAGGTTTCTCAATCTGTAAGAGTCCATGGTAAAACTTGATTTTTTTCACTTGATTTCTTCCACTCTGTATGAATGCGCCTCCTGCCACCCACAACCCAAAGATAGTTCATGAGTGACCATAGACAACGGTTAGGTGTGGGTGGTGCGATCAGTGCACTCCCCAGGCCTCTTCAAAGGCAGAGCACAGCTTTGAACAAGTAAGTGCTGCCGAGAGTGGGTACTGGCTGATTGAGAAAGACCCTTCCGTGTAGTCAGGATCCACCTGGAACAATGAAAAATGGACTCAAAAAACAAAACAGAAACTTGGGGAAAAACATTCCTGCATTTCTGATTGACTTGGCCACACCAAAGCTTGTGCTCATTTCAGTGTCGGACATTACAGGCCCACCATACCATCAGTAACTCTCAGCAGGACTATGGTTTGGGAAAATTTCTTAATGCTCAAAACCTTAATAGAAAAAGCCTTCCTATTTAAATACATGGGAATGCGGGAGTTGTTTCACTTGGCAACCACTGTGCCAAATTTGATGAGGTTTGCTTCATTAAAAAGGAAGAGTTACAATCTATCTGCCAACTATGCATGGAGTAGATTTCTGACTTAGGCCAACAATTCTCTTGCAAAAATTGTTGCGTATAAAAGAAATACTGAAGCATCAAGCTTACAACTCTAACTAAGCAATGAAGCAAGATATCACAATTCTGAAAAATTGAACGAATTAGACAAAATTGGTGGATTACGCATAAAAAAAAGTTTACACCCTTTAGGACTCATCTTGTCATCAAACAATAATTGTCACCTATCTTGTGTGCATTTTCTTTCTTTACCACTTGGCACTCGCGACTTTCCTGTCAAAAATGCGATGCCATGCTCAATTGCGCATGTCATTCATGCTTAGAAATTATGTTGTATGTTGTTTATGCAGTGTTAAAGAAAGCGAGCACACGCAAGATATGCGACAGTTATTTTTTTAGGGTACAAGATAAGCCTCACAGGACTTGAACTTTGTCAGAGTGTAGCTTTGAAATATATCACTACTTTATGAGCAGGACTTCTAGAAAATACTTGGAAACATTGTAACAATTTCACACAAGCTGTAAGCCTATGTATATTTGTTCATTTCAGATGCTATAACAGATGCAGTTTACTGAACTGCAACATCTGCTTTTGAGGCAGAGTTACGAATTTGTGATCTTTCACTTAACGAAATTGTGAACTTTCATTTACGAATTTGGAAATCTACACAATTTCATAAACGACATATGTTACAACGTAAAATACAGGGAGATGCGACGTACTGCACTTGGCGACAATTTTCTGCGGCAGCGCAGTGAGAGATACGCAGCCAAAGCAGGCATTTTTTCCCTGCGCTTCTGCATGTAGCCCGCCAATGTAAGCAACTGGAAGCGACTTGGCATAAGACAAACCCCACGAATTATTCTTTTTATTGTTTTGTTAAAGATATATTTCATAACAAATAAAAAGCATGCTTAGGAAACAAATTTTCGTTTCTTCCTGTTCTTAGTTTTTTGGCTTTCTGGTATCCATGTCTGACTTTCCTGGTCCTGTGAAACCCGAGCAAAACATCGACACTATTTGGCGTAGTAACACAAAAGCAGAATCTTCGCAGGTGCAAGTGCGTGTGTGTGTAGCTTTAGCTGTTGTTGCCACAAAAAGTTGTCATCGTTTTTAGTTAACACGTTACTTCAAATTTTGACGTTATTTATGTCAGTTGTGCAGAAGCTCTCCTCCGGGATCTGTAGTACATATTACAGTAGCACATATCTCATTTTTGTTCACTTGTCAGCTTTAAATATTCAAATAGAAGCAATTTACAGAATTGTCATAGCCTTTCTCTCTTTTTTTTTTACTTCTAGATTACGCAATTATAAACTTGATGCTTCATGATTTTTTCTTAATTTCCAGCAATTTCGTGAAAATATTGATGTAATAAGATCATCTGTTCCCAAAAGCAGCTACACTAACTACTTTATACAACAAATATCACCAAATGCCAAGCAAACAGTAAAGAGAACACTCCTTCGTCTGTATTTGTGTATGCACTCCTTGGTTACCTCCTTACAGCACACACCACTTTAGTGTACCTTATGAGTTCTGGAATTTGAAGGTAGCCTAAGGAGGAATAGCTTGAGCTGTATTAGTAAATTACTTTCTGCAATATCAAGAAAGGTATCCTTACATGAAAGGGAGCTTGGTAAGCAAAATAATAATACAAAGGCAAAAGGCGAGTGGCGATGCGACTTGAAGTTACCCTGCGAAGTCCGCTGCGACATCATGAATTAGATGTGCACTCAAGCCTAGTTCACTTTTTGGACTACAAGATGGACTTCATAGCATTTAAATAAGCCAAAGACTTAACTTCGCAAGTTTCAAAAATTTTTGCTGTGCCACAATGGCCTAAATATAAAAAAAAAAGTAGTTTGAAATCTGTGATGCCAAGACATACTGGCACTTGAATATAGGTTTAAAGTTTTAAAGACGGAAGTTTAGCCTTCATTTGCTTTTCTAATAATGAACCTCTTACAACAAAACTAGCAAAAATAGTTTTGAAAGCGCTTTATTAACCTAAATTGATGTACTGTTTTCTCTTTAGTGTCCCAGCCTCAGAGCTATTTTAGGAGCAGCAGATGAAGGGCTCCCTAGGCATGCCTGAGGCCTGCTGGCCACAACTCCCCATCCCCCTAGAGATAGCTATCGAATTCTGCCCAAGTTGCACTATCAAACGCACACAATTAAATTCGATATGCTTTGCAGGACACAAAGGGGTTATGCTGAAGATATCCTACATAGAACACAATCAGGCACACCAAACAAACAAATAAGTCGTGCAAAAATAAGTACGAAGAGATCAAGAGCAAAAAAAAAAAGAAATTTCCTACAGGTAGCAAATAAGCTTGCAAAAGTGCATTATGAACAGGACATGGTACAAAAACCAAGTACAACAAAAGCTTTTGCCTATGTCGCATTTTTAGAGTGCATTTGCAAGTTTACTCTGAATTACCGAATCGGCAAAGTTCACAGCCTGTTGAGGTTTTGTAAGTTCAAGCCACTGCCCCCCACATTTCTACGACAGGACAGGGCAACCGCATCTGTAATAGTTTTGCTTGAATATCGAATTGTCCAGCCTTACGTTACACAAGAAGAAAATTTTGCAGTTTTGTCCAAAGGGTCAACCCCTGAGAGATATAGCAAAGTTTGTGGTTCAGCATGAATTCCTCGGACAGTGTTCTGACTATACATGTGGACGACAAGTTAAAACGATGCAGCAAGCAAGGCAACTCCTGGTGGGCAGAACCAACAGTGCCCTGGCAGCTACCAGGCATCTCACAGCGCTGGCGTGACGAGGAGCATCGCCAGTGGCATCGCAGTCGTCGAACGTCGACGGTGCACAAGATGAGACTGACAGGAAACTGTCGGCGTTAGCACTAAGTAAAATTTTACATAATGTTAGCTTTACTTGACTGCCTGTTCCAGCAGTGCATACACACATCAGCTCAGCTGGAACACTGGTGTGCTTATAGTGCGCGCGCATACAATGCTCGCGCCAGCAGCTGAAGGCAGTAAAGCAGTATGTCGTGGCTCCACCACAAGGCAATTAAACGCAGTATCGCCATTTATTCCACTTTGTCATTTTTGCAACCAAATGCACTCCATGTCTCTGGAGACCCTCTAGCCATCTGCTCGCAAGCCACATGTGCGCCTTCGATATCGAGGCAGCACGACAATGGCAGCGACATGAATGCACTTTGAGTGTCTGTATAATTGCAAAAAATAAAAACTATTACCCATGTGGTAAAGGTGGCAAGTATGAAATTCTTGCAAGCGCAAACAAACATACTAAAACTGCAGTTACACTAGAACATCGTTCACTGAGTAAGGATCATGCCACCATTTCCACTGAAAAATTGTTAACTCCCACATTAAAAAGTATACATATAAATAAACAAATGACAGCATAGGTATCCGCACAATATCAGTGCCGCATTCTATTTGACATACAGAAACTTTTGACCTCTGATTCGAAGAAGATAACTACTACAAGGTAATCACTATCTTGACTAATGAACAAATGTGTGAGCAGAGCACTTGGCAACACTGAGTACACACCATCAATCTTGGACGAACGGCCAAACAGAAATTGAAAAGAAATACCAACAAACGCAGACAGCGACTGCAGTTCTAAACTCCTTAGAGAGCAAAGTAGGCTGGTTTTCTTCTTTTTCTTCATTTTTATTTTTATTTTCAGTCCGAGTGCCTACAGCTAAAATAACAAGCCACATGGGCTGAAGACAAGAGCATACTACCAGCTAGATGCAATGGGACAAAAGGCTAGAGGACCATCTGGATACTGCACTGTGCCAGCAGTGTGGACGAAACATTTTTTTGTTCATTAAGTAGTAAATGCACGGCAGGTGTGAACAATTGCACATGGACACCACTATTTTGACAGTGACATAGAAACAGGTGCAAAATAGTCAAACAATGATATAAAATCCCCAATTTAACGAAATTCATGATGGGCTGAACTTAATTTGTTTCCCTACCCTAGTTCCATTAAAAGCTATATATATATATATATATATATATATATATATATATAATGCAACAAGGCAATTGTACTCAGCAGTTTTGATTTAACAATGCTGCTGAAACACAAACCAAAACATGAAATTAACAGTTAAGTTTTGTGCTGCAAGTATGGCTATAATTATTAGAAAACACGAAAAGGTCAGCGAAGACTACCACTGGAGGTTTAGGTCAGTACATAGTGCACATTTGAACAGGACACTGTCGCACTACATTGAACACAGCAGTAAGTCCTTGCACTGACAATAGCAAATTATTAGACAACTATCTGAATTATTAAGGATAGTAGTTTTATCGCCCTTATACTTGCTTCACTTACCTTCACTTACTAGCTAAATTACCAACGATGATGTCTCATGTGCACAGGCAAACGTGAACACATCTCACTTGATCACGAACACTTGCTGCTATTGGGACACCGACACGAAGAAGAGCAGCAGCAGTGGCAAGCGAATAGCCCTTACTGCTGCCTCTCACTTCAACACAAACTATGTTCACTAGAACACAGCGTGCACAAAGCCGTCGGCTATCTTAGGTTGCCCACCGTGGATTACTTCTAAGATAGACCGCGCACAGCCGTGGCCGAAGTAGAAGAGGAGAAGCACGCTAACCTACCCCCATCTTCTCCTAGGACATGCCCATCTCTGCTCCACCCTTTGCGTAAGCGAGAGCAAGCCACCCTTGTTTACGCTCACCGTCACCCCCTTAGCCTCGCACCTACAACTCACGGCAGATGGCCGCAATCTTATCGCACTTGGGCTTAAAATAGAATACAACTGCAATATAATATATTAACATAATGCATAAATATATATAATAACTACATAGTGCACATATAATTGCTATAACAACAAAAGGCATGGATGACGGGCGAGCTGCTTAAGCAGTGCCCGAGAAAGCTAGACCGAAGGCTTGAATTTACCAACAGACATGTTCTCCGCCTCATAGATAACTGCTCGGTGCACAAGGGAGACGCCGAGTTGGAATCCACTGAGCCCTTTTTCTTCCTGCAAATATGACTGCACCTCTTCAGCGTATGAACCAGCGCACAATAAAATATTTGAACAGTTCTTATACAGTTAAACCTCGATATAACAAACTTCAGTACTGTATAACGAAATATCGTTTCCGTCGCAAGGGGATGGCAAGACAATAGACAGCTTTAGTTGGGCGTCCGCAGCAGCTCTGTGTACGCAGCAAACCTGCAGAGGCATCAGTGCCCATGTGCAGAACGCAGGAGCATGCATGGTATCTTGCGTGCGTCCGCAGCTTTTCAAAAGCTGCATCCCGCCAACTACTGCCATATCGTGCTCGCACACTTTACTATGCACACACAACCTCACGCGCTGCATACGTGGCTGGTTGCGGATGCCCTACTGAAACTGCCTAATAAATGGAAACTTCCGTCGATGCAGATGGTCAAATGGTTGAATTGCAAACGGCTGCTTGCAAACGCACCTCTCAAATTGCGCGCAGCGCGACAAGAGCGAATGCTGAAGTGGAGACGCATCATTGTGTCCCGCGCACTTCATGCTTTAGATGCGAGTGAAAGTGTGCGGCGGTGAGACAAGAGAGGTAGTGGCTCGTGCCGCCTTTCAGCGCAAGCAAAGGGGAAAAGGAGCAGGGGAGCGAGCTCGCGATAACGCGATCAAGCACGCGTGAGGGGCAAGGGCGGGGGGGGTTAAGTTGGTGCACGTCTTGGCCATGGCTGCGCATGGCTGTAGGCGCAGCTGAACACATACACATCTGCGCGCCCCGCTTTAGAGGTGATCGGCCGCATGTGCAAAGAATGGGCATACCCGAGATGGTGCGGCATCGTGTAATCTATTCTACCGTGCATATAGTAGTGGAGGTTGCGTAATCTCGAGTTTCGGCGACCTGTTGGAGGGTCGTTTCAGTGCAGGCAATGCTATCAGCCGTGGGGGCGGAGTGCACGCGAAAGTGTGGCTGGAATCGCTTGATTCGCAGCACTGATGTGAAGATACCGTCGACATGGCATGAAACCGTAGCATTCGTCGCCGACTCCCAAATTCACCAAAAGGAATTGTTTTCTCTTCAAATTTGCTTTTTTCGATTGCCCAATAATTGGAAAAATTCTGCGGCCCCTTTCTGTGTAAGAAAATCGATCGGCGACTGTACTATTGTGGATTTCACGTAGGCTGTACGGCTGTAGATTTGGAAACTAAGTGCTTCTAAACGATGAGGCGATCGTCACAACCGTGCTTGCATCAGACAGCGACGGCAGCGATTGCGCGGTAGGGCAGGCTGCCCAATGAGGCGATCGTCGCGAACGCGCTTGCATCAGATAGCGATGGCGACGGCAGCAGCAATGACGCAGTAGGGCAAGCTGCCTCAATGCTGCCCTCACAGGAGGCCTGGCAGATGATTAATTCACTCTGGGGCTTCGTTTTCGCAAGGAACCTTCCGCTGCACTACGTGGAGCACCTGGATGCCTTGGAGAGGGATGTCGGCGAGCTTCGCGTAAAGCCTGCAAGGCTGAGGGACGTAGGGTTTTCTCGTACAAGCCAGTGAGAAGTACGTGTAGAGATGCTTGTGGCAATCCCACCTCAGCGTTTCTTCTGGATTTATCAACCTGTAAGGCTGCTGCGGCAGCATTCTTGCAATTTTTAAAAGGCCCCTTTTGGGGCCACCAAAGCGATGCCTCGGCGGTACTCGCATATCGCTTGCCACCCGTGACACCTCTTTGCAGTTGTTATAGCCGTGCAATTTTTTTAACGGCGAGAGCCGTGGCTTGTTACACGTGATGGGAGCGCCCAGGAAGCAGTTAAACGAGTGAACACAATCAGCAGACAGATGGAGGAAGGTGGTGGGGAGGGGCACTGGCCTCCCCGCCATAATAGTTTTCTCACAACAGCTCTGCCATCACCCTATTTTGATTTTTTTCATGCAACCTGGTGATAACAATTATCGGTCATAACAATAGAATTTTCGTGGCCCCTGAAAGTTGTTATAAGTGGGTTCGACTGTATCGAGGTTTAAATGTACATGCCGCATTCTTTAGAAAATGGTCTTGTGTGCCAACAATGAGAAGGCTTACACAGTGACTCTCCTCACTGCGCTGCACCTGCTTGTCTGTGCCTGGAACCACATAAAGGCAGAAACAATAGTCAACTGTTTCCATTACAATGAGTTTGGTGCTCCAAGCACGAAGGCTAGGAGACCTGATGAGCATGATCATGTTCCTGTTAATGCACATGAAATGCTGGGCGACGTGGACTTTGGACTACGTTGAGTGTCGACAGCTGCGCTGTGTTCTACAGTGCCATCCCAGCCAATGACCTCATCACTCAACTAGCCGGCGATGACCACACCGCAGAGGATGATGATGAGGAAGAGGAAGCATCGGCACAGCGTTTGTTATCACAGTCGATGGAAGGACTGAATCACGCATGGTTGTTCTTCAGTTTAGAAGAGGATGAGGAAGATGCTTTCAGACATATTCAATCAGTCCATGATAAGCACAGATAAAAAAGAGAGCGGAAAACGATCACGCATTTCTTTCATAAAGATATGGTGATGGTTCCTGAGGTGAGGGGCTCACACTCCTTCCATCATCAAATATAGCCTTCTGCTTATCATTATCCTTTGTTCGAATTTCGTTAAATTCGAATTTGATAGGTGTCCACATGAAATTCAAATTAATTAGCTTTTACTGTAGAAAGGACGATGGGCGGACGGAGAGAGCAAACCGAGTTTCAAGCTGCTAACTGTTGTTGCTGTACAATAAAATTATACTGTGTAGAAAATGTAATTTATTCGCATTGTGTGGTTTTCTTTTTCCCTGAGAAAAGCTTTCAGTACCTCTTCGGACTACTCTATTGGTAATATTTGCAGCCCTTTGCACCGTGACCCCTGCATTGCCCTCTGGTTCACAGGAATGGCAGAACATGACCTCCAAGACTGACATCTCAGAGAAAGCTTCCCAAGCTGCACCAACAATTAGGGGGCCACGAATGGTGCACATTCATCTCTGTTCATAAGTGATTAAAATTGAGAAAGCGATGTCCAGCCTTCAAGGGGCTTCACAAGACCTTTCAAACATGATTCATAAACCTGCCTACTCGCTATGCGATGCTCTCGTGAAAATGTATCAAATATTCTTGCACATGTAGCAAGGAGCCTGCAATTTTGCTCAAATAATTGCATGCCATTACCTTCAATTTCTTTGAAATCCTCGCTATATCAGTGTTTATTGCGATTTTAAGGAATTTGTGCTATTTTTTCAAGGTGTCTATCAGAAGAAGCCACATATGAAGGTTGGATTTGTCTAGAAAGGGACAAGAAGGTTGCTGTTGCACTGTGGAACTTTGCAAGTGAGGCTTCGACAAGTCCTTTTACCTTGTCCCTTCAAAGGCAGGTCACCTCACAACTTTTCTTTTAATTCTCTTTCAATCTAGAAAACCCAATGAAGCAGTGCCTTTAGCAACATCACAAATGGAGAAATAGTATGAGTGATCACATGCTCAAACCATCCAGTGGTAACGAACGATATCGCCGCAAACCTGCTAACCTGGGGACCTCGAAATTCAGGAGATCGACCATAAGAGAAGGGGCAGGGGGAAGGACAACGACAAGAGATAAGAAATCACTTTTTTTTCTCAGCTACAGCAACGTCACAAACTGCTGTGTATTCAGCTGGCAACCAGGACTCTAGGCACGTGACGTGTATGTCACAAAACTCCTACATATAGCTGTGCGGAGCAAACAATGAACGTTACATTTTCTATGTTCACCGTGTAGTCCTTTTGTGTGCCAATCGCGACATATCAGTGGCGACCAGGAAGACACTGAACGCATCGGGTTCACAACGTAGAAAAGAATGAGCTTCGGAAAACCACCCGTGTTCGACGGCATCGAAGGCACATCGACAAGCTTCAAGATCCGACTCGAGGTGCACCTGGAAGCGCAAGAGATAACAGACGAAGCGAAACGCCACACCATTTTTATATCCTCATTGCTAGACTCAGCAGTATACGTCATCCAGAGAAGATGTCACCCAACACAAGTCAATGCTCTTACATACCAAGAAGCCATCGCATATTTCTAGGCCAGAAATCAATAGAATCACTGCAAGTTATGCATTTTTTATCCGGGCACAGCAACCCGGTGAGAATGTGCAAGACTTCATCGCAGAGATTCGGTGACTGGCCGAACTGTCCAACTTTAGGATCTCTGTGCAGCAAATGTTACGGGATCGAATTGTCTGTGGGATGGCAAATGAGGACGTTTGGTGGCTTTTACTCACAAGCCATAACCTAACTTTATCGGAGGCAGAAGACTTCGCCATTTCAGCGCAAAATTCCAGTGAGCACGGCAAAAGCATGCAGACATCGAAACCGGGTTTAACCATACGAGAAGGTTTTCTCGAGAAGGACGAATTCCACAGCGTGTCCAACGATGCTCGAGATGCGGAAGCGGCACTCACGAAGAAGAAGCACGTTATCACCAAAACACCGTGTGTTGGAAATGTGGTCGGTGCAGACGTCTCGCCCGGGTGTGCCGTTCTGGCACTCGAGGACTCACGATAGCTACGCAACATTGGCGGATTCCGAACACTGGTCACCCGATTGCGAATCACTTCATACCATCGTGGCACATCAAGACAGTAACCGACACACCGTGAAGCCAGTTTTTAAGGAAATTACTTGGAATGGTGTACCTCTTCGCACGATGGTAGATACTGGGTCACCAGTTAGCGCTGTGTCTACAGTGTAGCACTGGCACAACTGGCCACCGTTAACCACTATGTCTATTCTAGTTTCCCGTTTTTTGGTAGAGCTTTTCGTCATGGGTCAAGTACACACGACTACGTCGTATGATGGGCAGATGGTAGCAGGAGCTTTAGTGATCGTAGACACCACTGGCCCGGCACTTTGTGAAAGAGACATTATAAAGGCCTTCAACCAGTGTGGGATATGAATGCTGAGACCCAACCTTGTATCGATGATGCAAGCACTACTGGACTAAGCGGATAAGACACTACAAACTTTACTAGATGACTTCAAGGATGCATTTGCCTCAGGACCTGGAAGATTTACCGGCCTGCCAGTGAAATTCAAACTCAAGCCAAAAGCAACACCTCATTTCTGCAAAGCTCTTTCCCTACCTTATGCCTTGGTAGAATAGGTTTTGAAGGCATTGGATCGGATGGTGGCAGACGGTAACAACTGCAAAATGGACAACACCTGTAGTTCCTGTCGTGACACCTGATGGATCCATCCGAGTTTGTGGAGATTTACGTCTGATTGTGAACGCCGCTACAGTTACGAAAAATATCCCCTGCCACGGGTAGAAGACATTTTCGCACGACTAAACGGCGATGAAGTATCACCACCCTCGACTTGACACAAGCCTACAATCAACTGCCGTTGGATGACAAGGCTAAAGAATTAACAGTGCTAAACACACACAAGGGCCTATTCTGCTTCAACAGACTTTCATTTGCAGTAAGTTCAGCCCCAGCCATCTTTCAAAGACGCATGGATTTGCTCTTCATTGATCTCTCAGGTGTCCAAGTTTATTTCGATGACATTATCGTAGCGGAGAAGAAAACCGACATCACATTGTTACGGCAAGTGCTTCAACAGTTACGAAAGAATGGATTTAGGCTGAATCACAACATATGTAAATTCCACCAAAGGGAAGACACTTTTTTTTTTTCTGGGTGTGGTTTTGGCATGTAAAACCCCAAATATTATTATTATTACTTTTCTGGGTCACTGCATGGATGCTTCTGGCCTCAAGCCCAAGGATGACAATATAGCAGCTGTCATAAGGGGCCCTACACCTATCTCGGTGACCGAACTCGAGGCATTTCTGGGATCAATTATTATGCCAAGTTTTTGCCTAATTTGTCTACATACTTGGCTCCCTCGTGCGACCTTCGAAAGAAAGGAGCCACATGAAAATGGCAGAAGAGACTGCCTTCAAACACGTAAAAGAAGCCATCCAGACTTCAAGGTTTTTAGCCCACTATGACCCCAAAAAAAACATTGCGGTTGGAATGTGATGCATCAGCAGTAGGAGTGGGTGCAGTTCTCTCCCATCGAATAAATAGAATCGGCTACCACATAGGATTCCATTCCAGGACACTTATCCAAGCAGAACGAAACTATTTATGGCTGGAAACGGAAGTTTTGGCACTGGTTTTTGGGGTGACCCGGTTTAAAGACTATTTGTATGGAAACAAATTTGTCTTGGTGACAGATCGTAAACCGCTGACAGGTCTCTTCAATCCGAACAAAGCCATTCCGCCCATGGCAGCAGCCAGGATACAAAGATGGGCCCTCCTGCTGGACAATTATCAGTATACCTTAGAGCATTGAAATTGTGTGGACAACACCAATGCTGATACACTGAGTCGGCTGCCACTTCCGACCAGGGAAGACGCCAAGTGTCTTGAAGAAACACCCAAGTATGTGCTATACACTGAATCCTTAGCAAACAAAGCCATAACAGCACGGGAACTAGTACAGCTGATGGACTGGGAGGCTACATTGCAGCAAGTCAGACAGTTGACTTTTAAAAGTTGGTCAAATGTATTAGCGGAGTATCAAGAGCAATACTGACCCTACTTCAATAAAAGACAGGAACTGACGCTTACACAGGAGTTTATTTTCTGGGGACACCGTATTGTCATACCCGCAGCTGCTATCAGACCTGTCTTGAATGTGTTACACGAGACTCGAGAGTCACTCGGGGATGGCGGCTATGAAGAAGACAGCCAGGTCACTATTTTGGTTCTCAAATGTGGACGCAGAAATCGAACGCCTGGTATGCGCATGTTAAATATGTACGGAAGCCGCATCAATGCCTCCACGGTATATGCCCGTACCATGCCCAGTCACCAATGAAAAGTGGAGCTACCTGTATCAAGATTTTACCGGACCGCTGGAGGGGCACACAATATTAGTCGTGGCAGATGCAGCAACTAAGTGGATCGAAGCACTCCCTATGAAGACAGCCACATAAGAAACCACTGCGGACGCTCTACAAGTCATCTTTGCTAGGTTCGGTCTTCCCAAAACCATAGTAACTGACCCAGTTTAAAAGTACTTTCTTACAGGACTTTCTGCACCAGAATCGCATACATCATCTCACCACGGCTCCACATCATCCACAGTCCAATGGCATGGCGGAAAGGGCGGTTCGCACAGTCAAAGAAAAACTCAAGAAAACAGCCCAGGCGAAACTAAAAACACAGCTGGCCAGATTCTTGTGCACTTACTGTCGCACTCCAGGAAAAGAAGGAAAGTCTCCGGCAGAGTTGCTAGTGGGGTACCAAATAAGGACGGACTTTGACTGCATCACACCAAATATACAAGCAACAGATACAAAGGTGCAGAATACGAGTCTACAAAATGGCAACAGGGTCAACAAGTGTGGACACGAAGCTGGACGAGATCGAGGTGGACACCTGCCACAGTGAGGGAACAACAGGGAGCGAGAATGGTCACAGCAGATACACAGCAGGGGATTCAACGTGGACATTGGGACCAAGTACAATGATGAGAAGCTCCAGCAGAAACAGTGGGTGGTCGACCAGCGGAATAAGATCAAGACCTGAGAGACAACGTTGTGCCGGGACCGTCTGGCGGGGTTGCCCAAAAATCTGAGCCACCAGAGTCGGATCCGGATACTATGCCAGTGGTCCAAGCTCCAAACCCAGAGACATCACTCCAAAGGTCAAATCGACAACGCAGAGCTCCTGTGTGCCTAAGTCTGTAGGGGGAAGATGATGCTGCGTCTTCAGCTGGCAACCCGGGGCATCATCCAGGACTCTAGACACATGACGTGTACGTCACGGACCTCCTTTATTAGCCGTGCGGAGTGAAGAATAAATGTTCCATTTTCTATGTTCACCATGTAGTCCTTTTGTGTACCAGCTCTGAATGGCTGCCAGTACGATTTACTTAGACATTGATGCTCGTACTGTGACCAGAGATGGTGCATGTGTGTAATTAAGGAACACATACGCATCTTACAGTGGCCCCTTTCCTCTCTTAATATGCTTCAGTGCATAACAGTGCTGTACGCAGGCAAACAGCCATTATGCAATGTTAGGCCTTTACCTCATGCGCACTCCTCAATACATATCTCAATCTGAAGCAAATTGAGTTAGACTTACACTGCCTACACACCAATGGCGTGAATTAAAATCTGACTTCGACTAGCTACTTAGTGCTTAATGGCAATTATGTTTTTCTCTTTTCTTGGTGCGGTTGGGACAGTTTTTCGAAAAAGTTATGGCAATGCCTGTACAATCAGAAGGATTGGCAAGAATTTGGGAGTTTTCCAGACAAACCGGGAGAGTTGGCAGGGTATGTTGCTGCGTCAATACTATGGCCTCCAAGACTGGTGCCTCAACGTGGGCCCAATCTTTGTAGCCATGCCTACACAATTCTGCTGATTGGCATGGATTTTAACTGCACTTTGCATAAGTTTTCCCAGAATTCCTATTCAATACAAACAAATAGAATAATTATCAAAGGTCATGTTTATTCAGTTCACAACCATGTGCCCCATAAGTGTCACACATAAAATAGTTCAGACTGGGAATGGGTAAAGCTCTGCCCCTGTGAGCATGAACTGTAGACCTCTCACTCTAAAACTGGTACACAATGCGACAAGGAAACAAAGAAACAAGCCGAGCCGGCCGAAAGAAGGACCCCTCATAGCGCGAGATGCACTCGAAGCATTTGAGGTAGCAAGCATTGCGCAATTCTTTGCCCCATGGGAGCACATACAGTCGAACCTCAATATAACGATGTTGCACTCGCAGTGAAAAACTTTGTTAAATTGCAAGTTTCGTTAACACAAGATTTTGAAGTTCCAGCATTATCAACAACTTTACAAATTCTCGGAGCATTCCCGGTGGATAGTATCTTGTTAGTAAGCACTCAAACAAATTGCAAGGTCACTCCATAATAGTGCAGTTATGAGTGCCAGCCCGTGCGGTGCAGATCACGCTGACAGCAATGCATTGAGGTTGCTCACAGCGTGTGAGATTTGTGCATGTTGCATCGCGCGGTGCTGTAAATCTTGTACATAGCATGGGTGACCGCGCTTAGTGCCCACAGCTGGAACTCACAAATTGAAAACAAAAGTGCAAGAAGATATGGATATCCATCCTGGAATAAAAAAAGACTAGAAAAGCCACAGCAAGGAGAAAACTACACGAAGTAAGATCCATAGTTCTATCAGTGTCACACGCACTCGGGTAACAGATCTCAGTCGATGACCACGAACTTGCTGTCACAACGTGAGCGAGCAAGATACAGCGCATGGCCCGTATCTTGGCCGATAGGCTCACGTTCCTGACCCCCCACCCCCATCCTGAGCATGCTTGATAACGTTATCACGTGTTAATGCCTTCCCCATCCCCCCTGAGCAGAAGGAATCGCTAGCTGTCATGTTTCTCCGAGCGCTGTGAGCTGCCGTTGGCCTCTACAAGTTGTTTACAAATGCGACAAACAATGCAGCAGCGTTTCCTGCCCACAGCGTCCCGGCGCGGCCGCTTTAACGGGTTTTTTACGCTCGAACTTTTCATGCGGAAGACACTTGAAATAACTTTTGCCTTGGGCAACACTTGTACAGTGCTTTTTGGTAGGTTTACTAACCATACAGGCTCCAAGTACATGCTTCATATGGCCGAAAACTTTGTCAAGTTGAAACCGTGTCAAGAAATTACTTTGTTAAATCACGGAAAAAAATACACGGTTTTCAATGAAACTAAGATCGCAAAATGAAAATAGTTCTTAACATTGCAAATTTCATTAAATCGAGATTTGACTGTACTCTACCATACTGCAGGGAGGACAATGAGAATATGTTCCCTCGCATTTCCATTGGAATGTTCCATATGTCCTGAAAGCAGCTGGGAGGAAGGTGTCATGTATCATAGTTCTTTCAGAAAAATTTCTTCAGTCTTATGGACAAACAGCAGAACAGCAACGACACACTGGTGAAGATGTTGCTGTAAGAATGACTTGTTTTCCTCGCACTCCACCATAAATTAAGGAGCCACTGGAACTGATGTTGGTTGCTCTTGGTGCAATGAACTCATTCCTGCTCAACCAATGAATTACCACACCCTCCTCTCTTTATGCTGAAACTGCTGAGTCATTTGCCCACACAAGGAGATTTTCACAGTGAACTCGTTAGTCCAATTAGAATCGCTGTGAGGAAACGACAGCTCCAAAGAGGATATGCAGATGATGCAAGCAGTCAGAATAAACTCACCGAACCGTGAGCCATGGCTCCAATAACCACAACTATTGGCTCATCTGTTTCAGGGACAATCTCCCTCGGCCTGACTAGTTTGTCGGCATGTAAAGACATGGATATCTTCCGGCAGCCTACAGGAAGCCAGTCTGTAACAGGATTCTTGATGACCTGCACTCATGAGACAAAGAGAAGTAGCACTTACCAAAAATTTTACATCCCTTCTCATATTTTACAAATAGAAAGGGGCCCTGAAGCACTTTTTAATGTGTTTTAGGATACTTCACACAATTTCCAGGGGCTAAGTGTCTATCTATGCTTGTATCTATATGCGTTTGCATTTAACCGTTCTCCCGCCTACTTGAGTCACTGGGCAGTCTGTGGTCGAATGGATGGTGCATCGGCTGCTGTGCTGAGGTAACAGGGTTTGAAACCAACCATCAGACCAACTTGGGTCACAGATTATGTGCCTATGTGCACATACGGACCGCTCTTCGGTGAACCTCTTTCATGCCGACATGGGTCACTGCAGATGCGAGACTGGTTAGGTACCGCTATATGAAGAAACTCTTTGAAGCCGACTTGGAACACTGGGTATGTGTTACTCAGTCTTTGCTGGTCTTCAGTGAACGTCTTTGATGCCAACTTGAGTGACTAGATATGTGCGACCTCTAGAAGGAAAAAAAAGATCCCTTATATTTCTGCAATGCTGAGCAAAAGCGAACCCACATTCCCAGTGGAGCATACCTAGTTACCCGAGTACCCATGTCAGCATGAAAGAGGTTCCCATGTACAAACTGCCACATATTCAGTGACCCAAGTTGGTACAATGGTTGGTTTCAAACCTTGTTCCCTAAATAAAGCAGCCGATGTGCTATCCATTCAGCCACGGACTACCAAGTGACCCAGCTAGGCAGGAAAACAGTGAGATAAAACATACAAACATAGATAGATAGTTCCTGGAAAGTGTGTGGTGTACCTAGAGAATGCTAACGCATTAAATACTGTTCTAAAAGCAGGAGCCCTAGCTATTTAGCAACAATGAGCATGCCATGTCACGCACCACCATGCACAAGCAGCCGAAATGTTCAAATGTGGGGACAAAGAAGACAGCTCACTGCACAAAGTGTCAGTTTGAAAAGGGGACTAGAAGGATTTCCTTGACCCGATTTCCCTGTTCACAAAGCGGCCACATTCTCACTTCTCTCCCTAATATATATGTTGGTATGCGAGACTTTCAATACTTACTAGAAAGAGCTGAATGGGATGGATTCCTTCAATGACGTATCACTCACAGATCGCAAGCACATTGTCACTCACAAAGACCTATCACTCCCAGAGCAGGGCTTTTTGTGGCAAGGAAGCACCCAACGAAAGTGATGGCAGGGACATGGATACAAGGGATAAGACAGAAGACGGCCATTACAGATGAAGGGATTCATCGGTGCATGTACACGTTTCTTTTAAATGGGCGCTGTGTTAGTTTCAGACTTAAGTTTCTCAAGAGAAGTTGGAAACGGCAACTACTCACTTTTAAGAGCTTTACAGATCCACTTCCAGCTCGGATGCAAAGCTTGTGCAGGAGTTGAACTGAAAAGACAGCGTTGTCCCCACATGATCTACAACTCAAGTGCTCATCAAGGAACTGTCAAATGATATATGACAACAAAAGTCATTTATTCGAAAAAAGAAAACAAAAAAGGAATTGCCTATCAATGTTACAAGAAGAATGAAGGCAATTGTTTAGAGGCTGCAGCACACCTGTCATGCTTGAAATAGTATTCATAGGTACCAGTGCATGAAGCAGCAACTTGACTAATACGCCATGTTACTTCTGCTACAGGGGGATATATTCTCCAAATTGTGCCAAAAAGTTCTTGAATCTGTTAAAAGGAACCTGGCCAGATTTTAAACCGTGCTGTCATGGAAAGCTGAGCCAGGTATTACACTGCGCACCTAGCAGGGAACATAAAATTCACTCATAATGTAGCTTGTTATTTCTTCAGCCATTTGCAATCGGTGCCAGTGTACAAACACACCGAAACATGCCCATAAAAATGATTTTGGTCAGCTTTAGCTGTAGACCTTGCAGAACTTGCATGGTCTACCATGTTCCTTTAACTTGTGGCAGACGTTCAAATGATAGGTTGCATGAAGACTGCAACAAAGTAAGCAAATATAAGCAAGATGGTTTTTTCAATGTATTCTGCTAGGAACACAGATTCTCCATCACTTTTAATGATGCTGTCACTGAGGGTAAAAATTGACTGACAGCTATGATACTCCCTAATGTGAAATTCGAATGTAGCTCTACATGTGCTCTCATTTCGTGTGTCAATATTTTGTATAACGATTATATAGGCACATGGTTTATATTAGAAAGAGAATCCTGTAAGTAGTGCACTAAGTTTATGTACCGACGATGTGCACTACTCTGGTGCCATATCGTAGCGTCCGTTGCTGCAAAGCCCGTCTTGTGCGACACTACACTTTTCTTCTCATGCTTTCGTTCCACAAATGACGAGAGCGGCCCTCTGTCGCAGGGAAATTGTGCCACTAGTGTCAGCGGCGACAATACCAAAGGGAGCGTCACGTCGAGTCTTACTTGTAGACGCTTGCTATCATCCCTTGCAGGAGCAGCGATCTCCATCACACATGCTGGTACCACAGACTGACCTCAGCAGCTGACGCCGTGGACAAGGGTAGCCCTCCCCACCACCTCATGCCACCTTGGCCCCCTCAGAAGCACAGATGAGATCACCCATGTGGCCGCCGGCAACTAAGCACACACGCAGGCCGTTTCCCCTCTCCTCCTCTTCCACTTTCTGCCTCAAGCTTTCACTGTAGGCTCCTCCTCCACTTTCCTCCTTGCATGGTCTTCTTTCATCTTCCGTTGTGCTCCGTGCTATTTCTTCATCTTTCACCGTGTGCATTTGCTCTGTTACGAGGTATGACATGGAGGCACGCCTAAGCTCAATGCAGGAATGGGCACCTAAGAGCTGAGCAAAAATTTGGAGGATGCCTAAGCTTCGTCTTTAAGAGTGGCATGCGATAGCATTCAATAATTCCTGACTGCTTCTAACGCTTCCCGGCAACTGCAGCATCATCATCATCAACCTATTTTATGCCCACTGCAGGACAAAGGCCTCTCCCCGAGATCTCCAATTACCCCTGTCCTGCGCCAACCATTTCCAACTAGCACCCACAGATTTCCTAATTTCATTGCACCACCTAGTCTTCTGCCATCCTCTACTGCACTTCCCTTCTCTTGGTACCGATTCTGTAACCCTAATGGTCCAACGGTTATCAGGCATTACATGACCTGCCCAGTGCCATTTCTTTCTCTTCATGTCAATTACAATATCGGCTATACCCGTTTGCTCTCCGATCCAAACTGCTCTCTTTCTGTCTCTCAAGGCTATTCCTAGCATTCTTTGTTCCATCACTCTTTTTGTAGTCCTTAACTTGTTCTCAAGCTTCATTGTCAGGCTCCAAGTCTCTGCCCCATATGTCAGCACCAGTAAAATGTGCGTCTGTAACCGTAATGTTTACCGGGAAACGCTCGCGGCGAAAGCTATGCACGAAGGCAGGCTTTCTGGTAGAGACACTGCCTCTTGCATGCAGTGCGATGCGGCAGAGGCAAGCACTATCTGGAAGTGTTTCAAGGAAGTGGGCCCACTGCTCCGTTCCAAGGAAGTGGGCCCACTGCTCCACGGACTCGGATATTTAGGCGCCGGCGTGCACTAATGGCAGACGCCGTCTCTGGTTTGTGCATTGAAGAAAGGCTGGAAAAGGGCGTTGTATGAGTTTTCACTTAACGGAATTATGCTTTCTCATATAATTAAATTACAATCCGAAAGCTATCATGTCCGTAAGTTATGTGGAAGTCGTAGTTTACTATCTTTCCATGCATTTTAGCTTGAGAAATTCAATTAGCTGAGTCAATTCCTTGCGTCACATGGAAGGCCTGTGTATACACGGTTCAAAAATCTTTTTGCCGAAACGACGTCCGACGCCGACACCGGATTTTCTGCAACACAAGCTCCTTAACGTTATCGCGTTAACAAAGCAAGCTGACCTAACTTGATAACCAAGGCATAAGAGATTACAGCAATTGGTGTAACATGTAAGCAAACCACATGCAGCACAGTCAAGCAAGGAGTTAGATTTCCTGCACAATCCCTGACCTCGACTCCTAATAACCACTGTCTGTAGAGTTTAGATGCAAAAGCGTCAAATGGCTTACTGAGCAAAAAAAGGCTGCATCCAGTGTCTGTAGCAGCCTAAATTCCCATTGACTGTGATGCCACATCACGAGCGTGCCTCAACGGGTTATAGTGGGTGAAACAGAACACCAGTGTGCCAGGTGTTGTGCGAGGAGACAGGGCGTCGCTGCTTTCCCCTCACTCTCGGAAGCCTGTCTTATCCGCGCGTTTCTTCACCGCGCAAGCTCTCGCCTGTGTTCTAACTGCGCCTTGGTAAAGTTAAATCAAAACGCACCAAGTGCCTCAACGTGCTCGCTTGACCGCAAAGAGTTCTTGACTCGAAGGACCAGTCAGCAGAGTTCAAATGGACATTCATGCTTCTGCATTCACAACTCATAAGTGTTTAGCTGCCCTCGAATTTTCTTTGTGTGTTACTCTTTTTAATCATTTCATTGCTCACATGTTTTCCTATACTTGTGCACGTGCTACATACTTGTTTTGGTAGATGGTGCTGTCAACTTCTATTAATTCAACCCCAACAGGACCGATGAAATTGAGTGAATTATCCAGTGGGGTCGAATTAAACAAGGTGCAGAGAAAAGTAAACATAGCCTAAGCAAAAATTAGCTGTTGTGCTAGGGGTTCTGTTTGAATCCTGCCATCAGACACTTTCATTTATGCTTATTAATTAAAGCCAATGTCTTTCTTAGCGACTTTAGCACCATTTTTCCGTATCGAGTAGGTTTAAAATATTTTTCTGGGTCGATCCTGGAGGTAGTGCACAGCCGCACCAATCAAATGAAATAATTTTCAGGTTTGAGTGCTGCAATTGTTTAATACTTATAATATCGAAGTCTGAGAAGATTTAAGATAACACAATGCTCTGTGGCTGTTTTATTTCATGACAGTTGTTTGGGAGCTGCCATTCTCAAAATTCTGAGCAATAATTTTGTCAAGAATATAAGACTTGGTATGAGCAACTTTAGTGGTAGAATGGCGGGGCAATATGAACAGCATATACAGCATGTCATATAGCATGGTGTGGCATATAGTATACATGTACCTAAATATATACGGAACCTCATGGCGATGCCAACGGCAAAAATTCACTTGGAGTGTCCATGTATTGGCTATTGCAATAAAATACCAAAACACCAAACCGATTAATTTGGCATCGTTTCCCCAGCCTGACACACACCTAATTAAATGCACACCCACTTTCTATGTGCCCAAAGTAGAAAACTAGCATAGGAGTGAAATTAAAGCTCCTAAACAAAGTAGAAATCTACAGTGCACTTAATTTTTTAGCAAGAAATATTGTTGCACAGTTGCGGCCGGTTTCGTAAACTCAGCTTCGCTACATTATTATTTTTTTTTTTTTATGTTATGCCCTAAGCATACGATTGTTGCAAAGGCGGTTTTGGTGTCGTGTCCGATTGCACCGCACAAACAATATTTGGTCTGATTTTCTTCAAAAAAAAAAAAAAAAGAAAGGAGTGCCTTAGAATCAGGTAAATACCGTAATCAGGCATTGTGAACTACAGTTATTGCTTGAAAATCTTCCTAGAGCGGGCCGAAAATAGGAGTTTTCGATTAGAGACAATGTGTGTTCAATGCATTCACTGTCCCCTAAGCTTCATTCAGACATGCTACTACTAAAGGGTTCGTTATCAGGTACTCCACAGGGATCAAGTATGTGCATGCTGACTGGTCAAGTTCAAATTTTATCCGGCAAAGGCCAATTTTAGAATCAAAATAACAAAAGTTTGGACCCACAGAAATGCATGGACGCCAGCCGGGACCTTTGGTCGGGATCGAACCAAAAATTCGAATTAACCAGATTTAATAAATAATTTAAGTCTACTGTATAAGCGCCACTGATTTAGAGAAATAAACTGCTGCTGGAATTTAGTACTGTGTGCAAGTATCTGTGCCCTCTTGTGTCTGCCTTACTGCTTGCATTACTTGAATACCTTACAATGACATAACAACAGGCCCAAATTGCAACTCTAGTCAAGCTTGCCTCTTCCTTTTGTGAATGTTTGATTCAGCAAGTTTGTAATGTGAAAATGGGCTGTACAACTGCAGAGCCTGCTGTTAAACACTGCAGTTACACCCTATACACATAATAACAAAAGTTTTCGAAACGCAGTCAATAAAAGGCACAACAATGCGACTATGAAGAAGTTATGTGAGTGCATTTAATACTAAAACATAAATACCGTATTTGCATGATGGTAACGCGCACCTTTTTGGGATAAAAAGCATGTTCAAATTTACATGCACGTTAGAATCGTAAATAATTCTACTCAAAATCAAAAATGAAACCAATTTTTACTAAAAAAAGAAAACCTCAGTGCAAGGTAGCTAGCCAAACTGGCATCGAATGGATGTTTCCTTTTTTTTTTTTTTTTTTTTTTGTGCCTTGGTTTGTGGTAGCCATTTTCAAGTTTGCTGTACATGTCGCATTTCTAATGCATTAGATGAAACTGAAGATGACTTTCTGTGGTCGGTAGACAGTGAAAAGGAGGTGCTGTCGGACTCCGATAGCGACTACCTACTAAGATTCAGCTGTGTGAGCGGCTGCATGCCTTTGTATGTTCCATAAAATTGTTTCAACTTGGTGCATGTTGACTCAGGTTTCATTACTTGATGTGCGTGGTAGAATCGGCACCAAGTTATTTTCAATATTTTGGGCGGTAATGCAACTGTGCGTTACAATCAGGGGCGCAGTAGAATCGTGCAAATACGGTAAATGAGACAGACTACAGTTGAATCTCGTTAGTATGAAGAAGTCAGATTGGACATGAAAATACCTACATTATATCCAATATTTTTTATAAGCATAAGCACACACGCAGATATCAGCGGGAAAGACGAATCACGATCAGGTCTATGCGTACAATACACAAGTGGCGTGCTTTAGATGGGCCAGCAAAGGATGTACTGCTAATTGTTATGATTTGTCGACATTTTGGCATGGTGGTACTAAGCAATGGAACAACATTAAATTGCAAGCATGTGATCTGCCCCGTCGGAAATATGCAACTTACGATAGGTATCGCACGGCAAAAACTGCGCGCCGTCGACAAATATATTTCCGACATAGAGCCAACCGCACGTAGACCCGCACACTGCTACTACAATAGCATCAGACTAGCCCGCGGATCTGACATCACCTTCGCTAAATGATAAGGTCTACAAGTGCAAAATAAAAATGCACACTGCTGCTGACAGACTTTGGACACGGAGGAGATCAGACATGGATGTGATGGCTGATCTGATCTGATGGAGAGGGCTCCAGAAATGCTGCAGGTTAACGGTTTTGTACACTATGGAATTACGCATGGAAACAACAAATGCTACTTAACGTCCTCACTGACACATGTAATGCCTTTAAGCACATCCTTCTTTTAATGAAGCAAGCCGATTTGTAGAGGTGCTCTGTTATTAACGTACTTGAAGCTTCTGCACAATTTAAAAATATATATATTTATTCCACTCTTTGCCTCACACGCACACACACACACAGATGCTAAACTACATACAACGGCTGCAGCAGAGGATACACATTCTCAGGTTCACCGATGCATATGCGCAGGCATGGGGGAACCGAACGCAATTGCTTCTCTGCTGGAAATTCTTTTCTTCAAATTTTGGGATGCCAAGTTCTGGGTGCGGCCCTTACATGGGTGCACCCTTTACACGTATCTATGCAGTAATTTTTTAATGCCGGGTAGTTTATATGTACTTACCCATCAACCCAGAAAACCGCTTGAAGGTTCTAGGTATTCTGGTCTGAGGGTTGATTTCGATGAGGACGTTCTTTTCGGTGCGGACGTACACCTGAAGGAGGCCAGCTCTGTTCAACGGACTGTCAAACAGCATCAGCAGGCACTGCAAATGAACATGTCACATCAACATGCTAGGATGAACTGTTATATAACCAAAGGAAGAGAGTGGACAAAACATTAAATGTTACACACTACTAGGGTAAAGTAGCATTTCCACAACAATGACAACAACTACAGCAGAGAAGTAGGGTAGCAGGAGTATCCTATCAAAAAATAACTTCAAGGTAATGCAAGAAGGATGTCAATAATAGTTATGACAACGGAGTACTCGCGCCTATACTCCATTTCCTGCCTAGCAGGCAACACTACAGGAGCTAGGCAAGTAGTTCACTCGCAGAAATGTATTACTGCACGCGTTTCGTAGCGCACTCATGTCGATACTGAATCATTAACTCGCCCAAGCTTCCACCTTATCATACTATTTTTCTAAATAAAACGACGGAACGCGATAGCATCGAAAATGGATGAGCCCATTTCCGGCAACATGGTAAGCGTTACACTCGCATGGGCCAGCGCCTCCTCCAATATTGAGGAGGCGCTGCATGGGCACACTCTCCAAACCGCCCTTGCAGTACTGCTGCTTCCGTGTAGTTCCTTAGGATGGAAAACTGTGCGCCGCCGATACGGTACCGGTGGCAAGGGTGTGTCAACTGCTTTCGCCGCAAGAACACCGAATTCCCTCGCAATATCAACGTGCAGCTTAAACTTCGAGCGTGCGCTACGGCGTTCCCTTTAAATGGGTGCGCGAATGCCGCATGGCATATCGCGGTCTATGAACTTTGGTGTCTACTGTCTCGTACGACGTGTACGCGATTTGTCGCGTCCTCTCACCTGGTGAGTAATGTCTGGCCGACAGAAAGCCGGGTCTTTCTTGAACTTTCGCATCTGCTGGATGTGGTCATCGCAGTTCAGCAGTTCAAATGACTTGCCGACCTAAGCGAGCAACAGAAACAGCCAAGGCACATGCCAGCATCCGTCCACAACGCTTGCACGTGGGTCGCACGTATCGAACTAAATGTTGTCAGCACATTGCTCACCTTGACAGACTCGAGGTTGGCCTTTTCCAAGACGACAATGAGCCGCTTTTCTTGACTTTTGATGTGCTTAGGAACGTCAAACTTTGTAAATTCTCCGCTGTCTTCGACAGCTTCGCGCTTTCTCTTAGCCGCCATGATAACAACAATGTCTTGTTGCCAGCCGAAGTTTGGGAACTCGCTGAACAGGCGAGGATTGCAAAAAGGAGCGCGAAAATTGAAATTGATGTTGACTTCTCAGGCAACCGACTCAGCCAAACTGCAGAATTATTAGAATAATTATAGAGTTTTACGTCTCAAGCTATTCCGGATGGTTATTATAGACGCCTTATAGTGGTTGACTTACTATTATGTTTTGCCTCTTAGGATTCTATAATGTGCCGAAATATCAAAGGTAGCATTTTGTAGCATTTTGGGTTTTTGTTGTTGTTTATTCAAATGAAGGTTTTACGGAAGTTGCGCATTATAATTGTATCATTGGCTTCTAGCGATTGCACAAATGCAGCCAAATATTAAAATTGATGAGGTAATTTCGTCGAAATTCCATGCCAGTATCGCATGGAATATCTTCGTCACTATGTTTCTAGATTCCCTTTACTGCACCAAGCTGACAGCAATGATTGCGGCATCCCTTATCACATAAATTTTAAGAGAAAGTTTTACCTCCTTAGCGCTTATTGGAATTCATGGGAGCGGAGAAATTGGAAATCGTTTCGCTCGAAGATCGGCATCAACTGCACCCAATATATGAGGCCTGTTCGCAGCTAACCTTTTACTTAGGTCATCAATTTCGTTACAGAGATGATCGAAAATCCCAAAATAAAACAAAGTCGTGTGCAGTACGTATAAAATTCCGCCAGAACTCATCTAAACCGACCATGAACCCACCGTGAATGCCGACGTTAAATGCGATTAGCATTGAAACAATGAAGCGACATGCTGTTCTGTCAACGCCGAAAAGCTTCATGTATGAGGCGAGTATGTAGTCGGGCCAGGGTGACCCACTTTAGGTAGCCCTAGGCGGGCTCTTCTCTCGCGCTTCTCTCCGGGCACGCTGCGTCACTTAGAGGTAACACCCGCGTGTGCGAACACATATTCAGATAAGATTGTCTGAATAAAAAGGGTCTTCAAAGTTAAAATTGATTTGAAAAATTTTTGCGGCAGAACGCTCTTTTGAGGACACGTAACAACTTCTAGCGTATAACCAAAATTTTCTATAGGACCTGGTGAGGGGCCCTTTAACACCTGTGTCGAAAGTATTGCTTCGCAGCGCAATGTTCCAACATGTCATAGAACCAACCGGGCCACTACAACACATTGTTGGTCAACTGAAGGACGAAGGTCTCTCTCAGCTATCTCCAATTACCCCATGTCTTGAGCTAGCTGACTGCAGATTGTGCCTGCAAACTTTCTAATTTCATCCCACCTCCTAATTCTCTGCCACCATCGATTGCACTTCCCTTCCCTGGCACCCATTCTGTCACTCTAACAAACCATCGATTATCTGTCCTACGCATAAGAGTCGGATAAAACTTAACTCTGCACTGAAGCCCCGCCCACGCCCTCATAACCGCCAGCCACTGTTCCTCCGCGAGGCTGCAAATAGTTCATGCTTCAAACTGTCCCTGTTACCTAAATAAGCCGGTAACCACAAAAATAAAATTATTAGCGCGTAATGTTATATGTTTTCACTCGTCTATTATAGCGGCACGGTGAAAGCCTAATAACACGCTTACGTCGCTACAACTATTTATTGTGCAAGTTTCACTTCAGTTGGCGGTGAAGTTTCATGAGTAAAACGGGCTCAGCAATGAAATGAACTGTACCGCGTACTTTTGAAGAGTGAAGTGCTCAGACTCCATACAGTTTGTCCATGTCTGTTGCACACCTCCTCGCTTCCGCCCATGAAAAGACTCTTCAACAACAGCAGACGCTCTGGAGGTATCAAGTACGACGCCATTTTTAAAAGGTCGCTTGACGACAATTTTGTTTGCTTCTGTGATTGGCTGGCAAAGTAACACAACCTCGCGTGGTCCGTGTGCGTTGGTTGCCAGCTGCTGTTTATTTTTATTTATTTTTAAAAGTTGTATCCTGCTGTAGATGGCCTGCCGAACTCTATTTTTTCCTCTTAAAGGTGCCTTGAACCACTTTTTATCGAAGTGAAGAAATACATTTGAAGTGAAAATAGACTACTTGAGAAACACTTTGCCGCAATAAAGTACTTCAATGCGTTCAGCAGAAGTGGAGTTATTGGCAATCAAACACGGCCTCCGCTGTGCTCCCGTTCTTTCTTAAAGGGACACTAAAGGTTACTATTAAGTCAACGTGGACTGTTGAAATACCATCACAGAAACCTCGAAACGCTTGTTTCGTGCCAAGGAGAGACTCATTTTAAGAGAAAATGCGTTCTGAAGCGTCCGCGTACCTCTAGCGCAGTTCAAATCGCCCGCCCTCCGATCGAGGAGTACTGACATCATGGTCTCATAGTGACGTTGCGCCATCGGTGAGTAGAACGGCGTCCGCAAACGGCGCTACGGCTTTTCTGCGCAAAACGCGAACGCGCGGCCAGAAACAGAGCCAAGACAGAGCCGACAGCAGATCGAAAGCGGCAGTATGGTGGCTAGCGGAAGGAGAAACGAATTACGTCCCACATTACGTCCCACGGCACACGGAGAGTCCGTTTTCGTTAAACTATAGGCTGCAGCGAGCTCGCAGCGTGGTCGGCGTGGTCTATGAGAAGCGACGAACCTTTTCGCACTCGCAACAGGGCATAAAAATGTGCGAATCGACGCAAAACTCGGCCTAGAAACGTGCTTCGCCACAGCCAGGGCTCAATACGACCCAAGCTGGCACGACCCAGATGTCGTTTCCCGCACCGCCACCAGGCGCCGCTACTATACCTCAAACTCCAGCGCAAGACGCCCATAAGCTGGTACTTCATTCTATGACGCTAACTTCGACGCTCGTCGCAATGGACCCTGACACCGACAGATTGGCTCGCGATGGTGGGCTCAACTTCAGCGATTTGAGCACCGACGAGCGCGACCTGCTGCTGAGGGCTCGCACTGCCGGCGTCGTTGCGTACGACGACGGAGGCCTCGACACCGGCTCTCCGGAGCGGGAAAGCAACGAGGGCTTCCCACGACATCACATGGACGTGGCATTCTCGCTGATTGTTCCAAATGAAAGTTTCGCGAGCCAGGAGAACCCTCACAGCACGACGCGATAACGAAACTACTGAAACTCCAAAGCGTGCGCGGCGCAGAATCGAGCGCGCAGAGTCGAGCGAAAACGAAACCTTTCGAACACCCATATTACTGAAGGGTAACGTCAAAATGTTATTTTTTCTTAGAATCGAATAGACGTAGACAAGTAGCATTTTTTTCCGTCTTATAATCGAATGAAATGATATTTTTAATACGAGTAGTTGAGTATTAGTAACACAAATTATGAGGAGTCCTTTCGTCATCTGGCTAGTACCGGAATGTCGCTGGGGGGTCTCAAATCGTGTCATGCATTTACCTCAATTTCTCGGTTACTAAAGCTCTGTTCGCGATTATATTGACGCCTTAGACGTTCTAGAACATTGCTCTACCACTTTAACTTGAGTTTCTGGTAACCTTTAGTGTCCCTTTAAAGGGACACTAAAGGCAAATATTAAGTCAAGCTAAAGTGATATATTAGTGCTCGAGAATCTCTAAGGCGTCAATTTTATCGCGAACAGAGCGTTAGTAATCGAGAAACTGAGGTAAATACAGGGCACGATAAGAGACTTCCCAGGGACATTCAAGTACTTGCACGATGATGAAGGCACTCCTCATTTAAATTCTGTCACTAGTACTCAACCACGCGTTATAAAACATCATTGTATTGCATTATAGGAAGATAGAGAATGCTACCTGTCCAGTTCTATTTTATTCTTAGAAAAAAATAACTGATTGACACCCTTGACAACGACGCAGGCGGTCGAAAGGTGGCGTTTTCGCTCGACTCTGCGCTGGCCGCGCTTTCGTCTTTCGGTAGTTTCGTTATCGCGTAGTGCTGCGCTGGTTTTCCTGGCTATCGAAAGTCGCGCAAACAGCAAGTAGTGATGTCGCGGCATGGCCGAAAGGTCCACGCCACTTCAACAAAAGCAGCTGCAGCGGCGAATCCACCGCTTTTCCAACGTGGCTTCGTTTCTCCATCGCCGGGCGTTTGCGCTATGCGCTAAACACCGTACCGCCGTCTGTCGGGCGCCGTTTTACTTACCGGCGGCCGCAAAGGGCGGTGATGGCGTAAGCTACGTCACCACTCCCCGTTCGGGCGGCGGGAGATCTGAATTGCGATAGAGGTATTCGTATCCTTCAGATGCAATTCTCTCGTAAACTAAATCCTTCCTTGGCACGAAACAAGAGTTGTGAAGTTTCTGGAATGGTATTTAAACAGTCCACATCGAGTTCGTATTTTCCTTTAGTGTCCCTTTAAATGCCTTGCCCTACGGCTAAGGCTACGGCGAAGTGGGGCGTGCCTACAACGCTCCGCCTTGTAAATGTCACCGTTGCGCGCAGTTCAAATTTCCTTTTGGATGCTAACGTAGACGCCACGACGTCCGCCTTTGCTGCCTACGACACGCTAAACATAAGTCAAACGCGGTTGTTCTCAGCGAGCCGCAGTGCGCTTAGCCAGTGGACTCGTGGCGGCACACCACGGCGGCGGTGGTATCTACGCCACGTAGCCGAGCGCAGCTTGATGTCAGCTATCGGCCAATATCAGCCGTCTAAGGGAATGACGAAATAGTTCTTGAGTTGACGAAATATTGCGTCTAGAAGAGAGTGACGACAGGGCCTTCTGTTGAAAAGAGACCGTTTGAGAGAAATCGCGATCCGCTTGTGAGCTACACGCACTGCGTACAACAGGGAAACTTGGCGGAGATGTTCACGGTAGCGTTTAGTACCCGCGGATTATGCTATTTCACCAAGCCCGAGGGGTGGTTCAGGGCCCCTTTAATGTAAACCAGCATATTGACTACCTTCGTTCGTTCTCTTATGTATACCGCTGTCTTCCTGTCTCCTAACGTTACGCCTAACATTTTTCTTTCCATCGCTCCTTGCGCAATCCTTATCTTAATTATTTTCAGGCTTCCTTGTTGAAGAGGCACTGAAGCACTCTATTTTTCAGCTTGAATGCATAGAACGACGTTTTGTTAAGAAAGTACTGGAACGCCAATGGATTTCTCCGCGAAGCTCGGCAATTAATATCTCGAAACCTGGTGTCATCCTGAGAATACGTTTCAAGTAGAGTCGCCTTGCGAGCTCTGCGTCTAGAATTTGTAAATTGCAACATGGGCTATAAGGTAACTAGTTTAAAACTTAATTAGTTAACTTGTTGTTAATTAGTCGATTATGCATTTCAATTTTTTGTGCAAGCAATATCCGCGCCTCTTCGAGTAGACCAGCTCATGAACTAGAATTGTGTTATCTGTCCCAGACAGCCCTTACAAAAATTTGAAAGTGTTCGCTGAAACACCCCGGTATACGTTTATATCACACATATCTTCGTGCATATTTTATAGCACAATTTCCATGAGTTGTGCGGGCGCGGCGTATTGACTTCAGTGTGCACTTGAATAGCCTATACTATTTAAATGATCTCGAAAGTGCAGGAAGAGGCTAAGAAAGCTTTATTATCTACGTAGAATGTAGAAGCCATAATTTAGTAATTCGTCTGCAGGAAAGAAATAAAAATATAGTTGTTATTTTTCAATAACAACCCAATCAATAGAATCAGTCAGTCAGTCAGTCGGTTGGTCGGTCGGTCGGTCGGTCGGTCGGTCGGTCAGCTAGATCCAAATCATGCGTGAACTCAACAAGCTGCGTTGAGCAAGAAAAACCTTGCCGAAATCCGTGTTGACTAGGATGCAGAAGATTATGTTTAACCAAATGTGTCATTATACAACTACAAAGGACATGTTCAAATAATTTACATGTTATACTAGTTAACGAAACCGGCCTGTAGTTCTCAACGTCATTTCTTGGCCCATTCTTATGGACAGGTGTAACACGTGCTAATTTCCAATCACGAGGTGGTGCTTTCTCAACTAAGCACTTCTGAAATAAACAGTGAAAGTACAACGATAACGTAGCCGAACAGTTCCTTATTATCGCTGCTGGAATATCATCTGGGCCACACGTTTTAGCTGGCTTGACATTTTTTGACATACCAGGCACACTAAAAGTGATCTCAGGCATCACTTCTGCCTCAGTTGAAGAAACCATGTTAACAACGCGTGAACAACTTTTACTAAACATGGACGAAAAATAATTGCTAAATATGGCTGCCTTAGACGCATCATCGTCAACGATTGTGTGAGAATATTTAGAGGTGGAATATATGTATTTTCTTTACCATTGAGACGAACGTATTTCCAAAACTGTTTCGAGTCCTCCGCGAGCTTCTTGTACGAGTATGAGTACAGAAATACGATATAGCAACGAAGTGAACTCGAGGTCTCACCCAATTTAACGAATGTTTTGGGGGAGGATATGAGTAAGGAAGCAGGTCACGGGAAACCCGTTCTGCTCAATGTGCCTAAAACATTATTCGCCGTATTGCTACAGCAAAAATCTTATCGTGCCGGTTTGAGGCGGGCCGCTTTACTTTTGTAAAAATGTCCGTTCAAGGGGCCTCGGCATTGCAAGCTCATCATTTGCTTACGAATGGCGCCATCTGCTCTGCCGCCCGTTGCCAAAAAATAAAAAAAATAAAAAAATCAGACGAAAACACGTAGGAAAAAAATGTAAACTTCTCGTCACTCCTCAATAAATATTTTGTTATCCGGATAAGAGTTTAGGTGCTTTGATTTTAGCGAAGCTCTCGTGTTAACGAAATTCGACACGTCCGTAGAGGAGACGACAGCGCGCTAAAGCTGTGCCTGTTCGTCAAGACACCTTGCATCACGTCTAACAATCGGCCCACGTGCTAAACGTTCAGCATAAACAACCACACGCTATATACGCACTATGTACAAGGCCGTCGTCTTGATATATAGGAAGCGCCCAGTTGCTCCCGCGTACGGAGCTATACGATAGTGTTTTTCTGTCGTTGGTCGCACTGCACATGTTCCAAGCAGCTGTTTAGTTTTAACGCCGCACTGACACTCGTCACACCGTCTCATCGCAATGGACCACGCGTGAATCGCGTCACGTCGGCAAAACGAGCATCGCGCACTCAGAAAAAAAAAAAAAAAAAGAACAAGCTCTCGTTCCTCGCATGCAGTGATCGGATCGGGCGGGAGAAGAGGACGCGTACTCGCCGTCATTGTCGCGCTGTAAAATTATGCGCACAATTTGGTTAAATTCTGGGTTCTTAAGCGCAAAAACCGTCATCTTATTACGAGGCACATCGAAGTGGAGGACTCCGGAATGATTCAGGCGAGCTGGGCGCATTCAACGCGCGCCCTGTGCACGGTACAGAAGAGGTTTTTTGGATTCCGCTTCCATCGGAATGCGCACCGCCGCGTCTGGGATCGAACCCACGGCCTCGAGCTCAGCAGCGCAACGCCATATATCCACTAGAGCCACCGTGGTGGGTCGATCGGCACGCAGTCCGAACCCGAATATAACACGAGGGACATTAGTGAGGCCGCGAAATAATAAATTCTTCAGCATATAATGCCAATAACCCCCCCCCCCCTTTAGCTTTACTCCTACACACGTGGAATAAAACATTCGGACCCCTAATAACTGGTACCCTATAGCATGATTCGAAAAGGAAATTGGATGACTCGAAAGTCTTGCACGAAGCTTCCTATGTTTATGCGGGACTAAAGGTAATTAGAGAAATCAACTCAGTTAGGCAATACTAATCCCTTCTGTATACTTATTGCGTGCTCTGGCAGAACGCGCCATATGCGGCGCTGTTTTGACGCTTTGTCAGCGCGTCACGTGACATTCGCATCAAGGCTCACGGGCGTCGCAAGCACGTCAGCACGAATCACGAACGGGCACGCGTGACAAGCTCTCGTTCCACGCGAAGCGATTGGTCAATCAGGCAAGGTGACGCACGCGCTTATACGCGCTATTCCCCCAATTACAGCAAACCCTCACCCCCCCCCTTTTTTTTTTCTCTCAGAACACGCGGAGAGCCTGACCACTCGCGAAAAGTACAGCTGCCACGCGCGCGCACTACATCGATCTGACATAAATATACCGGGAGTATGTACCACAGCTGAGTCCGTCGCAAGCGCCATATCAGTCCTATTCATATCTTCCCGTGCGTTTGATACGCGCGCCAGCTCGGACTTTCGTGGCCACGGAGGGCGCCGACATCATCGCACTGGTACTTAATTATAGACGCGCGTTGCGAATTGTGGACCGTTCGGTCGACGAGGTATTTCCGCGTTGGCATGACTTCCCCTTGACGCTCTGGCAAAGTGTTACGTAAGGATATTCTGGAGTAAGTTACGCGACTTTCACGATGACTGGACTGACGAGGAATTTCAGGGGAAGCAGGGGAAGCGCTGGCAGCGCCGAAGGCTCTTCGTCGACATGTCGCGACGTCGGGGTCCACCGACTGTCCGTCATCTCCGCGAACATCGTGCGACTCAACAGGTTCCTGGCCCTTCTTACGCTCCACCTGGGAACCGCGCAAGGTTAGTGTTTCCTTGCTTTCGTTATTATCGTACTGCATTTCTTGCACTGCATTTTGCCGCGGAATACTCTATAGCAGAATGTACATCTGGGCGCGTTGGTGTCATGATTAATTGCAGCGTGAAGTGTAGACGAGAGAGATAGAAGAACGCAGGACGAACGCTGACTCTCAACTGCAGGGTATATTTGAGAAATGTCACAATTACCAGGTTATGAGAGCACTTGCTAAGGAAATAATGATACTCCCTGTACAATGCTGCAATAGAAGTCCGGATAACGCAGATGTTTTCCGTTTTCTCAGTGTGAAAAGCCTCGATCATTTCGCGAGTTTGATTCAAGTCTTTTTAAAGGATCTCGGTATGCACAAATAAAGTGAGCAGCCACATGTGGGACAGTGCTTGGGAAGGCAGCTGCGATGCATTTGACTTCTTTAGTGATCGATTATGCTCTGTTAAGTTTACATCGATGCACCTGCTGTAAATGAATGCTCGCGCCTTTGGGCTAACTCTAATTGCTGTCGCTCTTGGACGACTCCGCTGAATTTGCTGCGCGTTTACTAAGGTCGACGGCGTCGGCCGTGCACGCAGGAGCCTCGAAGGAAGGAACTTTACTCGTTGGGATACGTTTCGAGACTGGTTTATTTACAAAAGATAGATCGAAGAAAGGAGAAGGGAAAGGGAGAAGTTACACAAAGTCCACGTTCTCTTTTGGCCGCACCGAGGCCTTCGTCCTTGTCGGGGCGCCCGCGCCTCGCACTGAGTAGGCGGTTCGCCGAAAAGGCGGTGGAACGGATCAGGTTGTTTGTAGATGCGCCGGCCGGCACGTGCTGCAGTGGGGCGCCTCTCGTCCGTTCGCCGGCTCCCTCTTTCCCTTGTGTCGTCGGTCCCCCAACCACGGGTGCAACAATGTATGGTGCTCGTTGCGACTTTCAACATCCTCCCCCGCAATGAGCGCCGGCTCATTCCCGGCCACCATTGTTAGCACAGGCAGGCACCATTTATCCCATGTCTCCTGTAAATCTGAGGGAACCCTTTCGTCCCACGCCGTACCTCGCTCCCAGAGGCTCTGGAACATGATCTTTGCCGTGATGGAAATGGCCGAGAGAAAGCCAAATGGGTCAAAAATGCGCGCCGAGGCCTGCAATACGAATCGCTTCGTGTCTTGCCGACTTGCCAAAAATCCAATCAGGGCGGTCATCTCAAAAACGAATTCGTCTGTGTCAGGCCTCCACTCTACACCGAGAATCTTTGTGGGGCCTAGCTCCGGTAGAGTTTTTTGGGCGCTTTCAGTCTCGGCAAACGATGCAATCAGTTCTGGGTAGTTTGATCGCCATTTCCTGAGGTTCATACCTGCAGCCTTGAGTATGGACTGCGATTCCCTGATTATGCGCTCTGCCTCTTCTACACTGTCGGCACCAGTAACCAAGTCGTCTACATACAGGTTGTCACTCAGGATCTTGGCGGTGCGAGGAAATTTCTCCTGTACCGTTTTGAGATGATGACTTAAGGTAGCTGCGAGGAGAAACGGGCTACATGTAATGCCCCAACCACTGGCACGCGCCGAAAGCTTCGGCGCGCGCTGGCAAGCGAACGCGTCGCTTCGCTTCGGCTGGAGGGAAAGGGCGCGCAACCACTGGAGACAAGCTCCGACGCGCGCCGAAGCTCGCTCCTCGGCTGCGGCGCACTGTTGCTGGACTATTCCGTCTTCATCCGTCAAAGTCCGGCCTAAAACAGCCTGCTGTAAACTAAGCTTGAAACAATAAGGTTGTGATCTGTACGTGCTTTTAGATACAAAAAACACGTTTGCATAATGAATATACACCTGCCGCAACAGTTCGTTTTTATTTTTGAAGTAACAATAGTGTACAAAATATCGACATCAGCGCTCGCGCGTCGTCTGTCTGCAAGATCGCTTTGCAAACACCTGCACGACGATGCCATATATCAAAAACTGTTGTACCATTTCATTTTTTGGTAGCTTATTGCACAGCCAACTATGTAAGAATTGGGCGTGCAATGGTATAACTGAAAAAAATCTGTGTTGGAAATATTGCCACGTAGTAGTGACGGTAAATAAATAGTGCCGGCTCAATGGCAACGATAGCGGCGAGCAATGTCGGCAATCGTAGAAAATCTCATCTGCGGGTCAAGCGCGTCGGTTTGCATACGTCAGTCGTCGAAAGTTAGCCTATTCGCTGGTGCCCGCGCGCCTTCCAGAAACTACAATACAATTCGTGTCGCGTATGCAATCAGATTAGCAAGGTTCGTCGACAACAGACAGAACCATCGATAACATTCGCGAAACTTCCGATACGTTCAGGCGCATCCTGCACCGAGCGATAACGTTTTAACATTTTTTTAGCCGGTGAAATACGGTAACCGGATACAGATAAAGCATCCGTGTCAATATAATTATGCTTGTTGGTCCATGAGAGAAACGTGAAAAAGTGGCTTCTGAGAAAATCAGCAAAACAGAATTGAAACATCTGTAGCACTCACAAAAAAAAAAAAAAAAAAACTAGAATAGCTAAAATGTATGTAATTCGTATCTTGTCTCCCCCCAATTCTTGATTCTGCCAAATCTAGCCCTTGGAGCACCTCTATTATTCTAGGTTGTTTTGATGCATCAACACCGCATCTGGAGGCCTTCACATTGAGTTTATTGCTACAAAACATTTTCACAGTGTAAGGGCCATGTTCTATTGTAACTGGTTTCCACATATCAAGTTTGCCTTTCTTTACATTAATGAAATGACATACCGTCAGATAATACAAGCTTGAGAATTAGAGGGTTTTAATAGGAGTCTTTCGTTGCCCTTTGCCAAGTCGTACTATTGAAGCACTTATTCGCATGCATGGGAGCAGCTCATTTGCATAGTATAAGAAATATATAAACAGGTTATTTTCACAATTTATACACTTCGTCACCACAAAAAGAAAAATTGCAGTTTATTGTTTTCAGCCTGCTATGATGTCTTGACTGAGGAAGATATATTCAATTTGTTCTGCGAGGCACGCAATAATTGCTGTGGCATATTTTATTGCACAAAACTGCATACAGTAGCCAACCATTATTAAAACTCAGAAGAAATTAATAGCACAATGCATATGATCAGGCACATAGCATATTATTGCACTTTCCTAATTCATGCCAGAACGACGACCACAGGCGTCCTTCTCTAACAAGGTCAGCATCCATCGTGCCTCCTAACCTCCCTACCTTTCATTTATCATTTTCTCTCTCTCTTCTTAATTCATGCCCTTTTTTTAATTGCACAAAAGCTACTGCACTAAAATAGTATACTAGTACATACTTAAAAAGCACAATTTTATACTACGATAATAATCAATCATTCAAATTTTTATTGTAGTGCCCAGGAACAGCTAGACAGCCTTTGTACTGGTGCACTTAACGAGCTTTAAGGAATGTATAATGTCATGGACCACCTTATACAGGAACAAAAGGTGCGATTAATTAAGACTTGAATCTAGAGGTGCGAGTTGAAGTATATTTGAGAAGGCTCAACTGTGGTTGCCAGAATGGCAAAAGTGGTGCTTGAAGATAGACATCATTTTATTCTGGATGCGTTCAATGAGGTCAGAATTAGATTTGCTCATTGCACCCCCCCTCCTACAGAGGCATACTCTAGTAGTTGGAGGCACACAGCAGAATTTCAGAAACACAACAGGTGAATGGAAATCATGCAATATACGGCATGCAATTCTAAGAGCGTGAAGGGCATGTTGTGTAATTATCTATGTGAAGAGAAGCTTAACATTTTGTCGAAGTACACACCAAGATCTTTCATTTCATCGACCCTAAGGAGTGGAGCATCACGTAGGGTGTATCAAAATTTCACATGGTGCGTTTTGTGCATATAACTTAATGCCCTAGTGTTGGAAGCATTTAAGAGTACTTATTTTTTCTGCACCAGTTTGAGAGTGAAAAAATGTCTTTTTGGAAGTCGATGCAGTGGTGAACACTGTTGACAGTCTGAAATAGTTTTTAAGTTGTCGGCACACAAAGTCATGCTGTTCATTTATTAAAATGCTCTTAGCACTAACAGAAAGCGAGGAATCCCATATCGATTCAAACACCTGACGCACTGAAGAGGATAGATATAGGTCGGCAGTTAGTAACTGCACATCCAGCACCTGATTTGTGCATGGGCAATGCTCATGCTACCTTCCGAGTGCTAGAAGAGGTACTAGACTTTAGGGAACTATTGAAGATGCTTGTGAGAACGAGGAACAAGTATGCTTCCATACGTCTTAACCCTTTCAGACACCACTTTATCCCGTTGATTGAAAAGTTGCTTTCACCACATCTCTTGCATACTCAGAATCGTAAAAAGTGTACAGCTGCAGCAAATATTAAGAATTTTCAATTGTTTAGCGAGTTTTGTCAAGTTTACAAAATTTCGACTCCATGCGAAAACTCACTACAGGAACACAAAATATGAGAACATGTACTCTATTGTGTTTTGAAAAGCTTGAAAAGCACTTATCCAGCCACTTGACAATTATGCCTGGTGCACGACATTGTAAAAAACAATGAAAGAAGTGAACTCGCTACATACAACGTACTGACACAGTGTAACAACACCCAGCCGTCTACCTTCCCACTCATTTTGTTCCTTCCCACTCATTTTGTTCAAACATTCTGCACATTATTCAAAATTGCAGCACAGTTTCAATAATAAGTGTTTCAAGATGTATGAAACACATTTTAAATACCATTACTTTCATCAGTGCTTTTGCTATTGATGCACGCTCCTGCTGTGCCCAATTGTGTAGACAGCGTCTCAAAGGGTTAAGCTCTGTGGAGGAAATACCATCAACACCACAAGAAAGGGAAAGTTTAAGGCAAAGTTTAAGGCATTTCGTATACTTGGAAACGAGGTTTTCATTGACTGTTAGCATACACTACGCCAGACTGAGAAGGAAGGTTACTTGAAGCATATTTCACACCATATAGCAAACAGAAATGTTCTGCAAAGGCATCAGCAGTGTTCGAGACAACACCACTATTTTCATGAAGAAGACGTACATCTTTGGCACTCCTTTTAGAAGAAAGAGCCCACAAAGCTCCAGAAATATTTTGAATTATGTGTCACGTTGGCTTCAACACAATCAATGTGGTCAAAGTGATGATTCTAATAATAATAATAATAATAATAATAATAATAATAATAATAATAATAATAATAATAATCTTAGTGGTAACTTGGCACACTAGACTAAAGAGAAGGCTGATGCCTGTATGTTGAGCATCTGATAACCAGCCATCTAAAGCAGGAATTTGCAGGATGCAGAAGACACTTCCTTCCCCTCCACGTGCACACACACTTGCTCAATAACACAGCATGGCACACACGCACACATTCGACAGGTGCACAACACACAGGAGTGCCAATGAAGTCTGGTTCCAAGGAAGGAGAATCCAAATCGCCAGGGGGGTGGAGAGAAAGCTCTGCATGCCAGATATAATCATGGAGTTGTGGTGTCGGGCCATAGAGGCGTGATGAGGGCTCAGGATGTGCTGACCACTTGTTCAGACGAACTGAAGAAAGATTAGTGCTGTCCAGAGAGACGTCAAACACCCTGCAGTATAGACTAGTGCAATGTTGTGTTGGTATTGCAGGGTGTGCTACTTGAGGGGTTTGAGGCAATCCTCGAAGGCTGGCATGAGCTTGTGACAACCGAAAAGACAGGAGTAAAGGGTGCGTATTGTCCGGCGCTGAACAAGCTTAAGTTTGTTAGCGTCGCGAGTTTGGTACGGGAACTATACTGATGAGCAGTACTCAAGTCGTGACAGAATGATAGAAGTGTAGTGCTCGGAAAACCTTAGGTCATCAGGGAAGGGAGACACGGGACACAAACCCAAGAAAGGGCCGGTGCTTACATACAGTACTGGTGACATATGCGGAAAAGTTGAGAGAACAGCTAAATGCTACACCCAGAATGGGAAGGGCCCGAACAGTCTTTACAGAAGTGCCTCCAAGGAAGAAGGTTGGACGTGCAGCAGTTTCGTTGTGGCTGATACGCATGGCAGCACTTTTTACGGTGCTACTACGAAGTTTGATATTGTAGGCCCAGTCGTTCACCTTTACGGAATGTATTTATTGTAAGCACATATGCTGTGCATCGGCATATTGTTGTTGTGGAAGCGTTAACTTGTTAATCAAACACATTCTGCGCAGATGCATTAGTAACTTGGTTTTGAGTAGATCTTTGTCCTGACTACAATTTATAGTATCGCAGCAAGAAACATTTTAGTAGGGGCTGAAGGCATACTGACTGCACAAAACAGTGATGACACCTTTTCACCTTCCCCACAATGCACTCACACCATCTACACTTTCCATAAGCAAAAAGTGAGATAAAAAATCAATTACAGTTTCATTGACTCAGTATTTACTGCTTCTGAAGCGGGCATCGAAGCAATCGTGACATACGCTGCTACATGCATAGGTCTTGCATGATGCAGGTCCTGCTATGTACTGCACACAGGGCACACGTTGCAAACAGATAATTTCTTTTTGCAGTGCTCAATTATAACGACACACTGACTCAAACATGACTGCGTTGTCACGTATGCTTCAGTGCGTCAGTGTTCTTGATTGCTACAAGAGCGATTTATGCCCAACTAGCCCAAAAGACGGACGCACTAGAAAGAAGTGAGTGAATGAGTACAGTGAACTTGTACTGAACTGGATTCACATGACGAATAGAAGAGCGCAGTGTCAGCTGAAACAGGCGGCACGGCTGATTATGTAAGTACTTCCAACAGTTCGGCTACTAGTGTATTTCGCTTTCGGAAGTTATCTTTACCACTGGAAACAGCGCAGAGCTTGCCCGTTAAACTTGAGTCAACCGACACCACACGAAACACGCCGCGGTTGACCAACCCAACTTCCACACGGTTCATTCACCACATCACAGGTCACACGAAGTCAAGAGTGCCATATTTTAAATCACTGCAGCACCAAACGGACCTGAAAATTCATTTCCTTGGACAGAGTTTCTCAGGTGAGTTCGTTCACTCGCCAGTTACGAACTCGATGGACGCGCTAGGCCTACGCGTAACGTAAACAACATCGGCGATAGGCGAGTGTTGATTATCCAGACTTCGGAGCTCGTAAACATGTTTTGAGCACAACAAAATACACACACAACAAGCACGGACGTTGCGGTAATCGTGATTCGGTTGGCTGTTTTAGCAGACGATCGCACTGAGCCCGGCGGAACCCAGTGGGCAGGTTGGATTAGTCGGCGTCGTTCGAAGTCGCTTCGGATCCACGTCGCACTGCCACAACCCACGGTCGTCGGTCGGTTGATCGTGTCGTTGTCGGCCTACTTTTACAACACTGTCTTTCAGGAACACTGTCGCGCGCGTCGTGCGTCCAAAACACTCGGACGATCGTTGGTGCCGGCGTCTCCGCACGGTCGGCCATTACAGGCCTAGCAGCCGGAGGCTCCGCAGCCTCCGATTGGTTGACGCCTGCGAGGCGTCGCAGCCTCCCATTGGTGCACGCCGGCGCAGCTTCGCCGCGCGCCGGCAAACTTCTAGCATCGGCAGTAGACATAATCGCTGCGCGACGTTCCGCTTCAGCGAGTTCCCGACCGACGCTTTGACGCATTTGACCCTTCGGCGCGCGCCGAAGCTTTCCAGCGCGTGCCAGTGGTTGGGGCATAACGCCGAATGGCACCCTTGTCATGCGGTACTCTTTGATTGGAGGGAGCGCGTCGCCCTGCCCTGGTGTACTTTGATACCACAGAAAGCGGACAGCGTCGCGCGCACTCTCTGCAAGCTCGATTTGAAGGAAAGCCTTTTCTATATCGGACATTATGGCCACATTATGCACTCGGAATCGAATCAGGATGTCCGCTAGGTTTGGATTTAGATTAGGTCCTGCGAAGAGGACGTCGTTCAGTGACAGCTTTCCCGCCGCTTTGGAGGAGGCATCGAATACGACTCTCAACTTAGTTGTTTCGCTACCAGGCCGGACAACACCTCGGTGCGGCATGTAGTAAATGGGCCCCAGCGGGGACTCACCCAGTTCGTTCGCTTCCTCGGCGTGTCCAGCTTGCAGGTAGTTCCTGATTGCCTGATCGTAGTCTAGAACGGTTTCTTCATGTCGGAGCAGCTTCGCCGTTAATGAGTGAAGTCTGTGCGATGCTATGCTCTTGTTGTCTGTTAAGTCTGACGCGTTTTCTTTCCATGGGAGAGCTACTTGGTATCTACCGTTCTTCTGGGTGATGGTTTCTTCAAAGGCCCGAAGAACGCTGTCTTCTTTGGCGGTCAGCTGTGTATCGTTGACGATCCCAAGGTGCTCCAGCTCCCAGAATGACCTCAGTTGACGAGAGATTTCGTCGGGTGCTGTGGTCACACCTACCCGCATCACTCCGGTGCTCGATAGAAAGGTTGCGACGGACGATGTAGACTCTGTGCCCTGCAATGTCCATCCAAACGCAGTCTCCATGGCCACGAGCTTCTCACCAAGACGCTTGACATTTCCTGTTGCTATATCCCAGTAGTGATCGGCCCCGATAAGCAGCTCAACTCCAACACCAGGATGGTAGCCGTCAGGCAAGGTGTCAGCAAGCTGGAGGTCTTGTTCACGAGCGATGCTAGCCGTGGAGTCGTCAGGTGGTGGGAGGAGGTCTCCGCAGATCTCGGGCACCTCTAATGCTTCGATCCGAACTCTGGTGTTGTTGCGCCAGTTTCGCAGCCAGCATTCCACGCGATGACACCTTCTTTCTTCAGACGGTCTCTCGCTTCCGAAGGCGTAGATAGCTAGCTTCTCCCCTCCTATGACGCGAAGATTGAGGCGCCGGGAAACATCCTGTCGTACAAACGTTCTCTGGCTGCCACCGTCAAGCAGCATTCTCACCAGAGCACTGTTGTGCTGGCCCTCCGCATACGCTCGTGCAGTCTGCAGAAGCACGCGGGTCTTTCCCAGTGCTGGTCCCACCTGAAGCGATGATTGTACTGCTGTCTCTGCTGGTGCAGCATCTCCGATTGAAGGAGGGTGTGTCGGTCTTTGATTGAGCTCGCAGACGCCAGTTGCGTGTCGTCCAGAGCATTTGGCACACTTCAGCCACCTTGCAGTTCTACATTCAGCGGCACGGTGCTTCTTTTTCGCACACTTGTAACAGCGCCTCTCTCTTGACATCACCTCCTTTTTCTTGGCCATGGGCACGGGGGCGACACAGTTTGCTGGTTGATGTCCCTCTGCACCACAAAATGCGCATTGCGTTTCGCCGTCGGTTACGGTGAGAACAGATGCCGATGGGTTTTGCAGACGAACATCCCCTTTGATTGGCGCTTTCTGTCTGATAGCGGCGTCCTGGTACCCACGGCGTAGTGCACTCTGTACTCTCTCTCTGCTCTCAACCTCCTCTCTCATAAAATCGAGGAAACTGAGAAGCTCGTGTTGTGGCGTTTCAGGTGAGGCAGCCTTCCGTCGGAAGTACGCCAAGCAAAGCTCACTTGGGATACTTTTACGAAGGACGGTGAGAAGCAACGTGCCGTAGGTGCTCGACGACACTCCCAGTGCCTCTAGACTTCGGACTCCCGAGCGGATTTCGTCGTAGAGGCTCCTCAGCCTTTCGATGTCCCGCAGATCGTGCACTGGGCGGACGTCAAGCAAGCGCGACATGTGGTCCTCAATTATGACGTCCTCCTTCCCAAATCTCTCAATGAGGGTCTTCACTGCGATGTCGTAATTTCTATCGCTGATCGGCAACCCCTCTATGGCAGCGGCGGCTTTTCCGGTTAGATAACTGGTTAAGTATTGGAACTTCGCTATTGCAGGCAGGGTGCTGTTCTTGTGAATAGTCGATTCAAATTGGTTCCAAAATTTCTGCCACGAGCGCAGGTCCCCGCTGAATTTTCCGATTTCTAACTTCGGTAACTTGGTTGTTGCTGATACTGGCTGGAATGTCGCAGGTGGAACGGAACCGATGTGGTATGCTTCCTGCTCTGATGCGTTGCCTGTGACTGACGGAGTTGTCGACCGGCTCTCGTTGGCTGTCTGACTCCTGAGAGCTCTCTTGATCTTTGTTTTGATGGAGCAGATCTTCTCCGTGTATGCAGCGCAGGCTTCTAATTCTGCATCTAATTCTTGAAGATCTATCTTCTTTTCGATGCTCTCGTTAACAGATTTCAACTCATCCGCTTGTTCGAGGATAAGGTCGAGGTGTTCCTCAAGCTCACCGACTTGGATGGTTGGCGATTGCAGTAGGTCGCTGGCAGCTGCGATGATTTTTTCGATTGCTTGTCGCAGGGCAGCTTGCTTCTTCTGTAGTCGTTCCATGGCGCTTTCGATGTCAGCAGGCGAAGTATTCCCGGGTTTCGGCACCAAAAATGTAAATGAATGCTCGGGCCTTTGGGCTAACTCTAATTGCTGTCGCTCTTGGACGACTCCGCTGAATTTGCTGCGCGTTTACTAAGGTCGACGGCGTCGGCCGTGCACGCAGGAGCCTCGAAGGAAGGAACTTTACTCGTTGGGATACGTTTCGAGACTGGTTTATTTACAAAAGATAGATCGAAGAAAGGAGAGGGGAAAGGGAGAAGTTACACAAAGTCCACGTTCTCTTTTGGCCGCACCGAGGCCTTCGTCCTTGTCGGGGCGCCCGCGCCTCGCACTGAGTAGGCGGTTCGCCGAAAAGGCGGTGGAACGGATCAGGTTGTTTGTAGATGCGCCGGCCGGCACGTGCTGCAGTGGGGCGCCTCTCGTCCGTTCGCCGGCTCCCTCTTTCCCTTGTGTCGTCGGTCCCCCAACCACGGGTGCAACAATGTATGGTGCTCGTTGCGACTTTCAACACCTGCTACTCTGTCCTACATGTGATTGTAACTATTATTACCTAAAATATTCAGATAGACAACTGGTTCTTAATCACGGGTCCAGCACACGTGACTTTGACTGCTTATACAGAGCCAAACAAGCTTTCAGGCGACTCCGTTAGTGAAACATCTATCACGCGGCATAACGTCATAATGGAGCTAAATATAAACTTGCAGGCCAGTTTCGTGGAGATGCTGCAACAATGACTTGTAAAATGTGTTGTCCATAGTCCATCTTTCACAGTTTTCAGCTTGATCACTGTTCAATTTTGCACTTTTGAGCACACTTTCGATTGTTCTGCAGGGACACTGTCATGGTGCTGCGCATGCATGCTCCTTTTCTTAATTTTGAATACATGTGCACGCCGTCTGATTTACTTCTTGTAGTTCAGAGTCGAGCTTTGTTTGTGACATCTTGTCTCTCTATACGTTCATACCATCGCATGCGCTTGTGCTTAAAACGTGCGGCACTATGCAGCCGAAAAAAAATGTGTTCCTGGCTTGCGCATGCTTTATTTCTTTTTGTCACCAATTACTATGCACGTATTGACCAATTATTCGCAGCTTATAAGCTATGTATGTTATTTCAACTTGACTCCCCGCGCGCGCAACAGCAAAAAAGAAATTTTTTTTTTTTTCGGAGCACGAGATTCAGAAATGTCGCATTAAATTTAGCGGCCTTCGAATTCAAATACCACAGTGGATACTTTTCCTTTAAAGTCTCAAACTCAAAGAAGTCGTCAACCGAAGCCTCAAACTGAACGGTGAGGTCGAAACAAATTCTAACTTCTTTCGCGACTTAATGCATGGCTTCGAAAACCTTTGCGGTCGACTGCACAGATTCTTTCATGTTTATTTACGGTGCCCGCGCGGTAAGCCTCTAGATATCTTTGCGTGAAAAAGTAGGAAGGGGTGCCGTGTATTTGTGCTTCTTGCTTTTGCCAGCGTAAATTTGCTTCGAATAAGTTTATCGCGGTGGTGGAAAAACACCACTGAAAATACGTACAGAGGGAAGAGCACAGGGCATGCGTTGTCATGTGTTCTTCCTTCTGTCCATGTTTTCAGCGCTGTTTTTCTACCATGGATGCATACCAACGAGCTCGCCTGCAGACCCTTCAAAACATTACGAGACATTTAGGTACGTCGCCTAAGCATTTCTACCAAGTATTTTGTTTTCTCTCTTTCTACAAAAGGGACACCTGTTGAGACAGGGCAAGAGGTCAGGAACTCAACTCTATGTAGCGCAAATTTCTAACTTGTTAGAACATTCTGTCTTTTTTCTCAACTCCCACAAAATTGTGTTCTCGGCTGTTGCTCTTTCTGCTCTCTTTACTAGCAACATTGCTAACACGCTGTTCCTGCTGTTATTAGTGTATACATAATTAGCACTGCTGCTCTTCTATACGAGCACAAGAGGCAACTGATGCCGGTGTGTTGCTGCGTTCACCACCTAACTGGAACTGCACCTTTGTCATAATTATTACTTTTTCTTGATTCACCTTGTTGCTCCAAGTTGGCTGTATAATTTTGGAAAGGCTTAACGTTCGAGATATTTACAATGCCTCTCTCACAGTAAATGCGTACTTAGCATGTGGCTACAAGGGCATGATTGGCTCTCATTAGGTAGCGTGCGCCGTTTGTTCGTCTTTCTTTCTTTCTTTCTTTCTTTCTTTCTTTCTTTCTTTCTTTCTTTCTTTCTTTCTTTCTTTCTTTCTTTCTTTCTTTCCATCTTTCTTTCTTTTATATTGTGTTTTCACGGTGCTTTGTCTATATAAATCTAGTTGATAGGGCTATATAATTTCAATGGTGCTTCGATAAAAGAATAACTCTTTATACCTTACATACGCTTTCAGGACGTCATCTCTCGCCCAAAGCATCTACCAGGCGTTCATGTTGCGAGAAGCATCAGGACCATTGCAAACAAGCGACAACAGACTCCGTCACGTGATTTAGTAGTCGGGAACCCTGCTGCCGACAACGTCAAAAGCCGGTTGCGACTAAACTACATGCGGCACAGCAAGACGTTCACCATCGAAGAATCGGTGCGTGCAAGCATAAGTTACTCTCGCAAATGAGCATCAGTCGTAAGGCTGCGCGAAAAACATGGCTCATTGCGTGTGGACATAATGCTTGAACAGCAGAACGCAACGCAAGATGACCAAACGTCGCCGGAAAAACTGACGGCGCTGTGAAAGGAGTGATTTAGCATAACGGGAGACATATCAACATGCACAGACTGGAGCAAATATTTGCAACAAGATGAAGCATGTGTAGGCTGCAGCGAAAATCCACAGACCATTCAGCACGTCCTAATAAAATGCGAAGGGATCCACCCAGTGAGAGCCGTTGGTGACGTACACCTTCCAGAAGCGCTTGGATTTGAAGTGGGCGGAAGCATCAACCGGTCGGCAGTCGAGAAAAGAAAAAAAAAATAAATTATGGGGTTTTACGTGCCAAAACCACTTTCTGATTATGAGGCACGCCGTAGTGGAGGACTCCGGAAATTTTGACCACCTGGGGTTCTTTAACGTTCACCTAAATCTAAGTACACGGGTGTTTTCGCATTTCGCCCCCATCGAAATGCGGCCGCCGTGGCCGGGATTCGATCCCGCGACCTCGTGCTCAGCATCCTTACACCATGGCCACTGAGCAACCGCGGCGGGTTGAGAAAAGAAAGAGTATTGGTGGAAAAAAGCAGGGAAGATATTGATAGAACTGTATCTGCCATAGGTAGCGGTACGAGGAAGAATATTGCGGAGATGTATAGGCAAATGCTAGAATGAAAGTCTTATATGGCATACCTGATTAAATCAACCAGGAGGTGACTATTTGTCACCGCCCTGTTTCAAAGGGGATGCCAATAACTCGTCATCACCATACATCATCATAATCTCTTTCGAAATAAAAAAAGACAATTTATGACAACTCAGAGGAAAGCTCTTTACATTTCGAAACGAGATCGTGATGCTTTAGAATGCGTAATTACAAAGAGTGGTACAACAAGGACGAAGAAGCATGTGCTTGATGTGGTAAAGCTAGAGAAACGCTGGAACATGTTTTATTATAATGCGAAGATTTCTACCCAGTTGTCGGTTTAGCCTCCGTTGGCCTCCTTGAAGTCCTTGAGTTCAGGGATAGCAGGGGCAAAGCAAACATGTCCGCAATAGATATCAGTAAAATGCGATTGGAGGTTTGTTGGAAAAAATGTTGAGACCATAAACAGAGGCGAGCAGAAACAAAGCTGCCAATAGTGGCTCAGAAATTTTGATGCTGGGAATTCTTTATGTATGTGTTCTTTTTTATATGTAGTACATTAGGTAAAATAAGAACAAGAGCTTGGTGGCACAACCTACCGCCCCGTTCCAATGGGGATGCTAATAACATCCATCCATCCATCCATCCATCCATCCATCCATCCATCCATCCATCCATCCATCCATCCATCCATCCATCCATCCATCCATCCATCCATCCATCTGTCCGTCCGTCCGTCCGTCTGTCTGTCTCTCTCTCTCTCGTTATGCCTCACCACGTTCGAAACGAGAAGCGATCTCCAGAACTCCGCAAGGTTCTCCATAATACTTTGTCGTTTAAGTGGCCTGAGGCTAAGCGAAATCTACTTACGCAGTCATTTGCTATGAACGAAGTGAATTATACAAAAGCAACGACAAATTCAGTTAGCAATTCAGTTCGTATTTAGCGTTTACTGCGTAAACCACACAAAGACGGTAAAGTTAAATCTGAGAAATAGCGTGGGTATGCTAAACACTATGGGTCGTTTAGCGTTCTTTGCATGCGCATTTCGATACTGCAATTCCGCTAAGCCCGCTATATTACGCTAAACACGCTAAACTATAACTGTCTAGAAGCTATACTAACCTACGTAGACCTCCTCCTCGCTATTAACGCAGTCTAAAGGTTTGTATGCCCTCTTGCAGGACCAACTTATTCTATGACTCTTTTACTCCGAAAACACATCAGTACTGGTACCTCCTTGCTGCGTCCATCGCCACCTTCCCGGACACCACGAACTTCAATTGGCAGTGCCCAACCATTTACCTATTTTCGTTTTGCTCCTAAAACCACTGCTTTAGGAAGATTCTTGGAGTTTTAACTTCTACTAAATAAATAAATAAATAAATGAATAAATAAATAAATAAATAAGTAAATAAATAAATAAATAAATTTTTGAAACCATGTGTTTTGCGACGTAACCTCGTTTGCGTGAATGGGCCAGCACGTGGGCCTCTATTTACGGTCCATCCTTGCTTCCCTAACAATATGGGATGATTGCGGTGAGAAAAGAAATGAAATGATTGTGTCTGTGCAGAAAATTGTATTGGTTTTGTCTTTGCTAACCCGTCCATGCAATTACGTGCTTTGAAGTGACTGACACATGCTATTTTTGAATGTAGAATACGAACAGTTGACGAAGATATATGTGTGCTGCGATGACTGAAGTGACCTAACAATGTGTTTTCTATAGTAAACGTACATCGGTATACCTACATGTTCATTAAATAGAGTGGCTTTTGTATGGAAAGAAATGCAATAAAGAAATTACTTTGTTATTTGATGTTGTCGAGGACTCAGTACCTGCATTAGAATTGTATTCTATGGTCTTTGTTCGTTCTTCAATTCTGTATTCCAAGTGCAAAAAAAGCACGGTCAATAATTCTTCAAGTGAACTATCTTGGTTGTACAAGCCGCGCATACAGAGTGTCCCGACTAACTTTAGCCAGAGTTTAAAAATATTCGAATGCCACGTAGCTGCACAGAACGCACAGAAGGTAATGTTGTTTGCAGTCGCTTGGACATATTCAAATTATCTTTTTTTCATTCTGTCTAATTAGATAATTAGTCTTAATTAATCAACCATTTTCTCAAATATTATCATTAGATGAAAAGTATTAATGAGAAAATTGTAGAGCAACATGAAAAACTCCCGATACGGCTTTCTGTTGCTCAATGCGTGCCACATAAAAGTATTTTTCCGAGCGTGAAAGAAGCCCGCGAATACACGCAAAGTGCCTCGAGCGGCCAGTCGAGCGGCAATTTAGCGTGCACCAGCCAGAGGTGGCGTTAATGTCAGATTGAAGAAGAGCGGCGTCGTTTGGACCTTTATTTTTCGGAAAATTACGCAACAATCGGCCAACAAATGAACTCAAGAGGCAACGCAAGATGGTATATTATAGATGTGAAAAAGAAGAGGACCGAGCACTGAGCCTTGCGGTACACCAGAATGGACTGTGCATTCTTTGGAATTCGTGTCGTTAGCTGAGACAAAGTGAGAGCGGTTAGCAAGAAAGCTTTCAGTCCAGGTTAAAATGCAGGGATCAAGCTTAAGTAGTCATAATTCATAAATGAGCAATTTGTGACACATTTTGTCAAAGGCTTTAGAAAAGTCAAGAAAAATACAGTCAGCCAAGGACCTATTGTCAAGAATGGTGCTTATTATGTGCATAAAACGTGTTAATTGGGTTTCACACGAGTATGATTTGCGAAATGCATGCTGTGATGATACAAAAAGCACCGCCCAAGCACTCCATACAGGTGGTTAACCAGCTAAGCTGGCACGCGCAGCCCAGGTGTTTATTACTGGCTTAATCCCGACGGTTCATTAAACGAGGACTTGGTATACGCTGCCGAATCCTCGGTGCTCAGTTGCTGCTCACGCTGGGCTGACCGAGTCTGTACTTGTGCCTAGGCTGCAGCACCGGCACCGCGTAGACGAGTTCGTTCCCGGTTCTGCTCCCGGCGTAGCTGATTGAAAGCTGCCTGCTCCTCAGGAGTACGTATGGCGCGCGGCCTACCCATTTCGGAGCCGAAGAGAAACTGCTGCGCGCGCTCAGCTGCGATTGAGAGCAACGACGTCACTACTGGCGCAGCCAATTGTGCGCCCCTTTCTCTCTTTTACTTTCGCGCATGCGCATGGGGTTGCGCAGGAAGTGTTTTCGGCGTACAGGCGACAGACAGACGGACGGAAATATCGGCTAGCCATATACAGCTCCGCTATAAAAATGAATGTGTCTCCAAAGAAGTAGCTAACTGAGAAGCCGAGATATCGTCTAGTATCTTACAAGATATACTAGTGAGTGAAATTCGTCTGGATTTGAGAATCGAATGTCCATTGCGTGATTTATGAATTGGAGTTACCTTCCCGATTTTTTCCACTCGGATGAAAGAACACCATCGTTCAGTGATTGCTGAAAATTTTCAGTTAAGATGACTGACGTGTAGCAAACTGCTTTGAAGACGATGAGCAAAACGAGAACAAGGTGAAAGCAGGAGCCAGCGTTTTGACAAGTGCACTTGTCTTCTTCAAGGCCTGTTTTAAACTGTTTGAAAGAATTTCACATTAATCTGATCACTACCCGGCGCAGAGCATGGTTTTAGCGATCTGTATTTTTATTCACATACCCTAGAGGCCCTTCCGGGCATTACATAGGGGGGAGGGGGGGAGGTCACAGTAAACATAGTGGGGTTGCAGTGAAACAGGTTAACATTCAGTAACAGCAACATCAATGAAACAGACAATAAACTACACTCGCAAATTATACTATAAAATAATATAAGTGCTATAAAATACTATACAAAATATAGCGTAGGTTGTAGACATAAGGATTCAAACATATTAATCGATGCTAAGCTAACTATTCAGGATATGTACAAATATATCGTGGTTTATTATAGACACGACATCATGTGGTAGAGTATTCCAATGACGGATGGCACGCATTAGTGGCGAGGTATTTAAGAGGTTTGTACGTGCGTGCTGCATTGCAACCTTGAAAGGGTGATTTAGGCGCTGGAGTATGCAATGTGCAGGCTGTATCTAAGGGGCTGCAAATGGCCATTGATTATAATAAAGTTTGTGACAGTGAGATAATAATGCCAGAAGTCTCCTTTTCTCTAGTGATGGAACGTTTAGTGATGCTGGAATGACGTAAGTAATTTCTTGTTATAAATCGGGCAGCCTTATTTTGTACAGACTCTAGTTTACTAATTAAGTATATTTGATGTGGGTTCCAAATGAATTACGCATGTTCTAATTTACAGCGAATCATAGAGGTTTATGCCATAAGTTTTGTCTTCGGGTTAGCTTGATGCAAGTGACTGATAAATCCCAGTGTTTTGAATGCTTTAGAAGTTATTACGTCAATGTGGGTATTCCATGTTAGGTCACCAGATAGGTGCACGCCTAAGTACTTAAACGAAGAAACGTGTTCAATAGGCAATGTGTTAATCACGTGGGTATTCCGTGGGGGGTTAGCAGCAGTCGTAAAAGTTATAATTTTGGTTTTAGAAGTGTTAATTTTCATTTGCCAGAGATCACACCAAGTGAAAATGCTGTCAAGATAATTTTGTAAAGCAGTTATTATACTTGCGACCCCGTCATAACTGACAATGAGAGGAAACATTTCATTATGGTCCTATGGTCGTACGTGGGGCGGAGTGGAATGGCTGGGCAACGAAAACTTTTTGTGAAAAGTTCATTTAGTATTTCGGGGCACTGTTTGGCCAGTATAGCATCATCACTAACCCCTTGAGCGTTATTATATTATCGTCTTTAGAATTAACCGCGCGCCAAAATTGTTTCGGATGAGTTTTAAGCATGGAAGGTACTGTACTGCCTAGGAAGTTATCTTTGACATCTTTTAGGGCCTGCGCGTTTTCATCAACGCTCTTTTTGTAGGCTGATCAACGAGCATTGCTATGGCTTAGTTTAGCTGATTTAGGCAGGTGCTTTTTTTATTAGACAAGCGCTTTAGCTGACGATTATAGCATGTTTTTTCTTTAGATTAGATGTGATCATGTAAACAGATTCAGATTCAGATTCAGATTTATTGGTTCCAAAAAAAAAGTAGTTGCAAGATCACAAATATACAGACAGCAGGGATGTGCTTATCTCTTAACTCAGTAACGTTGATTAAAAAAGATTCATCAGTTAACTGAACATTGCGGCAGTCAAATTCACGCAAGTATTCACGGAGAAACACTGCGCGTTCATTATTAATTGAAAGAAAGTCAGCCTTGCTACACTTTCTTAATATCTTGATCTTTTTAATCGAACCCGCCGTGGTTGCTCAGTGGCTATGGTGTTGCGCTGCTGAGCACGAGGTCGCGGGATCGAATCCCGGCCACGGCGGCCGCATTTCGATGGGGGCGAAATGCGAAAACACCCGTGTGCTTAGATTTAGGCGCACGTTAAAGAACCCCAGGTGGTCGAAATTTCCGGAGTACTCCACTACGGCGTGCCTCATAATCAGAAAGTGGTTTTGGCACGTAAAACCCCATAATTTAATTTTTTTAAATCGGTTTAAGTCATTCGAGGCAAACTTTATATTAAAGAAGCAGTGATCACTGATACTTGGCAGGCATGTTATTTCGAAAATAAGATCTGCGTAATGTCTACATAATCTACAGATCTACATAATTTTTCTACATAATAATCGGCATATTAAGATCACCAAGGAAGAAAATTGGCACAGGGGTGTGAGGAGAACACACATTATGAATCGCATCGTGCAAATCACTCGCAAATGTTGCTGTGAAATTTGGGGTGCCATAAAAGACACCCAAAATTATTTTTTTTTTGATAAGCTAGTTTTACGAATGCCCACACAATCTCGAAACTGGATGCCATTTTAATCCGATCCGAAGGCAGCCTTTTAATTATCGCCAGCAGTGCACCACCATCTTGGCGTGTGTCGCGGTCACAGCGGTGAATAGAGAAAACGCACGAGTTCGTGGATAATTACTGGTCTCAGATTTGTGTATGACGCCATGTTTCGGTTAACGCGATGATATCAGGTCCGCATGGGTCGATGGCCGATTCCAGTGCACCGCCCTTGTTGATATTGCTGCGGATGTTAATAAAAAGAAGTGACGTATCCGACACGTTGCGTTTGCTGACCCTGTCGCGTTCCTCTCTCACAGAGCGAGCAGTGGACGTCGACTGCCCGGTAACAGGCTCACAGGTGCTCTGTATTGTACGCAGCTCTGTGTGTTCGTGACGACTCATTTTCTTTGACACATTGAGCTTATCGGGTCGTAGACATATTGTTTCTTACTTATGATTGACATTTTGTAACTCACTTGGCAGGCGGATGCAGGTCGATCTTTAGCAAACCGGAATCGTTTTTGCCTCACTTCACGTGCGACTATGCAAAAGCCTTCGCTAACGCTTATATTTTTCTCTTTCAGTATTGGCACCGATCCTAAGCGATGTGGGCGCTTCATCGCGATCTCTGACAGGGCTTCAAACGCACTTGTTAAGATGGACTTCATCTTGGATTCGGATTGTTCCCACGATTCTTGAGAATCTGGAGTGCCTCGAAGAATTAAGTTATTGAGCTGCGAACGGTCCTCTTGCTCCTCAAGACGGGATTCGAAGTGGCCAAGATGGGCGTCAACCGACTTCACTGAGTCATCTACGTTATCAACGGCACGCTCTATAGGTGCTCAGTCGATTTAGTCTTTGCTTCAAGCTCATCAAGCCTCTTCTGAATTGATGTAACCTAAGCTTCTATTTTCTTTTTGCTCGTCCTTATATCTTTGACATCAGTTGCTAACTAGTTCTGCACTTTAGCGGAATGAGTCGAGCGCGTATGAAGGTCTTTAATGAGGGTAAATATGACTGTCGTCTTTTCGGAGGGATCATCGGGCAATGAATCCATATCGAGCAAAGCCTTAGTTCGTCTGTCAGGGCCCGAATAAGCTTCCGCATCGCCAGAATGAAGTCACAAAAAAAAACAATGAAAAGAACAGTCACAGGTAATGTTAGCAAGCCGTCCCGGGCATGGAAGCAGGACCAAACAACGGTTATAATTTTTCTTAGCGTAGGAAGAGTATGGCTCAAACGCCTGTAAAAGGCAGAAGCGTGGAAATTGAGGCATAATGCTCATGGCCGTTTAACTATGACTATATAGTTTGACTATATAGGCCCGAACAGAAGCCGTCTATATCCATGACCGAACGGTAAACTGTTTGGTGCGAGAACTTCGAGGCAGCGTCGCCATCTGTATTCAATTTCTACGTTTTTTTCTGGCTCAGTAAGCCTCCTCGCACGGTAAGAGTTGTTTTTGTTGTTTTATAGCAGCGTAATTTAGTAATACTGCTCAAATTATTTTTCTCTTAGCGTCCATTCAAAATGTAAGTGAAGGTTAGGCTTTAATGCATGTGCACTGCTGATGGCGTCTGGCTCTCGATGCATCGGACGCTGGAAGAAGGGGAGTAAATCTAACTGTAGTAGGTGTCAACAGGTAATTACTGTGTGCACTCTCTATGCGACCTGGATGGGCACTCGAGGTAATTAAGAGTGCACACACAGGTAATATACACCCAAGTAACATCCTGCAATAAACACAGGGGACACATCCTACAGGAAAGATTGTTTGCTTCCTGGAGTCATACAAAAGGATGAGTAAAGATGCGGTGCTCACGAAGTGTATGTTCTGAAGTTCATATTAAGTACAACGGAACATAAAGTTCACACAGGGCACAAAAAGTAGACGTACAGGGAACATAAAGGTCATGGCCATTCTTATGAGGGACCACTGCCCTTCTACGCTGTAGGTTTGAAAAGCCGACGCGAACGTTTTGCAATATCCGGTAATAGATTGCTCGTTGTTGTTTAACAACAATGACACTAGGGGAAGTATGGCTAATAAAGTACGGCATAGTTCCCACTATGCCAAAATCGCAGCTGAAAGCAGCGTGAGTATCGCCTCTAATTAGAGGCCATGCGTTGACTCTACATTACGCACGATATGCATAAATTTGCCATTTTATGACATGCTGTTGGTTTCTTGTGAAAGATTTTGATGATTTTTTATATCTATATTGTTCTGGTGATAGAAACCACCATGTCTGTATAGGATTGTTTCGACGCGCACAATAAGTGGTATACCAAGCGCATGAAAGTTCGCCCCACCACGGAGGATACCGATATCGTTCGGCAACAGGAGACACCTGTATAAAATAGATTTAAATGAGCACTAAAGAGCTACATTAGAACAGTTTACACTAGTTATGTATTGTTTAAAAACTAATATGTGTTTATTTGGCGTAAAAAAAGATAATCGTTACGGGAGAAGATCGAGGCTAAACATCCTTTCTTCGAGCCGCTGCACCGGTTCGCCAGTGTGCCGTCAGAGGGAGGTGGTGTGACGCCATCACTATTCCGTTCTTACATTATTTCTGGTGTACCCAGCCTCCTCTAACGGTAAGATCGGTCACTTTGCTATTACAGAAGTGCAATTTACTCATAGAGCTCAACTTTAAATTCACACTCGGCGTTATATTAAGGAAACGCGGACTCTGAAACCTAGCAGTGTGATCCACGAATGACATTGCATAAATACAGGTTTTCAGTTCCCGTTTTATGGGCAAAAAAGATGTTTGGTTATAACGAGATGAGTCCATAACGCGCATTGACATGGTACTTCATAAGTAGTGGTAAGGACAGGTAGTGCTGACGATGGCGTGGTTGTCTCCACCCCAAGTCGAATGGTGGCGAGGAGAGCAGGTAGAAACATTCTGCATATTTATATTCTACGGTGGGGCAAGTTCATGCAGCCATGAAAATTTTCTCTAGTGATATTATTTCGAAATTGTATGACTGCGCCGCGGGGGATCAAGCGATCTTTATTTATTTACCCCTCTCGTTTGCTCGCTATTGCGTTTTTATCTCATTCTTTGTGTGGACAATACGCTATCACACTCCTTGCGCGGTTTCATGATGCTAAAATTATAAATAGCTCTACGTATATGGATCCTGCACAGTTATGATATATATCAGTGGGGATCGGAAAGTCCGCAATGATTATTTTTGAGTGTGTGTGTGTGTGTGTGTGTGTGTGTGTGTGTGTGTGTGTGTGTCTTACACTTGTGTGTAAGGATATCATTGCAATTTTTCCGCTCATATCCTTTGAACGCAGTTCATTGGAGCGTATCAATGAGCGGCTTTGGTACTAAATGCGACCTGTTGCCCTCTTGCTAACCTTTCTGATAACCCGCGTACGGCGGTTTTCGCTTTTTTACCGCAACCCGCCGGCAGCCCTGCACGTCCTTATCGTATTCCAGCATTATCGATCACTTTTAGCCGAGCGCAGATTGCGGATTGCGCAGAACACGCGGTAAAAGCGTCCGAACACCATGGAGAAACAATTCCTTCAGGCGCTGTGTACGCAATTGCGCACGTCAAGAGTGCATTAAAAGCAACATCAATTATGTAAATATTTAAAAAGGGTCACACACATTTGAAAACCTGTCCAATTGGGTATGTGCTACAAGAGAGAGAGAGACAAAAGGGAAGGAAAGACAGGGAGGTTAACCAGTGAAAATACTGGCTGGCTACCCTGTGCTGGGGAGAGAGGTAAAGGGAATAAAAGGAGAAGGAAGAGTGAAAAGTTAAAACAATATGTGTGCAGTGTTTTTCTAATGAAATGACTTCGAAAGTAATTTGTAGGCTACTTTTTCTCGGTGTCAGTATAGCGTCACCTAGCAGGTTAGCATATCTTTTTACAATGTTTTACATCAAAAATATCTTACAGGTGGCTGGATAGGTGTTTCCCAAACATGCTGGACAGGAAACAGTTAATGTTCTCACATGTGACCTTCATGTAGTGAGTTGTCGCTTGGAGTCCACAATCTGCGATCTTGACAAAACTGACAGGAGAGTGAAAAATGCTTAACTCGCTCCGCAAAAGTGCTTTTCATGAGTAAGAAGTTCCAAGAAATATGGTGAAAATAAATTTTAGTACACCGAATCAACTGACGCCTGAAGGGGATGCAGTATGAAATAAATATGTATTTATTTTAGTTAAGATGCATAATCCTGGCAATTGAAGCAACCGATCGCACAGTTCTTCTTTTCTTTCTTTTTTTAGCGACGGTTTCGGACGCCTAGAGAGCCTCAAATATCTGGGACACTCGCGTAAGGACGCATCAGTTTTCTTATATCTTTACTCACGATTAGCAGCTTTATAAAAGCACTAGACCCTCTACCAGCTTTCAGCGTGGCAATTTCCCGACTCTCGCACATACTACGTGAATGTCACGTATAGCTCAAGAATTACTATAGTAGCGCAGCAGTGTGACAAAATGAATTCTGACCAGCTATCGTGTAGCGCTCGGCGATGCCCAATAAGCGACATTTCACCCTTAAAAGTATCTCAAGACCAGCGAAATAAATAGTTCAACCAATGAATGTTTGTAAAGATCGGGCTTGTTTAAATGAAAATTTTCTTTGTATGTAATATTTGTTAAACATTTTGGCAGGTTACTGAACTCGTTATCGAGATTAAGGAAAAATGTCTGAATTCACGCTTGACGTTGCGACAGTCATTAACTTCAACATTGCCTCGAATTCAACTACGGTGCTGTCAACCTTCGTGTTGTTCTTTTGGCATTCGTGAAAATTATGGATCTAATCTAACGATAAAATCGAGGTCTGTCGAAAATTTGGCCACAGAAGTCACTGGTGAATTTAGATGATGTTACGGAAAAGTGTCTTAAGGATTTCACATATTGTACACAGATACAAGATCATCATCATCATCATCATCATCATCATCATCATCATCGTCAGCCTGGTTACGCCCACTGCAGGACAAAGGCCTCTCCTATACTTCTCCAACAACCCCGGTCATGTACTAATTGTGACCATGTCGTCCCTGCAAACTTCTTAGTCTCATCCGCCCACCTAACTTTCTGCCGCCCCCTGCTACGCTTCCCTTCCCTTGGGATCCAGTCCGTAACCCTTAATGACCATCGGTTATCTTCCCTCCTCATTACATGTACTGCCCATGCCCATTTCTTTTTCTTGATTTCAACTAAGATGTCATTAACTCGCGTTTGTTCCCTCATCCAATCTGCTCTTTTGTTATCCCTTAACGTTACACCTATCATTATTCTTTCCATAGCTCGTTGCGTCGTCCTCAATTTAAGTAGAACCCTTTTCGTAAGCCTCCAGGTTTCTGCCCCGTAGGTGAATGCTGGTATGACACAGCTATTATACACTTTTCTCTTGAGGGATAATGGCAACCTGCTGTTCATGATCTGAGAATGCCTGCCAAACGCACCCCAGCCCATTCTTATTCTTCTGGTTATTTCAGTCTCGTGATCCGGATCCGCAGTCACTACCTGTCCTAAGTAGATGTATTCCCTTACCACTTCCAGTGCTTCGCTACCTATCGTAAACTGCTGTTCTCTTCCGAGACTGTTAAACAATACTTTAGTTTTCTGCAGATTAATTTTCAGACCCACCCTTTATGCTTTGCCTCTCCAGGTCAGTGAGCATGCATTGCAATTGGTCTCCTGAGTTACTAAGCAAGGCAATATCATCAGCGAATCGCAAGTTGCTAAGGTATTCTCCATTAATTCCTATCCCCAATTCTTCACAATCGAGGTCTCTGAATACTTCCTGTAAACACGCTGTGAATAGCATTGGAGAGATCGTATCTCCCTGCCTAACGCCTTTCTTTATAGGGATTTCGTTACTTTCTTTGTTGAAGACTATGGTGGCTGTGGAGCCGCTATAGATATGTTTCAGTATTTTTACATACGGCTCGTCTACACCCTGATTCCGTAATGCCTCCATGACTGCTGAGGTTTCGACAGAATCAAACGCTTTCTCGTAATCAATGAAAGCTATATATAAGGGTTGGTTATATTCGGCACATTTCTCTATCACCTGATTGATAGTGTAAATATGGTCTATTGTTGAGTAGCCTTTACGGAATCCTGCCTGGTCCTTTGCTTGACAGAAGTCTAAGGTGTTCCTGATTCTATTTGCGATTACCTTAGTAAATACTTTGTAGGCAACTGACAATAAGCTGATCGGTCTATAATTTTTCAAGTTTTTGTCGTCCCCTTTCTTATGGATTAGGATTATGTTAGCGTTCTTCCGAGATTCCGGTACGCTCTCAAGATCATGAGGCATTGCGCATACAGGGTGGCCAGCTTCTCTACAACAATCTGCCCACCATCCTTCAACAATTCTGCTGTTATCTGATCCTTCCCAGCTGCCTTCCCCCTGCCTTCCGTGATACAAGATCAACAAGCCAAAATGATGTTTTGATTTGTTGAGTTCAACGGTCACAAACGAATACACGAGCAACATGAGAGTCACCGTAAGACAACATGAGAGTCACGATAGTTTTTGAATTTTGCCGCGATCACTATCTCGTGCTCATTAAGGTAACGCCATAGGCCCTGTAACAATGCGCGGCGGGTGTTAAACGAAAATATTCACCGTCAACACATTCGACATAGGTCAGTTAGTCTCTGCATCCCACCTCCTTGAATGACTGCCTCATGCTCAAAGCAACACGCATGTTCACCTTCAAACTGTTGCTCCACTCTGCCACGGCTTATGCCTTGCTCTTCAGTCCTTGAAGGCCACTGTGTCTTTTCTGAGGGACAACGAACAGGCTGTGCGACATTGAAAATGACGTTACGAAGTACTGTCACTTTAACCCGACATTTAATCATGTACAGACGCGTGCGAAAATGGTTGACTCCACGGGACACTTTAAACAACTATTGGACATTCCTTGAGAATAGGGTGGCAAAAGTGGCAGATAGTCCAAATACTTAGTTATGCTAGAGAATTATGTCCAAATACTTAGACACAGCCTTGATTCCTCATTGCCTTATTGAGATTCTGTGAGGCGGCCGGAAGAGGTAGCCGCCGTGGCCACTGTTCATTTAGACCGGCCAGCCATGGTGCCGCAGGATCTCTGGAGCGGCCGATACCGCGACCGCTCAGGTCGAGCGCCAGCGTGTTCTGCTCTCGCGCTACATGGACGTGAGCCGCTGTCTTCTTCACCGGCTCTGGAGGCGATAGTCGCGCCGCTACAGGACCCTCCTTCTATAGTGCGAATCGTGACGGAAATATGTGCAAAAGGCGCGCGTATAGAAAGAAGAGAGACTGCAAGACTATTAATACATAAGTGGCAATTCGCAGCGTCCCTTAACAAGTCCAAGTAAAGTCCGTGTCGCGGAGAAGGGCACAAATGGTTATATGGTGGTCGTGGCTGAGTCTTTGAAACAGGGTACATTGACTTTTGCGTTGAGGACGTCGTCTTACCTTGTCAACATCTGCATACTCAGTGCGGTGCAACTAGGCGAGTAGAGTTGATACGTACTGGCCGGTTCTTGGCGCGGGTCGAGAGTTCAGATCCTTGAGGGGAATAACGCTGAGGACAGTGTCGTCGAACAGCGTGCAACGGTGGCAGTGGCGGAGAACTGCGAGTGTCAGTGTGCATTGCCGCTCTTCTAGATTAATGCTGCGTCACCATTTCAACTGCGGGTATACGGTTGTGCGTACTGCGACGACCAGCAAAACCTTGTCTGGAGATGGCGGCTCGTTTGTTGTGTAATTTGCCAGAGTTTTCGTCAGATAGGCCATACGGAAAGCAGATGCTGTCGTCGTTGGTAGCGTCGTTCTAGATTAATGCTGCGTCACCATTTCAACTGCGGGTATACGGTTGTGCGTACTGCGACGACCAGCAAAACCTTGTCTGGAGATGGCGGCTCGTTTGTTGTGTAATTTGCCAGAGTTTTCGTCAGATAGGCCATACGGAAAGCAGATGCTGTCGTCGTTGGTAGCGTCGAATTCACGCAATCCGAGAGAGATGTAGCAGGCAGCACTGGCAGCGCATACGTTGAGAGGGAGGCGCCGCTGCAGTGATGCTGTAGTGCGAAACAACGACCTGCCATAAGCTCTCGTAGATACCCGGACCTGTAGATGTCTGAGCTCCAAATGAAGGCCGTCTGGCAGCTCGCGACTTGTGCAGAGATAACGCAAGTGTTGGCCACTCACATTGTTGACGTAAAAGTGATTCTCGAGCTGAAGAAACCCAGATGGCAGAGCCGCTCCTGCAAAACTTCGATAAGCCGTGCATCCGCGGAAGGTGCGAGCACAGAACATCGGAAGGATCGCCTGCTGCTGCTTGCAGTGAAATCTCGAATGCCAATGGCATCAGGGTTGTGGTGGTCGCAGAAGGCATCGCGAATGTTGTGCTTGTGTCATCACCATGCCAGCGAGAGTGGAATTTGCGCCTAGTGGAGCCTGTGGGAGAGGTTCTGAACCGGTGATGAGTGAGCTGCCCCCGAACGGAAAGCGGACAGCTTGCGGGAACGTCCAAGGAAGGAGAGCGGCGGACCGTAGCGTAGCCGAAAGCGCTTGTGTTTGGCCCCGTGAATTCTTCGAGAAGAGTAGTCGCGCAGCTGCCTTTGAGATGGGGCGGAGGCCCACGTACCGCGATGTTGGGACCGGCGCGTGCTGACGATCGGCATGGGTGGACGCAGGCGATGTGGGACAAGAGGGAGAATGACGCTACGGTTCAAATGGCGAGATCTATTGTAACTGAGCGCTCGAAGTGGCGTATCCCTTACAAAAAGGAGTTTAGAGGGTGTATAGAAAGTCTATAGACTTCTTCTAGACGACTTTGACTTTCTATAGATTTGGTATTTTGTTGATACAGAGACAGTCTGTCTGTTGACAAAAGGGGATAAGGTTTCTATTTCTTTTCTCTACTCGCATTCTATAGTCGCTCTGTGGAAAATGTCGATAAGGTGCTTGTTTCCTCTTGTCTACTTCTCCTCTATAGACTACCTATACACGAAAGTCGATAAGGTGTTTGTTTCTTTTTGTCTACTTCTCCTCTATAGACTACCTATAGACGAAAGTCGATACAGACTCTATTTATTTTTGTTTATTCTTTGTCTATAGACTGTCTAAAGACGAGAGCCGATAAGTTTTCTATTTCTTTTTGTCTACTCCCGGTCTATAGATTTTCTACAGAAGGAAGTCTATAAGCTGTTTGCTTATTTTTGTCTACTTCACTACCTCTAGACAAAAGTCGATACAGACTCCATTCTTGCTGATTATTCATCTATAGACTGTCTATAGACGAGAGTCGATAACATGTTGATTATTTTTGTCTACGCCTCGTTTATAGATTGCCGATAGACAAAAGTTGATAAGCTGTTTGTTTCTTTTTGTCTGGTTCCCCTCTATAGACTACCTATAGACAAAAGTCAATACGATCTCTATTAATTGTTGTTCATTCTTGGTCCATGGACTGTCTATAAACAAGACTCGATAAGGTGTTGATTATTTTTGTCTACTCCCAGTTTATTGATTGTCTAAAGACAAAAGTCGATAAGGTTTCTATTTCTTTTCGTCTACTGCCATTTCGTAGTCTGTCTATAGAAAAGAGTCGGCATGATGCTTGTTTTTTTTATACTTCCGCCCTATAAATTACCTGTAGAAAAAATTCGATAAGGTGTACATTTCCTTTTGTCTATTCCCAGTCTGTAAATTTCTTGACACACACTTTCACGTGCCCACACACACACACACACAAACGCACATACACACACACATATATATATATATATATATATATATATATATATATATATATATATATATTATTGAAGTTGGCCCACTAGGCAAAACGTCAGACATATATCGGGCAAAAGACAATGAATATTGTTCATTTTCTGTGGAATTGTAACTCCGAGGCCGGCGTCATTATAAGGAGTGTCCCAATTAACTATCATGCACCAAGATTTTAAAATATGCAAATCCCACGTACCTGGTAAAAACCAAGGTAATGTTTGCTGTCGCTTGGAGATACTATAATATTATTTTTCCATTCGGCTTAATTAGATCATTACTTTTTATTAATTATTCAACTTTTAGGTATTGTAGTTAGATGAAAAGTGTCAGTGAGATACTTGTAGAGCAACATGCGAAACTCCCGATACAGCTTTCTGTTGTTCAATACGTGCTACATAAAAGTGTTTTTCCGAGCGTGAAAGGAGTCTTTGAATATACGCAAAATTGCCGCGCGATTGGCCGCTCGAGGCACATTTTAGTATTCGCGGGCTTCTTTCACACTCGGAAAAACACTTTTATGTAGCCCGTGTTGACCAACAGAAAGCGGTATCGGGAGTTTCGCATGTTGCTCTACAATTTTTTCATTGAGTCTTTTGATGTATAATTATAATAACTAATAAGTTGATTTATTAATTAAGACTACTTGTCTAACCAGGGGAAATGCAAAAACAATATGAGTATCTCCAAGCGATGGCAAACGATATTACCTTGGTAGTCTCCAGCTACGTAGCATTTGCGTATTTTAGAATTTGGCTCAAATTAAGTGAAACACCCTCTATACTTCTTTGCGATACAAATTATTCTTTACGGTTTCCTATATCACCGCCGATGAAGGCGACAGGGTGGAACGTCACCAAAGGCCATGTTAACTTGAGTGAACAGCTCGTATACCGTTTGTGGTAAGGCGTGAGATGAACTAGAAAACAGCCGGTGCTGTAAAAGTCTTATTGCTTCAGGTTTACATTAACTTAGAAAAATTAACTATAGAAAAAAGTCATTAATCTCGGCCCAAACCGTGTACGCTGTAACCAAGCGCAGGTACCGGTGGATAATACGGAGCTGTGGTAGATATAAGCCACTGGAGTTGCATACTGCTGAGATTGCTTTAGAGCCTATTTGTAGACTTTAGTATACACATAGGCTATATACCTCCGCATTAGTTGGCAAAATATGACCTACGTAGTCGCTCTCGGCAATCCCAAGACAGTCTTCACAGTTGTCGTAGGGTCACTTTTGCGGCAGTAGAATAAACAAAATAAAACGCCGATTCAATCGTGATAATAGATGTTATGAACGACAACTTTAGTTGCAGCGGATTCCAAACAGGCATCAAGCTAACAGCACAGAGACTCGTAATGTTTGTCGCTTACAGCCAAGATTTTGTGAGTGTGCGATGAAACAATGTCACGCATGTGGTGTGCGCGTTGTGTATCGTCCGATTCTCAGATGCTTTTCACGTTGTCCTCATAACTTGGCTGCATCACTAACTTCGGGTGGTTTTTAGTTGACTGGTATCCTACACTATAAACTCATCAAGGTTTCTCATTCACTTAAAATATGTGCCAAATCCTCTGAGCCCACCCAGTCATTCGCAGGCGGTATGCCTGCGCGGCCACGCACATGAGTACGTCATTGCATTACTGATTGCTTTGACCTATCACCGGAAAAGAAAATTAGCACTAACATATGTACGGGCATCACATTTGGCGGTACGCCGGAAGATATGCTAGAAATGCACTGTATTACTCATCGTCGCTGGCGATAGTGCAAACGCCTGACGGGCCCTGTAAAGGCTTTTACAAATAGCGCATTCATCCAAGTGTGCGTTCCAGTTCCATACGATAGCCCACAGCGTTTGTAATAATACAATGCGCCAACGTATTTCCTTCATCCATAAAAAAAACTGAAAAATGGAAAAGAAAAGCAACCCATTTCGCGCGCATGGCGCGCAGAGAGAAAGAGAGAGAGAAATGAAAAGGGAAAAGATGCTCGGACTTCTCGGAGCGCGTAAAACCTCGTCACCTTAAGCGCCTGCGCCTGCGCAATGGCAGCACCGGCGGCACGCCGTCTGTCCACGTCAATTTGAATTCTCAACAACTGCGCCATGAGAATTGGGAGGCCCGGGCCTGGGGCCGCCTGGATGGCCACTGGGAGCTGCTGCTCCCGTGCGGCCTATATGGCTCGCTTGACGGCCCAAAGTTGGTCTTGGAGTTCTGGGCTGAGCAGCGCGGCCGACCAACGCGCCCGTAGATTTTCCGGAGAGGCTGCCATTTTATCTTGATATATTTCACATACCCACAACATATATTAAAGGGTGGCTTTAACAGACTTGCATAGCTTGCACATATCGCTCTCGTATATAGAAGTAGCAGTATTTTTAAGGCTCCCAGCAGCCAATCCAAATATGTGCTACCGTAAAAGCTTCCGCAGCACGAAACCTGCGATGAGTTCAGTCACTTGTAGCTTAGCAACTTAGCCGAAAAAGTTAGAGAACAATAAATTAGACGCTCGGGGAAGCACCTTTACACGCTTCAAACTGAAGGCATTGGGTTTGACAATACATTTGGAAGATTTTTTTTCGGGTCTCTTTTATGAAAAGTTTAGCAGCATGAGTTATTTTCCTGTCTATTTGAAACGCGTTAAGCGCCTTCCGATGTTTCGGCGTTATGCAGTTTACGGGCTGTTATTGGCTAGGGAGCTGCTGGAACTGATTCGCATTTTGACAATCAGGCATGGTATGAAGCCCTTGTCGTGAGTAACAAGTGTTCCGGTGTTCATTACTGTTGCATTTATTGCCGTCGTTTTGGACAAGATGTCAGCGATATTGTCCCAATTTGTCGTTTCACCATTAACTGAAAAGATTCTATTGGGACCTTCGCTTGAACCTCGTCATCAGCCTGATAGTCTGAAGGCTCCCAACAAATTTTGGTATGAGAGTGGTTTGGACAAGAGACGTTGAGGAGTCTTCGAGCGTGCAAGATTTTCCCCACCATCTTCATCCTCATAATCAACGTCTTCTCTATTCTTTCTGTCTACGCTCTTTCCCCTTCCCACAACGCCGAGTAGCAGGTCAGAACTTTGATTCAGGCCGACCTCTCAGCTTTTCTACCATGATAAATACCTCTCTCTCTTGTCTTGGATAGACTGTAAACTACATGCGCTGTACAAAAGAAAAAAGAGCCAGATTATCCATTTGGTGGTCTTGTCTTGCGCAGGAATACTAGTTGAACTGAGGGGTGCGGCAGCAGAGTGCGATTGGAGGAGGCAACTGAGTTTGGCAGTTAGCATCTCGGTTATACCTTCGGCAAAAGTGTTAAAAAGTCGCTCCATAACTATTGGGATCGCCTTGTCAATAGCTGCGACTACTGCGGCCGAAATTGTGGCTTCTAGAGATGTGGACGGACGGGATGCAGGATGTTCTAACCTCGCGCGACATGCACATGAGCCTTCTCCTTCTTCGCCGGCTCTGGAGGCGATACTTGTGCCGTTACAAGTTCAATGTTCCAAAGCACCCCTCAAACACACACACATATACACTTCCTGCTTGTGGGTGCTGGGCAGGCCATGGAAGCCATTGTTGCTTTTACGAGCGGAACTAAACTGTTACTTTTAATTCTTGTTTAAGGTACTCTGTATTCATACGCCCAATAACAAATCTTCGAGTAGAAGCGACGCCGACATATGTGCTAGCCAATGTAAAAATGAGGGTTAAAACAGAAATGTGGGTCAGCTACATTCGCGCATGGGGGCACATCGCCTTTCCCTCCCGAATCGTCGCTATCGTCATTCTCTCCATTTCTGCAAGGTATTGGTTTTTTACAAATTGGTAACTCATGGTAACAAGTCAACAGCGCGAGCAAAAGACGACGAGCAAAGAAACGACAGGACCAGCACAGGTCCTATCTCGTTTCTTTGTTCATCGTCTTCTTTTTTTTTTTGGCATTGTTAACTTGTTATTCTCCCCCTTTTTCTTTTTTTGTTCTTTTCACCCCCTTACTTAGGTCGTCCTTGTACGATTTTCTCTCTCCGGGGGAGGCCTGGCATAGTCAAAGACAATCACAAACAAGAGCCGTCGAACAAGGTGCGTTCAATTACAACAAAGTTTATTCTCTACTTTTTCGGGTCCCTATAAGCGGGCGCCACTAGAGGAGTTCTAGCCTCTGCGTCGTTGCACAGCTGCGGCGCTTCTCCTTGCCGCCTGGCGCTGCTGGCCCGGTTCCAGGCGCGGCAGGTTGTTCGGAGGAACGGTGCGGTTGTCCCCGTTGCTGCGGCCGCTGGCGCCGCAACAGGTGCCGCTGCGATGCTTGTGTGCCTGTACGCGAGAGACAGACGAAAAAAAAACCGAGAGCGCCGCGATAAACAACCACAGCCCAGAGGGGTGCAACTGACCACTTGATGAGTCAGATTACCTATTTTTGGTCACGGCGATCTCTACATTGCCGACAACGACTTAGGAGGACGGTATAAAAAAAGAGACTACGTGCGGACAACATGAGCGCAGAATTTTAAATACTTCCTCTTACGAGAAAACTTTCTTATGGTAGAACGTGATTATCATCAGACGGAAAAACGATTGCACCAGACTCAGGAACGATTAGACATAGATAGCAGTCAATTCCTTTTTGTTATTCGTAAAATAGGCGAAGTTTGGTGGCAGTAAGGAGCAGCTTTCTAAAAATGTCTTAGTGAAGAAAAACATCAAAAACAAGAAAAGAAGGTACAAAGAAAAGAAGGAAATTACAAAAATTTGTCAGAAGTCTATAGTCAAATAACAAAACACTAAGACAGCAAGTTTATGAATCACAGGCGAAAAGATATTAAATTTCAAAATTTGATGAGAGTAGAAGAAAAGCACAAGCGTGAACAAGTCAAGGGAATCCCGAGAAAATTAAGAGGCACGCAATATATACTATTCACAAAAAAATATCGAAACGCTGTCCACGAAAAAATCCCGTAGAGCCTTCAGAGCTAATCTCTATCTTTTTTTTGGGGGGGGGGGGGGGAGGAGGGAGGGCGCGACCAGGCTCCAAACACCTTTTGAGTTACAGAAAATGCCCAGTCGCAGTCATAATCATCATCATCATCAGCCTAGTTACGCCCACTGCAGGGCAAAGGCCTCTCCCATACTTCTCCAACTACCCCGGTCATGTACTAATTGTGGCCATGTTGTCCCTGCAAACGTCTTAATGTCATCCGCCCACCTAACTTTCTGCCGCCCCCTGCTACGCATCCCTTCCCTTGGAATCCAGTCCGTAACCCTTAGTGACCATCGGTTATCTTCCCTCCTCATTACATGTCCGGCCCATGCCCATTTCTTTTTCTTGATTTCAACTAAGATGTCGTTTACCCGCGTTTGTTGCCTCACCCAATCTGCTCTTTTCTTATCCCTTAATGTCACACCCATCATTCTTCTTTCCATAGCTCATTGCGTCGTCCTCAATTTCAGCAGAACCCTTTTCGTAAGTCTCCAGGTTTCTGCCCCATATGTGAGTACTGGTAACACACAGCTGTTATACACTTTCCTTTTGAGGGATAGTGGCAAGCTGCTGTTCATGATTTGAGAATGCCTCCCAAACGCACCCCAGCCCATTCTTATTCTTCTGGTTATTTCAGTCTCATGATCCGGATCCGTGGTCACTACCTGCCCTAAGTAGATGTAGTTCCTTACTCCTTCCAGTGCTTCGCTACCTATCGTAAACTGCTGTTCTCTTCCGAGCCTGTTAAACATTACTTTAGTTTTCTGCAGATTAATTTTCAGACCCACCCTTCTGCTTTGCCTCTCCAGGTCAGTGAGCATGCATTGCAATTGGTCTCCTGAGTTACTAAGCAAGGCAATATCATCAGCGAATCGCAAGTTGCTAAGGTATTCTCCATCAACTTTTATCCCCAATTCTTCCCACTCCAGGCCTCTGAATACCTCCTGTAAACATGCTGTGAATAGCATTGGAGATATCGTATCTCCCTGTCTGACGCCTTTCTTTATAGGGATTTTGTTGCTTTCTTTGTGGAGGACTACGGTGGCTGTGGAGCCGCTATAGATATCTTCCAGTATCTTTACATATGGCTCATCTACACCCTGATTCCGTAATGCCTCCATGACTGCTGAGGTTTCGACTGAATCAAACGCTTTCTCGTAATCAATGAAAGCTATATATAAGGGTTGGTTATATTCTGCACATTTCTCTATCACTTGATTGATAGTGTGAATATGGTCTATTGTTGAGTAGCCTTTACGGAATCCTGCCTGGTCCTTTGGTTGACAGAAGTCTAAGGTGTTCCTGATTCTATTTGCGATTACCTTAGTAAATACTTTGTAGGCAACGGACAGTAAGCTGATCGGTCTTTAATTTTTCAAGTCTTTGGCGTCCCCTTTCTTATGGATTAGGATTATGTTAGCGTTCTTCCAAGATTCCGGTACGCTCGAGGTTATGAGGCATTGCGTATACAGGGTGGCCAGTTTCTCTAGAACAATCTGACCACCATCCTTCAACAAATCTGCTGTTACCTGATCCTCCCCGGCTGCCTTCCCCCTTTGCATAGCTCCTAAGGCTTTCTTTACTTCTTCTGGCGTTACCTGTGGGATTTCGAATTCCTCTAGGCTATTCTCTCTTCCACTATCGTCGTGGGTGCCACTGGTACTGTATAAATCTCTATAGAACTCCTCAGCCACTTGAACTATCTCATCCATATTAGTAACGATATTGCCGGCTTTGTCTCTTAACGCACACATCTGATTCTTGCCTATTCCTAGTTTCTTCTTCACTGTTTTTAGGCTTCCTCCGTTCCTGAGAGCCTGTTCAATTCTATCCATATTATAGTTCCTGATGTCCGCTGTCTTACGCTTGTTGATTAACTTAGAAAGTTCTGCCAGTTCTATTCTAGCTGTAGGGTTAGAGGCTTTCATACATTGGCGTTTCTTGATCAGATCTTTCGTCTCCTGCGATAGCTTACTGGTTTCCTGTCTAACGGAGTTACCACCGACTTCTATTGCGCACTCCTTAATGGTTCCCATGAGATAGTCGTTCATTGCTTCAACACTAAGGTCCTCTTCCTGAGTTAAAGCCGAATACCTGTTCTGTAGCTTGATCCGGAATTCCTCCAGTCGCAGTAAGCACATACATATATATGAGTCGTATCGTAATGCACTGAAACGCTGACATTCTATCACATTCTCATAGACATCATATATGGCTTCAGCGACAATCTCTTGCTGGGTGCAGTCTTTGTAAACCGCAGCAGATGCTCATGCCCAGCAACGTAGCTATTATGGTCAGGCTGCTATCATGACCTAAACATGTGTCATGGAATACTCAAGTTGGTAGACCCAACGAGGGACACGTATATAGAGCGAGATTACGCCGCGGATATCGCGCGGCTTAAAAATGGATGCATGGATGCCGTGTAACACCACGACAAAAATAGGATTCCATTTAGTCGCTGTGAAATGCGGTATTGAAAGAGAATAAGTTTGCGCAAGCGCCAATGCAGCACGGTTTTCATCATAAGTCCGTGCCTAGCTTGAACGCCTGAGCAAACTATCGTACAGAACTTTAAAGTGGTGACATAGAGGCATCGATTTTAATGGCCTGCTATGGCTTGCTATGTTAGAATGCGCCACCGTCACTCACCTGAAAATCGAAAAAGAAGAGAACGCGCCAAAAATCTACGCATACAGTAACAACTCATTTCCGTACGTATCTCAATAACTCCACATATGTTTTCTGTATGAATCTTATCTACATCATGTGAACTGCAGGTAGACTGCGCGTCATATTCGTAATAATGTGGAAAATATATGAAATTATTGGATGCGGATAAGGTGATTTGGGGGGAAAAGAATGCAAATCACTGAACGATCAAAAGCAGTGGCCATTTTTGCCTCAGGTTAAACACAAAAATATGAAAGAGAGATGACATGTAATTTAGCATTGACTGTGGAGCGGCAACAATGCCTTATTTCATGCACTCGCCACTGCGCGGTTTTTTTTTTTTACCTGGTGATTCGTCGCCTGATGGCTGTTCAATGTCGTTGTCGAAGCAGTCGATTTCCTCAATTGACGCAATCGGTGCACACGTCGCTGGTGGTTGTGGGCGACCAGGCACCCCAGTCTTCCGACCATCATTACCCTGTGTGATGCGTGAGATTAGCAGTGGCGTGTAGCCAGGGGATAGTTCCAGTGGCGCTAACAGCAGCGCTAACAGCGGCAAAAAAAATTATGAACGCTATAGACAGTCTCCTAGCTGCACTGCAGTAACTTCTACCTAAGTAGTAACTTCTACCTCTGCCCGCGAAGATGACTGTGCTGTGCTGTGAAGCGTACACGTACGCATTCCACAGAAACAGTATGCTGTGCAGCCCTCATCATGTTCACCATACCACCACCCTCCTTCCTCTTTACATCCTACCTCTGTTATTCCCCAAACCCCTTCCCCAGTGTGGTATAGCAGGCTAGAGGCACTTCACTCAGGCCGACCTCTCCCCCTTTCTGCCATTAAATATTCTCTCTCTCTCTCTATCAGGGGGTGGCACACCAAGCCTGCCCCCCTCCCGGCCGAGAGAGAGAGTGAGAGAGAAAGCGAGGAGAGAAAAGACAGGGAGGGCAACCAGACGAGCGTCCAGTTTGCTACCCTACACTGTGGGTAAGGGAAAGGAGGAATAGAAATAGGAAAAGATGAAGAGGGACCACTGAGTGCACGTGGGAAGATGCACAGAGGCACTACACGCCGAAATGTCTGTGTTTGTATGCAGTCTTCCTTGCCCACTGCCCCCTTCCTCTCCCTCCCCGCGCCCGCGGTAAGGAGCGTGCGCCCCGCCCGTTCCCCTCTCCCGCCTGAACAAAACTTTCTGGCTACGCCACTGGTGATTGGAACACGTGCATGAGGTCCGATCGATCAATCAACCATTCAATAACTTACTAAAGGAATGAATTAAACAAACCTATTTCAGTACCCACGAACAACGCTTTCCACAGGAGCACATTTGCACCAAACACCATATGCTGCAGCTTCGCGTATCCTGGGAATACTCGACGCCATAAATGCATCACGACGATGGAATGAATGACGGCGATGGTATGGCCATGGCGGCATCATAATGACCACGGATGCATGACAACGATGTAGACGACGCGTTGCCGACGTGACGAAGACAAAACGACGACAACATGATGACAACGGTAAGACGACTACTAAATAGGGACGAGTATGTGACCACGCTGGCATGGCGACGACAAAACGATGGCTGCGGAATGACGATGATTGGTTAATGATGACGTGACTTCGGTGGCATGCTGACGACGACATGACAACGCAGTGACGATGGCAGAGCGAAGACAGCGGGGCGTTTACGATGGGACGACAACAAAGGAATAACGAAAATGAAACGAATAGATGAAACGTCGACGGTGGTATGACGACAATGGCGTCTCTATGTCAGAGCTCACGTGCACGCTTACGTGCATCAACTGATCCCCCCAGGCCGCCTCTGTTTGCGCTATATCCGGTGCTCGTTTGCACTACGCCAAGTAATGGCCAATCGGCAAAACAGCAGCATCAGCTACGGGAAAGTAAAAGAAACAGGCTGAGAAAGCTTCGGCCTAAAAGAATGGACGCACGGACAAAAATTTGCAGACTCCACCCACATTTCTGAATATATGCGAAGCGAGGTTTTCGTAAAGTGGTTAATTAAATGCTATAAAATTCGGCAGAACCGCTCTCACGGTGACTGCCAACGTTAGTTCGATTATCATTAAACCAATGTAGAGACACACCGTATTGCTAAGACACTTTTATGTAATATTGGTAGGGGCCATGTTGAGATTTCCGTTGCTTCAGCTATAAGCAGCATACACTCTTCCGGGATCGGCGTACTTTCCTATGACACAGACTTGCCACAGTCGGCGAGTGAGTGCACAGTCGTTGTCATGACCATGAGGGTACGACGACGACTGTACGAACATAACGGAGTGACTGCGATGAAATGAAGAAGGAACGACGGCGATGGAGTGACGAATGTGGTAGGTAGGACAGGAAAGATGAGATGACGCTTCTGAAATCGTGGTTTTATAACGGCGACCGCGTGACGACAACCGCATGATGACAATGGAATGACAATGAGTGTATGACGACAATGGCGTGACGAAGACCGTATGACGAAGCTAGAATGGCGGGAACGGAAGGACCACGACGGCGTCATGACATCGGTAAGAAAACGAATGCGTGACGTTGAATGTAGGACGACGACGCAATGACTACGATGGCCTGACAACGGCGACGTAATCACTATGGAACGACTATGAAGACAATGGGAGGACTTTTCTTAAGTGATGACGATGGTACGACGACAGCGTGACAACTACAGCATGACGGCACTGGGATGAGGACGAGTGTATGACGATGATGTCATGACCATGATGGCCTGGGGACGACGGTATGACAAAACTCGGAGGACGAAACTGGAACGACGATGATGGAACGACGGCATAACGACGACGGCATGACATCTAATGCGTGATGATGACTCTATAACGACGACAGTGTGACAATGATGGTGTGATGACGACGGTATGACAAGATCCGTATGACAAATCTTGAATTAGGACGATTGGAGGACCACGACTGGTACCTCGACGATGGTATGACAACGAATGCATAACGACGATGACATGACAACGGCAGCATAATCATGGTGGTATGATAAAGACTACATATTGACGATTGAATGAGGACAGCGTGATTATACGAATAAATGACGAAGAAGGAATGAGCTCTAACGACGAATGCCGTAAGATGACAGCAGCTAGATGAATGGAAGGCGTTTCTGAAATCGTGAACGACGGTACGACGACGGCAGCGTTACGACGATGGCATGATGACAGTGGAATGGCGACTACACTGTGACAATAATGACGCGATGACAACGGCATGTCGGGAGTCGGATGAAGCAACTGGAATTACTGTAGTATACGATGAAACGTCCACGACGGCATCACAACCGCGATCACACACTCAGCGGCATAGGCCAGCAGACAACTTGGGTCACTGGATCGAAGTAAGAGGCTAGATAGATAGATAGATTGAAAGTGCCTAAAGTAGGTAAAGTATGCTGATCGCATTAACTGCCTTTGCGGGCACTGTCTGTGAAGGAGGAGCATAATCACATCGTCAATGAATCAGACATACAAGACACGTCGCGCACTATTGTGCCGTGTAACACAGTCACAAAATATCGCACCGTCCGGTATCGATTAGGTAACCCAGCAGCGCCTTTATAGCGGCTGACGCTAATGTCCTCGTAGGTTAGTTTGCAAGAATTTTGCTTTCCGTAAGTGGACGCTTGTCACTAGACAATTGTGGAGGAGAGTGCTGCTCTTAGTTGGTTTAAACGGGGGAACTGACAAAGAAGATGCGAAATTGGTCAATGGTAAAACGGACGCCGACCAAAAACATTAAAAGAAAAGAAACCAAGACGTTTCGGCTCCCATACGGGGGCCATCTATTCACACGTACATAATCATCTCCCCCATTTCGCTTACTTTCATTGTGACCAAGGCCCCCATATGGCAACCGAAACATCTTGGTTTCTTTTCTTTTAATGTTTTTGATAGGCGTCCGTTTTACCCTTGACTACGAGCAATCCCGACCAGACGAGTTTTCGTCGAACTCTTAATTTCAACATGCGCAATTATTTTGCTGAACCCACAAAAGTAATAAAATGGGCTGTTGGCTACTGCTATGATACAGAGTATGCATTTAAAATGTTACTTTAAGACACAGATGGTATGGAAGGATGCAGTCATGTAACTAACTAAACCAAGAAATAAAGTACTTAGGAAGTACTTACTGCGCACGTATAGACGTATACGTACATTTTGACTGTGGTTTCCCCCGCGTTCTTCGTCAGATTCTTCTGAGTCCTCTTCAAGCGGAGTGTAATCTGAAACTATGCGAGACTCTTTGAAGTTAACCGCTCTGACTAATTTAGTTATTTGATGATGTAAGAAATGTTAGGACTTTCTTCGCCGGCTATTCCACATCATTTCATTGTGGAATGAACAGACATAAATGACATGAGAGGAGTAAGGGAAAATGAGCAAGCAGCTTTCATTTACACGTGCGCCTAATATTGTGACTCGTTATCTGTATTTGCTTAAGCATTTGTGATACCTTCAGGGCCAGAGGTATTAAAGCAGAGAGTGGTTACAAATTTAGAAAAGAATAAAAAACAAATGTTTTTGAGGAACACACCATGTTCCAAATTGATGTGAAGCGCAACTTGCGAAACCGTATTCTGACGAATATGCCTGAAAAGCCTTATAACTTCGAACGGATAATATTTGCATTGTCGGATTTTGGAAGCCCGGCCATGAAAAACGCAATCATACACCTGCTTCTTTTCTTTCAATGAGATTTTTAAAATTGTCGGTGTTAGGCTGTGTTATTCTTTCACTTGAGCTGAAATACTTCAAAAGGAGACGAGTTCTTATGCAAAAAATCACGATAAGTAATGAGATAATTAAAATAAAGTTATCTTGAGACACATGTCGCAGTCGAGTGTTGCAAGTAACGGAGTGTTAACGAGCACCACCATACATAACCATGGCAGTGGATATAGAACATCCTATCTATCCTAAATAGTCCATGAGCTTTTTCAGTTGAAGGTAACTGGTCAATAGACCAGCCCATACTACCTGAAGGCATAAAAGCTGTCGGAGTCCAGACACTCGCTATGTAATGAACGAGAAGAAAGAAAACCGAGGGGCCCAAAGTTAATTCTAGTAGACAAAAAAGAATACCCCTAAAAATGGATGGGAAAACGGCGCCACGGTAGCTCAATTGGTATAGAGCATCTTACGCGCAATGCGATGACGTGGGTTCTCATCCCACCTGCGGCCAGCTGTTTTTCATCTACTTTCATTTTCATTTATTTGTCACTTTTATTCTTCAATTAGCAACTATCCTTCATGCCATTGTTTGTTGGCCTGCTTATGATTTCACTAATAAAAATCAGGCCCCTCGGTTTCCTTTCTTCTCGTTCAATATATAAAGTATATAAGGGTCTGCCGAGACCCTGTTGTTGAACAGGCACTTGCAGGTTGAGTGCGGACGCACGCACGAAAAAAACGATGCTTTCTTTCCGACGTTTCGGCGGGGGTCCGGCCTTATGAATATATGTATTGTAACGAAGAAGTGCACGGAATGTCAAGTGGGGAAAACAAGGAAGAAGAAATAATTAAGATAGGCGTTCTGGCGGATGGCCGAGTGTCTGCTTGATTACACTTGCGCCTCCAACAAGTGTCCAGTCACGTGACTGACCGTCCACCCGCATCGTGACGGTTATTCACATGATACTTTTCATTTTTCGCGGGCTTTCCTTATCAACCGGAAAACATAAACAGACAAAATGTACCTGGCTGACAGCATGCCAGCTTTAACTTTCTTGCAATTTCCTACAAATTCTTCATTGACAGCACGGCATTCAGAGCAGTCATTAAAATATAGGAAATTGCAATTAATCATTAAATTGAGTGGCATCAACAAAAATATTAATGGTTGTTAGTCTACTCGGCTGTGAACAACATGTAATTTAGAAGTACTAACTGTTGGGCGTGTTGGTAATCCATAATCAAATAAGCATGGCGCACACGAACAGGGACAAAATAAAAAACACGGACGAGCACAGTCCGTGTTTTCTATCCTACTATCTTGTCCCTGTTCGTGTGCGCCATTTTTATTTGAGAACAATATGTACTTGGTTATTTCGCGTTTTCAAAAACGCGATGGATGATTGCTGGGACACCCTATGTACGTATGTGTGTGCGCGCGCGCACGCGTGTGTATGTGCGTGTGCGCGCGTATGTGTGTGTGTGTGTGTGTGTGTGTGCGTGCGTGTGCGTGTGTATTCTCTGGTCGTACACTGCGGCTGCGGAATAATTTTGACCCCTTGCGATTCCTTAACGGGCGCCTAACTACGCGACAGTTGCTGCATTTCACATTTATGGAAAAAATTTGAAACTGTTTCTGCAGGACGACGAGAAGGAGCATTTAGGAGAAGCCTTGCAGGAACCGCGTAGAATATGTGTCGGTACTCGTGAAAAACCTTGAAGAATGCATGTTGATATTGTAAGACCTATAATGATTTGTCAAAGTTGCAATAATCGCAGTTAAATCTAATGGATTCGTACGCCCTGGGGTGCGAAGACAATTACAACAGACAAGTTTATAAATATATTTGGTTGAAACTTTAAAGGTGGCCAGTATAGAATTACGTACAAGCTGATGTGAACTTTTCATTTATCATGTGCCATTTTAGACTGTGTAATTAATTGACAAGTTCCAATTACCAGGTTATGATATGCGTAGTGCATTTGCTTGCATGCAAGTGCTAAATTGCCTGTTTTGGTGACCTTCGCATCTTTCGATGTAATTAATTTCGTGTTTATCAGCGCTTAGGGAACGTCACTGCCTGAAAAAGGCGCCGACTGTTTTCTGTAACATGAACAAAATAAGTGAAGGGCACAGCCATCGTTTTCAAACAAATGGTTTTGTTGCATAATTGTAACTGCGATCACATCCAACAATTGAGCAAATAGAAGACATACGGCAGCCGCTGTCATACTGGGCTGAGCTATAGCACATAACACAGTGAGAGTTGTAAACGGCGGTTAAATGATGTCGTGACTCGCAAGTACAGCCTTCTTCAAATGTGGCAAGGCCGCCACCCTCGCAGCATGGGCTGAAACAATAGCGCCCGTATATGCTATCTGCAGGAACATTAAAGAACTACGATTGATAAAGAATTCATCTAGGGTTCTGTTCTACGATGTATAATATATCGTAGCTAAGCGGGTGATTTGAGATCCAAAATCCAACCCATTATCAATGTATTTCTAAGCCCGCTGAGGATAAAGATCGTGTTTGAATTAACTTTTGCAGCTTTAAAGTGCCAGAAGTACCAATGGACCACGGTTACGCCACCCTTGCTGAAACTACACTTACACGATCGTTGGATGAATTTCTGGATGGAAAACTTTATTGAGAGTTCTGAGATACGCGATTAACGCGCAGCGGGCCGCTCTCACGTTGTGATGGGCCGGGTAATGATGGCTAATGAAAATATTAAAAGGGTTAGAATACAGCGCAGTAGCGTTAACACAGACACACAACGCGAACACGAACGTGTCTGTCTTAACTCTGCAGCACTGTATTCTAATTATATAACTCCAAGTAGCCTCAGCGCAAGTATTAATTAAAAGAGATGGGCCATAATTTACCAGGCAAGTACATTTAATGTAAATGACTAGTACATGTACTTTTGTACTCAATAAAAAAATTCACGTGAGAGTGAACGCCGAATGGCCAACAGTTAAAAATTCAAAAGAAAAAGTACCGAGAGAGATCCTTTAACACCAAAAGTAAGCATGTTACTTAGCATATACCCGCTCAAATGAGGTTCGAACTCTCGTTACAGCCATAGTCGTCACTTGAATACGTGCTAGAAGTTCCCTTCCATTCTGGACCACACTGTAAGCGTGAAATCGAAATCATTTGTGCCTGCGGGTACCTATGGAGCACTTGCACTTAGTTTTGACGTCACAAGTGCGTAAGCAAAAAGCATTCGGACTTGCGTACTCACGCAGCGTAAGCAGTAGTGCTGCGGCCAACAGTGCGGTGTCGCTACAGCCTGTGGGAGGAGGCTCGTTGACGATACGACACGCTCTACCCATGGACGTCACGTGGTGTGTTGCACGGCCTCTGGTTCTGCAATAGAGGTCGTCGCCTGCCTAGGGACAGAGGAAGTCTGAACCTCGGGATATACTTCCGCGCGACGCGGGAACAACGGTGCCGAAAGAAAAAAAAAACGAAGACAAAGAGTACAAAATGAATCAAAATACATTAAGCGAGAAAAATTAAAGCGTTAAATATGTACTGAGCCATAGCACCTGTGCTTCCACTGGCGCTTTCAGCGCCGCCTAGCGGGCTCGTGTGCTTGCAAAAAAAAGAAGAAGAAAGCGATAAAAGCAGATCAAGATGAGTGGTGACATAAACGTGACTGCAGCTGCCATCGCCGTGCGTCGAAGCCCTATCTACGTCCTCTTGTCGGCACCTGTGAGTCAACGCTCCAGGAGTGATTCGGATGAGGCGTAAAACAACAACAAATATACCGAATTAAATACGAGTGACCAATAAGGCCCGCGTTTTGCTAACCAGGTTACCAAACCTGAAAAACTTGTCACTGAAGGCATTTTATAAAATTATTACTGTACCGTGAAAAAACCAAAAATATATATACATGAGCGGCAAGCCCACTCCCGACTAGCCCTTACTGAATTCGACGCAATGTGAGTGTGCCGGACTCGTGACTTTGTGCAGAGAGCGCGAAAATTGCTACGCCGTCCTGTGCACCCTGACATCACTTCCGTAACAGATGACAGATTTAAAATTTGTCATGACAGCGCTAGGGCCTATGAATGACAAAAGAAAAGAGACAGCAAGACGATCATTCGTGTCAACTAGCACTGTTTGCAATCATGACAAATCAACTATCCCAACAATATATTTCGACCTATTTGTCAGCAAAGAAGAAAAAAAAAACTTTCATATTCGGAGTCTAGCAGACCAGGAAATTGTTGGCCGGTTTAGACAAAGGCCGTGTTTCAGAAAACCATACATCTATTTGTGTGCTTCTAGCGACTCGTTGGTGAATCTTGGCGACTCGTTGGCGTGTGGCGAATCTGTCGTCATAGAATCATGGTTACAGGCGTATACGCTCGTAAACATGAGATTTGTTTGGGCATGTGAGGTACGTACGTGGTGTGTGCGAGCGTGAGCGCCTGTAAGTTTCTTTGTGTGCTTGTGTTTGACAGAAGCTGCTTCATGTCCAAAGCTTATAGTTGTTAAAGCAGTTGAACACTCGACTAGCCCGTCTTTTAGGGCGTTTGTACTTCAACCCCTAAACTGACACAAACCACTCAAACCGACACTCACATATTACTCGCAATCGATTCGCGTTGCTTGCATGCGCAAACTTTGCATATGCGAAACGGAATGTGCCTTGTACGAAGCCAGTTGAGACATATATATGGCCATTTTACGCTGCACTAATTTTGCAATGCAACTATTTTTTATTTAGTCTCGTTATAAAACATGCCGAATTGGCGAATCGTCCAGCGTTCACATCTTGCAGAGAATCTTGTGCTAGCTTTCCTGAACGGCCTCAACCGGACAGGAGCGGTTCTGCAAAGACCTTAAGGATAATCGTCGCGCATATCGTACTTGTTCTTCTTCAGTAAAAAATGGTCAGCATTGCCTTAAATATTTTTTGCTCTGTTCCCTTACAAGGAATGTACGCTTGACATTATCATGCATTTCAGCAGCAACTACTTGAATGCAATAGGAAGTCAACAAAGACGTAACACAAATGATGTAACAGGTTTTGTAAGGACTGCGCCGATGGCCTTCGTTCGAACAATGGTCAACGAGTGCTTTTCAGGTGCCCATAGGTGGCCACATCAAAGGTCGCGGAGGCGTCTCGACAACAGTCGTTCGCAATGATTGTTCGGCTGCGTACCCCCATCATTCTTGATGACACTGACAAGACGCAGAACATGTATTGTGCTCGGATCTATAGGCGGCTCTCTATATATACGCTAATCTTGCGTAGAGAGCTTACATGCACAACACTTGAATGGAAGGTACCTACAAACTTGCACTGATTTTTATTCCGAAATTATTAAATGTGATAGCCTGTGGCGAGTCTCTCGCTAAAAGAAAAAAACAGCCCACAAGAGACAATGGCAACGCCTGAGCGCCATGACGCGATTTCTAACTATATGTATCATACGCCGTGCACACCGGTGCACCCGAGCACAGTAACGAAGAAGGACAGAAGTGATTTGCCTTCGGCTCTCCTCCTTCCTGTTGATATATGACTAACGGTAATACAGTATGATGTCCGAAATGTTTCAGCAATTAACCCTGTTTTCCCTGAGACGCTTCAGTGGCGCACCCTCGCGTGGAACTTCATGCATACGGGGGACATGGTTGCCGCGACGAGTGCACTTTCAGTTTCAACAATCAGTTGGAATTCTCTATAGAACTAGTAACATTCTGGAGCACTCTAAGCTCCCTTTGGCACGCTGTCATGTACGTACACCTGGAAGGAATTATTTAGTTTCCGTCCTGACAAGCCCACTGGATATGGTGGAATATCTTTACACAGCATCAAAATGAATTTCAATGCGCTGTCAGATATTATCTTGCATATACTGAATGATTTTTTGGAAGGCGACGAAATTCCAGAGTGCCTAAAAACTGCAGTTGTTGTATCACTACACAAGTCAGGGAAGAAAAATAGTATTGAAAGCTATCGGCCAATTTCTATATTGCTGGTTATTGCTCAGGTCTTAGAAAAAATTATTTTCCACACTATGTCTTCTTTTCTTAACAAATTTTCCATCCTAACTGATCGACATTTTGGCTTTGGTTCAGGGCGTGGTACTGTGGCACTGCTTGAGGAATTTTCATACGAACTGTTCTACGCTTTCGATCGGAATCTTTTCACGTGTGCGCTGTTCTTAGATGTAGCGAAAGCGTTTGAATCACTTAATCATCAAATCGTGTTAAGTAAACTGCATTTTTGGGGATTTCGCGGGCCTTTTTATGACATTCTCGAAAATCACTTGAGCAACAGATTTCAAGTGATCGCTACGGAGGATAAGGGCGTTTTTAGTTCTAAGCTGTCGTTGAAAGCTGGAGTTCCTCAGGGGTCCATTTTATCGCCATTGTTGCTTAATATCTTCGTTAATGATTTTACTTTGGAAATTTCCAAATATACCGTGTTCCAGTGTGCGGATGAGACTGTGTTACTGGCAAAACACCTTTCTTACAATATCTCCACCGAAATATTGCAAAATGACGTGTACAAGGCAATGCTTTGGTTCACTAATAACGGAATTGTAGTTAATGCCCAAAAAACGCAACGTGTTTGTTTTCGCTCTCCACTCAAGACTACTGTAATTAACACGCCTCTCTACTTGCATGAGTCAGACTGCGTTTCATGTAAATGTGCGCCTATCCCATACGTGGACACTGTGAAATATCTCGGAATCTATTTCGATAGTACCTTCTCGTGGCAACATCATTTATCACTTGTTTGTTCTAAACTGAGGTCAGTAGCTTGGCTGTTGTTTAATATCAAAAGTTTTGCACCTTTGTCTGCAAAAAAGATGATTGTACATGCTCTGGGTTACAGTGTGTTGAGATACCGTATCGCAGTCTTCGGCTTCTATTCGGATCGTTGGACATGCACGGTAGACAGGATTATAAAAATATTCTTAAAAATATTGCTTGCAATTCCCCAAGACTAATACCTCCGAATATCTTCCGTGAACTTATTCTACCAAATTTTCATTCATTGTTTATAGAAACAGTTGTAGTCAAACATTTTTGGGATTCCTCTTTTAAACAAAAAAGATCCGCCACAAGAGAACTTAAAAACACGTCCGGTATGTATTTCCTCGTTCAGCCACAAGGTATGATGTCGCCAGACGCTGTGCATATGTGCCGGACCCATATTTAACAAATTACCAGCTGAAAATTTTCATGCGATTTCAAAAACTACGCTGAAAGATATATTAAAGCAGAGATGGTGAAATTAAGCTCCACAGCGTTTTTTGTATTGTATTAGTTCCTTCAAATTCCTTCGTTTAAATAGTATAAACAAATGTTATCTTGTTCTTCTCCATTTTTTCCTTAATTTTTTTATTCTACATGTCTCATAAATTTATGTTTTTTTTTCTTTTTCGCCATATGTATCATATTCATAGGCAAGGTCCTACAAGACAACTGAGGCTTAGACCGGCCTGTTTATGTGGTTTTGTGTTTTTGATGGCAATGAAGAATATTATTATTATTATTATTATTATTATTATTATTATTATTATTATTATTATTATTATTATTATTATTATTATTATTATTATTATTATTATGATTATTATTATTATTACGCATTTACACCTATCTCGTGCCCAGAAAGTGAAGAAGTCAGCAATTATCTCCCGACAGAGGCACTATGCCCCACCAAACTGAAAGAACGCATTGCCTCCTTTTATATCTTTCGATTACCGTTCAGGTCGCCACTTGTTATTACATTTCTTTATTTTTCAATGTAGCCCTAAACGCCGCCAGCTACAGAAAAGTATGCCCGGCAAGTGCGCACAAAAAAGAGCGAGGAACGACACCACGGGAACATATTACGTTTACGTATGTTCTCTCCGTGTTGTAATTTCCATGCAAGAAGGCGAGGCATGCACGTATTTCGTGCACTCACTGTAAACTCAAAAATTGTTGAGGACTTTTCTAGATTATGCTGAATATTCTATTTACACCGTCTGCACAGTTATCATCCCGCAAATTTCTTTACTTGAGCGTGTGTTCATTTTGGTGGCTACATATCCCAGGCAAACATGGAATACTTCTTCCCTTCACGAAGCCTGCTCACACAAACATGGATGCGATTTTCAAAAGCACGGATCATGGTATGGAAGTTTTGACCAAGATACCGCAGTGTGTTGTCAGGCGCCACACGATATAAACAAAATAATTGCCTGCGGTTTAGCTCAGTTAACCCTTCATATATACAAAGCGAAAGCTTGGTTTAGCCTGGTTAGGTCTTGGTTTCACTTGGTTAACCTTTTATTTACTGTAATTATTATACATAGGTATATAATCATCGTTAAGCCTGGTATTACGGCTGTGCCTAGGTCGGTGGGTAGACATGATTGTGATTAGGCTCGAGTAGACATGCATCGTTCGACGGTGCGACGTTTATTGTGTCACAGGGAAAGCACAACTGCTATAGGCATGCAAAAGACGCCGCGAACATGCGCAGCGTCGAAGCACAAATGGACAGGGCGCGAATGCGATCGCTACATAGATCTCGACGGTGCGACGCTTCTTGCATTCCGGACCTTCTCCAGCGAAGCAGTTCGCCGGGCGATATCCGCGGGGGGCTCTGACGCCGCATGGCGACGACGTGTCAAAGCCTCTGGCCCACGCACAAAGCTCAGAGAAGACGGCCCGGCCGCGCTCTCACCCATGGTCAGGTTAGCACCACAGACTACCTATGGGCACGTTGCAAGTGCTAGGCGGCGCCCTGTCTTTCCGACCCCTAGCGCCATCTGACGAATAGTTGCGCGAATGTGGTAGGATTATTCACGGCGTCAGCAGCCCGCGCTGCGTGTTTGGCGTCCTGTCAAACGGTAGCGATGGCGCGAAACAGCGTGCCGATATTAGTTTTAACCGGGTTTCGGGAATTACAAGATCTTCATAGTTTTTTTCGTGAAAAGAATTTAGAGAAAGGATGTCGTCTATGTGAAGTGGGGCACGTCTACGACGTGAGGGAAGTGTTGAACTCGCGCTGATCGAAAGTAACTGCTAGGTTTATTCCGCAAACGAAAAATAATGCACCAGCGAGATGCGTGAAGCTCAGCGTAAGTTACTTCGTTATCTACGGTGTGGACGCGTGAAATTATAGGCGACATTGATTCTTGAAGATCGGCGACAGCAGAAAAATCCTAGCGGGGAGCTGCGATTGCCGTGCTGGCATCGCAGGGAAGTGCAAGGACGCCGCGGTAGTTTCCCTGTACATACAGGACGGCAAATACGAATCCAAAACATCTCATCCAAGAACGTGGGGCGTACAAACGACTCGTAAGACCTACCAGAGGTATTCTAACGTTGCTCTCCCCAAACACAAGAAAAGGGGATGAACTTACCAGTTGTGTTAGACTACGCTGGGAAAATATTTTCGCCCAAGTTACTGGAAGAGCGATACTTTTATGTTGCGATTTTTCAGTGCATGCAAAGGAGGTTCCAATAAACCACGTTGTGAAAAAATTTGGTGATCTCATCTGCCCCTTCGTTGATATGCTGGGCGCAGAAGGGTGTATGCCAGCTCAGCCGGCTGCAACCCCTCCTCAAATCTCTCAGCAAGCCCTAGCGCTGTTTGAATGGGAGAGGATTGGGAAAGAGTTCCACAGCTTTACTGCGGTACAGTGTGGGAACAAACTACTTTGTTTGCTGCATGTCCTGGTACGCACTGCAGGCAGTGTCGTAGCAAAGGGGGGGGGGGGGGCGTGGGCTCCGGGTGCAAGGGGCCAGTGGGAGGGGGGCGTCATATACGTCTGGAGATACACGGAAATTGTTGATATCCTCGCCTTCCTCGAATAAACCTGGGAGAGGGGGGGGGGGACAGAAGACCTATGGGCCCCGGGTGCCAGACGACCTAGCTACGCCATCGACTGCAGGTGTCCCGTTGCTGCCATCATTGCTGTAAAAGCAAAGAATTCAGCCTTATAACGCACTTGGCATAACGCCGGAACATAAAACAGCTTATGCCGTCGGACGAGCGCTATCCAGTGTTGACGCCGTTCTGCTTCATACGGTCGGCTTGGAAACCTGTAAAACTGTTCCTCGTGAGTTGGTGTACGTGCTGTTGCAGCCCACTACTCAACAGCTCGGGTTGCACTTCGGCATTGCTCAGAAAAGGCAACAACTACGCGCGAAACCGTGCACATACAGGCTTTCCAAACGCAAGCGGGCCGGTCGTATCCTGCCGGTTCCGCGCTCGCCGCCGCGAGGGGCGCCCTAGTAGGCGCGGGAACTACGTTCGCAACCTGCATATAGAGAAGGGAAGCTGTACCTTCCACAGTGCAACGGAAATAAGAGTATCGGTGGCGTTGCAAATTAAAGTATGCGACGGAGAGGTGGCGCTGGCATTATTATCATTATCATTACGTAGTGAGCAATATGTCCGCTACGGTAGCCGATGGTGGGGTTCGTTGTGCTGCTCGCTCGCTTGGTTTTGGGTGTTTTGCTACCGCTTTCGGAGCGGTGTTCGTGTGTACGATACTCTAAAATGACTATCGATACCTTTATTATATCGCCAGGTGACCGAGAGGCCTCAACTAACAAAAAAACACGTCAGACAAGTAAGCTCACATTGTTTATTGACAATGGTGTCACGGCGCTTTGCTTCGAGTGTCCAATGGTTTATGAACATAGAAACACATGGAAGCGACCATATTCCAATATACATAAAGATTAGAGGAGTTGAGCAACGCACCTCTACTGTCTTGCGTGCAGTTGATTGGCCAAAGGTTAAGAAGGATATGGATGACGCATGTCGGGAAGGCCTTTCACACACTATCGAAGATGCAATCACAAAAGCATTGAAAACATCCATCTGCTCGATTGGAAGGTCAGCAAGGCGAACAGACTTGGACATGGAACTGGACAGGCTGCGTGCGGCACGCCGACAGTGTGAGAGGAGGTATCGGCGCACGAAGTCCGTCTTGGATCTAAGGGCTTCACGACGCATACAAAAGAAAGTCCAGCGTCGTAGGGATAAATTGGAAGACAAGCGATGGAAAGGTTTCTGTCAGTAGCTTGATCCCCGAAAATCACTCTCGCACATATGGAGAACTGTTAGAGGACTTCGCTCATCTCCGCATCAAAGGAAGCCCTTTGCTGCTCTGGCCCTATACCAACTCCGCTCGGAACTTCAAGTGGCAGAAGAGTTCTGTGCATGGGTTGCTGAGTCCGTGGTCATCATTACTGACACAGCACTGAATGACATCCCTTATGCACGTGTACTAGAAATGAACGTGCTATTTTCACTCGAAGAGCTCGATGCTGCGTTGGCGACCTGCAGGCGTTCTTCCTCACAAGGACCTGATGGCATCACGTATACTGCCCTATGCCACCTTGGACATGACGCACGTGATGAGCTGCTCAAATACTACAATGAGTCTTTGCAGAACGGCGCCGCTCCTAAACAATGGAAATCGAGCCGCTTGATCCCCATTCTGAAACCTGGAAGGTCTCCGCTTGAGCTTTCATCATATTGCGCTTTCGAGCTGCGTCGGCAAAGTGATAGAAAGAATAATTCTTACTCGCTTGGAATGGTACCTAGAGCGATTCAACATCTATCCGGACACCATGACAGGCTTTCGTCGAGGTCACTAGTCCATCGACAACGTCATTGACATCGTAACCTCAAGATCCTATCAGTGCAACTTTTTCTCGATATGAAAGGAGTATACGACAAGGTCGCCCATGAGGCCATACTGAACTCACTTGAAGCTGTGGGAGTTGGTGGCCAGATGTATCAATGAGTTCGGGACTATTTGACTGAGAGGTGCTTTTTCTTACAGACCGAAGACGGCCCTACTTCAAAACATTACATATGCAGTGGTGGAGTGTTGAGCCCCATTTTGTTCGACGTCGTCCTGGTAGGACTAGCGGAGTACTTACCGCCGACAGTTCATGTCTCAATATACGCCGACTACATTTGCATCTGGGCCTGTGCGGTGACTAGCCCTCAAATATGAGCCAGGCTTCAGCGGGCGGCAACCATGACTGTGTTTTATTTCCGAGAACAAGGCCTCAGTGTGTCCACTGAAAAATGCGCATTGGTTGGCTTTACGTGCAAATAAATGTAATTTATCCTGTTTCAATCACTGGTCAAGATGTGTCCTATGTTATGACGCATCGCTTTTTAGGTGTCATCATTGACCGCAACCTCTTGTGGAGCACTCACTACGTCTATCTGAAGAACAAGTTAGTTGCCATTGCTCAGGTCTTCAAATTTCTCAGCGGGAAAAACTGGGGTGCACCAGTCCACTCTATGATGCAGCTGTGCAGGGTGCTGTTTCTCCGACTGATACGTTACAGTCTACGAGTTTTGTCAAGTACATTCAAGACAAATATTCGCGCTTTGGAGAGCATACAAGGTCAAGCCCTACGCACGTGTTTAGCGCTGCCTCGGTGCACCTCAACAGCAGCAACAATTGCCATCGCGGGAGACCATATGATCCAGACACATGTAGCTGTCGACTCTCACAGCGCACATTCGCCATCTGACAAGGATCCCCGACCATCATTTGCCCTCCCTACCAGCCGAGAGACCTCAAGCGATCCTTTCAAAAGTGATTAGCGCTCATCAAGAGTGCATACCGTAATCGTTTACACCGGGGCGGCGAAGCCTTCATCTCGCCTGTGGTGCCTGCGAGAGCCTCAAGTGAATTTTGCTATTCTTGGAATTACTAAGAAGGCCAATCATCCATCGCCGGCTCTAAAGCAACGTACGCTCCTATTACTGCACCAGACGTATCATGACCACATACATATATATACCGATGGTTGGATCTCACCCACCAGCTCAACTGCCGCATTCGTCGCTCCAGCTAAGCAGGTTACAGTTAGATTCAAATTGTCACACAATACTACATCTACGTCGGCCGAACTTGCAGCTCTCCATGCCGCTATGACGTACGTCGCCGAAGAGCCAACAGAGAAATGGGTCGTATTTTGTGATTCTAAGGCAGCTCTTCACAGTATCAAGTCTGCATTACATCACAGAACTTATGAGCAGATGATAACTGACATCAAGGAAGTGCACCACCATGCTCTGGAAAGAGGGCGCAACGTTATATTCCAATGGATTCCTGCTCACCGCGTAATCGTCGGCAACAACCTAGCTGACAAGGCTGCCTGGTCTGCCTAAGAAGATACCCATACGCGTCCAACACTTTTGGCGAGGTCGGACGCTGCCAGGCAACTTCGCCTACTTGCACGCAAAAATTGCACAAGATCTCTGGAGTTCAAGTGCCTTCAATTTCCGATTACATACAATGGACACCACGCTATGGCTACAACAGTCTTCTAGCCTTTCCCGCGGCGAAACAACCTTGCTGTGCCGCTTATGCCTGGGAGTGGCGTTCACGAACGTATACTGCTATCGTTTGGGAATGGCCGAGAGCCCAATATGCGACTCCTGTGGGTGCGAGGAAACCATCGATCACCGGTTGTGTACTTGCCCTCGCTACGATGTACAACACCTCTCTGCGGGAAACTTTACACCAACTGGACGCAAGACCGTCCACCGAGTCAAAGATACTGGGACCGTGGCCACACCCGTCCCTGGCACGAAAAGCAATTCGTGCACTAGTACAATACTTGAAGTGCACCGGCTTAAGAGACCGTTTATTGTGTCCCTGTGTATAGTGTTCCGCCCACACGCACTCAGCGCTTACTCTCTCCCTTTCTTCATCTTTCTATTCCTCGTTCACCCACCCCCAGTGTAGGGTAGCAAACCTCGTGCTCTTTTGGTTCACCTCCCTGCCTTTCCTGTCCTTGCTTTCTCCATCTCACGATTTAAAATAAGGAAGAGAAACACACTGCGGTAATAGCGTAAAGAACAGGCTCGAGAAAATGGCACTTGGTGAAAAGTTTATTCCTCATAGGCGTAAAATATAGTGAACATCCGCGTAGCCGTCGTCACGAAGCGCGCTCGAATGATTCTCAGTCAATTGCACGACATCTTCATGAATTGCATAGAGGGTGTTCAGTAACACTGTCGTCAGGTAAACATCGTGGCGTCTTTCATGGTCGGCAAACGTAATGGCATGACATCGAATTTTGAGGATAGAAACCAACAAATGATTTGAGAAGGAAGCTGGGTCCATTTTTCACAAAAAGCTATTACGCTAGATTTGTTCGTAAAAGAAAATTCCAGCTAATCCTGATGCTGGACCTATAATTAGTGAAGGGCGCTTTGGAGCTCTTACTAAAGAAAAGCTTCGTGGATTCGGCCCCTGCTGTTTTAAGATACTCAATGCTACCACATGCTCTTCGACACACCCGACGCTTCATGGTTTCGGCCAACTGGTAGTTGTGAAGGTGTTCATGAGCGGAAGCCGAACAATTAACTGTCGCGCAATACATGTGTCCACATTTTCGTTCACGTATACATCAGCTGGAGTATGCAGCACAAAACACGTAAAGCCTAACAAATGGTAATATTAAATAAGATACACAAACACTCTAATATACCATTTACACGAACACGCATAATAGCGGTGGATCACAGCACAAAAGCACTCGAACAGACCACAACACTATCGACGAAAATGGTAAAACAAAAGGCAGTCAAACATTAAGCACCAACGTAATGAGCCTTACTGTCATGATACAGTAGACCAGAGGTAGCAGCGAGAGAGCCCAATCGCGAAATGAAATGGTAAGAGGTGAAGACCCTCAATGCTGCTTCCCTAAGTCTTGATAAAAGAAATATTTATAAAACAAAACGCCGAAAATTGAAGTCGTTTGAATTCTTCTACTAGTTAGTATCCCTGTATGACTTGAGCAGTATGTACAGTAAGCTGTAAGTGGTCATAATCACAAAAGTAGAACTACATCTGAATAGAATCCTTTTCATGAAGATCTGCTGTGGCTATATACAATACAATAAGGCATTCAGAATTCAGTACTTGCTTAATCTATTAAAAACAAATAGTTGAGTAAATAAACTTTATTACGGAGACCAAGCTGTTAATGCCCAAAGGTGGGCGGCTACCCTATTTCAGGTAGCCGTGGCCCTGTGCTGACAACCTAAACCTGTTCACCAGCCGCAGCTGGTCCTCAGGTCTTGGACTTGTCAGCTCGGCCTCCCCTGGTCTTTTGAGGGTGCTCGGATGGACGTTCTCCGCGGGTTCTTTTTGCATTCCCAGACTGTGGGGTTTAGGGTGTTTGGCGTATTGCAGAATTAGCAGCCTCTGGTACATATGTTGAGCGGTACGTAGCGTGTAATATCGTGCCGTGGAAGTAATTGCCCATCTGAAGTCGGCGTAGTATGACGGCTCCTTCTCTGTTAAACTTGCAGTGTGGTGGCAGATATTCTCGGCTGTTCTTTTGGCAATGTTCTAGAATGTTTTAGTATTTTCTTTGTGTCATTTCGCCTTCGTGTGGCGGTAGACGATGTACTGGTGGGGTTGTCCGGCGTACATGTTCTTGGGTGGCGGCGTAGGCCGCTTGGTTTCCCTCCAAGGATTCGTGTCTCGAGGTTCAGTCAGTGTACGTTTGAGGAATGTTTGTTGTTGATGATGTTGAGTGCAGTCTTGCTGATTCTTCTTGCGCGAAAATGGCGACAGCCTGCCTGAGAGTCTGTGACGACGATGACCAACATGTATCACGGCAGGTCCTTGTGGCCATTGCTGTGGCGACCTGTTCGGCTGTATCAATGTTTCTAGCAACTAATGATACAACTAATGATGCAGGCATGCCTCGCTCTATACTCCTGGAAGACCATTCCAAGGATACGAAGTGTATAACCTTTCGGATGTAGATTCCATTCGGCGTTACATCAAGATCAGGAGTTTGTTGTGAGGGGGGGGGCGCCCTCTTGTTCTCATTTTCAGAATCAGGAGCTCCGATTTCTCAGGCGCACACGATAGTCCACAAGCACCCAGGTACCTTTCACTCCTCTCTACTCAGTCCTGTCTTCTTCTTGATTCTTCCTGTCTTCTCGTCGACCCCCTAAGACTCCATATGGTTAAGTCATCAGCATACAGGGCATGTTCAGTTTACTCCACTTCACCAAGAACGTTCGGTAGGGTGCTCAACACCAGGTTGGAGAGCAGAAGAGAAACTATCGAGCCCTGCAGCGTGCTTTTGGCCAGGACCTTGATTTTTTTCGCATCTAAGATTTCCTATGCCCACCGTTGCCATACACTCGGATAGGAAGTCTTCGACATAACAGAAAATGCTCTCCCCGTAGTTGAAGCTGCTGACATGCACAAATATCACTTTATGTGAGACATTGTCGAAAGCGCCCTTTACGTTTACCATTAGAATGGCTCTGTTGTTGTTTGTGCTTAACTTATCCGTTATCTCCTCCTCGATGTGATGGACGATATCTTGTGTTGATAGGTGCTGCCGAAAGCGAAACATCGTGTTTGGGAAGTGCTCGTTGTCTTCCAAGCACAGCGAAAGCCTGTTGAGCATCATATGCTCATATAACCTTCCCGCGCACGAAGTCTGCCAAATCGACCTCAAGTTCTATATGGCTAACGGATTTCCAGGCTTAGGAATTGTGGTGACATCGGCGTGTTTCCACTCAGCCGGCCATCTTGTCCGCTTCCCAACAATCATTGATAAATTCTAGGAAGGAGGTTATCGCTGTGGCTTCTAGGTTGCGCAGTGCCTTATAGTTGATTTTGTCTTTGCCTGGTGCAGTTTTTCTGGTCAGGTTGCTTAGGGGCTCTACCACTATTGCTCTTGTAAAAGCACGGTCCAGTTCTGGATGACGTTGCCTTTGTGTTCTCAGAATTCCGGGTGGACACGTCCTACATTACCGTCTCCCAGCAACATGCTTGGGACTGCCTTGAGGATATCTTCCTACATGCCTTGGAAGCTGTGTATGAGTCGTCTTCCGTGCAGGCGTGTGACCGTCTTCGCTTCCGTCTTAGCCAGCAGCGATTGGAGTATAGCCCATGTCTTCGTGTTGGTTTAAGTGCCTTGTAATCTGGTGCATACATGATTCCAATTCTGCATACCCGATGTATCGGCGTATACGTCGGCTTCTTCCGTGATCTTGGCTATCCTGATTTTGATTTATTACACTTTTGCTTCTTACAGCGTCTGGTGAGTCTCCGGTGAGCTGTCATTGTTGCCATTTTACCGCTTCCTGGCGTGTAGACAACACGCCTCGTTTCAGGGCAATAACACAACTTTTCCCCCCCGAGTTTGTGAATTTTCAAATGAGAAGTTTTAACTCTAAGCACAACATGAAGTTTCCCATCTTTAGGAAACCTATGCGCACATATACAAGTAATTCTTTCAAAAAATTCCTTTTCCAACTAAGTACTGTGGCTCGGAATTACAGCGATAATCACACATTGTCGAAGAGGATTCATCGAGTGAACCATACTTTAAAGTAGAATCGCTGCGGCTGTTCATGTTCACGCATAAGTCCAGGAAGCCGCTGGCTAGGAGATCTTGCACTCGCAAATCTCTTTCTAGGAAATCTGCGCTTGAGAAAGTACCGAAAAATAAAATAAAAACGCTCCATCGACGTTCTATCAGAAGAAAAGCCAGCGGCAATGAGCATTTCCTTATTCCAGACTGTTGTTAGTATTACAAAGTGAGCGCAACTGCAGTACAGTTTTGCCGCGAAAGAAAAGCTCATGCTAATGTAGGTCCCGTTAAAATTCTTTAACATTTGTTTGTGCGACCAGCGCAGATTTCTTAGCATTAAAAAAAAGAGAGCACCCATTGGGGCGCATTCTTTTTTAAAAATAGAAACGAATTTCAAAGATCCTAAAACGGAACGACAGTGGGGTCACGCCGTGAAGTTGACGTTCTGCCGTATCCAGTCGAGGTAAGAGTCCGTCCGCGTGTACACGCCCGGAAAGTTTGGGCTTGCGCACGAGTGGCCGAACGAGACGATGCCCACCAGCGTCCACCTCTTGTTGCCGTCTAGCACCATGAGAGGCCCACCGGAGTCACCCTGCAGGTGCAAAGAGAATTGCACTTGTCACCGGCCTATTTCGAACTGACGAAAGATCGACAACCACATGAAGCGTATTTCACGCGTATTTGCGACTCGACGCTTTTACGTCTCTTTTTACGTTGGGCACTTCTCGCGCCCAAAAAAGTTTACTACAGAGAGACAGAAATGGAAGACAGGAAAGGCAGGGAGGCTAACCAGACGCACGTCCAGTTTGCTACACTGCATTGGGGCAAGGGGTATAGGGGTGAAGAGGGAGAGAGAAGAGAGAGAGAGCCCAGTTTCGCACACAGTGGAAGGTTCGCACCGAGTCTATACACGGTTCTCAAGACCTGCCGACTTGAGGTATTTCAAGGGCGCTTTCATGGCCTTCTGTAAGTTACGTACTATAGAAATCCGCCACTGCAATCATTCCGGTACCATGAGAGCGATAGTCAGCACATGGATATGTCTTACCTTCGTGCTCGATCATGGCTTCAAACGCTTTTTTTTTTGTGATCATGGTTTCAAATGCTTTTTGTGACATTACTTCACGTTTCTCGATTTCTAAGCACTCATCTAAGCACAGCGAGACCATTCGACTCTGCCTGCAAGCGTAACAATTATGAATGGCTGTATTCACGGGGCAACAATATTTTTCTAAATCATCAATTGCAGTGTCAGGACGTACACGTGCGAAGGCAAAAAGGGGGCGAAGTCTAGGTAAATACATGTACTTCCCGTGACTCCCACGCTGGCTGAATGCCATACTTGCTGCTTCCGCAAAAACACCTGCGTCACAGTTCCCTCAGGCAATTTTTGAAGGTATCTCCATGCTCACGCAGATGTGACAGTTGAAATGGGTCACGCGCATGGCTGTCCCTCGAGGCGGAGCTCACGCGCAGTGCGTTTGGCAAGGCTGCCGGATATATCCATCTATATTCCCCGAATGAGACGTTTCGGAAAGCTATGTAACCTAACGTTACCATGAATCCTGGATTGCGGGTTTGCCACAATCTAGGATCCAGGTCGGCGAACGTCGACAAGCACTCGCCTGGCACGCGTCGACGCCGCCCTCCTTGCGGCCCGCGCAGAGCTGTTCTTTCGTGATGCCCCGGTCGATGTGCTGCGAGTTGAGCGGGTCGTAGACCTTCTTGCACTCCGAGTTCGACCAGATGGGCAGCGACACTTCGCGAAGCTCCTTGCTGCTGGGCCCACCTGCGGTGGTAAGCGTAGGACAAAGCAGTTGTTGTTGTTGTTGTCCTGAGTGGCCGTGGCACATACCCACAGCTAGGGATAGGCCATGAATCGGGTGGTTAAATTAGGCGTATAAAAACAAGGGAGTAAGCAATTTGAACGTTGGAGTTTAAAAAGTAAACGTTTTGTGTGTGGAGTGGTTGTTGTTGTTGCCTCGAAACATCGCACGTACCCACAGGGGGGAATCGGCCACACTAGATTGGCTGAAGAATGCATCGAATGAAATACCGAAAGGGGGTAAAGGCATAGATTCAAAACGAAGCATTAGGAAACTAAATGCTAATCTAAATGTCTTGAGGGTCTCATACATAAACTTAGGATAAAATGAAAATAAAGTAAAGCATTCCACAGTCGGTACACTAGCAGCGAAACCTTGCTGACGCTTTAATGAACTTGTGTATAGCAGTAATTGACCCATGGCTTGTGCCTAATTGATTGGCGCCAAAGGACAAGATGTTTGGTGTAAGCGCTACACCCAGTTTACTAGTTGGAAGCAAGAGGAACACTCTGCAGGGGGGGGGGGGAAGTGCGGCGGCAAGAAAAAAAGAAATTTTCAATAGTTTCTGGGTCATTGCAAAAAGAGCGGGGGAGTGAGTTATGGATAAACCAGGTCTATGAGAGTAAAAACTTAGGGGGCAACTCTAAAACGGAAGCTCGTTAAGGTCGCCTCGCATTGTAGCGAAAGGCATTTGCTCACGTTTCACCGGAAATTGAGATGTAGAAAATCATCTGTGGAAAGTAGGGATGAATCATTACAATTTAAAAATACAAGACGTTTATTTCTAGCTCCTGTTTTAAAAGCGAAATCAGGAAGAATATTTAAGACTAGGCCATTTAGTGGCGAGGAAACGAGCCAGTCAGCTGATTCATTTTAAAAGATTCCACTATGACCAGCGACCCAGACAAAGCGGACTTAAGACAAGTTACTGACGCACGCGTTGAATATATACTCAGAAGGTGTGACCGATTATTAGAACTTAAATGCGTACAAACCGAAAGCGCATCGGCGTCAACTATTACTTTATAATTCTATGGACCCGATTTTCTCATGACTAGAACAACTGCTAGAAATTCTGCAAGAAATATTGCGGTATAATCAGCGAGACAGAGAGTGAAATACCGGCTAAACTGATTTTGAAAGATACCAACTCTGGCATTCTTTAAATATTGTGTTGCATCCCCAGAAATAACCAAGTGAGACGAAAATTTACTAAGATGTTCTTGAAGGCGACCTTCAAGTATGCGCGCTGGAAGAATTCTTGCGTGTTTTGGTGAAATCTCATGATATATAAGTTTTACCTTTAACCAATTAGTTTTTGGAGAAATCAGGCACGGTAGCCGAACATGCAGTTTTGATAAACTCATCTTGACAACAACTTGAGGTTGTCGATAACGTCGCCAATGTGTCCTGAAAGATGAATAGGGAGAATCGATGAAGATGTATGGCAAACGGGAGACGGGTGCATCGTATAGCTTCGGAAAAGTCAGGACAGCAAGTTGCTTAAATTTGGCGAGAAAAAGAAAAGATTGTACTGCAAGTACTTCCTTTTCCTTAGATGTGCGTGAATTATAAATACGTACACCCAAGGACACAATGTACTTTTCAGTGATAAAGAGCAAGCTGAACAAAAAGCACACACGCACACTCTTTAATACATACACGAACATGAAATTCACTACCACAGAAGCTATTTACAGAGTAGCACAGAAGCCTGTATCCCGCAGGAATTTTAAAGCGCTTTATTTGGGCGCAGTTCAGAGCCATGACACCACCGCGACCCGAGAACGTACCGTAGTTCAGTAGCTACATGTCTACGCACCGAATTTTGTGGACCCCCATCCGATGACGTATGCCTCCTGATCTGCGAGGGCTCGGCCAGTGAAAGTCGGCGTGGGCAGGCAGATCGGCATGAAAGGCCGCAGCAGGTCGCGGTTGAAACGCACCGCCGCGATGTCGTAGTAGTGCGAGTAGCTGTTGTACTTGTCGTGGATGATGATCTTCTCCACGATACGCTCCAGCGTGAAGCCCGGCCGGGGCGAGAAGAATACCACGCGGTAGTTCTGTGCTCGCCTGCATTTGGTGAGATTGCGTTTCGTTTGTCAAAAAAAGAGGGGACCTTTCAATAAATCATGCTATGTGAAGGCGCGAGTGACTCACTAGTCCTGCGACAATAACGTTGCCGACAGGAGCTTTCATTTCGGACTGCTTGCGAAAGCGGGGCATCTCCTTTTGAATACTGCTCACCTGTAACACGCAACTATTTCTATTATGTGTTGAGAACTCGAGTTATCTCGTTCGTTTTTTGAATGCAATATAGCTAAATTGTTATTAAATGAAATAGAACGTTACTCCGTACACAAACTGCCGAAATATGTGAGGCCATCATGTGATGCAAAAATTTCAAGGCGTCCTCATCAGACGTCTTTACTGTTTACCTCTTGCATGCTTACAGAAGGCTGATTAGACAAACCTCTATATAACGCTGGAACTGTGACCTACCGATATATCTTAAGCAGCTGCTACTTTTTATAGTCTACTTAGAACTGTGATGGATGAATGTAAATGAAAGATCTCGAGAGATACCACGTTAAGCAAGAAAAATGGTTCCAAATCTTGAAGCGTCTCATATTCTTTCTTGGCTTCTGGAGAACAATTTGGTGCTATATATCTATATAGTTGCAAACGTAACTAATATTAAAAAAATATTAAAGCGCTCTGCTAATATGTTGTCAATTTAACATTAGTATTTTCAATCTTGAAAAGAAATAAAAGGACGAGAAACTTACTCTGGTATGGGGCTGAAGCAATGTGCAGCAGTGATCATGTAGCGGGCACTGATGAGGCTGCCTCCACATAAGAATTTGTATGTTATCTCGTCGGGATTGAGCACTTCAAGTTTTGCCTGCAAGAGAGAAAAATGATTAAAAACTCTCGTTGTCACTATGAACTCTTGCCCACTCGCTGTAAATGCTCTCATCTAAGAACAAGCCTCTCTTGTAAGATTGAAGCTGTTAGTCCGTGCTTCTTTTAACCTAGTAGAATCATGTAAATATAAAATAAGAACTCGTGTTAGAAAGACAGCAGAATAGTTAGACGTTTCGGCTGACACACGGAAGCCTTGATTACAGATTGAACAAGGCGTCCAATATTTTGTCCATCGCTCACAATATTTTGTCCATCGCTCCGACTCCAGTTTATCTGTGTTGCGTATCTTCTTTTGAGTGTGCCGTGTTGTCCTTAGATCGTGGAGTTTTAGCGTTCCAGTGGCCTATTAGAGAGACTATAGTACTAACGGACATTCCCCACCTCCTCTATTTTTTTTCACGCCTTCGCTTTATCTCTCCGCTATTCTTTCCGTGTTTCATTTCTCTTTACCTTTCCCCCGTGCAACAGCAAATCGGAATTTCTTCCGGTTAAACTCTTTGCCTTTCCCACGCCATTTTTCTCTCGCTCTCTGACGTTATCATTAACGAAAAGTGTGCAATTCTACCAGTAATAGCCTATGAAAAAAAGGAAGAAAAACTGGAGGTCAACAAAGAAAGTGGAAAGAAAATGTAGCACGCAACGTGTGATGGAACGAAAAAAGAAGAAAGATAATGGTGGCGCAAGGAGATACGAAGACGACGGTATGCATTAGAAAGAAAAGAGGTGTAGCTGTCTTCTCATTAAGATTCAGAGAAAGCATGGAGCTGGGCAGGTTGCGCAATGTGCCGATCAGATAACAGGTGGTCTCATAGATTTACAGCGTAGATCACAAGGCACGAAAAACACAGTCGAGGCCGGTAAAGGATTAACTAGTATGACGGAAACTGAAAAACTTGCGTGCTTAGGAAGGAGACAGCTGATGCAAGACAGGGTTAAATGTAGATAGCTGGAAGCGGTCTTCGTCATACAGTGAGCATAAATAGGATGATGATGGTGACAGTTCTGTCGGAGATAGGTTATTCTACAAACATATTGTACCATTATCGTATCCGAAAATACGTTCGTCGTCAGAACTGAGCCGCTTCGGCCTGCCTCAAGAAACGAAGTACCAGAGCCGCTGGTGCCGCAACATCACGCACACTCGCTCACGCTCTCTCCTTGAGCGCAAATCTCTTGTTTGTGCGAACTGCTTGCAAGGAACAGCGCAACTCAAGCATGCGAAACCCTCCCAGGAAAACGCTGGGAGCGGACGAAAGTACATGTGACAAAAGAGAAAACTGCGCCTTGTGCAAGCTTTCTTTCGCGGCAGGCCGTTCGAGAAAGGAAAGGAGCAGTGCGATGGAACGCCAGCTCGCGCCGCAACGCGATGCGGGCGCGAGATTCGGCGAAAAGGTTGCGTCGCCAGATCCGGCCACTTCCTCGCACATACCATCCATGGCCAGCTCCGGTGGGAGGTCACGTTGCCGCCCACGATGAAGGGCACAGTCTGGTAGTCGCTCGACTTGTCTTCGGCAAACGCGAGACTCCGGACTCCGCACACTGCGCGGACAGAAAAAAAAATAATAAAAATAAACCACCCACAGCTCCGTTTGCATAACAGTATAATCACAACGCAGCGGAGACACTTTATTTGGCCCTTATGTAATCTTCGAAGAACTATTAATGCGTATGAATGTCTTGAGATAACTGTGTCTGTACAGACCAAAATGGAGGGCAGATATTGAATGACCGTCTGTCACCCTTCACAGTTCTCTGTCACTATACGAAAATTCCATCTAACGTACAACCGCTACTATATAAATGAAACATCCTGCTTGCTTGTTCACGCGTAAAGCATGTCATTTAAGGTAGCCGAAAGTATTTAAAGCGAAGCCTCCTTAGCAAACCCTCCTGGACATTGCTTACAGTGGCTGTGAATCCTGCTCCCTTGCGATATTAATGGCACGCATAGAAAAGGAGCAAGTTATGTGTCCTAAGGTGGGTTCGAACTTCGCTCTTCCACGTGACAGCCCGATGCTGTTACCATTACGCCACATTTTTTTTATTTAGGTCATCATCACACGCATGCTTCTTTCGTGCCAATGCCAAGTAGCTCTTAGAAATGATTGGCACATGCATCATGTCCGCAGCATGTGTACGCGAATAAACAGCTTAACGAAAGATTCGCTTCCCATAGATTCTAACATGTCCGCCATATTATTATTATTATTATTATTATTATTATTATTATTCTCAACATTTGTAACACGGGTCTACAAAGGCATTCCATTACTCTGCTCTTCCTCGTGCTATCAGAATATGGAATTCACTCCCGGACAGTATTGCAAGCCAATCTAACTACGATTCATTCCGTGATGCCTTGATTGAATACATGACTAAAGAAAAGTGAAGTTTTACGTTTGTCGCACAATGCTTTCTATACTTGCACTATATTTACAGCTTATTTTCGCATTATTACTGTTATGTCGCTATGTTTACCGTTTCGTTGGAATGTCGCGTCCGTAACTTTTCTGTCATTGTTTTTCATCATTACTGTTTTTATTAATTACACGACTTCACTGACAACAATCTGTATGATTTATTCCTTGTTATTATATTATGTTTTTTTATGTTTCTTCTTTTCCCTAGTGAATCGTGATCTAAATAATTCTTTTTTCATCTCAGTTCTACTTTGGTTGAAGGTTGTAAACAGATACGGTTTATAGATGTCTTGTATTCAATGTATCTTCTATGTACTGCCCCCCTTACTCAATGGCTAACTTTGAGGCCTGTAAGGTATTCTTAAATAAAAAAATAAAATAAAATAAATGCTGTTCATCATTTTAAAAAAAATGTACATCTTGCCGTCTTGGTGTCGATTATTGATTCTTGCTATATGTTTTGCTTCTTGTTCGTGTTATGCTTCCCAACTGTTAGTCCTCCTGCATTATCTTGCCAGATGTCTATGGTAAAGTAAATATTGCACGCTCGTCCGCTGATTTGCCGGGCCAAGTCCCTCAAGCCTCTTGTGGCTTTGGCAGGCCCGTTTCTTGTATTCTGTATTCCTTCGTGCAATAAAGATTATTATTATTATTATTATTATTATTATTATTATTATTATTATTATTATTATTATTATTATTATTATTATTATTATTATTATTATTATTATTATTAACTGTTGAAATCCTTCTATAACACAGGGCTACAGCACTTTGACTTTAATTTGGGCTTCATGGATGCGATACTTTCGTCCTTGCGTCATTTTTCTGTATCCGTCATCGCGAACTGCGAACTGCGAAATACTTGCTGTAATTGCTTGAATTCGGTCACACTGCATTTCACTTGGCCGCAGAAATGTTGCGTGTACGGAAAGAACGCAAAATTGTATCATGTTTTCTTTTTCGGACGTATTGAAACGGCTTAATAATTTTATCATCGCCAAAGGTTGCTGCTTACTGACACCTTTATTATTCGCGGAGATAAATTTCTTGTTAGAACTAAAAAGAAACGCATCTAAATATAAGTGGTGCCGACCGTCGGGTCACATTCCGTTTTCTGACTTGCGCTGCACTTGCACAAGATGCTAGCATTAATGTCACTGCAGTGGACGTCTACTTAAGAACAATATAAAAGGAAGAAAAAAATTCCAACCTGGTGCCGCTTACGCAAGGTTATTCTTGCACAGGATATAAGTTCCTCCTTCCATCATTTATTTTTTTCCTTAACTTCGTGACCAATCTTATTAAGACTAAAAAGAAAGAAACATTATTGTGTAGCGAACAGGCTGCATTGGAAGCTGTTACAGTTCTGCGTACGTAAGAGTGAAGGTCCTTGACTTAATAAGTACTGAGTGCTTTCGTAGCAAGCAAACATATAATTAGGACTACACACCCATTCATGCCATTTCTTTAAAAAACCGCCGCCGAATTCCGGAATCTTTTCGTGCGTAAGGGCTCTTTTCTATTGACCATATGCCTTCGCTAACAATATACCCAATAACAGGATTCGCTGGCGCGCCTGCCTTCAGGAATTGTTTTAGCGTAAGAGCGTTTTATGAATGCAGTCCTGGAATATTATGTAATTATTAGAGCAACGAAGATGACTGACATTACGTTGGTCCTTTTCTTCAATCCCGATGACCCTGATATTGATAGCGTGGGGATGTAAAGTGCCTGGCTGCCTTTAAATATATATTTATTTGTCTTCTGTGTTTGTAGTGATGCATGTTAGTATTGTGATGGTGTGTTGACCTTTTCCCCGTGTGTCTCTTTCTTTGTATATATGTTTTAGTTTGTGCTGTTGTGACCTTGACGCAAAAACAACTGGCCCAATCTTTCACCTTACTAGGTGTGTCGACAGTTGTTTTGCGGTGGAAATACCGAAGCTTCTTGAAGAACACTGGCATACTGTGAGCACTACTGAACCCTGTGGTCGAACTACAAAAACTGTTCTGTGCTCTCACACCGTCCCTAACCAGCTTTACAGTGAGCCAATCATACCAAAACGCATTATAGAATGCATAAGGACCATGTTAGTGAGAACGACAATATCGCCAAGACCAGGTTCGCATGCAGATAACTTCATGTAAGCAGTTACGTCACGCAGATGCAACGGCGATAATTCGGATACGCGATGAACGCGTAAACTAAAAAAAAACATTGATTTTGTTGCTGCGGTGTGGCAGTGCCGTCGACAAGATTTTGTTTGCGGACAAGTGTTAGGCCAATTTGTTGGCCATTGTGATAGAGTCATAAGAAGACAACGTTTGCGAACTGTAGGCTTGCACTCTTGCATTTTTTCCATGCCATCCTGACTAAAACTCTAACGACGATGATTGAAATTTTCGGCAACCATGTAATATGTTCCATTGCAGGTTCTCCCAAGAAAGTTGTCTCGAAAGAAAGAGCACTTTGCCGCTTCTGCGACGTGTTCTTTTGCTACTTCGTCCTGAAAAGGTACTCACGTGGCTGCAAGTCTCGCAGGTTAGGACTCTGCGACGGCTGCCCGGCTGCGGGGGCGTCCTCAGGCTGTTCTTCAGGTTCGCTGGGGTCGTACGGAAGAGGCGGAGTGGGTCTCTGTGCCGGAGGCCTCTCCCGTGGTGGCGGAGGCTGGTACTGGTCCTGCGTCGGCGGAGGGTGCTGTTGTCGCGGTCCTTCTTCGGGAGGTGGCCTATGGTGTGGTCGATGTGGTGGTGGCCGCGGCTCGCGGTGCGGGTCTTCTGGGTAGTCTCCATGCGGCGGAGGATGACCATGGCCTCCATGTCCCGGGTGCGGACCATCGGGATAGTCTTCACCACGGGGAGGACCGCGACCTCCGCGGCCTTCTTGGGTGTCGTAGTAGTCATAATCACGATGGCCGGGAGGACCGCGTCCACCAGGGCCACGACCAGGGCCATGACCAGGGCCATGACCACGGCCACCACCGCGGCCACCGCCTTTCCTCCCTTTGCCACCACCTCTCTTGGCATGGCCAGGCGGACCTCCGCCGTGACCTGGAGGAACGAAGCCTCCTCCGCCTTGCCAGGGGGGCATGCGGGGTAACCCTGGTCGTAGAGAAAAAGAGGGTTTTGATGTGAGCCTGTAGCTTTTCAGAAGGTCATATTTTTGGACGTAGAATGCGCACCATCTTAACTACAAGCCCAACTTTACTACATTTACTAATCGATGATGGCTAACACTCATATTTAAGAAACGCTGCGTAGCCTGTTAATCTCTGCATCAGGAGTTAATCATATCACGTGATCATCTGCTGCGATTCTCATAACTTCGCCTTAACCATGTTCTGACTCTTTAATTTGAACCTATTTTGGATTTGTCACAAAAAGAATGTAGATTGTTTATTTGTCGATTATAAATGGGGATTCACTGTTTGATTTCGTGGGTCTATGTCTACCTATTAAGGCGAAAAACGCGATGCTAAACATTACTGTACTTATGCTCCTTTGAACACCGCGTGCTGCGAGTAAAGAAGATCGCATCCCCGAAAGCAGCCAAGCTTTAGCAATAATGAGCCCGATAACCCAGTCAGCATGACCACAAGCGCCCTTCTATGACAATGACTACAAAGCACAAGCGGCAGCGGCGGAAGCAGCAGAGTGAAGCGTCGCGCGAAGCCCACAGCCGAGACAGAGACAAGGCGGAGGCGCCCACACAGCAGCCGTAGCGAATGAACAGCAGGCTGAGAAATCTCTTCTCGCAGTCACCTACTTTCTTCCTTCTCATCCTTCTCATCTTCCTCCTCCTTCGGGGGCACTGCCTTCTTGAAAGAGAGCACCAGCTTCGGCTGTGCGCCAGCCCTGGCGTTCTGCATGCCTTGCCTCGGTTTCTGTGATTTCTCCGGCCCATTAATATCCTGCTCGGCTTCGTCTTGTAAGGCAGCCGCAGTGTCTGGGATTCCAACGACTCCCGGAACGGGTTGAGCACCGCTACCCACTCCGTACGGCTGCTGTGCGGGTGCTGCTGGTTGGCCCGCTGGTCCTTCCCCTCCGACCGGTGACGTCGGAATTACTTGGGGTCCAGGTCCAGCCGGATTCACCGGCTGCACGGCGCCAACTATTAGCTTCGTTAATGCGTCCTGCAAACCTGGGGGAACCACCGAACCCGGAGGCAAGGGACCGCTCGGTCCGGCGACCCATGCGATCGCCGGGGCCGACGGCGGGAGATGACGACCGTTTACAGTCGGATCGCTAGCAACGACACGGCCCGATGAGTCCGTGTACCAGGACTGCTGGAAGGTGTCCGTTTGACCCTGGTACTGTGTCCATCCGACCCCGACGGCTGGTGGCGCTTGCCGCGCCCACCTATATGGTAATCTGCGCGTGCGCTTGACCCGTGACTTTGACTCACTGTTCTTCCTCGGCTCGGTGATGGCCGGCGGAGGGTCGCCGTCGCCGCAGAGCACTGCTGAGCGCTCTACTCTCGTAGCTGGTCGGCTTTCGTTTTCCTTCGCGTTCCGTAAGCCTGTGGTAGCGAGAGAGACAAGACATATTTTGTAAACATATCATCGACGAAGGTCATTCGGCACATAATGCATCTCTCCTGGACCGTTGTGAGGGCATCTGACCAGATTTCAGGGACCCGGAGTCACGCGTAGTAAACCAATAACACACATAACGCTTCGTGTCCCGTGTGTACACACTGTAGGTCGCCGCCTTATCATGACCATGAGATACAGTCACATACGTATGACCTCGTAAGAATATAGCGTGTTAAATCCTTTTAAACACAGACAAGACCTTATATAAAACTTGGATAACAGATGATCCAAATCGTGCGCGTGCTTACTCAATTACACCTTCCAACTGATTCACATGTAACACGTAGGAGAAAAGGACGCGTCCTCCGTTAAGTGGTCTCTTACTTTACGCAGTGTAGATTCAGAAATTGAGGAATTGAAGATCATATAACTTACTCTCCTCTGTTTCAGCAGCAGACGGTTGGCAGGTGAAGAGGGCAAAGCCCACGATAATGGTAATAAATAGGTGTTGGGTGAACGACATGACTGCAAGAGGATAAGAAAAAGAAAAATAGCAGCATGTTAACGTGATAAGATGACAACACATGAAAGAACTTATGGGCGTACCATGGTAGATGGCTGAACGGGCTAAATGTGCAATCCGAAATGTGTTCTAACTTTCATGCAACACGCCCTTTGGCAATCTTTCCCGCATGATGAGGGCAGGACAGCACGCGCTGATCCTGCGATAGTAATTTATGTGAACTCACATGTCAAGCTGTGCAGTTTTAGCGGGGCACATGGTCTGGAGCTACTAGCAGTCGCATATGATGCATATTAAGAGTGATTCGCTAGAAGCACGCTGATAACAGGAAGTCGGAACTTTAGCGCAAGCTTGTACCCACCGTCGTCGATTAAGGCCCCGACTCGATCAATGTTGAGCTTGTGAGGTGTGAATTCAGTCCATTGCAGCTAGCGCTGCACTGTGTTTAGACCTTTTGAAGTAGAGGGGTTGTTTGGAATAGTAGGCAGAATTTTGCCATTACTAGCGTTACTGTTCGAATGTTAACCGGATTAGAAGACAATTATGTATCAAACAGTGGTCACGTATTTGTGAAAGAAAAGTTTCTTGATAAACTGAAATAGACGTGAAAATTTTATCATTCCGGAAACGTGACTTCTGTACAGTCGGCTGGCCGCCACAATATACATCGCAAGAAGGCGCTGGGCAGCTGACGTAGGCGGGACTGCGCAGAAATGAAAACATCGAAGGAAAGTGCAAAATATTAGACCCACTCAACAAGGCTTGAACTCCGCACTTCGCATTTGAACGGCTGGAGAGCCAAACGGCTCGCAAGTAATCACGAATATTTATAGATTGAATTACCAAAGCAAGAAAAGCAGTGAAGTAACAGCGTGCCCGGTCTTCTTTAGAATGTTGCCCCATTTCCAATGGTGACCAAGCGTTTGCCACCGGCCGACATCGGAGGAGTACACAGAAACAGCATCGGCACCCCATGATGTCGCCAGTGAAGGATACCTGTGTACTCGTATGATTATTTCATGTATGTTAAAATTAATAATATACGAATGTTACGGTTCGTGCATATGCCGTCTAGTTCCCCTACTCGCAGCCCCCCCTTTTTCTTCACATTTGCAATCCCTACCGCTTGAAGTTAATCAATGCAATTTTATGACCAGCGAAACAGGGGATCCAGAGCGCCGCGTGAGAGAGAGAGAGTGAGAGAGACGAAGATGGGGAGCGCACAGAGACGTTCAAGAGGAGGTATTCAATATTGGTGACTTAAGACACTCCTACAAAGAGTATAATTTATTCTATCAGAACTTCTCCCCTTTATTGCTTTCATATATCAGAAATAACGGCTCTAATGTTTGCGTTTAAGCGGTATTTCAAAGAAGAAACAACTTTGCACTGGTATGGTCAAACGCTGCTTTTCCTTCGGTGCGGTTGTGAAAGAAAGGTGGATGGCGAATGACAAATAGTAACGCCGGAATCGTTGCCGACGACATTGACTTGTTGCTGGCCGTTATTTTACTGCCAGGACATACATTTGTGGGTTCGCAGTGTTTTACATTGCAACAGAAATTCGTACTGCAGAAGAGAAAATTCCCTTGTCATCGGGCAACCGCATAGCAGCTGTACTTGCAAATCTTGATACTTCCAGTTTATATGCCAATTGCGATCTATGTCTTAGCGTCAGTGCAGTGGAGGTTTGCTCAGAATTTTACTGCAGGATATGAACGAAGCAGAAACGTCCCGCCCCTTTCCTATCAGCCACAAGTTTCTTTTAACGGTAAAATTAGGGTGATAAGCATGATAAGTGCGAGGACGTGGCACGGTAAGGTGTCTTACGATTCCTCATTTGCTTGTGTGTTGTATTACTATCGAAATTTTTATGCCTAAGGATTAAGCGTTCTCACACACTTGAATTGGTCTACATGATGCGCCTAAACACTGTGGTAGGCACGTCCCTAATCATCGCAGAAAAACAAAAATCGGGTTTTAACTGCGCTGCATGTGGACAGCACTATCTGACGTCTGACTAACGCTAGGATGCTGCGATAAAAAAAAAGAAAGCTGCGATTGCACTGCAAGGACATTTTCAAAACGTAGCAGACAAAGGACCATTCACCGACCGTAGAGGTATGTAGCAGTGAACCGGCCACTCCGGAGATCCCATCCATTAGCTGCCGGGACATCTGAGTAGGCGCCATTTCTCTTCCTTCTTTCCCTCTGAGTCCCTCTTGCGCAAAAAGGCGGCAGCCGCGCCTCTTGGATAGAAAACAACCTAGAAGCCAGCACGCGTGAGCATCATCCTTGGGCGGATTCGGAGATGTCCGAGGAAAGTACAGGGTTAATATCGGAGTCTAGACACGTAGAATATATCCAGCATGCAGCGCATCCAGCCGCCATACACGAGTGTACATAACGAATGGCCGTTGAGCGAAGTATTTGTGGAATGCTCGGTGCAGAGGAAAATGTGGCCCGTTCTTTCGCTCGCGCTTACACGGCAACGTTATTGTTACACTTAGTCAATTTCTGCTCTTATTGTTGGTTGAATTCTTGTCCATTACACTGCAGGTATATAGGCCTAGTGCGCACATCTCTTTACTGTTGACTTTTTTGTTTCATTAACAAGATATTAAATTATGGGGTTTCACTTGCCAAAACAACGACCTGCTTTTGAGGAACGCTGTAGTGGGGGACTCCGGGTTAATTTTTACTACCTAGGGTTCTTTAACGAGCCCCTAAATCTAAGAACGCGGGTTTTCTTGCATTGTGCCTCCATCTAAATGCAGCCGCCGTAGCAGGGATTTGATCATCCCATGACCTCGTGCTTAGTAGCGAAACACAAAAGCCACTGAGCAACCATGGCGGGTCATTATCAAGATATGACAGACGCGAGTATCAAGACAAAAGTTAACGTCAGCATTCACCTGAATATAGGCCTCTTGCAGCAGACGATACGTTCGACAAACGCAGTGGCATTAGAACAAATACAACATCTTATTGAAATTGACAAATGGGGCAAGAACTAAATAACGACAAGGATACCGAGTAAACGAATCTCCGGCTCACCCAGGAATGCAACACAATAGATTTTATAACTACCGAATAGTTAATTTGATTGCCTGTGGTAGTTTTTTCCTCAGTTGTACGTATCTTGCACGTATATTTCGATGCATTAAACGTCGTGTACGTAATGTTACGATTCGTTTATATACCATCGTATTTGTGTTATCTGTTTGCCTAATTAGCAACTAAGATTTCTGTAAATCCCAGCTATCTGCATAGTGCCCAATAACTGGCAATGTATTGTTCTGGTGGTATTCTGTCGTTACTGTGGCTCGTAAATTTCGTATCAGTATTTCTGTAAGAAGATTTTATTTCGAAACACACGCACTTGAATGCACGAGAGAGAAAAAATTGGTGATGATCAATTGGACTTTGTATTTTAACATGCCCTGTTTAATTTGAACCAGCTCGAATTTGAATCAAGTTGATCTAATTTGCGATGGAGTATTTCCAAAGCACGCACCTTCTTCGCTTACGTGTGGTCATGAAGTTCTTTCGGAAGCTGACGTTTTGATCTCCCTCTGCTAAATTATACCCAATTCTTCTATCAAAATTTCTTGCAGTTATATTGGCCATCGCGAAGTTGGTTCCTCAGCAATCTAAGGTATAATTTTGAAAGATGGCCTATTGGTTTGTGTTTATACTACCTCTTCTATAGGGGAGGGGGGGGGGTGCATGGGTCAGGTGTTAAGGTCCTAAAGTAACTGCCGCCTGTGTGCTTGTGTGTTCGTTAGTGCGCAGCTCTTAGACACCTGTTCCTGTGGCGAGAGTCGGCGTCCCTCGTAACCGAGCAGACGAGCACGCCCAAGGATGAAATAGTGAACGTGGAGCGCAGCGGGGGATGAAAGACTGCGATAGCGAAGAGACCGTGAGGAAGTAAGCGGTGGAGGAAGGTATGGCGAAAGCGTGAGAAGAAAAGCGTACTGCCATGCAAGACGGGCTCTGCGGCGACGATGGCTACGAGATGGCACCAGAGTAGCGCGCATCGTATGTATGGAAACAAAACGCTGCATGAGCGGAGGTCTGTTTGAAGAGGCTGCTGTTAATCGCGCCCACGCGTCACCCACGCCCTGCCTCTCGCGATCTCTAGATTAGGGAGGCAGTGGCGCCACACATCGCTCCGTTTGCAACGTACCGCACTAGACACATTGTCCGCACAAGGCAATATATCGCGAAATGAAAACACGTATAGAGCTGCACTCAAATTTCGTATTAGAGAGTATTATATTCGTCGGTGAATTTTGTGACACCAACTCTGCATCTATTTGACTACAGAAGCTTCGTAAAGCCAGGCTGGGCAGCCCAAGGGCTTCGCGTTGTCATCACCAGTCAGCTGCACCATTGCAGCAGTAATACTTCTAGTTCATTGCACCTGGAGAAACTACTGCCAACTATATTAGTAATGCTATCGAGGATGTCGTATAGTCCCAAGTTCTCGTGAGCCTCCACCACCTGGTAGGTGGGAAATTTTGCTCAGCCATTTCAACCACTAGTCCAGCTGAACAGTTTGTTTTACGTGAATTCATTCGTTTCAAATGGTGGGTCAGTTCATGTGACCCAACTTGGACTGCTGACTGTTTACATGACGCTTTTGCCTGTTTCAGCGTTCGTCGGAGACACTGTTGTCACTGAAACCCTTGGCCTATTAGGAAATAAGCTTTTGTCCATTCAGGATCCTCGCTTGAAGAACCGCTTTCACTTTGGAACGGGAGTGTATCTCTCATGAATATATCAATGCAGTTTGCAGACTTCCCTTTTTTTCGAAGAGTTACAACTACACCACAGAATAGTAAGTGAGAGAGAGAAGCAGTTTTATTTACGGCATCACGAGGTCATTAAATTAGCTTGCCGGTGGTCCGAAGGGTGGTTGTAAATTGCGTGCCACTCCCGTTTCGGCCCAGTTAGTTACTTACCAGATTCAGAATACTCAGAAGTTTGTCGCGTCTGCGCCTAGTGCGGCGTAGAAGCTGATCTCATAAAGTTGTCTGGCCACTCAGTAGATGGCCGTAAGGCCTCCAGACGAGGCTGTGTGGATAAGCAGGTTCCTGTAGACGGCCTTAGGTCTTGCTTAAATTCAGTGGCGGTCGGGACTACCGAATGATCAAGGGTGGTTGTGACGGCGCGACCAGAGGAAATCGATGGGGTTTCTGTTGAAGAACCTAGAGCAGTAAATATTCCTTCGAATGCAGCGGGCTACACTTCGATATCCTAGTAGTTTCTCGCGACAGCTGAGGAGTGTCGGACAGCCACGATGGGGTCGTTTTGTGAAGACATTCCAGCACTGCAGGGCTCATCGGGAGGCTTAGCCAGCCCAAGTGCTTATGAAGATGGGGAGAGGACAGCCGTGCTACTTTTCGGAAACAGTCGAATGAGCCACCTGAGGTACTTTGCTTGATAGGTGATGTGACATGGGATCGGCGTGACGTAACTTCAAAAGGGAATCGCTCCCGCAAGCTGTCTGCGACGTGGAACAAGGCGTCTTCACATCAGCTGATTATTGACTTCGACGGAAAGTGCGATGCTAGACTATCAGCAAAATCAGCCGAGATGCAGACCTACTTGTTCTGTGGTACGTAGAGGCGTTTACACAATGGACAAGGTCACTGCAAAACGTGGTCATTAATGCCCATCTGAGATTGTTGGATCTTCAGGTTGCAGCTGCTGATGTCACAAAATTGGCATCTTGGCTTCTCCGAGCCTATCACTTAAATTACAACAAATTATCATTCTAATATTTCATTCTGCTACTCAGTGTTTGGTGTTTAAATTCTGAATGTTCAGGGCATTTCAGAGTGTCAGTAAACAGAGGGAGGTTCTATATTTAGCCCGTGGTCAGAGCGTTAACGCTCTTACAGGAGTGTAAATTTCGTATACAAGATCACTATTAAAATTTTCTGTGATCAGTTTTCTGTTGGCGTTTTGTTTAATCTTCCTGATATTGCATCGTCAGGTGTGGCAGATATTTTTCTTGCAAGAGCATATCGACGAAAGGCACGTTGCGTTTGCCGAATTGGTGGGTGTGTTATAGCTTGACCTACATTTACCCCAGTCAAAAGTGCACTGGAGCTGTGGTTTAGGATGCCCCAAAGTGGCATAAGGGCTATGCAGGTTTCTTGGAATCACTTGACATTTACTTATTAAAGAGCATGATTGGTTCCTACTGTAGGCGAGCGTGGGCCGAGACAAGGGCGGCCGTGGTTTGGTGCACCTACCCTGAGAGATTCAAGTCATACAATTCTAGATCCCTGATGCATGGGTTATTACACGGTAATATGCTTTCTGTTACATGGGAGCGCGAGATTTCCGGTAATAGACGTGACGGCCTCCATACTTCGTGGCTGAGCTATCAGCACGCCTTCAATGTTTCTCAGCACTGCGCATTCGGCGTGGGATGTTTCACAATTGTTAACATTATTTGGTCTGTCGGTTGCATTTACACAGAAGAATTAAGCCGTGTAACCATCGGCGCTTCCACGTGAGACTGTTGCGCGATACTAAAAATGTGTTTGCCCTGCGCGAGCACCTCGAAGATTAATTTCTTTCTTGGTTGGTGCCTGTAGCTCGGGGATTTACTGAAAACTGATTTACTGACGAGAACTCACAGTGCTAGAAAGGCGCTAACGCAATACTCATGATATAGGGCAGTTGAATGATATTTTTTAAACAAAAGTTTATAATATTATAAGGAAATGCTTGGTTGAATAAAAACTAATGGAAATCAGAGATTAGCTACAAAATAAGGACATGGCAGAAGAAGGGAAAAGAGAGGCCTTAAATGCATGCTACTAAAAAAGTGCGATTTTCCGAACGAGGTTCCTGCAACACATCGGCTAATGTATTGAAACCCGCAGACATAAAATGCCATGTAGAAGTGTCGGTACTGTGCATCAGCAAATTTTTTTAAGCACCAGTGAACAAAGACAATGAACATCATGACCAACACCAACAACACACGATACACAGACCTCACTAACAGTTCGTAACAACGCGAAATTGCTCTTACATGAACGCGAAATTGCTCTTACATGAACGGCAGAATAGGACGCAGAGCGCTTCACATCCTCCGCTCCTGCAGGGCTAACAACAAAGTCAGGCATACAATTTTCTGGGTACCGGGACACGCTGGAATAGAAGGGAACCTAAGGGCGGACAAGGCAGCTCGAGAGCACACAAACCGAGCGGCCACAAGCACCGACCCTGAGGAACCCATACCAGTCAACCCAAGCTACTCAGACATTCTGAATTACTATAAGGGGGTCCAAATCAAATACCCTCCACCCCACAACAGCCTAAATCAGCATGGAGCAACCTTTTGGAGGAGGCTGCAAACAGGAACATACCCAAATCTAAACACACTAAGCAAGATGTTTCCCACCCAGTATAGAGACATTTGCCCCTGGTGCGGCGCCAAGCCCAGCTTATACCACATTACATGGGAATGCGTTCAAAATCAACAATTCCTTCAAATAAAAGACCCGAGTGCGGACCAGTGGGAGAGGGTGCTCTCCAGCAGCGACCCGAAAGTCCAGCATGGACTAGTAAGGCACGCTCACCGTGTAGCCACCTTCAGTGGTGCCCTGGAAGAGGGGCGTCGACCCTGCGCAGATGGGGCGGCCGAACACATCTGCCACCGCTAATTTGTAACCAATTAGAGCAAATAAAGTTTTTCCTCCTCCTCCTCCCCCAGAATAACACGTTCGTTGTCGAATACTCCACGAAGCGTACGTGTAGGCGCAACATCAGATGAAACGTTTAAATAATGTTTCTCAGCGATTCCTTCGCTAACGTTTCGCAATCGTGCACTCTGAGTCTCTCTTTCCATGAGCAGCGCTGTGTTGCACTCCGAGAAGTAGAGAAACATTTTCCAGGAAAAGTTTACTTTTTTTTAATTCTCAGGTTTTACGTACCAAAACTAAGATATGATTAAGATGCACGCCATACTATAGGGACTTCCCATTAATTTTGGACACCTGAGGTTCTTTAACGTGCACCCAATGCACGGTACACAGCTGTTCTTGCATGTCACCATCATTGAAATGCGGCTGCCATGGCCGGGATTCGACTTCGTGCCGTCGGGTTTTGCAGCATAACACTAATGCTACTAAGCCACCACGGCCTGTGAGGCAAGACGCGTTTGTGAATACGAGAAATGTGGACATAGTACTTGGACAGTTGAGAACGCATCCAAATTAATTTAATATATCTCATCACAATTCCATTCCAAAATAGTTTGAAATATGGGGCTTAAGGTCTAAAAGGCAACTCATACACTGAGAAACCTTATTCTAGAAGGTTGCGGGATAATTCCCACCTCTTGGTTTTCTCTATTGCACTCGAGAAAGATGAACGTCAAAGGTATGCTACAGGAAATTTCCACTTCTCGCAGGCGGACTACAGCCGCGTGATGATGAAGAGGTCTGAAACTGTCTTCTCGAAGATTTCATGTTCTCTATGACAGGCCAGCCGCACAGCCAGCACATGCTCGTGTCAACGTCAAATAATTGTGATCGACAAAGTGTCTGGAGTCAAGCGATACCTCTAGCTAGGCGCACCGCGTGGAAATCCGTTGTTTTTGTTTCCTTCGATAAGTTTTTTCTATGGAGACTCTGCGAGCTTGTTAATGTCACAGACTCAACTACGACTGGTTCTGCTTATTCACGACGAATAATTCCACTTTACGACCGCGATATGCACAAGATGTCACTGTTTTCGGCGAAATTATATGGTTTAAGAACATAGAATAATGCGTACTCCAGCAATGATATGATAAAAGGCACCAATTAGCAATCAGAAGCCAATGTAGCTGCATCGTCCTAAAAAAAACATAAACGAGGTATTTGCCGAATTCGAACCACCTGGCGCGACACCCGAATATTTGTCGACCTCCAGTCATTGCCGAACCATGAACATTGCTACTCATCGTAAAAACTGTTTTTACTGCTTCACATCTGCTCAAGCACAAAGAGAGCCCCTGTAGCTTCACGTCGTGAAGTGGTAAATATTTTGGTCGCTCGTGAACTTTGCCGACGACCGAACAGCAATCTGAGCCCGGGAATTAGGAGAACCAATGCAATCGGGAAAACTATATTAACTGTGAAATAAAAATGTGAAATGACCCTTTATTCTCCCTGCAGCCAGGCAGAGTTCTCAGGGAGTAATGGACAGTGTTGACAAACCTAAAGCTTCTAACGACATTTAGCGTGTTTATTGGTCTGAGCAGTTAATGGTCTCGGACAGTACTGCAATTTTAGCTAGACACCGCATGTAAGAAAGGTCTAGACGCTGCAATTTAACGCGGTCCGCAGAACTGATGACGACAGCGTGCTGACGTCCGTTAAGTTTGGCATTTTTCAGCGTCAGTGACGACGGCAATACGTGAAGCAGTCATTACGAAAAAGGGCATTTCGCGGCAGGTAAACACGATCCAGCGTCGCAGGCACCCGCTGCACTAACTCCCTTCTCTCCAGTGCTATCGGAAAATGGTCCCGACCGACACACCAGTGAGAAAATGGGCTTCACCGCGTACGTTTTGCTTATGTGTTGCGAACGCTGCGCTTGCTTCCCGTACCACATTGTTCTGGGTTTCTCCAAGAAGGTCATCGTATTTCTTTGCATTCGGTCCGCAAAACGCGTAAAGCTCATATTGTGTTCAAGGTTCTTTTCTTTTCTTTCTTCATTTTTACTCCATGTGAACAAACGTGCCGCAAAGTGCTTGTCTTGCTTGAGCTGTTAACTTCCAGATCCCTACTTATGCTTCTTCGGAGACATCCTTCTTCGGAACGCATAACGATTTCAGAAGCCTATGCGAAGCATGAGATATGTTTTCGCAACGTTGATGAATTAGTGCTGTTGTACATAGTTGTGACGTAACGGTATCGTTGACGAGTGTGCTTAGGTCAAATTTAAGAAACCTTATCTGATCCGAATGCCTCATGCTTGCGGAAAGAGTCGCGTCCTCTAATACTTTTTTTTCTGCTAACCGCTGAGCACGGAGACACCACTTATTCCGCACGTGGCGTTCACGTTGACGCAGTGCGTCAGAGTATTAATATTTCTCGGAGTATTATTCTGACTGCTGTTCTGAATGTGGCTTCGCAAGTAGAAGGCGGTGCGCGAGGGAACGATGGTGGTGCGATGTATCCTATATAATTCGGCTCTCACATGTACAAACCAGTTCTACCGTATGTAGCGTTCGTAACAACTGCAAGCCAATCGCGATATTAAATATATTAGGAGCGAAATCGGCCAATAAATGGCAAACTGTTCTTGCGAGTGTAAAGCTTGGTGAATTAGGCCACCCAGGAGCGATCAAACAAGCCAAACATAGTTTTAATGCTCAGAGAAATGACGGCGTCTTTACAAGTAGCCTCTGCAAATGCAGAACTCGAGGGCTATACCATAATTTTGTTTTGGCTGTTTATCGTGTTCTTTGAAAAATTCTTCCCAGGTATCTGGCCGTTCCTGGTGCCAATTTTCGTTAAATTATATCTACACTTAAAAAAAGCAATAGCGAACAGTGCGTAAAGACGCAATTGAATATATTAACTTGTTGGACCAGCATGATGTGGCTCACAAGCTGCACCATGGCTGTCCCCTGTTACAAAATGTCAACGTTCTTGAAACCTGACGTGCTCGAAAATTCTTGCGTTTTCTAAGATTTCTTGCAGATCATCCGCGCTGCGTCGCTTATTCCATTCAGTTTTTTTTAAGATCCGAGCACCGAACGTACATGAATACACGTGGCGTAAGCCAGTAGGAATTTGAAACGCAGCTCGTCTTACTCCTTTTGCATCTCCTTTGGCGGTCACATTAGCTTAGTCGGTGCCATTCAAGGCCCCCTCGGAGCGTTTATTTTTTGTTTTTATTCCTTCCATCACCTTCTATTTCCTTAACCCTTTCCCCAGCACAGGGTAGCCGGCCGGTACTTACGCTGGCTAACCTCCCTGTGTTTTCCTCACTTTTTTTCTCCTATCTCCTTGCAACAACGCAGCACTGTTTCTCAGAACTGCACCCAACTATGTAACGTTCTACCTTCAATTTTTTTTTCTTCTCTTAATTGCATCTATGCGATTCGCGCGCAGCTCAGCCTCTCAAGTGGCCTCTTGCGAGTCGTAGCCGGCACTGCCTGCTAACATTTTCCGAGAAAGGCCAAGGTCTTGTCCACGGCAGCGGCTAGTTTCAAAGCTCAGCGTTGTGCGATCTATCCTAATCTGTCCGTCGGTAGGCGAAGGGGGGCGTATTCCGCATGGAAATTAGTTCCGCTTCAACTGCGAAGGCGGCCCTTGCGCAACCATGCGATCCAAGCGGAATCCACGCCAGAAGCCGCGCTTCGCATGGATCTCGGCCCTGTAGAAATGGATGGGCAAAGTAACGAGATGTGCGAACTCGAAGATTGAAAGTTTGTTCGCGGCCATACTTATTTACATTGCGGTCCGTCGCCGTCTCGACAGCAGGCGTCACTCACGTCCGCGCGTTTGTGACGGAAGGCTGGAGGCCTCCTTTTGTTTTTATCGAGCCAGCAGCGTGACTGCCACTGACATCTTGATGCTTGCGTAAGCTAACTTATTAAAAGGTTAACGATTTGTCTTTTTTTACTCGTTTGTGCTTGAATTTATGGCGACAGCACAGCTTGCATTCTGGCCATACTTTTTTTATACTAGGCTTTTACGGGAAATTCAAGAGATGACATGGTCTTTTGAACAACAGTAGAACGGGCTTCACGCTTTCACCGAGTAACTAGTCTGTCTAATTCAGGCCAACCTCTCAGCTTTTCATTTAAAATAAATCACTCTCTCTAAGCTGTGAGATAGAGTTATATATGCTATATTCTTTTTTTCCGCAAGCGCCAAGTGCAGCCATTGTATCCCCCGTCTGCTTTTCCTCTAACTGCAAATTAAAAACATGGTTTAGAACTTGGCTGGGGGGCTATAGTCGATTGGCTAGACTGGGTTATACTACTATATGAAAAAAAAATCGCCTATTCCAACCTCACGGCGCAAAGTGAAGCCAACGTTGTAGCGGACGTTGCATAGGACGCAGGACGCTGAACATCGCTTTTTGTTCGGTTTGTTCGTTGTCGGTAGGTGTGTTAAGATACTTCATATCGCATTCGGTGATGCACTTGACAAGAACGTTTTCGTCGCTGGTTGTTGCTTTTGTACAACTTAAAAACAAGAACCCCAAATTGAGGTTTCCAAGAGTAAAATTAGATGCAACTTAACCAATACAATGTACGAGATTAAATGCACCAGTTTTCGACAGCAAGAATAGCGATAGAGTATAGAGTAAATGCAAAAACAAGGAAAACATATTGTAGTCATTTGGCCGGGTAATTCAACTCGGCGTATATGACTGACTACATCAAGAACGTGGTGATGCAGTACGCGAATTTATTTTGACCCCCTGTGCTTATTTTACGTGCACCGTATAAGTGCGCGAGCGCTTTTGCATTCCGCACTCGTCGAAGAGTTCCTGCTGTGGCTGGGAATAGAAGTTCTACTAAATTTGCTTTCATTGAATGCTTTAGGTTGAAACCGCATTCCTGAAACCACTGAAACCAAGGAGGTTACATACTTGCAGGCTGAAAGCAACAATGCTGAACCCTGTGTATATGATGTTCAATGGGACTTCCTCATGACCAAACTCTCGCCGTAGAGAAGGCAAGTATATGCGATAAAGTCCGATTGAGAAAAAAAAGCATGTGGGTTTACACAGCTGTGACTATCGCCACGAATTTAGAGCAGCGTGGGTAGGAATGATGATTCGTAACGCTATACTTGCTGCAGCAGCGTGGGGACCGTGGGCTCGACAGCCCGCCTTATGCGAGAGAGAGAGAGAGAGAGAGAGGAAAGGGGAAGGCAGGGAGGTTAACCAGAGAAAAAAGATCCGGTTGGCTACCCTACGCTGGGGAGAGAGGGGAGGGGGAGGTAAAGTGGTAACAAAGTAGAGATAAGGAAAGGAAGGAGCATAGACACACAATGCGAAACACGTAATCCGTGAACATACCTCGAATCACATAAAAAACGCGCATAAGTTTGATTCTATCACTTGTATATTGAGCATGCGCCTTCTCGTACATTTTTTTTTATTTTGTGTCCTTTGAAAATAAAAGTTGAGAATTTGCACCGGTGCAAGTTGTTGGAAAAGTTCGCTGCAGTGTATCTCCTTTATAGCACAGCCACTGATGGCCTGTCTCTCACAGATGACTCAGCGTAGCCGAAGCCATAAGGTCATCCAGGACGTCTCTGGCACTTTCCGTCTGCTATAAGCACCGATAAGGCGCCACATAACGACCAAAGCCGAAGGCCAGAACCGAGGAGCGCACATCACAGAAGAAAGGAACGACTGATGGCCCTAGGCATTTCACCACTGAAAGGTGAAGACACGCGGAAGAAACAAGAGATGAACGCATACGTAGCTTGGAAAGAAGCCGCAGGAAGCGAGTGTGTTGAAAAGACTATAAAGAGCGACACAGAGATAGCATAGACTTGCAGACCATTCTTTCAAATTCTATTTGCCTGTAGCTGGCGGAAGAGGGCTAATTACTGGGGGAAAGAAATTAACTCTAAGCTGAATAAAACAACAAGTGTGGCAGTGACACAAAACTGAAAAGAAAGGACATCAGTACAGCTAAGAGCCTGTGTGTTGATGCCCGTGCTTCAAGTCAATTATGCTCTGTAGAAAGTGAAACTTTGTGATGACGACGAGTTCAGGGGCGCTATAACATAAAACTATTTCATTCTGACTTTATTTCAAACTCCTGGCGTCGGATTTCCCTAACTACTGCGTCGGCGGAGACTCGTGCGGCAACTCGGAGCGTCGTTTGAACAGCCCAATCACACGCTTTCTTCGTTTACGGGTCACCTTTATTTGCTTTAAAAGCAAATAGCATTGTCTATCTCGACAACTTTTTCTTATCGAATTAGCTGACAAGAGCCGAGGCGTGCGCAGAAGTGTCGGTTTCGGTGGAGCCAACGTAGCGAAGTGAAAGTATGTAACCGGACGAGGGTGGCGGTGCCAGCGTCTGCGATTGGTCCGCTTCCCCTTACTTAGCTTCCGGTGGCTGGTCGGAAATCGAGGCTGCGTGCAACGGAAGGTTAAAATTCAGCGAAATAGAATCCTCAGTGAAGCAGAGTTGGCAAAACGATCTCGTATACTTGCCGAAAGGGCTCAATGACGTTATGGTGCTAAGCAAAACAAAAAAAAATTATTACACGCATAGAAATCCATTCTCCCAGGCAGCTCAAAGTAGCCAGTGCCATAGCGATCGACTCGTATACTTTATTCCTTTCGGAACGGGGCAGTAAGTTGCCGACTATTCTAAAAAAAAATCCAGCTTTGTTCGACATGGATCTTTAGGACGTACGCGCCACTTTGATGTGAAGACTTTTAGCGTTTTTGGGACGTTGTGTGACAAACAGGCGAAGTGGGCGCGGCACGAAGGATTTTGAACAATAGCGAAGGGCTAACAGTGAAAACGGCGTAGACTAGAAAATAATTATTTTTTTGTTGTTTGGCCTAATCATGCATAATCAGTGTATGGACGTCATATCAAATGGCGAGTTCTCGCGGCTTTCCTGACGTCGCGTAACAGGCGAAGCGGGGGTGGCCCAAAATATTTTTGGCCAATCGTGGAGGGCTAGTGGCAGAAATGGAATAGAAACAGTTTGCAATAGCTTAATGTTACAGCGCCCCGGCAGTGTGGTCCAACACATTTTCTATACGTTAGCATGCTTTACTGCAAGATGACGAAAGGCACATCAAAGGGCGCTTCTCTTCATTAGACGCAACCAAACATCAGACTCTGTCTGGACTCAGTTTCAAGGGTTTATTCAAAATCTTTTGCAATACGTTCCAAATCAATGTTTCGTCTTAGCAACTGTGTTTTTTTTAATTCGTTTGCGAAGTGCAAGCATAAGGAGCACGAGTATTGGCTCACGTGGCAGCCATTGTGGCGCGCTACAATGCGCAGAAGATTTGATTACTAGCAAATTGTAAGCAATAGTAAAAATTTAGAAATCATCATACGGGTTCTTCTTGGAGGATTGTTTGCGCTAAGACTCTAAGTAGCTTAATTAATAAATGATAAAATGCGAGAGAAACAGTTCACTGACGATTACGACACGGTAGAACGGGAAATTTGAGTGCAGCTCCATACCTGTTTTCATTTCGCGATGTATTGGCTGGCGTGGATACTCTGTCTCTTGCGGCACGTTGCAAACGGGGCGAATCACGCGTGGGCGCGAATCACAGCAGCCGCCGCAGGCAGACCTCCGCTCATGCAGCGCTTTGTTTGCTTATATGGTATCGGTGAAAGCGCTCGCCGCATGCCTTATCGATGGCGTCAATGGTGAACAGATGACACGCTACTCTGGCGCCATCTTGCAGCGATCGTCGCCGCAGAACACGTCTTGCGCGGCTCTACGCTCTTATCACGCTTTTGCCATACCGTCCTCCTCCGCTTTCCTCCTCGCGCACTCTTCGCTATCCCTGTTTTTCATTCCCCGCTGCACTCCGTATTCGCTCTTTCCCACTTCGCTGTGCTCGTTCGCTCGGTTACGCCGAGGGACGCCGACGTTCAACGCAGGAACGGGCGCCTAGGAGCCGCGCTCTAAAACACGCCCGCAGAGACATCTGAAACATCGATTGAGTAAAAAGCGACACGTACAACGTCACCCACCACTACTTACGCAGGAAATTCAAGAGCACGGATATATATTTCAAAAAATAAAATGCGCGTCAAATAAAGCTTTCATATACCCGGCTGCTTTGATAAGCTTAGCTTTGCTGGCAGCCGTGTTTCAAACTACGTCACTTTTTTTCCGGGCATAAGATCACCGAATGGTATCACAAAATAAGCCTCTACCACAAACATATCGAGCAAACAATTTGACAAAGGGACTTGTCTTCGCACAGACAAGAGTAGTCCCCCAGGTAAAATGTTGGTTGTTTGTGCGTATGTTCTCGAGTGGCTTTCTCGGTGATGCTTCATTGCATACTGGCTTGGCGCTTCGCGTGAGAGCCACTTGAAGCGAGATAAAAGGGTCGGATGCGTCTGCGGTATCTAACTGCTGATGTCAAGTACGCTAGTAGCGCCCTGTCATTTGTACTTTTCAACGTTTTCAATTGCTGGGGGGAATCTTCGCATTCCTGTGCCTGCGTTCATGTGTGCCCGCGTGCTCCCGCCTGCGCGTTTGTTTGGGAATGAGTGTGTGCGTGTTTGCGTGCGTGAGCGCGCGCGGGCGCTTGTGTGTGTTTCTGTGACGCACTATTACTCGAATGACGCCAGACGCATCATTGCAGCATCGTCTGTCTCCGGCTTCTCGTTTAGTGTGTTTGATGCCTGTACAACCGGTGCACAACCGTTATTTCTCAAGTACAAGCTCCATTGAACGCACACTGCATCCGTGTAGCATTCCACGTCAAAGAAATTCTCAGACAGGTACGCTTATTGACTTCTTTCGCGGAGAAGTTTGTTATAGAGAAACGAAATGGCGCTTGGGAGGGGGGGGGGGCGCCGCACGTGGCCTCAGCGACAGTGCACGAATACGAAACCATTACCGCTTGTCCGCTTAACACCTTGTTTCTGTGCGATCAGCTGTCGGAAATACAACTGAGTTTTCGCTAATGCACTGTGCTCCAATCGCGCTGCAAACAGCGGAGTGGTAGATTGAAGACGTGTGCAGTAGTTGGCTGAAAAAAATAGTGACTGGCATATTAAGAAATGGACCTGTGTGACCAAGCTCACGGACCGCTGCTACATAAGGACAGCCTGTGTTGCCGACCCTTCGCGATGCACGACTTTCCCCGCGAATAAAAGACTTTACTCATCCGCCAGCGCTGTATCGCTACCCTCCAAAGAAAGGACCTCAACCCCAGAACGTCGGCAACAGTGATCACCGCTCGCTAAACAATGACAAAGGAAGTAGCTCCGTCTCCTGTCATAGTAAGTTTCGCTCACGTTATCTACACGCATCTACCCCTACTGGCACGCGAGCATACTCACGCCGACTCTGTAGCCAGCGTATCAAGAATAAGTGAATGGGCGCACACTAGAATATGTGCGCACTTCATACGCACAATTAATGACGGACTACTAGACAATGTGTTATTAGGCGACAGTATCGTTTGTACTTTTGGGACTTTCATCTACGTAAGTGTGGAGACATTTACCTTGTATATTGTATGTACCATGCGTTCCTTACGTCATAGTCTTCCTGTGGAAACGTTGCGTGATAAGTCCTGGTGCTTGCGAGAAAAGATTACTTGATATGTAATCTTGAACCCTGTATGATGTATGACGGAACCACCCAAGAGATAAGGAGTAGTCGGCGCTTTAAATTGTGCGCCAACATCTCCTTATATCATATCAATAAAAAAAAACACCGACAGCACATGAATGGTTGTAGCTGAATGTTTCGTGGCGGTCCACAAGAGTAAGCGAATTACTAGGGGTATTACATCTTTGGAGGGGGGGGGGGAGGCGCTACAAGGTATTGCAATGAACAGAACAGCTACGTTTCTAGCCTTGTACTCTGTAAGAAAAATATCGGAACTGAGGCACACCCACGAGCGATTAGGCACAAAAAAATCAGATAGTAACCGCATCGAGGAACATTGCTGAGTCAGAAACGTGACAAGCCACTGATTCAGATTATTTGCCAAATAAAGGACGAAGAGAAAAACACGCTGATCCTGATTCAATTCATAAGCGGCAAGTTTGGATAGCTTGGAACAGATTTTTAGCTCCGTATTTAGAACAAGCACCATATGCGCTGCTCGCGCGGTTTGGGCATGGCTTAATCAACTCCGAAAGCGCTTTTACGTGTTCTCTGAAACTGTGGCCAAAGCTTCCTGTCGTGCACCCAGTCACCGTCGGCGCTAATATACATCCACACTGGCGTCGGAGGCAACGGAGGCAGCTGAGCCAACCAATGGAAGCGTCACCACGTAATCAAACATGGCATCGCCTACAGGATCGTTTCCAAAGAGTCATATCAATTTTTTCCGCGGGCCTGAGTTCAACGCGTAACGCACGCAGCCACGGGCACACTCGCATCTACACACGCAAAAGGAGGGAGATATAGAGATTCGCGAAAACGTATATGCACGCGCGCGCTCATAACGGAGAAACAAGCAGTGTGCGACATAATTGCCGCCACAAAGGACGCACGCAAGCCACCGACATGAAAGAAAGAGTTGCCTTTTAGCGGCAATTATGTCTCAGAGCCCCAACTATGCAGCAACAAGTTCTTCATATACGCGCACGCCACGCTCGAGCATTCAGACGCATGCAAACACAGTTGCCGACTAATTACAATCGACCATGAGAGGAGATAATCGACTGCCTACTCCGGATGATTATTAGCATCCCAAAACAGCTACGGGATGGAAAGGAAAATTCAGGCACAGCGCATTCCTGATGTCTGTCCATGTAAGCGAAGCTATTCTTAGTTTTGGAGAACGGAGCAATGAAATACAACACATGGTATGTACCACGAGCAGGTCCATTTATTCATAGTTACGACGTGTCCGTCGTTTCGTATCATAATACAAGTCCGTGGATGGCAGCAGGAAGCGCGTGCGTAACGACTTCCATGTTGACAATTCCTCTGCTCAACACGTGATACATATATGTCCACCAAATCCCCACGGATGGGCATCGCGTCGTCTAACACTGGCGAGCAGTTGTAAATCGTACCTGAGATTCCTACGGCCGATAGACCCGTGCTGGTTTCCGCGCGCTTAAGTCGCTTGCTACTGTGCACATGCGTCATAAATCACGTGAGTGAGCTAAGAACACATGCAGCGTACAACCTGTAGTGAAACGCCACAGTCCGCCGGGGCTAATTAGGTACCCATGAGATTTAAGGGTGTGGAAGGGCTGCAGAATTAATGTGTGGTTCGAATTAGGCCACAATCGAAGCCGACACAAGACTGTACGTATATCTTGTGGCTATATCTGGCAGTATATTTTCTAAGTTTCTAGTATAGTTTCTAAGAATTGTGGGAGCATTGTGCAACTGCGCAGTCGACAGCGGTTGGAAATGGACAGTAATATAGGGGCGAGAGGCTAAGAAATATTCCCTTTAAAGAACAAGACAGTGGAATTGCCTACGTATATCTGGCTTCAAGGACTTCAAGATTTGATGACGAGGACTCGCGTGAAAATGTACACTAATATCCCGTCAAACATTCGGTGCAAATGGTGTACTAATACCGATGAATAGCGGAAAGTTGCGCTCGCACACAAACATCGGGTATACGTCAGCGACAGCCCCATCCTTCGATGCCGTAGGGCAGAAAATGATCTCAAAACAGCTCACAGTTGGTTGAATGTTACGCGCTGGAAGAAAGTACCGTGCAACAGGTTAGCGCCGTTCCCATTACTCCACACTCGGACGTAAAATGCTACCGCAGGTACGAATAACCGGCTTAGTGTTAAAGCACGTTAGACACTGCTCTGCTTTGTAAGGTTGTCTTAACGACGCACTTGGATGTTGGACAGCAGTGCACACTAATACGCTATGCTCCACTGTTTCTAGTGTGCCTGTGAGAAGCTTCCAATGACATAACTGCAGAAAATGTATGTCCTCAACGTCCCGGTAGTGTCCTTAGATAACGCACAAGGAAAAAACCTGAAAGCGAAACCAGTGCGGGCGGTTGATAAAGTACTGCGAACGTGCCGAGCATCGAAGAAGCTCTTCTAGGGCGAGAAATTTACAAAATCACCCAATGAAAAGCATAGCGCGTTGCCTCGACAGCGATATATATATTCAGACCGTACCGACGCGTACAAGAGCCAGCTGCCACTGGCGCCGCAAATTTCGCGCAATCCGCATAACGCGCATCTGTACTGGCTCAGTCCTTGATGCCCCAAAGGTCGAGAAAATAAAACAGAAGCAAACGAAAGCCAAGCGATCCGTTTCAGAGAAGATCGCCCCGGAGGAGGAGGAAGCGCCGATCGCAGGTTCGTCGTTAAGGGGTTGTGTAACTGGTGACGGCGTCGCCATACGCGCGCGCGGACAGCCGAATGCACTTGCCGGGTTTTTCCTTATTGTCACGTCGTCAACGTCTGCGACCGCATAGAAGCTCGTGACGCGCCTTTGCTTCGCGTCCTAAGCATCGTCTAAATGCGAAGGAGAAACAAGCAAACACGAGTTACCTTTGGCATTTTTGGATGTCGCCGCGCACGCAGACCTTATGCAATATGCGCGTGACCATTTTGAAGCATGCAACTATCCGATCGCTGCGCCGTTGGAGCAACAGGTTTCTTAAACATACAACGGCGACGCCAGATGGCATATGCACGCGCGCGGAGTGTTTTTGAGTTAAAGGAACCCTAACTTCGGAAGAAAACTGCTTTATTTACCAGGGAGCTTCGTCCCCGGTACAATGTCGAGCGTGTTCCCTTCCTGACAGCAATAAACAGGCTGCAGTCTAAACTACTTTTCGGAAATCAGTGGACTATGGCCGCGTGCGTCCGTGGCACAAAAAGCAATGAAATCGTTATTTCACTACAAGTCGACGGCTCTCTGCGACCGCTCATACATTCTATGCGCACGTTCACATGCCCACGAACTGCGCTCTCAATTATTTCTCTCTTTTCGTACCTCTATCCCCTTTGCTTATTGGAGAGTAGCAAACCGGACATGAGTCTGGTCAACCTCCCTGATTTTCTTCTGTTCTGGTTATCTCTCTCACTGTGTGTGTGTGTGTGTGTGTGTGTGTGTGTGTGTGTGTGTGTGTGTGTGTGTGTGTGTGTGTGTGTGTGTGTGTGTGTGTGTGTGTGTGTGTGTGTGTGTGTGTATGTATGTATGTATGTATGTATGTATGTATGTATGTATGTATGTATGTATGTATGTATGTATGTATGTATGTATGTATGTATGTATGTATGTATGTATGCGTGCGTGCGTGCGTGCGTGCGTGCGTGCTTACAAGGTAAGATAGAGGAGATGGGTCAAGCAAAAATTTTAGCTCAGCGACTTTTTCTACGGGACTCCAGAATCTACAACCATACTATTCCTTTTTTACGCTCTTTTTTGGAATGGCGATAATTTATTGCCTGTCACAAACGATCATCTCTAAGGACTGTAGAAGATGAATGACATCACCAGATTACAGTTAACGGCGTCTTTATTCAAATAAGCATCGGCAATATAGTTTTAGGTGCTGAAGAAATGTTTTTCTTTGGAATTTTCAGTGAGTATGGACCTTGAGGGAGAGAAACCATGCCTCGTAAAATGCCAGTTGCACCTTAAACGTGAGTAATGTGAACATGTTAATAGTACAGCGGTGCTTATTAAGAACGAAGGCATCGCAATAAACGGGACAAGACAGAGACAGACACTAGTTTGTTGATGACTTGTACCTCATCGCTTCAGAATCCCATGGCGTAAGCTCGTGGAGGTCTACCTAGCCGCCGAATTTTCTGATATCATTTAACATCAGGACAAAAATGATAAGGACATGACAAGATCATCTAACCAAATGTGAAACAACTGAAATCATTAGCGACCATGAAACGGGCATGCTCAAAGGCGTTGGGACATGCGATCGCAGAGGTGAGGTACCAATGTGCCAACGCAGCATTGTTTTTGATGCTCGATGGGGGCCGTGCACTCTCAAGTGAGGTATCGAAGAGTAAAGGCATCGAATAACTAGGTGGAAACAGCTACTAATAGACGAGCAATTTTTGTCTTTCAAGGAACATACGGCTTATTGCAAGCTCTTGGGCAGAAACCCGAAGTTTTAGGTGAAGCGCGCGGGGTTGGCAGTAGTAGAAGAAAAACGACTAAAAATGTGTGTTTCCGGCATAGGAAAGCTATTGTCCATTCGAAGAGCTGTAAAAGCAATGCGAGAATTGCAGTGGCAGATTGGATGAGACAAACAACGACGCTGTTGGCTAAGAAGGTTTCTGAAATAGGGGGCCTGTGGTCGTTTCGTGGCCGACTCCCACAGTTTAGTGACCCGGACGTGAATACTGCCACTGGAAGCGCGCCATGAAGCAAAAAGAGTCGCAAGGACTGCTGCACAGTGTGGCAGGGATTCGCCGGGAGCTCAAAGTTGAGAGAATACCACAGGATGCCAATGAAACCGGAAAAGCAACATGTATCCCTGTGATGGCGATTACACAGACGATTCTGATAAGCCTGTGACAACATTGCGTGCAGTACTATGATAGATAAGAAAATGCTCTAATTATTGCCACCTGCGATAGTACCGTTCCGCGCGGCTTTTTAACGGATTTAAGCATACGCATAACGAGACCTAGCGCCACAAGTCGCAGGCGTTAGCGTCGTCAGTTGCCCTTAGATTGTCCCTGCAATTTACAAGTTGCAGACACTTCAGATGTTCGCTCGTTTCGTGACCTGACGCAGCGAGGTCATGGTATCTTGTACCTCATTGTAAATGCTGCCAAGTTGCACAGCACCACCTCGCATTTCAAAGACTAAGAAACTTCTGCAGTGCTTGAGATAGTCCTGGCAGACATCCAAAACTTTAGAACAATCATAAAATTGTCAAGCCACATTTAACCAGCGTAACTTCAAGCACTAAGGCCGAACGAAGATTTCTTGCCTTGAATATTTAAAAGGCACTTTATAAAAACTCTTATAACTTCCTTTTGGCAAGCTTGCTTGAGCTATAAAAAAGTGTCACCTGATTGTCAGGAATACCCAGTTAACCAGGGAATCATGCTCACGAAACGCGAGCTTTAATGTTGCAACTTCGGATGCATGCAGATATGATAGGCGCCATCAAAATGTTTACATTCCGCTGGGTGAAGAAGCCCCTTCTAGCCTGGCTGAATCGTGGTTATGTGACTCGTAAAGACGGTAGCTAGGTATTCACCGAAGCGGCAATAACTGAATGTTTCGCTCGCTTGCTTCCCTGTTGTTGCGACTATTATCGACCATTCTCGATTTCATTAATACCAGTCGCAAGACCGCCCATCCACTATTTGCCAATTCTTTCACTTCCTCCACGCAGCGTACAGCAGGAAGTGCCGCTTTCGCGTGGCGACAGAAGGCATGTGGAACATAATTTCGTGACGACCAGCTTTATTTTGTAAGTATATAAATAATTGGAAGGTTTGAACTGTTGATGGTCGAAAGTCTTCGTCTCGTAGAACTTCGCGTAATAGGCCGGAATGCGTAATTACGGTCTTATGAAGCGTCGTAACCTCATCACATATTTAGCATAAAATTGTTGGTATGTCTGATCTTTAGCAGATATTCTACAGATTCCACTGCTTGATAGAATGCTGAAAACATTGCTCTGTTTAAAGAGAGGGTTGGAATGACCAAACACGTAAATACGTAATAACCGTGAAAGAATGTTTCTCAGCGTTTACATATGCTGCCAAGAAAGACGGGGACCGCCCCTGTAACGCTGCAGCGCTAGCCCAAACCAACAAAACTGGGTGGCCTGATGTATAGTTTCTATGCAGAGAGCACAGTACCATGCTGTTAACGTGCCCTCTAAGCACTTCTCACGGTGCTGTCAACTTTGGGATTTGACGTTCGAAAAGGTTACTTGATAGCAGGCGAAAGCGCAGTTTGAACAGATGGAACGTACTACTTTCTTTGTTGTTACTCGACAAATACATCCACTGATGGCCTCACTCATTACTCTTGGGCCCTGATTCTATGGCGGGATTTCGACGAGGCCGTTCATCGATTGACAGTGTCATCGACTTAGTGTCATCTGTAGAACAGCAAAAATCTTGGAAACGATTATCAGTAGCGCTCTTTCTGGACGTGAAAGGCGCTTACGACAACGTTTCCCATCAACCCATTCTAGACGCACTTTTGACACTTGAACTAGGAGGGCGAGTATATCGATGGATCAGAAACTACTTGACACAAAGGTGCTTGTTCGTACGTACGGAAGATGGTCCGACTGCCGACCACTACATATGCCGAGGAGTTCCCCAAGGTGGGGTTCTAAGCCCTATTCTTTTCAACCTCGCGCTTCTTGGGCTGGCCGAATCCCTACCGGAAACAGTGAGTGTCTCAATCTACGCCGACGATATCTGCATCTGGTCGTCAGCGGTCACTCGTCTGCAGGTTCGCGCAAGGCTGCAGAAGGCAGCAACACAGGCATCTCACTATCTTCACACACAAGGCCTTACCATCTCAACAGAAAAATGTGCGTTAGTCGCTTTTACACGAAAACCAATGTCTCGTTATCCAGTATGCATTAATGGCCAGCCTATCTCCTACAAGATAAATCATCGGTTTTTGGGTGTCATTGTGGACCGGGACCTCTCTTGGAGCCCTCATGTTGCCCACTTGAAGAAGAAGCTCACATCTATTGTTCATGTCTTCAGGTTTATCGCCGGGAAAACATGGGGATCGTCAGTGGGCTCCATGCTGCAGTTATATCGAGCACTTTTTATCGGATTGCTACGTTATAGTTCTCCCATGCTTGCTAAAACATGCAAGTCAAATCTTCGAGAACTACAGAGTGTGCAAGCACAGGCACTACGTGTTTGCCTAGGACTTCCGCGGAGCGCCTCAACAGCAGGAACCATTATATTGGCTCGAGACCATCCGATCACGACTTACATTAGCATCGACACGCTTAGGGCCCATGTTCGTCATGTTTCACGCATGCAGTCAAGCTCTCTTGCCTGCCTGCCAGAACGACGACCAAAGGCGTCCTTCTCCAACGAGGTCAGCATCCATCGTGCCTGTCTACCATCGGGCTTCACACCCTCAGCACGTTCAACCTCAGCTTTGTGGTGTTTAGAACAACCTCGAGTGCGTCTCACGGTTCCAGGTATAAGAAAGAAGACCGACCTGCCTACCTTTGCCCTGAAGCAAGCAGCTCTGGATTGTTTGAACACTTTCTACTTTGACCGAGTCCACATATATACGGATGGCTCTTCCACTCAGACCAGCTCCACCGGCGCAGTGGTTATACCATCACGATCAATTAGCGTCCAATACAAGATTTCTCACATGACAACATCGACCGGATCGGAGCTTGTTGCCCTCCGAGGTGCCGTTGATTACATTAACAACCAACCCGCTAATCGGTGGGCAATATTCTGCGACTCGAAGGCGGCCTTACAATGTCTTCTGTCATCTCTTCGTCGCGGGTCGTGTGAACAACTAGTGTCGGAGATACGAGAAGTGCACCATCATATGATAGCGAAAGGACACGACGTCGTGTTTCAGTGGCTGCCTAGCCATTGCGGTATCTCCGGCAATGACCTCGCTGACGAAGCTGCCAGGAAAGCGCACGAAGGAGCAACCCTTGTTTCTGTACCTTTATCGCGGACCGACGCAGCCCAACACCTAAGCAAGGTAGCGCACCGTATGACATTACAGAAGTGGCACACACCTGAATTCACCCAAGAACGATTGAATTCCCTCGACCCCTCTATGCAACTGCGGCTGTTACCAGGACTTCTGCGAAATGAAGAAACAATGCTGTGCCGCTTACGCTTGGGCGTCGCATTCACCAATGCATATACGTTTTTGATTGGAATGACTGATAGCGCCGACTGCAATGTCTGCGGTGCCGAGGAAACTATAGAACATCTACTGTGCTACTGCCCATCTTTTCAAAACGAAAGACATGACCTCTGCACAGCTCTCAATCAGCTCGATAGAACACCGTTCACCTTGAAGAAGATCTTGGGACCATGGCCTCGCATATCGCAGCTACAAAAGGCCACAAAAGCTCTGCTGCGATATTTGAAGGCTACTGGATTGAGTCAGCGACTATGATCCGGACTGAGTGACTGAACGATATCCCCGGTGGACTTTCTCTTCTTCTTTTAATCTTTCCGTCCCCTTTTCCCTTTCCCCAGTGTAGGGTAGCCAACCGGGCTCAGTCCTAGTTAACCTCCCTACCTTTCCTTATCATTTGCTCTCTCTCTCTCTCTCCACTCTAAGACAATATCAGCGGGTATACCCCATGGAAAGTTCTGATGCGATGTTCCATGACAGTAGCGATGTAGCCACAACGGCCACATTAGTACAGATGCCACCTTCATTTCGTTTTTCGGAGATTGTTTTAGCAAACATCTATCGCGCACGTTGGTGGTAGGTGTATAATTTCACGGTTTACGCTCGCTTTACTTACGCTGTAATCTGTAATCGCTTTACTTACGCTGTAACTGTAATCTGCAATTTTAGTACACATCCATCATATATGTTAACGTGTAGCAAGCGTCACTTACTAGGTGCGAAGATTTCTAAATTATAATATCGAGTTTGCACTCATTCCCCGTGCATTAAACAGTTCAAGCTTTCCTAGCCGTCGAACCTAGGAGACGGATACAAATTCGTGGCATTATTTCGCGCTAGCATCTTTTAATATGCTAGAAGCGATACTAGCTTAAATTTTATGCTCAACTCGCTTCATTTCCATAGGAGGTAAATCACGAATTCTGGAATGTAGAGCAATATGTTTAGCACTAAGAATTTGCTCAAAATATATTTGGCTATAGAAGTGTCTTCTCAGCTTTTTGCTATTTTTCACGCAACACGCAGACATGACAGTTTTCTTTTTTTTTTCTTTTTTGTTGCACTAGGACAAACTCCGCAACTAGCCGTTGGCCTGTCCCAAGCTGACCGCTCTCAAATGATCACTGCCAGGTAAGCGATGCAATCGCCTTCGCGTTAGTGCCACGGCAGCGCTGTAAAACGACGAAAGCATCCTGATTTCGTAGCGACAAGCCGCTATTATAGTTGTGGCTTCGGTCTTCGCGTGTCCGCAATAATTTATCTGGCCCCATGTAATCCTGCACTATGTTGTACTCTGCTTGCAAACATAGCGAGCTTAGCTCGGAGCTTCGTCCGTAACCGTTAGCACGTGAGCGAAGTGTTAGTAGATTTATGGCATACTATGCGAAAACCAGGCAATAGGGATAAGTAAATTCGTGTACTTTTGATATAAGGAATATATGATCCACAGAAATAGAATGCTGTTAACGGCGCAATGGCGCTTGCATGTAGCCGTTCCGGCTCCCCGATTTCTCACTTGTGGCACGCCATCCCATGTTTCCCGTATCCTATTTACGTGAGCCAATAAACGACTGATTGTCGTCTAGCTGTCTCGCATTTGCTTTGGTTATCACAAGATGTCAACGTACGCACTCGAAATTACGGGCTCCAACGTTCGAGACTTACGACAGTACGCACGGCTCGACAAAGACCACTGCTGTTCGCAGTCGACCAGTGAGTTCATAAATGGACGCTGGTAGATGGCACTCACGCGAATTGTATGTGGTATCCTTTCAGCTGTGGTGAGCGGGCAGCGTCAGGCGGCAAATCATCGAAGCGTTGAATAGCGGAAAGCACCGAGGGACAGTGGGATAGCGGATCGCGCACGTCTTTCTGTGTGCTGCGGTGGCGCCGGCACTTTCTCAAATGAGTTTGAGGAAAGAGTGAGAGAAAAAAAAGTGAGTGGTGTCGCGAATGCGTGCGACTTCTTCGGCGGTGCCATGACGTCATAACCGGTTGGGGCTGGCCGCCCTAGCAGGATGCCCAGGAGGCAGCCTTGAGAAAGAGATGATCTTTTGTTATGGAGTCCACGCGCGTCCGAACGACTCTGTGCCTACCGGTTCGCCAAGCGCGTAGAAGTGTGCGCATGCAGCCCTTGCGCTCGACGACGATCGCATTTCGAAGCGACAGCGCATACAATTATGCGCGCCTTCGAACTGCATTGGAGCAACCACGTGCAGCGACAATAAACGTCTTCGGGGACGTGGAAGCGTCCTAGTGTTTGCATAACATTTTGTTTTGTTTTGATCGCTGTAGCAAGCTGTAGAACCACACCATTTTCATACAGGGGATACAGCACGACGGCATCCTTCGGTTTCTGTGTAGCTTCTTCATAATCAACGACGCCACTCCATTCCTGCTTCGTTGCTATCATCAGTGTCATTGTTATCAACCGCCCTATCGCGCTTGATGCAGATGAAGCCTCTCTCGGATGTACGGCACCACGCCAGCTCAGTTGTCGGAGTCGTCCACACTTTGCCACCGGCCATATCATGTTGGATAATCTGAAGCAAATTCACAAAGCTTTTCGTTCGTTAACTACTTTTTTGCCATTGGCCACCCGCCTTCTCTAATGATAACCCGGCCTCATGATGGTCTAGCAGCTACTCTTATAGACAGCTTTAACGTAAAAACAAATTTGTGGACACTGGCCCTGGTTATCCTCAGAGCATTGATGCAAACCCCTATAGGGTTCGCTCAGCTCTTGCGAAGCTGACCACCCGATAAAGGTGTGACCTCATAGGATCATCCTGTTCCATGGAATTATTGAGGTGTAAGCTTTGAGAGAGACAGTTGCGGCTTCCGAGGCAGGGGATTCCCCCCACTGCGGTAATCATCGGGACCAAAATGAAACATGGATCGTGGAACAAGCACGATCAAAAACGAAACTGACGCTCAAGTGCGATAAATTTTATCCCGGCGGTAATGGACATAAACTGTCAAGTTACGTAACAAAGCACGGTGGATTGCTCAGGGAACCACACATATCCGGCTAAATCACGCTTATTCGCACTTAAATTTCCTTCAGACAAAACAATTGGCAGTGGGCGTTGTATGGTACGATCTTGAATTTTCTGTTTATTTATGTACTATACTACCGTTAACTATTATAACGATATACTGTTTGTCTGTGGACTTACGAATTTAGTACTTAAGTTTCTCTTGATGCGCTTCCCGGACACATTTTTTGACATATTAGGCACACCATCTGCCGCGACTATTCAAACTAATGAAAAACTTTACATTTTTTTTCAGTCATATCTGTTTTAGTTTTAAAATGAGCACAGACGTTAACGGGCTCTCATGACTGCTTTTAAAGCTTTGTTTTAATAATGAGCGTACGCTCCGAAAAGTCCCGGGTTTGCGAACAGATTAGAGTTGAATTCACAATGCTTTTAGCTTGTACGTGATCGTTGCCATTCACTGGCAGCCGTCGCTAATGGAATGTCAAACATCAGGATTGGATCGAATTCGTTCTCGCGAAAAATTCTCCCGTAAGAGCTTTCTGCGAATACGGGTCCTGCTTAGCTGTTCCTAATGCTCCATTTCTGCTTTTATTAACGCCCTTTGTTGGGTAGCGAATCGGACTCGTGTCTGGTTGGCCGTTTACCTTTTCTCTTCTCTGTTCTTAATAAAGCCTACTTTGTTATGTACAATGCAGTGACCGAAACTTGCTAGCGTTCTGAGTGATGCGAAGATTGCTTCATATCAATTGTGAAAAAGGATGTTGACTAATTAAAAAAAAAAGAATACTTGAAACTATTAGACATTCCAGTGGATTCGCTTCTTGCACCGTTCAATTAGTATTTCATATATACGTGTGTGTATGACTGTATGTGCTGTTAAGAGTTTATCACTATACATACGATAATCATCACCCGGCACCTGGAGTAGCATGTCAGGCGAACAGCCAAGCTGACATCTCCAGCATATCATTAAAATTTGTTTCTCTCTCTCTCTCCCTCAAAATTTTCATTTTCTTTTTCTCCTATGTATTTGTCGTCGGGAACTGCCAATGCCACGCACCAAGCTCCTCGACATGACTAAAACGACGACAGCGATTCTGCACGTCGCCAATGAACGTAAACATTAGACGCAACTTGAAAACGACCCCTGGAAGTGGAATTTTCTCTGTCAGAGCCTGCACCTTGTCTTGGAGAGAAATAGAGAATAATTAAAGGCGAAAGGCAAGGGAGGTTAACCGGAAGGCAAGCATCCAATTCCTTGTAGTTTCTTGGATGAACACCCTGTTGTCTTAGAGAGCGCTGCTCTATACACAAGAGAATCGCTTTTGCTCACAAGCATGATCATTGAGCTGGCATATCTGTTCAGTGCATTTTGATCGGTCGAGGACGTTTTAATATTTCAAGTTTTAGGTAGGCTAAACTGATAAGCCAGGCAAAAGAAAGGTACGCTGATAGTACGCGGGGAGCGAGCATAATAACGCGAACCAAGGGGGAATTGTCTTGGGTGAAGCAAAGCTACATTTCCCGGTCAAATAAAACGAATCGTTTATCGCCACAATTAGCTACACCTGCATGATACGCAGCATGTCATACCGGGCTGTATGCCGGGCTGTATGTCATACCACTTATCGCAGTACGTTTGTTTTTCGCTTTGCGTTTTTCTGCAACTGAACATGCGTGATTGTTACTAATTGACGCTGTTGTTTTGTTTCTTTTTGTTTGGTATGTACAGACTTTCTTCTACTTCTTTTGTTTATGTTGTTTGTATATAACTGCCGCCACAATAATGGCTTCTTGGTGCATATAGTGGTCTTAGTAAATAAATAAATATGAAGCAGAATTAAGACAGTGAAGCCGATGAAGACAGTGAAGAATGACCTAATTTCCTAACTGAATCATTGGAAGGAGATATAAGGGCTAAAATTTAGGAGAAACGGATATTGTAATGATCGGAGTCGGACATGAAGTAGACGGTAGCTTGCCCATGCCGTCGTCCAACTTACCCACGCTCAGGACGTTGTTGAAGGGAGAGACTTGTTCTCATGGAGAACGAGGAATATGTTATTTATTTACAGTGTCTACATGAGAACGTTACAGTTGATCGGTCTAACATGACTGAAAGAGGAATGCACACTGAGGAGCCGCCAACGGCTCCTTAAATACACTCTGTCCTCCCTAGATCCCTAGGTGAGGGAAAACGGCAGTTCACCGTCGACCACTTTGGAGCGTCCAGTCATCGTAGCCGACCCGCCTTCGAGGGGGAGGGTTTACACACACACTTCCACACAGGCTTCACTAACCACATCGAGGTGAATGGGTCCTCGCAGACACGGTGCTACCCCGAGCAGGCACCTCTCTATCCCAGAGTCGACTCCGCCGTCAGTGGCCGCCGCGTCTGTCCATTGACTGACGACTTCTAAGCTGCATGAGACGGCACCGCAAAATATCTTCCAGGAGCTCCCCTGCTCCAAACAGACCGCGCCGGGGACGGCGTACATACTAACAATACTTGCTCCGCCGCCCGCCCCTAGACATGTAGCGCCGTCGGGCTGGGGACTGACGTATTGTTGTTCTTTCAAGAGGAGTCGCCGCCGCAGACATGGTGGCGCCGATGTCCTGTTGACTCGGCGCATCGTTGTTTTCACAAAGTGAGTCACCGCAGCGGGCCAGGCAGATTTCGTCCTTTCAAAGCGAGTCGTCGCAGCAGACAGGGTGGCGCCTTTCCGACGGTCGCGTCCCCGAAGATCGCCAGCCTACGCAGGTCCAACGTAACAATATCCAGTTTAGAATGTCTCGCTCAACCCGTTAGGCAAATATTATATATATATATATATATATATATATATATAGCCAGGTGGCTCATAACGATAGCACGATGGGGAGCGCTGCCACCGGCGTTGCAGGTAACGCACCTCAATCGTGCACGACGTGAGACTGACAGAAAGCCGCCAGCCTTTGCAGCTTGAAGTGCATTGCCGTTCCGCTCGGATAACTGTAAGCACCACGTTGGGCTTTATGCGGACGCATATGCTCAGTAGGAAAGCTAGTGTTTAGGCACACAAACGCTCATGCCACCCGCAATGGGAGGTGCAAGGTTGCCCTGGTTCCGCTGCAGACCCCACTGGGCGGAGCACGAGGGTGCGTCTGCTTGGCCTGGTCGTTTTATCAACCGAACACACTGCGCGCCTTTTGCGTCTATGGAGACCAAACCATCGTCGTACCCACGCGTCGTCAATAGCCGGATAACACAGCGACAGCACTGACGGTGCGAACGTGCCTCGTGTGTCCATATAGTCGCTGTCGTAATAAAAACAGCAACACCGGTTTCAAACGTACACTTCTGATCGCGATCGGCGCCGATCAGGATTAAGCTAGATGCGGATCCACCTGCTGCTACACGGTCACTGTAAGATCGTGATCGCGATCCGACGATCGCGATCGTGGGATCGCGGATCGCCGCCATGTTTCTTGATCGCGACTGTTGGCTCACTTCTGCGCTCTGTAGCGCAATATTCTGAAAACGCTGAAAACAAGAATGCAAGGCAGCTGAATGAAAAAAAATGAATTAATATGCAAGATAATATCAAGCTCTTCATATCAAGATCAACTACGGGCTGTCCAGAGGGTCCACAATGACGCCATAAGGCTCGGCCTGGCGGTGCCGACGTGGACGCGGCCCGCTTCGGTCTGAAAAGACCGGGCTTCAGGACACTAATAAAGTTTTGTAAATGAATGAATGAATGAATGAATATGCTTTTTATCAGCAACTGTAAAAGTGAAATACTAATAGCTGTAAAATTTAAATATTGTCCAAATTGTCCAAACAGAGAACTTGCAAAGCGCAGTACGTGCATTGCATGCCCCTTGGTGCACTTGATCTGACCCAAACTCATATCGGATCGTTGGACCTTGTATTAGCGACCATTGTTAATAGCGATCGAGCAATTTGATGCGGATCGGCCCCGACTGCGATCAGAAGTGTGCGTGTGACACCAGCATAAGAGCGAGCGAGAGATGAGGCGGTGTGAGAGAGAGACTATGTATAATGACGCAGTTGGAATTTTTCAGCTGTGTTGCGAAACGTGTCTGAGGCGGATAGCCAAGCACGAGAGAATCCAAGCGAGCCAACTACTACGTTCTACCAGAGTTTTCTATAAAGTATTGAAAGACCCTGGCAATGCTCTCGGCGAATATGTCATTTCTTTTCTTTTTTTCTTTGGACTCGCGCGTAAAATCCCAGTCTTAGTAGTAACTACACTGTTGCTCCCTGTCTGCTCCAAATGTTTCCAATACTGTTCCCGCTCGATTTTTGCATTGCTAATATGCACCAGCGACGCGACGGGAGTAAAAGTGACTTCACATTTGCTATAGCGGCTATCATAACGAGAACGTCCAGTCACCATCGCAGACGCCAAGGAATGCAGCTATTCTTGCCTGTGCAACACCGGACATCGCCGCGAGCTGTAGATGCATGGAGCGTCCGCTCAGCTTTCAGGCCCGTGAAGCAATAGGAATTCATTCTCTCGAAGTGCTTCGATCTTGAACCGGAACTTTCTCTCCTGCATTAGAATACGCCGGTCTAATGCAGCGCAAGAGAAACCACGAGTGCGCCGGTATTCCGTCGCGAAGATGTATATCTATTAGGGGAGCACACTCTGATGACAAATGCACAAAATTTACATATATCTATATTGTACTATATATATATATATATATATATATATATATATATATATATATATATATATATATATATATATATATATATATATATTGTGGTTTCTCTCAATAAAGTTAGATCTGCGTCTCCCTTTGGCATATAGTCGAAATTCTCGGCCCATGCGCTGTCAGTCCTCCTTCTGTGTGATTGTCCTCGTTTCAGTGCGCAAAGAGAATCGCTCACCACACATCCTCTGCGGAAAACAGTTATTGAACCTCAGTGACAGTTGACATTGGCCCGAGTTGCTGTAGAAACAGTGCGTGTGCGTGCGTGCGTGCGTGTATGTATGTATGTATGTATGTATGTATGTATGTATGTATGTATGTATGTATGTATGTATGTATGTATGTATGTATGTATGTATGTATGTATGTATGTATGTATGTATGTATGTATGTATGTATGTATGTATGTATGTATGTATGTATGTATGTATGTATGTATGTATGTATGTATGTATGTATGTATGTATGTATGTATGTATGTATGTATGAGCCAGCCGCATCTTCGTCATTTGCTTAATATATGGCTTGAGTATGACGAGAAGTACACTTAGCTGAGCATTTTTGTGAAAGCAGAGTAGCATATTTTAACCTGGTCGATTGTATGCTTTATTTTTTGTAGGGGTTCTGTTTTTAATGCATGGTGCCTTTATAATATGTCAGCGTCTATGTATCAGACCTCAAGGAGACATCCTGTCATTCCTAGGATCGTTCCAGGCTTGTTTGTTTAACTAATATTTCTAGTGTCGTGCTCGTGTGAATATTTTTAATCGAAATGATAAATAGGAGAGGTTGGCGCTTTTATTGCGGCACCGGCTACTCGTTCTCACTTAGCGAAGGAAACAAATATGCGCCAAAAGAGTAAATAGTGTCACACAATATGGTATTCAGTAGAACATCAAAAGTATGAACACAATACAACCCAACAGCACATGAATTGCAAAGTTCTGTGCATGAATTCAGTACACATGTGCATATGTAGCATATATAAAATGAAATATTTTGACTGGCCAAATCCCAGAATACAAGTCATCACGCTGCGAAACTCATAACAGAAGTAAATACACATAGCGTAAAAGACGGGATCACCTCATAAACCAATTCTGAACACAGAACATTTATATCACACAATTAGCTTATTAGGATAAACCGAAATTTCGTATTTTCCCACAACGCTTGTGTCTTCGAAAAACTTTTTCAAAGCAAGAAGTTATCTTTTCTGAAGGCCCACTATTGGCCATGAACCTATACCTTTTCTAGTGTGACTGGTCTTCTATCTTAATTTAACAAATTTGCTTGGAATACTCTTCGTGGTGAATCATACTTTGTGCACTCGAGGAGGAGATGATGCACATATATTACCCGCCGTGGTTGTTCAGTGGCTATGGTGTTGGGCTGCTGAGAACGAGCTTCGCGAAGACAGCATCGAAGTCAAAAACGATGCAGGCTACTTCCCTGTTCAAACAAGATGGCGGCTGAGCAGGACGTTTGGAAAGCCGACAGGAAGGTTGCCTGCGCACAGAAAACACCCGCCGTGGTTGCTCAGTGGCTATGGTGTTGGGCTGCTGAGAACGAGGTCGCGGGATCGAATCCCGGCCACGGCGGCCGCATTTAGATGGGGGCCAAATGCGAAAACACCCGTGTACTTAGATTTAGGTGCACGTTAAAGAACCCCAGGTGGTCAAAATTTCCGGAGTCCTCCACTATGGCATGCCTCATAATCAGACAGTGGTTTTGGCACGTAAAACCCCCCATAATTTAATTTTTTTTATGATGCACATATTAGTATGGATGGCCGTAATAACACATTTGACAAGAGGCATGTCTTATACTGTATAAAAAGTGTCACGTAAACGAAGTACCAAGCCGCCGGCGGTGCACTAATGTTTCGAACTTTACCGCAATAGCGTGAAGGGTCCCGTGTCGCAGAAAATCCAGCGTCGGCCATCCCGCGTCGCCTTTCGTCTCGGCAAAAATCATTCCAAACTATGCAAGCCCAACCACGTAGGCCTTCCGTGTAGCGCAAAGAAGTTACTGAACTAATTGAATTTCTCAAAAGTAAAATGCGTCAGAGAAATCGTACAATACAACTTACACACAACCTACAGACATGAAACGTCTGATTTTAACTTGAATATACGAGAAAACATAATTATTACGCGGAAACTCAAACAAACCCCTTTTGCAGCGTTTCTACCATACATAGACCGCCCATGGCGCCCGCAAATCTTGGAGGCCACGAGGAGGCGCGCCCGGTTCCTTGCAACACCTCCGGATTGCGCTCGCCTCTGCCGCCTCGCGGCCCAAGCAAGAGGCCCCGTTTCTACCAGAAAGCTCGTCTTCTTGCATAGCGTTCGGCGCCAGCGTTTCCCGGTAAGCATTACGGTTATTTAAGCTACAGTTGCCGGGAGGCATGAGAAGCAGTCCGAGATCTTTGAATGCTATCGCGTTCCATTTTTAAAGGCGAAGGTTAACCATCCTCCAAATTTTTCTGTTTTCTCTAAGATTTGACGGAACTGATAGGTTTATACAGGGGTCTATAAAGTATAACTCCGAGCTCTTAGACTGCTGATCAAACCATGTAGTTTTGCTGGGACGACAGGATATCTATAAATACTTGTTGCTGGGCTAGTTGACTTATCTTGTTCAGCGAAGTTAAGACGCAACGAAGGGCGGAAAAAAGGCTTTAGGACAGGAAAGAGCGTCACTTGCAACTAGTTTATTGAAAGCGGACTGGGTGACATTTGTAGGAGAAGCTGGCCATGTGCCCACGTATGCTTGCGCACAATATTCAAACAAAGCTTGCATCGTTATGAAATCGTACAGTGCAGAGAATGTCGTTCACTTCTGCGCAAAGCCACAGACGTATCGCTGACACAGGCGTCACGTTTCATGTTGATCAAATAGGCCTCCATTAATTCCCGCGCGAAGGAATATTCGTTTTTACGGTTTAAGAATGCGGATATGGAAAAGATCTGGTTCGCACGCGCAGGAATCGCAGTGCATAGGCAAATGTGCATTAATCTTATTCTCGACAGGCAGCTCGTGTTCCCTTACCCTATCGTTGATGCAACAGCCTGTCTGGCCGATATATAACCAGTCGCACTTAAGTGGAATTTCGTACACCACAACGATCGCGCAAGTCACATACGGCGTTGTGTGGTTTTTGTCACAAAGGGTAAACTTCAGCAGGTCTGAGATGCGTGGGCAGAGGCCAGCAAGCTTCCGTGGAGCCGTAAAACAATAAGTACTTGGTAATAGCTCTCGCTCACGCCGACGCCGACGGAGTTTTGCGTAATGGGGCATATAACGCTTTCGCATTAAGAAAATGTACAAAAAATTCTCAAAGTAGAGAGAAGGCGAATTATTGTCCCAAAAGATAAATGCAGGAATAAGAACATGAAATTTTAAGTCGTGGTGGAGATATGATTGGTGCATACAGTGCATACAGTATAATCGAAAATCGTTTTCAGATGTCCGGCACGGACCTGAAATATGATAACGGTGATTATTAATGCTAAAGCTGTTTTATGCTCCTACCTTGCAAACAAAAAACTAAAAATGAAATCTCGAGAATTGCTCATCGCCGCTTCAAGTTATCTGCTTTTACTCATTTATGTATCTACCCCCATCTTGAAATCTTGAAAACCTCTTCTGCCTGTAAAATATTGTAAACAGGATTCTCACGGCGGTGAAACACAGGCACTAAGTGCAGAACGCTACGTTGCGTCGCCAGTGTAGCGAACTTGTTTCATACAATACTAGTGTCCAAGGTGAATTATTAAGGCGCCAGCTTTAACCCGATGGTCAGGAAAACGCGGCGTGCAGTACAGAAAGTCATGTGAGCTCACCTCGTGCAGACACATGCACGTGCCACTGCTCTCGCGTTCGTCGTCTTCTTCCACAGCTGGCTCCGATGCCGCTCATCATGCTAAAAAAGCAAAGTTAATGAAGATAGAGTTAATTCAGGCACTCGAATCCCCGACTTTCGCTGGGAATCAAACCCTCGAGCTTATGTGGAAGTCGAACCCATGACCTTTGGTGTTAAGGCTAAGTTAATTAAGGCGCAGTTAATTAATACAGTGTAGATTAAGGCACTCGAACCCAGGGCCATTGGTGGGAGTCGAACCCATAATCTTTGGTGTTAATCAGGACGAAATTAAGGAACAGTTTATTAAGGTAGCGTCAATAAATGCACTCGAACCCACCGCTGTTGGTGGGAAAGAGCAAGTAATAAGAAGTAACAACGCATTCGAATGAGAATGTCAACTAATTTAATGGATGTCTCTTGACTGTCTAAATGCTAAAGTCACTGTCACTTCTTGAGGACTAAACACAGCTATCTGTTATTTTACGTTTATGTGGTTCGTCACAATCATACTGCTCCAGCTGTTTCTTTCTTGCAACACGGTATCTCCAGTGCCTTAGAAATTAAATACCAGTCGCGGAACACCAGATGTGATGCTACAGTTTCACAGCTATTGCCATGGACAACGGGGCAGCACTGTTCTTAAAGTTCAGCTCTTAGGCGCCCGTTCCTGCACTGAGCGTAACAGGCGTAACCATGCGAACGAGCTCAACTCAGGATGAAATAGCGGACGCGGAGCGCGGAGTAGGGTGAAAGACGGCGAAAGCGGATAAGGAGGGGATGGCGAAAGCGTAGGGGGAAAAAGGAGAGCGTAGTGGCGCGCAAGACGGGCTCTGCGGTGATGACCTCGACGACAACGCGCCAGAGTAGCGCGCCGTCGTCTGTTCAGCGATGACGCCATCGATAAGGCGTGCGGCAAGCGCGTCCATCGATTTCATATATGGAAACAAAGCGCTGCATGAGCGGTGGTCTGTCTGCGGTGAACGCTGTGAATTGCGCCCACGCGTCACCCACGCGCGGCCTCTCACGATCTCACTACTAGCGAGAAAGTCGCGCCACACTTCTCTCCGTTAGCAACGTGACGCACGAGACAGATTGTCCGCGCCAGCCACGCTACTCAGAGCGTTCTCTGCCTGATATAAACCACCCAACCGTATAATCATAATAGGAAATATTGTCGTGCATACTTCTTCCACGTGTAGCGCTGCGCTCAAATTTCACTATAGAGAGTATCGTAATCGTCGGTGAACTTTTTTGGTTCTTTTTGTATGTTGTGTGTTGTTTACGAGCTGATAATCATTTTTAAAGCGAAGCTTTTCCTGCCTCCCATCCAGTGGCTTTGCCTGGATGAGGAGGTCGGTCGCTGGTCGGGTTGCCGCCGATTCCTCCTCACTTTGAAAAAAAAAAAGAAAGCGAATTAACGGCGGCGAGAAATAAGAAAAGAAGAAAGACGCGACAATGTAAGAGCTGTCGCATCTCGCAGCATGGGTGCGCCAGGGCACATGCGCTCATGCCAGTTTCCTTTACGCCAAGGACGCAGAAATGGAAAGATTTATAGCATTTCATTAACTCCTTCACGAAGGCTTCGCTGCACATCGATTTCAAAATGCGCGCTGGATTTGCATAATCTTTTTTCTCCGAACTCGCTGGTTGTATTCTAGAATTGCAGTTTACAGAGCGCAGCTGAATGCCTCAACGCATTCCGAAGAGATTAACCCTTGTCTGGCTGGTAAGACAACGGCGATATATGGGTTTGGCAGCTATATTGTTTCGGTGCATTTGTCAAACTTACAACATTTCAGCAACGACAACAAAAAATGAACTACAGGGCAGCAAATAAAACTCGACTTCGCTTTCTGATAGAAGTGCCGCTTGCGCATTGATGAAATGTCCCAATGACATCGCTCTGAGCGCTTCTAAGATCTTTCACTCAGTATTTGCCTTGGCGCGGCTCCCTACTTCGGCGTTTTCAGATGGTAATCACCATTAAAAGCCGGATTTCCCGAGCAAGTGATCTTGTTGATAAAATAATTTGGTTTCGTTCTTATTCATATTCCTTCATGCGCCGACGTTCATTTTGGAGCAACAGGAAAATTGCGTATACAGTTAGCCGGTTTGCAGTGAACAATTATTTTTCGCGTCATTAGCAGTGTGCATATGCGGGCTCACTATTTCTCTGTCTTGCTGGTCGTTTAAATCTGGCGACCACACTCCACTGGCTGTTTAGCTTTTGCGCAGTTGCAGGAGGCAACTTGTACTATGTACTTCGCACCTACTTTCTTTATAATCATACATCAAACTTTTTTTTTTCTTTTAGCTTATCGAATTTTTAAATATCGCCTGAGGGATCATATAACAAATTTACTCCTTCAGCTGAAATAGTAGAAGAGGTGGACATCAATATGTATGAGTGATAAATTATCAAAAGTTTATTAATAAACTTTCAAACTAGTTACTGTGGGGCGCATATTGCAATTTGCGAATTGAAGTCGTTGAGTTTTCAAGGCACATTTACATGAAGCAAATTTGAATCTAGCACCAGTTCTGAGATAAGCGCCGTCAAACTTTCGGTGAAAATTCATTGTTGTTTCATTTGGATTTTCTTTAAAAAACACGCTTTTATGCACTGAAGTATAATTTTTCGCAAATAGTCGAACGTACATTTAGATTTCTCGTGAAAGTTCTGTCCACTTTTTAGACTAATCCAAGCCCAGCGAGAAGAAAATTCTGCCACATATACCAAAGGCGACCTCTAAAAATTCTCTCCCCCAACAACAGGAACAACAATTACTAACACCACTACGGTGACGACGATGGCTACAACGAGAGGGACACCCATATACACAAGGTATGCGCCAAGAATGTATGGACTGGCCTATTTCGTGCATTTCTTCCCGTCTTTATTGGCACTTATGAGTTTTTCCTCATAAACCAGTTGTTAGGCGTCTTCGAAAAAAGACGATAGGACCTCGAAAAGTACTGATTTTCGTTGCTAGGATTCCCGCCATGTTGGAAATTCCGCGACACGGGGAACGGGAATCACAGCCACGAAGAGCACGCCTGTTGGTGGGCGCAGGAAAGCGCAGCCTCTTAAATCCATTATGCCTGCATGACCGCACCGGCCGCACAATGCGATAAAATCGAAGATCGGCTTGACCTAGAACAAGTCCTTTTCCTCTTGCAGGAGCAGGCCGTTATTTTTTTATTAGTGGAATACGACGGGTCGTGAGACGGATTATCGTGCTCTTTTCATTTTGATTAAAATAATTGCACTTATTCGATTCCAACCGCGTGTGTTGACTCAGTTATTTATTTATTTATTTACTTGCTTTCAATGCCATTGGGGCATTACAGAGAGAAGTGATGTCACAAGTTCAAAGTAGCAGTTTTGAATGATGCATCCTCAGGGGTGCTAGCGATGGAGGCGGGGATTCCATTAGGATGATGTATTCGGCACGTAGGAGTGGAAGTAAGTGTTGGTCCTGTGTTAGAACGTGTTGGTCCTCTGTGGAAGTACGTGTTACACATGGTCCTGTGTAACGTCGGTCAAATAGCTCGGTGGGTCCTAACCTTATACAACTACTCGTGACGCAACAAATCGGTTCCTCCCTCCTGTAAGTGAAGCCGCCTCGTTCCTTTGCTCTAATTAGGTAAACCTCCCCTCGACCTGGCCTCCTGTCGCCCCATAGCACTTGCCAGCTGTTTTGAAAACGTGATGGAGAGGATGGGCACTGACTCGCCTGGAGTGGTACCTACCTGGAGCATAACAAGATATACCTTGATGCCATGATCGGATTTCGGAGTGGACGGTCCTCGATAGATAAACTGATTGGCCTTGTCTCGTCTGCACAGCAATAAAAAAGCCTAAAGGGATTATCTTCGGCGATGTAATTGGACGTGAAAGGCTCATACGGCAATGTATCGTATGAAGCTTTGCTGGGTGCCTTGGAGAATATTGGATTGAGAGCCATGTCTACTAATGGATTTACAGTTATTTGAAGGGCAGAAGCTTCTTTGTACAAACAGAAGCTAGTGCAACAACGCACCATTGTTCTTGTCGCGGTGTGCCTCAAGGCGGAGTCCTGGGCCCCACTCTCTTTAACCTTGCGGCTCATCGACCTTGTACTTCCACGGTCCGTGTATCTGTCAATCTACGCAGACGGCATCTGCATCTGGGCATCAGGGGTGACGTGTCTACACTTACGTGCCAGGCTTCAGAGAGCGGCTACGCTGATGTCAAACTGCCTTCAATGACGTTGACTAGAGCTGTCATCTGAGAAGTGCTCGCTGGTTGCCTTCACGTGCAAGGCAATGGGCCCATATGTCATTAAAATCTGTAAAGAGCTATTAGTTATGAGAAGACCCACCGCTTTCTAGAAGTAATAATAGATCGCGACCTTTCCTGGAGCCCTCATCTTGCCCACATGGAGAAGAAACTCATCATGATCATCAACTCACCACATGCTAAGATTTCTTACGGGAAAATTATGGGGTGCATCTGTACGAGCGATGCTTCAACATTATACTGTACTCTTCCTCCGGTTCATGCGCTACAGCTTACCTGTGCTGGGCAGGATCCGAAAAACAAACGTACACGTCCTCCGGTCGATTCAAGCTCAAGCACTGATAATATGCCTTGGCCTTCCGAAGTGTGCATCTTCAGCAGCGACTGTCATCGCCGCTCGTCATCGCCCAATCACAACGCATATTCGCGCCGATGCCTTAAGAATGCACTTCGGGCATTTCAACCTGTTTCTGTCACACCACCTCGCCTTACTTCCTGCTTCTAGGCCACACTCTGCGTTCAGCGATATTATTGCTTCGGATCGTTCAGTGCTTCCCTCGACCTTCCCGTCTGCAGCTGGACCAACATTACCGTTGTGGTACCTGCATCCCCTCGAAGCACTCCTAACCGTTCCTGAAATCCAAAAGAAATCACAATCGTCATTTTTAGCCCTACAACAAGCCACACTACATATCCAGTATGAGAAACACAAAGGACGTCTTCACATTTACGCGGATGGTTCAGTTTCTTCTGTAAGCTCAGCAGGAGCAGTGGTTATTGCCGCGAAGTCCATCACCATAAAATTCAAGACATCGCATTTTACATCATCGACAGCTGCAGAACCCGCCGCCATCCTTGCTGCTCCACATCATCATCATCATCATCATCAGCCTGGTTACGCCCACTGCAGGGCAAAGGACTCTCCCATACTTCTCCAACAACCCCGGTCATGTACTACTTGTGGCCATGCCGTCCCTGCAAACTTCTTAATCTCATCCGCCCACCTAACTTTCTGCCGCCCCCTGCTACGCTTCCCTTCCCTTGGGATCCAGTCCGTAACCCTTAATGACCATCGGTTATCTTCCCTCCTCATTACATGTCCTGCCCATGCCCATTTCTTTTTCTTGATTTCAACTAAGATGTCATTAACTCGCGTTTGTTCCCTCACCCAATCTGCTCTTTTCTTATCCCTTAACGTTACACCTATCATTCTTCTTTCCATAGCTCGTTGTGTCGTCCTCAATTTGAGTAGAACCCTTTTCGTAAGCCTCCAGGTTTCTGCCCCGTAGGTGAGTACTGGTAAGACACAGCTATTATATACTTTTCTCTTGAGGGATAACGGCAACCTGCTGTTCATGATTTGGGACTGCCTGCCAAACGCACTCCAGCCCATTCTTATTATTCTGATTATTTCCGTCTCATGATCCGGATCCGCGATCACTACCTGTCCTAAGTAGATGTATTCCCTTACCACTCCCAGTGCCTCGCTACCTATCGTAAACTACTGTTCTCTTCCGAGAGTATTAAACATGACTTTAGTTTTCTGCATGTTAATTTTTAGACCCACTCTTCTGCTTTGCCTCTCCAGGTCAGTGAGCATGCATTGCAATTGGTCCCCTGAGTTACTAAGCAAGGCAATATCATCAGCGAATCGCAAGTTAATAAGGTATTCTCCATTAACTTTTATCCCCAATTCTTCCCAATCCAGGTCTCTGAATACCTCCTGTAAACACGCTGTGAATAGCATTGGAGATATCGTATCTCCCTGCCTGACGCCTTTCTTTATTGGGATTTTGTTGCTTGCTTTATGGAGGACTACGGTGGCTGTGGAGCCGCTATAGATATCTTCCAGTATTTTTACATATGGCTCATCTACACCCTGATTCCGTAATGCCTCCATGACTGCTGAGGTTTCGACTGAATCAAACGCTTTCTCGTAATCAATGAAAGCTATATATAAGGGTTGGTTATATTCTGCACATTTCTCTATCACTTGATTGATAGTGTGAATATGGTCTATTGTTGAGTAGCCTTTACGGAATCCTGCCTGGTCCTTTGGTTGACAGAAGTCTAAGGTGTTCCTGATTCTATTTGCAATTACCTTAGTAAATAGTTTGTAAGCAACGGACAGTAAGCTGATCGGTCTATAATTTTTCAAGTCTTTGGCGTCCCCTTTCTTATGGATTACGATTATGTTAGCGATCTTCCAAGATTCCGGTACGCTCGAGGTCATGAGGCATTGCGTATACAGGGTGGCCAGTTTCTCTAGAACAATCTGTCCACCATCCTTCAACAAATCTGCTGTTACCTGATCCTCCCCAGCTGCCTTCCCCCTTTGCATATCTCCTAAGGCTTTCATTACTTCTTCCGGCGTTACCTTCGGGATTTCGAATTCCTCTAGACTATTTTCTCTTCCATTATCGTCGTGGGTGCCACTGGTACTGTATAAATCTCTATAGAACTCCTCAGCCACTTGAACTATCTCATCCATATTAGTAATGATATTGCCGGCTTTGTCTCTTAACGCATACATCTGATTCTTGCCAATTCCTAGTTTCTTCTTCACTGTTTTTAGGCTTCCTCCGCTCCTGAGAGCATGTTCAATTCTATCCATATTATACTTCCTTATGTCAGCTGTCCTACGCTTGTTGATTAACTTTGAAAGTTCTGCCAGTTCTATTCTAGCTGTAGAGTTAGATGCTTTCATACATTGGCGTTTCTTGATCAGATCTTTCGTCTCCTGCGATAGTTTGCTGGTATCCTGCCTAGCGGAGTTACCACCGACTTCCATTGCATACTCCTTAATGATGCCCACAAGATTGTCGTTCATTGCTTCAACACTAAGGTCATCTTCCTGAGTTAAAGCTGAATACCTGTTCTGTAGCTTGATCTGGAATTCCTCTATTTTCCCTCTTACCGCTAACTCATTGATCGGCTTCTTATGTACTAGTTTCTTCCGTTCCCTCCTCAGGTCTAGGCTAATTCGAGTTCTTACCATCCTGTGGTCACTGCAGCGCACCTTGCCGAGCACGTCCACATCTTGTATGATGCCAGGGTTAGCGCAGAGTATGAAGTCTATTTCATTTCTAGTCTCACCGTTCGGGCTCCTCCACGTCCACTTTCGGCTATCCCGCTTGCGGAAGAAGGTATTCATTATCCTCATATTATTCTGTTCCGCAAACTCTACTAATAACTCTCCCCTGCTATTCCTAGTGCCTATGCCATATTCCCCCACTGCCTTGTCTCCAGCCTGCTTCTTGCCTACCTTGGCATTAAAATCGCCCATTAGTATAGTGTATTTAGTTTTCACTCTACCCACCGCCGATTCCACGTCTTCATAGAAGCTTTCGACTTCCTGGTCGTCATGACTGGATGTAGGGGCGTAGACCTGTACAATCTTCATTTTGTACCTCTTATTAAGTTTCACAACAAGACCTGCCACCCTCTCGTTAATGCTATAGAATTCCTGTATGTTACCAGCTATATTCTTATTAACCAGGAATCCGACTCCTAGTTCTCTTCTATCCGCTAAGCCCCGGTAGCACAGGACGTGCCCGCTATTTAGCACTGTATATGCTTCTTTTGGCCTCCTAACTTCACTGAGCCCTATTATATCCCATTTACTGGCCTCTAATTCCTCCAATAGCACTGCTAGGCTCGCCTCACTAGATAACGTTCTAGCGTTAAACGTTGCCAGGTTCATATTCCAATGGCGGCCTGTCCGGAGCCAGTGATTCTTAGCACCCTCTGCTTCGTCGCATGTCTGATCGCCGCCGTGGTCAGTTGCTTCGCAGCTGCTGGGGACTGAGGGCCGGGGTCTGATTGTTGTGTTCATAGGAGGTTGTGGCCAAGTACTGCACCAGGGTGGCCAATCCTGCTCTGGTGAGGGAGTGCGTTACCGGTTCTGGTCACCGGGATCAGGCCACACTCCAGGCCTGTTTGTGCAATTTTATCAACACGCGGATTTTTTTTTCTTTTACTCCGGTGGAAAATTGCCGGCACCGGGATTCGAACCACGGACCTCTTGCACGCGAGGCGGGTGTTCTACCTCTACGCCACCGCTGCAAGCCCACAACTGCTCTTAATTACGAACTGCTCCACAGTTCGTAATTAAACAACCGTCACAGGAACGGTCAGTATTTTCCGGCTCCAAGGACGCAATCCAGTGCATTATGTCGCCATGTTGTCATATACCGAATGAGCAATAGTTATTGACATAAGACTTCTTCACCACCGCGCAATAGAGAGAAAACACAACATAGCATATCAGTGGGTACCGGGCAATTGCGATATCTACGTGTATACGACCGTGCTGATGAGGCCGCCCGATCTGCTCATGATGGTCCCCACTGTGTAGCTATACCATTATCGAGAACAGACGCAGCTACAGGGCCTTGTTCGTTCACACGTGAACTTATACTTTTGCAGTGCAACTCCACGGAATTTACCAACGCTCGTCTCCACAACTTGGATCCGAATCTACGGCTACGCCTTCCGTCAGGATTACCTAGAGCTGAGGAGGCGCTTCTGTGCCCCTTGAGGCTTGGCATGGCCTTACGAATGCGTATTCATTTCGGATCGGAATGGACAGCAGCCCTACATGCGATAACTGCAGCTGCGAGGAAACAATCGCCCACCTTCTATGTGAGTGTCCCCGCTTCAGTGGGCCCAGGAAACAACTTTCAAGAGTGCTAGATGGTCTAGACAAACGGCCTTTGACGGAGTAAAAAGTCCTGGGACACTTGCCGAGACCATCCACAGCACAGAAGTCTTTGAAGGCGTTGTTGCGCTTCTTGCGGAGGACCGGTCTTAGAGACAGACGTTAAGCTGGGCCGTTTTCTCCTTTGCTTTTTCCCTTTTTTCTTTTTTGCTCTTCTTTTCTTTCTTGTCTCTTCTGTTTTTCATTATCTTTTATTCGCCTTACCCCCTTTCTCCCGCACAGGGTAGCCAAGCGGTCTGGGAAATGGCTAACCTCCCTGTCTTTCTGTCTGTTTCTCCTCCCCCTCCCCCAGTGACACACACTGAGCGGTGGCCCAGGTGCACAACCCCAACAGCACTAGTTGCTCATATCCAGAGGCACATACCCAGCCGCCCATAGACTGCAATATTTCCGCGATGGGTCCAGGAAAACCCCAAGATACACACCTATGACTGCATTGGCTTAGAGAAAACTGCTTCACACTAAAATATAATAGAGAGAGCGAGGGATCACTTTGTTGAGGAAAATAGATTTATGGGGGCCGGAGGGTGGGTCCTCAGTCCAGGACTTCAGTGACCACGGCGACGCAATAACGAGGTTTTCGAACAAACAATGTACCTCTCCTCACTCAGCACCTGTTTTCTCCTCGCTGAAGCTGCGCCTCCTCCTATATGTGGTATACGTCCAGGGAGGCCTTACGCGACTCGTTATGTAAGTTTTTCCATCTGGTTATCACCGGTAAATTAACCGAAGCTGTGCCGTAGGTCTGTCAATGGCAAAATTTTTATTGTAGGGTCATATTGTAAATGTGTCCTTGGCTTTCACAATACTGATAACAGCTGAGAAATTTGCCATATTACTCTTCGCAGCAGAAAATTGTTTCGACGCCTGTGATCTCCGACTGTTTGTCGTAGTAATCGCCAATGACAACTCTTTTTTTTTTTTCATTCCATACTATTTACACCCTGTAAATCAGCGGGTTTTGAGGAGTGTTATTTCAGGTTTACCTTGAAAATATTTTCTTCCTTTTTTTCGGTTTGGAGGTTTGATAATTAGTGCCTGCGTGCTGTCCTCAATGTTCTTGACCGCTATTTATGCTCAGAAGTACACAGTTTGCCTTCGAAATGGTAGGTATTCAACAAAATTAAAGAACATGCAGGTTTACAATAAACGTCACAATATACACGGTATTTCCAGTGCTCCTATTTTAAAATGGAAGCAGTTTAGTTTTCCAAACCACCATGCGCTTAATTAAGTTCATCAAAGGTAAAACAAACGAAATTCGCGATCACCCCTGTACCGTGCCAACATTTGCGCTAATTTTCTCTAATATTCCCTCCATGTGGTTTAACCCGCATGATGGCGTTTCCCTCTCCTTTACATCCACTCTGGGGCTATAATAGAACTACGCTTATCTTTTTTTACGTCTTACGTTGCCTGCTCAACCGCACAACTGCACATCTCCCTCTTGACCTCCACCGTGTTATCACCTTTACTCGTCTCTAGCACTGGTAAATCCTACAGCAGAAGAAAAACGAACCAGTTCCAGGGGAAAAAATATATGCGTGGCTCTGCTATTGGAAATACCAGAGACCAGCGGAGCTGGGGGAAGTTATGGCTTCAGAAAAATCCATGCCGTCTTCCTCTGTAGAGGGTTTCGGTTGGGACGGCGCGCCATTTGAGGCAGCCGTCCCGACAGAAGCGATTTGCTTAGACGCCATATGCGTCGGTGTCGTGTGCCAGACGCTGCACCGACGCGACGCGGTGGCAACCGCCGTGCCTTAGCTCTGATGCATGCTAGCTCCGATCGCCTGTACATAGCTGTGTCCACCTGTGTCCACCTGTGTCGCCCCGCGCCGCTCCTTCTCCCCCGCTATGTTCCACACAACCGCGCGGCGTCGCTATGCTGCGCGATGCTGTTTTTATACTCTCCTTTCACAATTTGTCAGCTCCCTCTCCCTCAGCTCGGCGAAGCTGCTTACGTCAAGAGAAACGTAAGTAACAAACGTAAATGTAACAGCTCCACTGTAAAAAACAAGACACGCCGGTCTACGATGTGTTGGGAGTAAAATCCGAGGGCATCTAAGCGCTTGATATGAGTTTGGAAAAGGAAAGAATTAATGTACAACTGAACGCCGCTGAGTGGTCCTTCGAGTTATGAACTCCTCGCGGGAAAACGAGCGAGACGAGACGCGTGGAGCGTTTTTATTTGGCCTTACCGAGGCGCAGTTATAACGAAGATGACAGCTTGCGCGGACGAGGAACGTGCTTATAACACAGCTAGGATTCCGAGAGCGAAAGCGGTAGTGACGTGGCGTTGCGGCAATGCCCTCTTCCCTCACACAACACATGGCGCACTATTGCGGCAGCAAGTTGTCGCTTTCATCCGCTCTGCTCCGTCGAGGCTTGTGCCAACATGCACGAGCCGGCATCACGAGCTCGCCTCGCGCGCGCTCGTGGAGCTCGTGATGTCTCAACCAATGGGATGTGCCGTTTCACTGCTACAGAGGCCACCGGCGTTTTCGTTCAGTGGGCCATTTGAAGGTTTCGCATCAAACCGCACCATCATAGCCCTATGAGCAATGGAGCGAGCTCACGAAGGTGAAAATTTCCTTGGGAAGTTGCGGAGGCGGCTTTCTTCGATACCGTATCTTTCTTTGTCGTGAAGCTCCTTAGCGGCGACAGAACGACTGACGTCATGGAGGCAACATAGCTTTGCCACCGATTCTTAGTTCTTCACGTTAACATTTCCTTCAGGATGCGACCAAAATTTCACTAAAAGAGCAGAAAATCATCTTTGCGTAAGAGCTATGGAAATTACGTTTTGAACACGTTTCGGCACCGCGCTAGCTAGGTGGGACGCGGCTGCGCACACGACTGTGTGCGGGAACGTGATCAAACTTATAACTAGCTCTCTCCAGATAGCCACAGCCCTCGCACCCTATTTGACATTGGTGTTTTGATTAATCGGGCCACCCAAGCGAGTTTTGTTTCGCTTTAGTAATGGGGCCGTCACCTTTCATGCGCTGACACTGTACAGGGTATATTGTTGTCTCTTTATTTATCCACTATTGGAGCCTCACCCATCGTTTTTCAAGTGCACAGCCGTGGCAGCTCTCCAAGCTGCTGTCTCGCCTGCCTGCGTAATAGACCTCCGCGAAATGTGTACCGATTTCTCGCTTGTCTGTTGCCTCCCGATATTTTATTTTTTTGCTCGAGCATTGACAGGCGAGTGGATCGTGCAGAGGGAGAAAGGAGTCGACAGTGATGTCATTCCTCTGGATAGGTGTTTCCGTGTTTCGGAGTCGCGAAGAACGCAAAGGCGGATTTCGCATTTCAATGCTTCGCTTATGCGTTTCCCCTATCACTGGCCGTGTAGGTGACACACTACTCGGAACCATTAGTGCAGGAGAGAAGGAAGGCAGCGCCCGACTTGGCACCGCCTATCACCGGCTGCTGGAATAGGCATTGGCGGCGCGTAAGTTGCGAAAGAGACACGGTAACGACAGTAAGATCCCTTGCTTGTAACTTTGGACTTCTAAATGCAATAAAGGGTGCGAGTGAACATATTCCTGCATCCTTTGTGAATTTAAAGCACGGGCATATTGTTCTGGGTGCTCAGGTACCTTGGCACGTGTATGACTCGATCAGGCCTTTGCACGGGTCGGGCATTCTCCATGGCGTTACAAGTTTAGCCGCGGGCAGTACACATTCCAGCGCGTTCAGGTTTAGCCTTCGCTTGCGTAAGTGAAGCCGGCCATTTTTATGCATGCCGATAGCTGTATAAAATCCAACGTGGTATGGTCGCTGCAAGAAACCCAGCGTAATTTAATACGCTTGCCGATACTAAGCGTTGGAAAAAAACAACATGGTGCGTACAGCAACGATGGTCAGCAGCCAGAAAGAGGGCAGACCATTTTTTTGGCAAGTTGCCGTTCCATACCCAGACCTCAACCTGACCGCAGGATGATTGTTTGAGCATATGTTGAGTGCTCATATATGTGGAACTGAATTCATAAACCTTCTTGTTCTTAAGGGTTTTTTGCCATTGGCCAACCACCTTCACTAATGGTAGGTCCAGCATCAGGATTGGCTGGAATTTATCGCATGCGAACCATTCTAGAAAGCTTAAAGGTTTGGGTCAATCCAGACTCTGGACTTTGTTGTGATGCGATTATCATTCTTAGCGAACTTTACCTGCTTTATGTATGTATGTATGTATGTATGTATGTATGTATGTATGTATGTATGTATGTATGTATGTATGTATGTATGTATGTATGTATGTATGTATGTATGTAGGTAGGTAGGTAGGTAGGTAGGTAGGTAGGTAGGTAGGTAGGTAGGTAGGTAGGTAGGTAGGTAGGTAGGTAGGTACGTAGGTAGGTAGGTAGGTCCTACCTACTGCGGTGGCTTAGCGGCTATGGTGTTGCGCTGCTGAGCACGAAGGAGGTCGTGGTACCAAATCCCAGCCGTGGTACGTGGCCGCATTTCGATGGCGGAGAAATACAAAAATGACCATGTCTGTGCATCGGGGGCACGTTAAAGATCCCTGTGGTCAAGATTAATCCGGAGTCACCCACTGCGACGTACCTCATAATCAAATCGTGGTTTCGGCACGTAAAACCACAAAATTTATTCGTATGTATGCATGTATTGGGTGCGGCCGTGTCTTAACTTTTTCACGTCATTTCTCAATGAAAAAAATCCTCTCAAATTTACCCGGTGCTGGGCGGAAACCAACGAGCGTCACACGGGCTTCTCAAGCGAACCAACATGACGCTTTGCCATTGAGGCTCAAATACTTGTTGCCAGTGACAGAACAGCTAACAGCGTTCGCACGCACTGGCGCGCCACGCATCTCCCAAGCCACACACGAACGTCACGGTGGCTCCGATAGATAGCGCCTCGTAATGCTATAAACTGCACTTTAGGTACGGCATCCTCTGGCACCTGGAATGATGTTACGTATAAGTCTGGCTCCGTGTCGGCAGTTCACCACGTTGCAATCCCAGTGACAAACGGCGGAGCCAACCATACCGACTATGCGAATTTCCATTAACCCCCTTCCCTCTGCTCAAGGTAGCAAACCGGAGGTCTATCTGCATGATTGATCATCCTGCATTTGCTTCTTTTTTTTTCTATCTCTCTCTTTTGAAGGAAGCGCACTTACGGCGCTAAGTTGCTATCGCTAGGACGTAATCTCTCTATTGGCGGCGAGGAGTTACGGAGTCGCCATCTGTCGGAAGCGCCTCCCTTGCGTAGTATGAGGGATCACGCGGCGCGCTCCCCATAGGTTTCGCTTACGGCGCTCAATAAAAAACACCAGGCGGCAGCCCTCCTGGACATTCATGTAGGTACTTTCAAAACGAGGGAAGTTTTTGACTGTCGATATAATAACCTTGGGCAAACTGAAAGCACAGAAACATTTTGAGACGCTATCTCTTTACCGAATACGTGCAGTGAACGCCACTACGCCGCGATGCAATCTCCCGAACCGGCTTCTTGCGTGAAAGGTCGGCACTCGCAGAGCGCAAACTATGTGAAATATGTTCTTATAGTGGGTGGTCTCTATAACCAAATGGCGCATAACAGAACGAAGCTTCAATGCCTGAAGCCATCGCATGGGTTCAGGGCGACCGCCTGCGCATCTGCATGCATGTCCACGCACCATGTTTTGCTTTCGCTGTGAGCGCATTTTCGCACCGCGCCGTGAGCTTTAGGCAGCAGCATATGAGCATTTCCCAGTACACTAGCAACCATTGTTGCGTGGACGCTATCAGAACTGTTCAAAAATAATTTCCTTATAGAGACTTCGACGCCTAGGCGACTGTGATGTGCCGTCGCGACGATTCAATCTTTTTTTTTTGTCTTCTACATTCTTGGACATTTCAATATTATTTCTCAAGTTGTGTCGCACCGTATGTTTATCGGTCTTCTCAGCGTGCCATTTCCCTCTGCTTCATTTTCATAATCCAGTGCATTAATCCATAACACAAACATGACATATGCCGTGCCTTTTCATAATGTGCGTCTTACCGCTCCCTTTACGTTCCAGTGAACTTGTCAGTATCTAGCATCAACAAGTTCACTGACCAAACCGTCATGACATTAGCCGGGCAGCGGGCGCGGGCGAGCGTCTCGGCGCGCGTTTCCTGCTACTCACCGAACATCGCGCAGTCCCGGTGCCGTAGCAGAAATGCTCCTCGCGTCTGTGCGTGCTGCATACCCTAGTCGCAGCCTATGGCTGTCTGCCGGTTCCAAGTTTCGCCAGCCAAGCTTCACGCAGCTCCTTGCCCTGTGCGTACGTGTGAATAAGGCTGACACCGGGCTCCGTTGCGTGCGTCCGGCACTGCGGCACCGAGCAGTAGCCTACCATGCTGCACGCCTCCAAAGGCAGCCACTACCTATTATAGTAGTTTCAGATGTTGTCAAGCAGACACCAAACCCGGTAAAGCCGCACCACTTAATCAGAACCGCGGCGCAGGTGCGACTTTAAACTTTCGTCGCTTCGACGCTTCCGAAGCAGCCGACGCGGCCGCTGTGTCCACGTGATCCCTCATGCCACGTCACGCCGACGGTGGCGCCAGCTTCTCCAGTGGTGGAGCTTGAGGCCAATAATACCGCAACCGCTATTGGCCTAATAGCATCACGTGGACCCTCGTGCCTTGCTTTAGCCCCATTTTTGCTCAAGAAGCATCTACGCAGTGGCGAGGAGCGCATGTTGGCGCCGTTGCTACGCTCGAGTAGTGTAGGTGGCGCCTCGGTCGAGGAGGGAGCGTAAAAGAGGGGAGAAACGAGGAGGAGTGAAGGCGGAGGAGGAGAGTGGCGCTACTTTACGAAGTTTGAGGGGCTTTACCGTCAGTTGTACAATCTATCTATCTATCTATCTATCTATCTATCTATCTATCTATCTATCTATCTATCTATCTATCTATCTATCTATCTATCTATATATCTATCTATCTACTAGGGATCGTCCTTCCAAACTTCAAATACACTTTTTTTCCGCTTTGACACTTCTAGTGCTGACTCATTAAAGGAAGCATGCCAGACCAAGCCCCGTATTCTATAAAGTTCCTCCACTTAACACTGCTCTTCGTCTCGAAAAAGTGGATGGCAGCGCCGTCCCTCGACTGATGTGGTCACTGCGCTTCTTTGACTCTCCGCGCTACGCTTCTTGGGAAGCATAGCGTCTTCTTCAGTCGAATGGTGGCGCTGTGCTCAACTGGGTGTTAGGGTGCCTCGATGCGCGCGCCCCCGCTTAGGGTGAGGACATCTGCGTCGTCTGCTACGGCGGCCGCCATTCTCGTTCCCACTGCATGCTCGTTCTCGCGGAGAACGGACTCCTCCGCTTTCCGGCTCCCTATCTCACGCTCGGCAGCGACTGGGGCTAACCCCCTTTCTCCCGCGCTGTTATGCGGAGGGCGTTAAAAGGCTGAATGGGCATTTTTCTTCGTGAACGGAGGCGCGGTAAACAGGATTGCATGGGAAACCTCACTGATGTCCCAATGCAAGTGAGTGAATTTGATCGGTAAGAAAATTCAGCCGACGCGGTCAATGCAACAACGTCTTGGTTCTGCACGCTTTGAAGAAACAGCATCAGCAACGGTAATAAAATATAAAGTCCCCTTTTCGTCTGGTAACAGCCAGATGAATACAAAAGCTGTTACCCAAGCAAACATGAAATCATTTATTCAGTGCTTATGAAAACACACAAAGTTAGAGATTTGTGTTTAATGGGAACGTGAACACTGAACATTATTGCACTTTTTAAAAGTCGACATTTATGTTAAATAGACCGTAATTGATAAAATAGTTGTGATCACTATATATATAGATGCAGACTTCAGACTTTGAAGGAAAAGGCTCGCAGAACTGCAGATTCCAGCTTGCTTACGCAAGGCTGACCCCTGCACAAGTCTTGCTTCCGTGGCCACTAGGATGAGTGCTCGGAATTTGTCGGAGATGAATTCGGAGCCTCACTCTGGCATATGCAGCAGTCAGCATTTTGCTTATTCGTTCTTTGTGAGCCATGCATGTGTTCACTGAGGGTTTGTCTATGCCTTCGAGATAGGCTATCAGAGAACGAAGTGGCGACTTCATGGTGAAAAATTTGCCTGTGCACCATGAGTTGACAGCGGTGAAATGTTCCTCGTAGTTTTTTAAAGTTTTCATGACATCAGCGCTTGGATATACGAGGTTTTGCCCATCCCTGACGTATTCCTTGAGTGCAGTCAGGGAAGCATACTGATCGTCAGGCTTGCCAAGGAGAGCAGCCTTGCACTGCGGACAAGTTATAGATTTCAAAATTCCTTTCAAAATAAAACCGCCAAGGTAAAACAAGATGCGGCACTCGGTTGACGTGAGCTCTTCAATGAACAGAATTTCCGTGTCGTTGATTTCATCGACTTCGCTTTCTGCACATTCCTTCTTGCTATGTGCAAGCAGATCGACAAGGTATTCGCGGTCGTCAAGTTCGTAGCTTGTTGATCTCGGAGTGTGAAGAAAGTGGCTGACGCTGACGAGTCGGAGTGCACACTTCAAGTCATACGCAGTGGGCACTGGCTTCATGAGCCGCACCACAGAAAAAAGGTTTTCTAGGCAGTCTTGCAACAGCCTGCTCGTGAGGAGGAATTCATACCCTTCACTGCCAAGAAGCACTTCTTGAAGGCGAAGGACAGCCGTTGTCGCAATTAGGACCCCTGCTTGCGATGGCTTCCACTGAGATCCAGTGCCCATTTTCAGTTCTCTGATGGTGTCTGTTGCCGTGCGTAGTGTGTCCAAGGCGGCATGATATTTAGTAATGTTCCTGCGGCTTAGCGCCATGGTGGGATGACGCGATGACATGAGGGCATACCACCTAGAAACGAGGTCCATAAACCACGCTGTTGTTTCGGCCTCTGGCTCAATCACTCCTTCTTTTATTAGGAACCGAATAGCTGGTGGGGCTTCACGGAAGAGCTGGACAGCGACTCCTACTTTCATTTTGGTGAAGTGCCCACAACTAATGTGGGTTTCTGACAAATTTGGTGCTACCTTAAGTTCGTTGGCTGCGTCATAATCCAAGACGGCCTGTACATGCTCCAATTTCACCTTCGAGGCCGTCAGTCCGTTCCTGCTTACTGTAGTATCACTGAGTGTGAAAACTTTTGAGCTTAGAAGCTGTCCTTTCAGGTTCTTAAGGACATGTGCCGGGTCCGAGATGAAAAAAAGTTCCTTCCCTTTTAAGGTTGGGTGAGGTATTGAGCACGAAGTTGTCGAATGGCGGTGGCTCGAAAAGCCAAATTCTCTCCACATAGCGCGGTTTGCTGCACCCATGTCACATGTGATAACACGGACTCTTAGAGAAATCTGGCTGCATATCTGCACTATTTCCAGGACATATGCCTTGAGTACAGAGCCGTCCACGTGCCTACCAGTGAATTCATAGGCTATCACTTGCTTCCATCTCTGGTTTACCCCACCTAGCATAAACACCAAAGCATGATTGGCTGGCTCTTCAGGCTTTGAGGGCAACGTCGTTCCTCCCAGAAGCACGTCTTCGCCACGGTCGAGTTCAAATCCGGGTGCTATCTCCATTTCATCTAAAAAGAGAACGCAGTCTTTCTCCACGTCCTCCATTCCCTCTGCTTTCGACCTCATGACGTCGATCACTTCATGCAGGATACCTGGCAGAAACTTCAGGCCCTGAATTCTTCTTGCTAACGTTCTGCTGGATGGAAGAGGGTAGCCAATCTTTCTGAGTGTTTCATACCCGGTGGTTCCACAAGCAAATTTAATTTTTAGACCTTGCTTTACTGTTTGCGCTGACCACGAATTACCATGATTGTTGTTCCGAGAAAGAGCACGAGTTTGGTCTTCATTTAAAAACTTCGTATTTCGTGAGAAATTAGTTGCCTCTTTCTGCAGCTTGCGTACCTGCATCTGTAGTTTTTTGACAGTGTTCTTAGATTCGTTATGATGTTGTCTAAGCTTATTATTGGCTGCTGTGAGATCTGCAATCTTCTTCCTAAGCTCAGCTGCCTCAGAATCGAGGGGTTGGGTCGCAGTAACTATTGCAGTTTCTTGAAGCCGTGCATCCCTGGGGGTCGAAGTAAGTTGCCCATTAGCATTGTTGGTTTCCGTAGCCGCCAATCTCTCATTTATCTCCCCGTCTGACGAAGAATCAGCGGGAGAAAATTCCTGCGTAGTTGAGGGAAGAACGTTTCTCACTTCTCGTGAAGAATTGTGTGCGGCTGCGTCGTCACTGAATAATGCAGGCACGTGTGCATTTCGTTCCCTTGGTGGCCTTCGCTCTTTAGGAAGTTCTGGAAACAGATAAATAAGAAAAAATGCCCATTACATATATTTAAGATTGTGTTAACTAAAAGCAGAATAGAAGGCGCGCCAGAAAATTTAATATGTATGCGCATGAATCGTTTCCTCACATAACTTTTTCAAATGTAGATAATGAGCCGATAAGCAACGTGGTAACAAATACCAGGGTCAGGAGGCATCTCACCTTTGAATGGGAACACCGTTGGTACAGCATTAGGCTTGAGCTTCTTCCACCCATCCGCGCGGTTCTGTTCGAAGCTGCTGGCTTCGAAATGAGCCTGCAGATGAATTTGATATTGAAATTAGCGGCGCATTTCCGGCTCGATAATGAAAACAATGAAGGCAGCACGCAAGAGAACACAGTAGTCCAAATATCAGTCGAATTACTCGAATGAGAGCCTCAATCTGCACATAACATATCCTGTCTATCTCATTCACTGACTTAATCCGCCATCGCAGAACGAAGCGTCGGGTTAACAGGCCAAAGAACAAATTAGTCGAAATATCAGGCGAATTACTCGAATGAGCGCCTCAATCTGCACATAACAACGATCTCTGTTAATCTCATTTACTGACATAATGCGGCGTCGTAGGACGAAGCGTCCGGTTAATAGGCAGCGGAAGCTACCCAACGCCGCACACATGTCAAAAACAACTTCAGAAATCGTGAGTGAATTAATCAAAATTGGTTCCTGGACCATCCATTTGCACAGTAATTGCCACAGCTTATGTGCCCTTGCTTGTCCTCATGCTCTGTGCCTTGATGCAATGTTTGGGCCCAGACCGCAATTCGCTGGCAAGCGCCTAGTAAAGGCAATTACCTTTGAATGAAAAGAAGCGGCGAAAGCACGCGTGGTACGTATTCCCCAGCGGACACGTGTCGTGCAATTTCGGATGCGAACAAGCAAGCGGCAGACAATGGCCTGTACCGCGCTGTAGTGAAACTCATTTACTTTGTTTTAGTGTTTCACGCAGCTTTTTTAAGCCGAGCAAGAAGAATATTGAACGACACTTAGCTGCCCAAACGCAACAAAATACAAATAAATCGCAACAAAAACAGCACTGAACCAACATGTGGCACTTACGCTGCAGACACACGAGGAGTTCGTCGGTTGCCACTTGTCACGCTTGACTCGCACCAGCCACAGAAGCCGCCTTTTTGGGTCCCTTGGAAAATGGAACATCCTCCAACCATTTCTCGAATGGTTGGAGCACTGAGGAACACAACATCCAGGCATTCTACGCCGATGAAAGCCGCGCGAACGCAGCAGCGTTTCGAGGACGCCCGCACAGCAGCGCGGCGAAGTCGACGCGGGCAACGCAATGGCGGAGGGAGCGCGCGAAAACAGGTTTAGGCGGCGCCGGCTGGTTCAAAGGGTGACCTCACCCTAAGCGGGGGCGCGCGCATCGAGGCACCCTACTGGGTGTAGGTAAGGAAGAGCTTTGAGTCAAGGATCACTTGAGAGACCTAAAAGTCAGCGCTTTTCATATTTCGTTTATCAGTGCACGCGTTCTTGCTGTTCGATAAGTGATGTGAGCTTGGCAAAACAGGTCACCGAACGGCTGGCTATCTCGTCATTCACACTGTTCTTCGTTTCTCGACGTGATTACTGAATTTATGGGCAGTTGTTACAATATGTTTGGTTGGCAACATTGTGGTTAGAGGTGTCGGTGCGTCGCACGTTAAGTAACCCCAGATAGTCCAAATTATTCCGGAGTCACCCACTACGGCCTGCCTCATAATCAGATCGTGGTTTTGGCGCATAAAATCCCATATTTGAAATATTTTTTCAATGCCTCATAATATTTCATACACCTTCCCTGCTCAGTAAGTCAATAATTTTCACGAACTTTTACCAGAAGAGGCTAATCGTGTACGCGTTATCGTTGAACATGACTTCCGGCAATATTTCATTGATTCTGCATAAATATCTTGAAAAAGGGAACGTTATCCTCCTTATCCCTTGAATTGGTCTCATAATTACGTTTGTCTTCGTTACGGCTAGCCCACGACGTATTTAAAGCCTTGTTCTTCAATCCACCGTATACGGTGTCTTGCGCATTGGGTGATAGGAGGCAAAAAATAAAAATCCTTTATCGTACCCACACTCGATGGTTTCAACATCGTACTGCAGACTAACGGTACGTCTGGCGGTGAGTAGTCCGTAATACTAGCCTTGAAGCTGAAGGCTGCGTGTATTGAACTTGCTTGATCAATCCGAGGAGTAAGGCGCAAGGAAAGTGGCGTCCTCCGGTGACGATCACGCGTAATTAAAGCGCGAATCACGCGGAGAGACGTTCCTACTCTTCGCAGAGATGGCGCTGCCCGGTACCACTCCCTCTACCATCTAACTAAACCAAATAAGCTTTAATCTATGGTACGACGAGCTAGCTCTTTATTCTACGCTACAACTGCCTCAACCGTCGAATGCTTATGTCCATGGTTCCGATGTAATCCTTGAAAATTTTTTTCCCTCACACCCTAAGGAACCGTAAAAAGTGACTAACCACTCTAACGTTACGCTGATCGATGGAGCGTTTCGTATATGTTGCCGCTGCCCGTCAAATCACGACAGATTTACATGAACATAAATTTGCAGAAGCCTCCAAGAGACCTCAGGAAATGTCTGTAACAGCTGTGTACTGTTATATGCAGGCTATTCAGAGGCAAGTTCCCTAGTTACAAATTATTCTTTTTTTTTCTTGATTACACAATCCTTGGTCTCTCATTTCCTGAAAGTATAGTGGACGAGATATGCATTGTAGATAAGAATGGCTATTTGTTTATATTATTGGAAGTGTGTCGCATTTGCAATGAATGTTTTAATGTCGCATGTGTGCCGCGTAATCAGATGGTGCTTCTGGCACGTAAAACCGCCGAATTTAATTTTGATTTAATGTCGCACGTCTAAGAAAATCTCAAGAGTAACAAAAGCATTAAGTGTGCCTGGAGAAAGGTGCAATAGAAGACAGCTTTTTTTTTTGAGTCATTAGAATTTTCTCTTACTGGGCAGAACTTTCGAGAACCACTCGGCACATCGAAAATAATTCAGTACAATGGTTTCTGCTATTCTCGCTATTGATATGCGTACCGCACGTAGAACTGACATGTAAGGAAAGTGTGGTGTTATCCGCACGTTTTCTGCAACTGTTCATCTCTTGAAACTGTATGTCAATCCTTGATGCGATACCGATCAAGGAGTCCTGTATCCTTTTTACCTCTGTGACTTTTTTTCGAGGTCGTACCGCGATTAGTTATTTTTAATGGTTTCTTTCAGCCTTCATAAAGAGCTTCTCGATTTGAACAGACCCGTGTCAAGTCAATGTTTCGAATTCGAGACCTTTATATAGTTTCCCAATGTACCTTGAACTGCACGGTAGCGCGTTGGTAGCATAGTTTTTGCCTGCAAAGACTTTAGTTAGTTTGACCTGAAGTACATCCTTAAACCTCGAGTAATGCGTGGTTACACACCGTGGCTTAGAATGCGCGTTTCTCTAGTTATCGAAACGTTTCGATCTGGACTTTTCCTGAGCAGTCAGAAACGCGTTTACTTGCCTAGATTGACTTTGAACAATGCACTGCGTATGTTTTGCAAGTAATACACTGAACAATGTTTAGCTGACGAAACGCGCAAAAGTATCGACATGAATGCAGGGATAGTATAAAAACAATTCCCTTAGTGTAGGTTTTGACGTTTCTGGCTAAGGCCAACAACACGGCAAATATTATTCAACGAACACGGGCCAATATTATAGGCAATGTGGGAGAGAGAGAGTGAGACAGAAAATGATAAATGAAAAGAAGGGAGGCTAACCAGAACTGAGCCCGGTTAGCTACCCTACACTGGGGAAAAGGAAAGGGGGACGGAAAGATTAAAAGAAGAGAAAGTCCACTGGGGATATCAGTCGGTCACTCAGTCCGGATCACAGACGCTGACTCAATCCGGTATCTTTCAAATATCGGAGCAGCGCTTTTGTGGCCTTTTGTAGCTGCGATATGCGAGGCCATGGTCCCAAGATCTTGTTCAAGGTGAACGGCTTTCGATCTAGCTGATTGAGAGCTGTGCAGAGGTCTTGGCTTTCATCTTCAAAAGATGGGCAGTAGCACAGTAGGTGTTCTATGGTTTCCTCGACACCGCAGGCAATGTGGAATGCAACTGAGAAGTAAAGCGCATGAACTAAGGGCGAAGAATCATACAATCTCGTTTTTTTTAAAGCATGAAAGCGTCCTGCGTTTAACAATTTATTGAAAGTGGAGAGCACGATAATCTAGTCCGCAGAGGGTGTGAAAGTAATCCGTGACTGCACTGAGGAAAGTGTTGGTGCTCACCGATTTTTTTTTTACAATTGCACCGTTATTTGCCGCAACGAGGGCAAGTGCATTTGGGAGGTTATACAAGCGATGGAAATTTATTCTCAAGGAAAAAACTACGTAAGCGCTCCCTCCTTGTCTTCATCGAGCAAAAAACTCTGGCACCTTGCACATGCGGTCTTAACCCCGCTCACGACAACATTATCTGTTGTGTCTGCATATCATCATGTGTTTCTTTCTGTATATATTGTTAAGCTTTCATTAAATGGCAATCAGAAATAGCGCTGTGTTTGTTGTACACATTTATCTGCCTATGCCCCGTCTTCTTTAATGTGCTTTTGCAAATTCATTGGGAAATGGCCGTCACGACCTGTAATCATAAATAGCCGTTGAATCTATTTCTTGGCTATATTTGCGTCTAGTAGGACAAATCATAGCAACTCGCACGGTTAACCCGTTGCTATTTGGTAATACGTGTCTGATATTTGAGTACATTAACATCGTTGCCATGCCTGATGAAGGCAACCTCCTTGCCTCTTGTACTGTAAATCGTTTACAGAAAAGAGTGATAAAATTAACTTCTCGTGTTTTACGTGCCTAAAGCACGGTAAATTAGAACACGAACACATATGCATTCCACCCCCATCGATATGAGGCTGCTGCTGCCTAGATCGCACCTGTGACCTCAAGCTGAGCAGCGCAGTGCCATAGACACCAGGCTACCGCGGCAGTGCATCCGTAATGTAATTGAGCACACAGGGATCGTAACGCGTCGCAATGATGCGCAGCTATTAGCAGCTTGCCATGCATATGCGCTATGTAAACAGTGCATGAGCACACAACACGAGTGACGCACAGGTCGTCAAAAAACACTGATTTTCTCGGTGGAATGAAATACCCAGAAGAGCTAAGACCAAACTTCTAAATAAGTCCAATAAAGATGCAAACAATGCCCCCCCCCCCCCCCCTGCTGAGCAGGCACACACGCTTGCATTTAAATAATACTTAGAGTGATCTAGCCTGCTATCCATCTTAATGCCAATAATTAGTGATGTCTGTGTAACGTGCATGACATGTTGGAGCCCATTTTAATCGTCTCATGGTTCATGGAAAAATTTTGTAGAAAGTGCTCACAGCGTGCACATACTAAGGAAAAGAGGGCAGGCAAAGGAAAGATTGCTGCTGAAAGAGCGATGCAGAAAGCTTTTGTAATTCAGTCTTGGTGTGCTTTCTTGCTTTTAACGTTTCGGTTACGTCACTTAATCCTTGGCCATTTTTTAGCCAGGATTAGCAATCGATCAATACAAAATTGCGACAGCTAGATGGTCATACAGAATTTGTGGGCTGGAAACGACCACGCTTTCCGTGGTGGCGTCTACCTGGCTTGTCGGGCAGCTGCCTTCAGTGCAGTCATTTATAGAGCAGCCTTTTATATTCGAGCACACCCAGTGTTTCTAGGTGAACTATCGCTGCAGGCTTCCGACTTTGGATGAATTCGATGCCACCCGGGCCATTTACGTAATTTTTCCCTTAATTTATTACCTTGCGTCACGCTTTTCTACGCTGATACGATCCTATGTGAAAAGGCCAGGATTCGGAATTCTTCTGTTCAGAAACGAAGTAGAAACCAATGAGCAACTGAGTTATTTGTTGACTTTTCACATATAAGCATGATGAAAAAGATCAAATGATGTTGCGAGGTTTAATGTCCTGGAGTTGTACTGCGGACAATATGTGAGGGTCACCGTATAGTGAAGGACTGCACGTCAATTTTGCCACCTGGTGTTTGTTAACGTGCATGCAAAGCACGGCACATGAGCGTTATTGGCTTCCGTGCTCATGAGAATGCGGCTGCCGTTGTAGGGAGATGAAGCCACGGCTAATGTTCAGCAGCACAACCTCAGAGCAACTGCGACAGCGCGGGGTAAACTCTAGCGTTAAAACAAACTGACCAGGCGATAAATAGCTTGCGAACTTAGGGAACCAAAATGTTGGCGCCTGAATTGGCGTTGTATAATTACGAAACTGCGCTGCGAGGAGCATCGCGGAAGATCAGATCGCATATAGGGCAGCAGCTGGAGAGTCGAGTAGTCGCCGAACACAAGTTGCTGCGGACGCCTTTACAGGAAGATACAGCGGTGCGGAACTGAGAGATAACCTAATGGGAAGGTTGTAAGCCTGTCTAGTGGATGTCCTCAAGTGGTTCTGTTTTGAAACCGGGAAGAGAAACATTGGTGGGCAGGGAAGCGCGCTCACCAATGTGTGACCTAGATAACATGAATCAAAACTCAGCACAACTTACCAAACCTTACAGGCATATATCCCACATAAACACGCATCGTTAGAGGGGTACCAAAGCAAAATTAAATCGAGCTAGACTGATACATTAATCGTTTAGAAGTCTATCATTGTGTTGTGTTCGTCTGTGTTCGTGGTGTGTGGTTCCGTGCGCGGTTACGTGACACTTGAGTACGGTATACGGGACGGTGCGATGGTGGCGGCGCCTTCCGTGGTGCTCCGGAACTAATGGCGCTTCTGATGATCGCCGGCAGATGACGACTGATACGGTAATGGCATTCCGCCACCAAATCGGGTTTCTGGCGAGACAAGAACTGAAGTGTACGTACTTCTGTGCGATTGGACGTGGTCGGTGTGGTCGCCACCCTGGCGTTGTTCAAATAATAAAAAATATTCTTGACCTGACACGTAGTTTTCTGCGTCCCAATAAGTCACTTTTTTGGGTAGAATATTGTCTCCGAAGCTCCCACTGCTGCTCCTGAATATGAAGCGTCAAGTCCACAAAACGCAAAAAAAGAAAACATAGAGGACGAGTTAACATAGTCTTCACGGGGCCTTCTTCCACGGCGCTCTCTGTGAATCCCCCAAAGCTGACGTAAAGGAAAGGTACCATAGTCCACAACAGGAACCGCCACTCCTATATTGCTTTTTATCATTTTCTCGCTTGCAAGAGCTTTGTTAACGATACGAATGACAATTTCATCATTGCAGAAGCCTAATGTTTCAATATAGTTCCACCTAATATTTTTCTTTAGCATCCAATTGAAAGTAGTTCTGTTACGATCGTCACTGCTGGTGGTATGGTCACATGAATAGGCACAACTTCTTAACGTTTACTGTTCAATGTGCCGCCGGAGTCCCGTTAATATTTCCCGGTTGTTCAGTTTACTTCGCTTCTAATCGTATTTGCAGTGTCTTGACTCAACGCCGTCAAACACCTGGCTTCATATATGTTACACCTTCTCGACACTTAGATATTTTAGCAGTATTGCAAAAAACGCCAGTCAGCGGTTTTCTAATACACTGAACTGACACTGCCGAAAGACACCCGAAGCATAATCCCATCTAGAACTCAACTTGTTTGAAAACATCCAAGCTGCTATGGGCCAGGGTGCGCTGACTATCGATGAAAACGCACATCAGCTGCAACTCTTTCAGGTAACACAAGGTTTGGTCAATGGGTCACAGTTGGCGGCAAAAGTCAATTATTGAAAAATAAACTACAAACACAGTCAAACTTTATTGGCGATTGTCATGGCACGTATTGAAATGCCATCGCCGAAGCAATGGTACATTTAACACCAGTAATGGTTGGTTCAGGAGCTAGCTTCCTTTAAGCGCAAACTTGAACAGAACAATGTACAAAGGAAGCCACGACACACAGCACCTCCTTCACACAACTTAGTAGTTCTTTCCACAAAACACCGTATAAAAAATGTTTGACACGATTTCACAGCACAAAAACACACTGACGCACAGTAGTTTAATGTCCTCACCGATGCGGCTTGCAGTATGGTTCATTGCACTGCCTGCAGCGCTAGCTACAATGCTTCACAGCGCCCTAGCCACCACAACAACACGCACTCACTGCGCGCTGCATTGATCCACAGGGAATGCACCGGTGCCAACAAAACAAAAGAAAAACACCACCAGTTTTCGAAGCACAAGACGTCAATGACCAGTCGCGTATGTGGCTGCTTTCTGCTTCCCTTGAAGACCCGCAATAACTTTTGCCAGACGCTTGTCACTGCCTTGCTTTCAGCGCGGTGGCGTAAGTACATTCCTTCCTTTGAAATATCGATATCTTTTTTTTTCTCGGATACGGGACCTACACGGAGTGACAGATTCGCAACTGTGCTTGAAGAACCCGGCCTACTTATTCTCGACCACGGCTTGGTTATCCTTGACCAGTGCTTGCTTGGCCGCGCGCTTCACTTTTTAGAACGTCGGATCGCACCATAGTGGTTACGCAGTCCGAGTTTAAGCAGCTGAAAATTAGTTGACATAGCCGTCACCTCGAAACTGTTCTGGAAAATGACGTACTTTCTTCGTGTTTGCTTGCCACAATGACACTGATCATGCGGACTGAAGCAGCACTTTCTTACATCATGGCGAAGTTACAAACACTGACTGGTATCTTGTAATAATTGTAAACGCGCTCCTTTTTAGCTCGTCTTTTTCGTATGTAGTTTTGACAATCTGCGCACTCTCCTCCAGTTTGGTGAGGTCGGGAGCCTTTCAAAAGCACTTTGACATGAGCGCTGTGTAGTCCTTTTTTGTCTGGTTTCGTAGTTCCTCTACATAAATAACATTATTCTATCACTTCTTCTTTGTGCCAATCTTGAAGACAAATCGTCCATTCGGCAAATCGAAACAGCACTTAGCCGGTGTGTCCCTAGAAGACCTCGATCTTAGCAGACTTCCCTCATCTAAAGGCAGCTGCGCACCGCCAAACTGAATCGGGTGAAGATTTGTGTTGAACAGAGCCATTGGATCCGCGTTCAAACTCAGTGGAGTATTAAGGGAAGTCGCTTGAAGAAGGTGAGCAGGGGTGTTCTGCTGAATTGCGCGTAGTCGGTCGACGAAGAAGCCCTGCTGAGTCTGAAATAGTGGCGTTGGGTGCGTGGAATATTGCTGGGTAGTGGTGAAACCACCACCCGATATGGCAGGTCCAACTTGTGGGCCATGAAATTTTACAGCCTGCTTGGCGGACGGTGATCTATCTGAGGTCATTTTTTCGGCAGACGTATGCTCCGGTTTAATAAGACGATGGAAACTCTCGATGGCTTTCTCGAGCTCCGCACTGTATTCCTCTTGGCTGGTAGGCAGGGGTGGCACACTTGTGGTTGGCCTGGGCCTCCGAGTTGGGTGCCCACTGCTGTGGCCAAAAAGGTGTGGAGGCGGCGCCAACGATGAAGGCGGAACTGTGGTGATCGCGGGTGGTGGGGGTGGAGTAGCTGTAGTAAATATGTCTTGAGGCACGTACCGAACCTCGGTTGCAACTGGGGCTTGCGATGTCAGTTCCTGCGACGTTAGAGTTCCAGCATGATGACCATCAGCGAAATAGCCACCCGCAGAAGGCTGCTCCGTCACGATATGTTGCGGTGTCGTTGTGTGAATATTCAAATTCCTTTCCGCAGAATCCTTCGATTCTTCGCGAGACGAAGGTCTGTCGAAAGTTCGCGCATGTTTCGGGAGCTCACTAAAGCCGCTCGAAACGTCCGAAGGGAACCTAGTAGCCGGACGATTTGCAAAATTTTTCGTATGAATAATTTCCTCCGAATGTCCGGCCGTTGAGAAATCGAGAGGTTTGCCCTCACCATGGGGCAATTCGGTGGACGTTTCAGCCGAAGTTGTGGTCCTGAACTCCTGAGGTCTTCCAAACTGAGGTGGCACAGTATGAAGCTCCTGGCTGTCATGGTAGGCCATGAGCGATTCGGGGAAAGCGTGCTGTTGAGGTTGGCTTGGCACGGAAGGCGATGTATCTTGCACGTGCACGGGCTCTACCGTAGGCGAAGTGTCACCGCTTTCAATGTGAGATGCTGTATTTGGATGACGCGCTCCATTCTGGTGATTACGTGTGCCATCTATGAGCGATGCGCTTAGTTGCTGTTGTGATAATGGATGGATATGTGACAAACCTCCGGAGCCAGAAGTATGAGTGACAGTTTTTGGTGCCTCAGCAATAGTAGGTCCTTCGCGAGGTAAGCCCACGTTAGGATTGCTGTCGGTTTCCGCTTGAGTGCTGTGAGGTGGAGTCGCCTTGCCTTCCTGTGGTGGTGCCGAACTTTCACGACTCGCGTCATCCGGTTTCTTGGAGGAGGAAGTTTTTAGAAGCAGTGTGATGGCCCTGCGCAGTTGTTCAGGCGTGAAATCTTCAAGAGTAAGGCCCACCGGAATCTTTGTCTCAGTTGTGTGGTGCTGATTTAGAGGCATGTGCACTCTTAGGCTGTCTGCAGGTCCCCGAGCCCTCGGGTACATGGATTGGGTAGTGTGGTGTAGTTGGCCATGTAAAATTTGCCTTTCCTCTTCTCGTTGAATAGTACGTTCATAATGTGCTGCCGTAGGATTCCCTGTCGATTTTTCATAGTGAGCTGCTTTTGTGGGTGTTGTCTCTGTGAGCGAATCTTGATGAAAGTTCTCGGGAGTCTTAGCTCGTGCTGTCACTAGCGCCATGTCCTCAGAACGTCCTGTATTTCTTGAAAGCGCATGACGTTCATTGGGCGTCTGTGGTTCATTAACAACTAATGAATTTCGAGTTCTCTCTGGAAGTGTTGGGCTCTGCTCTACAGGTGTCGGAAAGGTGTTACCGCCTCCAGTACCCCCAGTATATGTGTGATGTGTCGCCTTGATGTAATCCCGGGTTTTGGGGTCGTATTCGAATAAAACAGGCGTCGTTGAAGGACGAATCTGCAGCTTTTCTTCCGGTGCTTTCCTAAAAGGCTGCTGCTGGCGTTCTGTTCCGTAAGTAGATTGCGTAATAGATGGCTTATCACTTAGCTGGGGCTGCTGCCGTATCTCTTCAGGTTTTTCTACGTGCGACGCGACCACTTGTGGACTGTGTAGTTCGTGCTTTGTCGTGAAAGTGTACACATTGCTCATCCTTGGACCCGAAGAGGTGTTTGTTAGATCTTGTTGCCTCTGGGTCACTGTAAATGCCACAGTGTTCGGCTCGTTAATCGCGCGCAGCAAAGCTTTTCTCAGTTCTTGAGGAGACATTTGAACGCTATGGTCTTGGGACATAAGGTGGGGAGATTGAGGGGGCCTAATTGTGCGAGAAGTAGGTACTAACCGTTCCTGAGCCGCGCCGCTCAACGCTTGTGCAGCTCCAACATTAGCGGATGCCGTTCCTATCTCTGAGACGCCAGAGTCAGTTGATTGTGGTTGCCGTGCAGTCTCTTGATTACCCGTGACTGGCTCCGCAGTTTGTTGGAATGGAGCGGCTTGTGTCTGCGTAAAAACTTCAGTGGTCTTCGGAAGATAGGTATGGTCGCTGTAGGAAGTGCTGGCGTGCTGCTGGTGCACGTGACTTGGGCTTTGACTAACATGTCTTTGAGTCGTAATTAAATCTTTCGGTGCAGCCTGTACGCGATCTTTATTCGTCTCCAATTGTGGTGAGACCGCCTGAACGCTGTAGGTGCCTTGGTCAACAAACTGGAGCTCATCTCCACGAGTTACAGCACTGGCTTTTGGAGATGCATTTAACGTTGATTGCGTTCTGTCTGTTTGTAATGGTCTGAGAGAACTGTGTGGCTTATGTATGCTTGATGTTGAGAATCGCGGCGGTACTGTAGGCTTATGAGGGCGATTTCTACTGGTCTCAGTGTAAAGCGGCGGGCTTTGCGTCGGTGGGATTATCGATCGGGGAGGGGCCCTGGCTGGGAAAATACGACGGTCGTCTTCATTTTCTGGCACTTCTGCCGCTATTTGTTGACCAGTCGTAGTATGCCTTGATCTGTAATCGAATCTTGTTGGTCTTGGAGTGAGCGTCACACCTCCAGTCACACCGGTTGTCGTATCTTGCTGTCTTAGATTTGCATTTTCCAGCGTTACGGTCCCTTGAATCTTGAAGATCTTTTCTGGATGACTCGCTACCTGTGATGCTGTTAATTCCTTCACTACCATTCTTCCAAGCTGCGTCGGCTCTCCAGATGTTATCGGTCCGTCTAACGTTGCTGCAGTCTTTTCGTGAGTGAAGGATTCTCGCGAAGGTTGAGGTGGTTCGCTTGAAGTTCTTGGTCTCATAAGTTGCTCTCTCGGCCTAACAGGAACCGTGACGTGTTCTCTCGGCGCCGGTCTTGGTGTGCCTCGCTCAGATGTTACTAAAGCGGGCTGGGGAGCCAGTGACGGTTTGTACGGCGTGAATGTTCCCGTCCCCGTTGCGACAGCTGGAGTTGGCAAAGATCGTGAATTAAAAGTTTCCTCAGACTCAGCCTTGTCAGTAGGCATGTTTAGATCAGCTTCTACCCTGACGTTGTCTTGACCTACGGATGATGACGTTTGTCTCCCATTTGCGAACTCCTTCTGAATGTTTGAGTCAAGAACTGTGGGAGGAAAAGATTTTGGAGAAGTCGAAAGTGCCTCGCTGACTGCGACGGCATCCTGATCGTAACCAGACGAAGGTCCAGAACCCACGTGGGTGGCTTCTGTCAAGGTCTGCTGTGAAGGACGAGAAGTTATAGCTTGATACGGAGAATAACGCTCTCTGTGAGGTGTAGTGTACGATTGTTGTGACACCTCTGTAGTTTCAGTGATACGCTTTTTCGAAACGTATGACGAGTCTTGCGCTGTTGGGAGAACCGTTCTCGGCCGCGCCGTCAAAGTTGTCTGCAGTGGCTCCTGGCTCGGTGCGTTATCCTGTGCTTCCGTAAGAGCGTGCTGTGGACGTTGTGGCCTGTTAATTCGTCGCGGCTGAGGGGATTGAGGATCCTGAGGTGACGCGAAATCCGATCCCTGAGTTGTAGGGACATAGCCAGCGTTCTCCTCTGATGTTACGTAAACTACGGGCCTTTTAATAGGCCTGACTGTTTCTGTTTGCGCATGCTCCGGACGCCGGGACCTGTGGCGTTCTGATGTGCCTGGAACAAAACTCTGCGTCGAGTCTGAGTGTTGTACGGAGCTGACAGACACCCCAGTGGATGGCGTATATGTTGCGCTTTTTCCCGTAGGTTCTTTTGCTGTCACTAGGCTTCCTCGTACAACAGCCTCCTGTCGAGAATGAGACACATAAGAGAGTGAGTGGGCCAATTCGCTTTCACTTTTTCGGAAATCTTGTTTCGTGACTTGCTCAGGAGATGTCGTCTGTGATGATCTTGTCTCGACAGGATCCGTGATTGCTTCTGACATTTCTCCTGCTCGCTGCGACGTCTGCACCTCCATGGCTTTTTGTGGAATGGTTGAACCAAAACTTTGATTATTGTCTTGCAACGAAGGCACGCGACGAGTGGTGGGCTCGTTGGTTGAGTGGGACAAGTGTGCGCCTCTTGGTGGCTCTTCCGTTGGTCGAATGTATGGACGTCGAAGATGGCTGCTCCTCATTGGTTGAGGAGCAAATGTTTGTCTGGAATTCACTGAATATTTCTTTGTTGGGGCGAAGTACCTGGTACTTGGTGCTGTCGGAGTTCGCTCGGTGTCCTTGCTTTCAGTAGGAGTGAACGACCTTGATCGCTGATCCTGGCGATCGTCGCTACCTTGAGTGGTGGGAGCGTGGTGCACGCTAACGGAACTGGGCCCATTTTTCTCGGTGCCGTAATATGAAGACGCCCCACTAGTTTGTGCTGTCGGTTCTGGTACATCTAGTACAAGCGTTGGCGTCAGTGGTTTCTGTGTACGCACTGTTGTTTGGTGGTACTTCAACGTGGTTTGCACAGGCTTCGCCTGAGTGATTCCTGCAGCCCGATGTGTTTTCGAATCTTCATGGCGGCTTCTTGGGGTTTTTGTAGTTTTCGGTATTCTCCTAAACGGCTCATCACCGAAGTCATCAGCGGAAATTCCTTTCGGCGGATCTGCATGGGGCGGAAACGTGCCGTATGAGACTTTGCCGACCTTCGCCCATGAATAAGGAGACGTGCTAGAATTCGATGTTGGTGTCCGTGTCGGGAAGGTCGAATTTTGTGTTCTTTGTCGCATCCGCTCAAATACTGCGGTAGGAGAAGGCGAGTGTGCGTGTGGCAGACGACTCTGAGGTTTGTTCTCCGGCGGGATTTCGTACTCTGGGTCACTTGTATCCTGTTTTACGGATCTCTGAGGTTGCCTACTTGTGGCTGTAAGTGCTCCCTGTGCTTCTCTGGCTGCAGTATTCAGTGTCGGCAAGTTTACAGTGTGTTTGCGTTCTTGGTGTACTGAAAAACTCGAAGTGCCCTCGTGCGTCGATGGCCTTCCGGTAGTGACTGTTGTTCTGGCATAGAAGCTAGTTCTCCCGGGTGAAAGTGAATGATCTGGATCGTATTCAACGCTACTAGTCACAGTCTGATCGTTCGAGTGAGTCTTTTTGGTAGGCCTGCCTGCCATTGGCGCGTGAGTCGCCGGGATCGCTGTAGGCGAGGGTGATGCGAGAACCTGTGCTGGTGTTTCTGCGACCGGTTGACCTCTTGGTCGGTTTTCTGGGGGAGGTGGGAAATGCGTCGTAGATTCTGGACCTTGTATGTCTACCGTACTTTTCTCCAGTGCAGACGATCTCAAATCGGACTCAGGGACGGCAAAATCTGACGAGTGCGCTTCGGGCCTCGTAGTGTCGCTGGCAAATATAGAAGTGGGCAACGTGTCTTGGAGCGACATACTGATCATGCGATGCGGCTGTGAACTTTCTCTATGTGGACCTGGAGTGTAAGTCGCCTTCCCTGACGCTTGTCTAACCGGCGCGGCATTGACACCTTTACTGACATCGGTGTGATGAGCCGTTGCACTGTTTTCGCCGTTGACTACTACTGTACCTACAGCAGTTCGTGTTGTTTCAGAGATATGTGGCATGCTTTGCGTATCAACATCGGCTGCGACGTGTGTGAGGCCTCCCACATCACTACGTGTGGTGCTGTGCGTGCCTATATCTTCGGCATACTTTGCAGATGTCGTCCTTGTGCCACGTCCAGTTGGTGTTTGTTCGTATTGAGTCACACCGGGCGATGACACCGTCATATGGGTACTATACACGGGAGGCTTTGTGGTCTGTGTGGTTGATTGGTGTTGCTGAGTCCGCGACGTCGCTGTGAAGTTTTGGTCCAGTTCAACAGAAGTAGTCCTCACTGGCCCTTTTTGTCCACTGACGTGCACTGTGTCCGTCCTGAGGGTCATTTCCAATGGACCGCCGGTGACCCATTTTCCAGAGCTGGAAATCGCTTTTTCCGGCGGCGTTCTGGTAACGGCAGCGATATCTTCAAGAACGTCGCCGCCACGGATTGGCTCATCGCTCAGTGTGGCTTCATGATTCTCGGTCGTCGTGATCCCTTGGTTCTGGGTAGTTTCAACGTTTGAGACAAAGACGGTGCGTTCTTGAGCGCCATCATGGTCAAAGCCCTCACTGGGCTCTCCTGGCCGTTGGTAGGGCGGGAGTGACGTGGGAGCAGGAGTCGTTCTCGGAACAGCCGTCACTGGATAGCTGTAGTTCAAAGGGTCCTCAAGCTGAGTGTTTTCGAGGAACTCCGGTTCGTCGTCGACAGATGTGCGACGTTGGATTGTTGTTGCGCCAATCGGACTGCTCCCGCCGGATGTGTATGCTCGTCTCTCTAGTGGTAGCTCCTGGAAATCAGAAGGTCCACCTCTATGTGGGTGTCCGTCGACGTCCCCTGGCTTGTGAGGCGCTCCTCCGGTTGACAGAGTCCGTATCGCTTGGTACAGAGCGCGATAGTAGTCAGCAATTGACTGGGACGGAGCCTCTTTTTCGCGGAGCTCTTCACTCTTGTCTTGCGAAGCGAAGGACTCCAGGTTGTTAAAGTTCGGAGCTGCGAGGGAGTTGTCTGTTGTGTCGACATTGTATTCATCTTCGAGGTTGGGTTTGTTGTTGGTCAGCAGGTTACCATGTGTCTGTACAGATTTATCGTACTCAACGTCAGATGAGTAGTAGGAGCGGACCTTGCGAACCAGCGTGATGTTTACGACAGTTGTCTGGCCTTCGACGATCTGGACGGGTACCTCAACGTCATTGTGTTGTGGAGACGATGCCTGGAAGCGCCAGAAAAAGACGTCAATTTAGATACTGGCAATATTAGTTTGCTTTTACGAACTGGCTAAATTGCGGTTTGCAGTTACTAATTATAAGATATTGCCGAACACAGTTTTGAGCTTTAATGTACAGTTATAAAATATGTTCGCAGCTTCTATATTCATAACGTGGCGTATAGCTGTGCATCTGTAAAACGACAGCCTGATGAGAAATCTCCTAGCCTACTATCACATGTTCACATCTGTACCTCATTCTATTACTGGAGTTCAAACTCTATTTGCCTCGCGTGAACGTGAATCAGTCGCAAGGTCAAAATGTAGCGTAAGTAACAAATAAGGCTTTGTACTTTTTCTTAAATTGCCACGACGCATCATTTCCAATTATGTTTCACTCAATCATATGCACTTCGTTAACATTCGATTCATGCATGAACCATGCTGAATTTTAATTCATTATATTTGATTTTCATTAATTGTATATTGTCTTAGTAATGAAATAAAGTTTATATAACTTTCTGCTTTGCTAATATTACCTATTTTGCTATTTTAGACGTCAGTTGGAACATTGTCATACCGCACTCAGAATTATTAGGTTCGAGTTGGCTCTTTCATTGGTTTTCAAGAGAATTTTGGTAGCGAGCACAACTGGTCTGTTTAATTGTCTCAGTGATGACAAGTGGGGCCACAATTAACGAAGTGTTTATAATTATATTGCTAATTATTTCAATAACAAGATCTGAGATTTCGACCACCTCACTCACCATCAGCGTATACGTCCCAGGCAGCAAGATCCTCCAGTACTCGCCCTTGTGGCTCGTTTTGAACGGCATGTAACGCCCTTTGATCATGAGCCTTGCATTCGCCACGGGGTATCCTTCGTCATCGGTGATGATTCCACGCAGACCTAAGCCGTAGAACACAGAAAGAATGTTAGTGTTGCTTATGTGCAACCCACAGGTGCCGCACATCTTATTCATGTCATACTAATAGTTGCCTAGAGACTCGTGTAAATTTCGACAAAAAATTTTGCAGTGTTGCAACATCAATACCGAGGACACCATATCGCCACCATTTTATTAATAATGAAACCAAGACATTCCAGCGTTTGGATATTTCCCTGTGGCGGTAGTTTTCTTCGGGCTTGCTGGTGATGCGATGATGTGATGTGGTGGGGGTGGCACCTACGTTACTGTTGCAACTTAACGCATTTTCGAAGTGCGCGCACCTTTTATCGCCTCATCTGGCGATCCTTCGGGTTCGGACTATCTCTACTAACACGTGCTCCCTTCTATCTTCCTGCCACTCGGCTACTTATAAATACGCTCTACACCTTTGAATAAATGTTCATTTTGTTCTACTGACTACGCTGAGGCTTCACTGGTCTGGCGTTATTGCGAGCACGCCATGGCTATGCTACAGTGGCGACGAAGATGGACATCGCCCATGCAGTGAAAGTCGACGCTGAACCGGAACCCACGCAGAACCGAGAAACCAAGGTCATCATGGCTCACCAACTTCCCGACTTCGAAGAAGGCAAAGATAAGTGGAAGCCGTACCTTATTAAAGTAGAAGCATACTTCGAAGCGAATGCGATTGAAGACTCAACTAAGAAAAGAGCATTGCTTGTTGCTGCGTTAAATACGCATACGATCCAAGTGCTGGCAGGGAAGGTGGCTCCACGCAAGCCAAATGCATTGACGTATGAAGAAGTCGTCGAAGTTTTGAGTGAGCACTACAGTCCCAAAAGACACGAAATCACCGAAAGCTACAAGTTCTTCAGTCGTTGTCAAGCGGAGGGCGAGCCTGTTAATGAATTCCTGGTAGACATTCGCCGAATAGCTGACAATTGCAATTTTGGCAGTGCTTTGGATCGCATGCTTCGAGATCGCATTGTTTGTGGAATACGGTCAGGTGCCCTGCAGAAGCAGCTACTGGCACAGCGAGAATTAACGCTACAAGACGCTGAAGCGATGGCCCTTGCAGCTGAGGCTGCGGATAGTGATGTAAAAGAGATGATCGGACCGGCAACGACACCCGTGTTAAAAGTACAGGCGTATCGGACAGAAACTCTAGTGGATGAGAGGAGGGCTGCCACACGTCAAGAATGCGCAAGGTGCGGTAGTACAAAACATAATGACGCGTGTTGCTCCTGGTCTAACGCTCGCTGTTACCGCTGTGGACGACGTGGTCACCTTGCAAGGAAATGTCGAAGTCGCGGGGCTAGAGAACAAGGCACGGCAAGGACAGCCCAAACTAACACCCTCTTGGGGACGGAAGCCTCAGCCGACTTCCGCAAAGATCTTCGGAATCTGACGATGACGGTGAGCCGCCCGAATATGTGCTGTCGCTAAACCAGCTGAACAATGGCACCATAACAACGCGTGAGCTGAAAGCATTAACGGCTTTTGACCCTGTCCTGGTCGAGGTCAAACGGTACATATTACATGGGTGGCCCAGAAACGCAAACGGAATGGCCCGGGCCGTACTGCCGTTTTTTGACCTCAAGCTCGAATTATCCGTAGCACATGAACTGGTGTACTGGGGTAATAGGGTCATAATACCGACCGAAGCTAGGGAGCGAGTGCTGCATCTTCTACATGAAACGCACCAGGGTTCACCGGCAATGAAATCTGTCGCTCGTTCTTTGTTCTGGTGGCCAGGCCTCGACAAAAATATTGAAGACGTGTCTGCACAATGCCAGTACTGTGTGCAAAATCTGCCGATGCCAACTGCAGCTCCCGTCGTTAACTGGCCTGAAACAGGCGAAAGGTGGTCCCGTATTCACATTGACTACGCGGGTCCGATCTGCGGAAAAATGATACTCGTAGTAGTCGACGCACACACCAAATGGCTCGAAGCAATACCTTTGTCACATGCCTCAACGCAGACTACCATTGACTGTCTGCGTGGCATTTTCAGCAGGTTTGGAATACCGCGCACGATCGTTTCTGACAACGGGACCCCATTTGCCAGTCAAGACTTCGCGTTGTTCGTGGCAAACAACAACATTGTGCACCTTCGATGCGCTCCATACCATCCCCAGTCTAATGGTGCGGCGGAAAGGGCAGTGCGAACGATAAAAGATGGTCTTCGAAAAATGACGAAAGGAAAACTGGAAGAGAACCTAGTACGGTTGCTATTTAACTACCGGAGGACTCCGCGAAAATCGGGTAAATCCCCAGCAGAGCTCCTTTTGGGCTATCAAATACGCTCACGCTTGGACAGATGCTTTCCTCCAGCACTTGCAGGGCCAAAAGAGGACCAAGATGACTGGCTGCCGCTACCTGCAAGTGAAGTGTATACCCGCAATTACGGTGTGGGGAGCAAGTGGACGCCCGGTCATGTGAAGGCGACGTCGGGAGCGAGAATGGTGACCGTGGAAACATCAGACGGAGTCATCCAGCGGCACGTGGACCAGGTCCGCCCTCGACAGGAAGTACCAGGCGTCAAACCGACAGTAACTACAACCACCACACATCGCAGTGAGCCGGACCAAGCAACACAACTACAGCATCCAGAAACGGTGAATCCGGATGAAGGCATAACCGCTCGGCGCATTCCAAATGGCACCCGTTCTCCAGACTTTGCGGCACCAGATATTCCAGTGGCCCCGTTGCATACAGGTGTCGCCCAACAAACTCTGAGACGCTCAACGAGAGAACGCAAGCCAGTGCAACGCTTTCATTTCTGAGGAGGAAGGAATGTTGCAACTTAACGCATTTTCGAAGTGCGCGCACCTTTTATCGCCTCATCTGGCGATCCTTCGGGTTCGGACTATCTCTACTAACACGTGCTCCCTTCTATCTTCCTGCCACTCGGCTACTTATAAATACGCTCTACACCTTTGAATAAATGTTCATTTTGTTCTACTGACTACGCTGAGGCTTCACTGGTCTGGCGTTATTGCGAGCACGCCATGGCTATGCTACAGTTACGGAACATGCTGAGAAGAGGAAAGAAATATATTACTTGCCGTTACGCAGGCGTAAGCTCAAGAAAACACAGTGGCAGTCACTGCGCCGTCGTTGCGCCACCATCAAGCAGCATCGGCCATTGTTGCCATACATTGATTAATCTGACGGCATTCAGAAATATAGAAAGGCAACTCCTACCTTTCTCATAGCGGGGGTACAAAACTGGTGCCCATAACACTGATTAGCAAGCGAGCTCGGTTTCACAACTCATTGATGACGTTATCTGCTGGACGTTGCCTCACCCCGGAAGGCAACGATAGAAGACTGCAATGGCTAGACCTTCACTAAAAACTCGAACAGTCAATATAGAGCAGGAGATCTTGTCTACGTATTTCTCAGAACAGTGCGTCATGCTCGAACTCCCTTGTCTTTCCAAGTGCGCGTTAACGCGTTGTCCTCTACGTTCGCGGTTTGTCTGCAGCCATTCGCTGCAGACACGTTCAAAACTGTGTTCCGTACCTTAGCCACACCGTCGCGTCAATAATGTCCATTTAAGGAGGACGAATATGACAGTCCTCTGTGCCATATCCTGCCATTCGGTGGCGCTGTACCTCATCCATTCGCTAAGATGCACACTGGTGCCATTTCTACGACGATTCTAATTCCGCGCATTCCCACGAGAAAATGCAGCTATGGCAGAGGTGCAGATGTGGAAGAGTGAAACGGTGCGTAAGTAGTACATATTCATGCCCCAGCATGTTAATGTTTGGTTTCAAATTATATTCAAATAACTTAATCTGAAATCATTCGACTTTAATTCGCGCGATTGCTGTCGATTTCTGACCCTGTGTGTCGAGTTCCGCAGCAATGTTCACTATTCGGCGTTAACCAATATAGCTCGTCTCTGCCTTTTGTTACAAAGTTTATTTGTGTTCAATGAACACGAAGCATAAACTGAACGTGATCAGTGAAGCACGTGAATCGCTTGCTTTCCGTTGTCGACATCTGGCTTCCTCTCTTATTCTAACTACGCAAATAAAACAAAAATGGGTTCTCACCTCTCTGGGATTCCTCTATTAACTTCATCAGGGGCTTCATATTGTCCATCCAGAAACGTCGTAATTGATACGACAGAGGGTACTTGCAGCACGAAAGCTCGAGAGTGACTTCCATGCAGCCTGCTTGCACGTACGTGTAGTCCGGCATGCTACCTGCGTGAGTTTTTCCCCAATGATTTGTAAACGAGATGCCGTGAATGAAGACCCCACCTCGGCAAGTAAAGAGCGAATTTTTGACGGGAAGCTGAGGATGCCGCACAGCGCATATATGCTATTAATGTTCTTTTTCAGCTGCATAATCCACAATACAGACAAGCAGAAATGCCTGTTTACCAGTCATGACTTAGCAGAAGTAAGAAAATGGGGATAAATGCTAGATCTTTTGTAACAACCACAAAAAAGCCAACAAAGGATGAAGCAAGAGGAAGCTTAGAAAATTTCCCCATGCTTTGCTCGGCTTCCGTTTTAGTATTGCCTCCTTTTGCTCGTTACAATTCATTTGGATTTGTGACTGAACATTATGAAAACTACGCAATGTGACAAGGGAAGTGTGAATATATGGGACACACTGTCCATGCAGGTTTACTGAATTTTTGTTATTAAATGCATATTAAGTAATTAGTAGGCTCAATCCATCACCGACTCAGCCCTGCACATAGTCGAAAAACAGTTCAGCTTAAACAAAGTTGAAGTGTAGAGGCCAAAGCGGCACGGCTGCTCCTCAACCTGAAAGACGGCTGTTAACAGTAGCTGTAGCCTATATTCATTCCTCTGCTTTTAATAAGAACAACGTGCTGCAAGGCATGCAATAACGAAAGTGCGCAGCCATGCATCATGTAGATACCGCAACAATAATCGTACCGAACTTCTTGTCCGTGACTTTGACTGCATGACACAGCTGCCAATTAAAGACGCCTACAAAAGTGGTCATAATGCGGGAATTGCAGAAAAGCTGAGCATTTTAACCCAAGCATATGGCCTCCTACTCAAGATTGTATTTTGCACTCGAGTAAAATGCCTACGAATGCACATTTTTTTCAGTTCGTTTACAAACTTGACCCACCTTACAAGTTCAACATAGCCCGCGAGCTCTGAGTATATGCAAGACCAATCATGCCTTCACCACGTCAGGCTCAACGTGGCATATAACCGAACTACTTTAAAGGCAAATCACAGTTATTAGGTTTGCCTATATTTTCAATGTGCAATGTTCATGAGGACTTACAGCAAGCTATGTTGTGTGTGCGTGTGCGTGTGTTCCATCACTGTTCCATTCCAGGCTAACATTCCCTGCTTTCAATAAAGACATCTGTCCAGGTAGATTACACACACCGCAAACATGTATAGTATAGGACTTTCGTCTGCCTTCTCCTCACAAGACGCTTTTGTTGGGCACATTATAAGTATGGCTCTTTGAATCCTATAGCATAGTGTGAGCGGAGCGAAAATTAAAATGCACCGGTTCGGTTCTCTCTCGCAGCATCCAGCTATGCGGCGCTGTTCAGAAATTTTGTGTTTACAGACGGTAGCAGAAAAAGAATAATAATAATGAGATAGAGGGAAGGATCTGGCACATCGCGTATACTCGCCCTTGAACGGGTACCACTTGGCCCCGTTGACGATGCCGTCGTGGTAGGTCTGCCGCTCGCACGAGAACCGGCGCATGGTCGGGTGGTTCAGAGAGTAGGTGCGCGCCAAGTGCTGGAACACGTCGTCGTCGGGCGTCCTCGACTCCACCGTTTCTGATGAGCGAAGGGGATCAAACATGCAGCAGATTAATCATATCCGCAGGGTTGACGCTTCCAAAGGGGCATTATATTGATACCTCTTTTTATTTCACAGTATCACGCACAAAAGGCCTGTTATAAAACAATTTGCACGCTTAAGGGTCCTTTACTGTATATAACTCGCCCCTTTACCCGCTCATAGGTGTAAGAATGGAAGGGTGTGAATTATAGACCGATTTTTACCCTTAAGGAGCTTTAAGGGAAGGAGAAAAAATGGGAGAAGACAATACACAGCAGACGAGCCTTTGCGTATTTGTTTCGATGTGCCTAAGGTCGTCATACGGGCATATCTTTGCTTGCGAGTGACGAGACTTAGGACAGTATTCTTCAGTGTCTTGTCGCTTTTTTGATTGTGCAACCTGCAGCACTTTTTTTTTTCGTTCCTACAGCTGTACTGTACTATTTGCCCTTGTTTATTCTTAAGTGTTCTGTCAGTTTTCATTTAATTACTATTTTGTTTTCTTTCCTTCTTTCTGCGTTCTATTCCTTCCTCACAGCGGTCATATGTAGTAATAACCCGACAGAGTTTCAATTTGAATGTCTGGCGTCCGAAGCCCACTCACTCTGTCCGTACGTGTCGTCGTACGGGTACCGCACAAGCATGGCCCCTCCGTGCAAGTTGCCCGAGAGCACGAACGGGATGGTGTCGATCCACTTGCGCACCGCCGCCGTCTCTGGTTCCTCCACGTTTCGCACGGTGTGACTCGGGTCCGGGAAGTTGCGATTCAGGTCCACGCCGGCACTGTTGTACCTGCTCCGTGAAGAGGTCGACAATGAGTTTGGTGCGCCTCATGGTACCGCGGTTTAGCGTAGCTGTTTGCGCGATATTGCATTTGGATTTGCGTAACGACGCCTTTTGAGCCTGATTTGCGGAAGGCGCAAGGCGTCCGATACCATTCACTGACTCCGCCAAGGTTACAGTGCATGCGTACAGGCTTCCTTCAGTATCCAGGCTATAGCGATGATAAAGATTCCCCGACGATTGCGGTACTCCTTAATGCGAAATTTGAGCGCAGCTCTGTACGTGTTTTTTTTTCGCGATATGGCGCGTACAATCAGTCTCGTGCTGCATGTTGCCAACGGAGCGAAATGTGGCGCGACTGCCTCGCTAATCTGGAAATCGCGAGGGCCAGCGCGTGGGCGACGCGTGGGCGCGATTCACAGACGCCGCCGCGGATGAACCCAGACGACGCGCGACGCGTGCTACCCTGGCGCCATCTCGTAGCCATCGTCGGAAAGCCCCTTGTGCGCGGCATACGCTTCTCTTCTCATGCTTATGACAAACCCTCCTCTGCTTTCCGCCTCATGGTTCCGCTGCACCCTCCTCTCCGCTTTCCTCCTCACGGCTGTTATTTCTCGCCGTTTTTTCATCCCCCGCGGCGCGCCGCGTGCGCTCTCATCTTGCGCTGCATGTGCTCGTTCATTCGGTTACCCTGGGAACGCTGACTCTCGACGCAGGAACGGGCACGTAAGAGCTTCGCTCTAAAATATATGATTATTCCTGCAATAAAACAAGAAAATACAGAAGTACTACTATGACGGGTACTTCGTGTAGGTGAGATGCACACACAAAAAAAGAAATTGATGTAATCGGTCAAGTTGGACCGTGTGTAATCGTGAACGTTTGTGCAAAAGCGCGGCGTGATGCCTTTTTCCTTGATCTCATGCGCGCGCCCCTTTGCTCATGCACGGTTGCAGTGTCGCCGCCTGAGAATAATTTCCTTGACAGCGCACGGAAATTCCTGTTTGTGTATTACTGTATAGATGCTGTATAGATGGATTACTGTATAGATGGATGAGATAGTTCAATGGATGAGATAGTTCAAGTGGCTGAGGAGTTCTATAGAGATTTATACAGTACCAGTGATACCCACGACGATAGTGGAAGAGAGAATAGCCTAGAGGAATTCGAAATCTCACAGGTAACGCCAGACGAAGTAAAGAAAGCCTTAGGAGCTATGCAAAGGGGGAAGGCGGCTGGGGAGGATCAGGTAACAGCAGATTTGTTGAAGGATGGTGGTCAGATTGTTCTAGAGAAACTGGCCACCCTGTATACGCAATGCCTCATGACCTCGAGAGTACCGGAATCTTGGAAGAACGCTAACATAATCCTAATCCTTAAGAAAGGGGACGCCAAAGACTTGAAAAATTATAGACCGATCAGCTTACTGTCCGTTGCCTACAAAGTATTTACTAAGGTAATCGCAAATAGAATCAGGAACACCTTAGACTTCTGTCAACCAAAGGACCAGGCAGGATTCCGTAAAGGCTACTCAACAATAGACCATATTCACACTGTCAATCAAGTGATAGAGAAATGTGCAGAATATAACCAACCCTTATATATAGCTTTCATTGATTACGAGAAAGCGTTTGATTCAGTCGAAACCTCAGCAGTCATGGAGGCATTACGGAATCAGGGTGTAGATGAGCCATATGTAAACATACTGGAAGATATCTATAGCGGCTCCACAGCCACCGTAGTCCTCCACAAAGAAAGTAACAAAATCCCTATAAAGAAAGGCGTCAGACAGGGAGATACGATATCTCCAATGCTATTCACAGCATGTTTACAGGAGGTATTCAGAGGCCTGGAGTGGGAAGAATTGGGGATAAAAGTTGATGGAGAATACCTTAGCAACTTGCGATTCGCTGATGATATTGCCTTGCTTAGTAACTCAGGAGACCAATTGCAATGCATGCTCACTGACCTGGAGAGGCAAAGCAGAAGGGTGGGTCTGAAAATTAATTTGCAGAAAACTAAAGTATTGTTTAACAGTCTCGGAAGAGAACAGCAGTTTACGATAGGTAGCGAAGCACTGGAAGTGGTAAGGGAATACATCTACTTAGGGCAGGTAGTGACCACGGATCCGAATCATGAGACTGAAATAACCAGAAGAATAAGAATGGGCTGGGGTGCGTTTGGCAGGCATTCTCAAATCATGAACAGCAGGTTGCCACTATCCCTCAAAAGGAAAGTGTATAACAGCTGTGTGTTACCAGTACTCACATATGGGGCAGAAACCTGGAGGCTTACGAAAAGGGTTCTGCTGAAATTGAGGACGACGCAACGAGCTATGGAAAGAAGAATGATGGGTGTAACGTTAAGGGATAAGAAAAGAGCTGATTGGGTGAGGCAACAAACGCGGGTAAACGACATCTTAGTTGAAATCAAGAAAAAGAAATGGGCATGGGCAGGACATGTAATGAGGAGGGAAGATAACCGATGGTCATTAAGGGTTACGGACTGGATTCCAAGGGAAGGGAAGCGTAGCAGGGGGCGGCAGAAAGTTAGGTGGGCGGATGAAATTAAGATGTTTGCAGGGACAACATGGCCACAATTAGTACATGACCGGGGTAGTTGGAGAAGTATGGGAGAGGCCTTTGCCCTGCAGTGGGCGTAACTAGGCTGATGATGATGATGATGATGATGATGATGATGATGATGATGATGATGATGATGATGATGATGATGATGATGATGATGATGATGATGATGATGATGATGATGTATAGATGCACGCACCATGGGAAGAACCGGTGTGCAGCAGTGCACACCCCTCTCCTAATTCCGCTAAAGATGACATATATTTTCCTCGTCGAGGGACGCTTCACGTAGAATATAGATTAACATGGAATAAAGATAATTCGGAAGATGATCAAGTGCATCGGAGGAGTTGCAGTAGTCCTGAATAATAAGCAGAAGTTTCACATTTATTCATATCAGACGAAATTATTTCAATAGCATGCATTTTAGATGCTTGGAAGCTTTGCAGCTTGCTAGTGTGGCGCTAACGTCATCCTGTGAAAGCACCAAGGGAACGAGAGGCATAAGGGTGGGGGCGTTGTCATGATTTTAGCTTTGCTTCTTCCCCTCAACCGCGAATGTGGAGAACCGTGAGCAGTTGGCCTCTGTACGGTCCCTTGTCATTGTAGGTACATGTATGTATACAACCCTGCAATTAGCAACGTACCGTCCACGAAGGCCGGCGCACTGTCCTTCCCTGGAAATGGACATGCCGTCGGGGTTCATACTGGGCATGATGTGGATGTTGGTGTTGTCCAGTAGCCATCGGATGCGCGGGTCAGTGTCGTACCCGGTGATTAGGTGCTCTATCAGGTGAAGCATCAGTTCCTTGCCCACGACCTGCATGCGTGCGTACAGGAAAATAGAGAGATAGAGAGAACGCGCGCTGAGTTTAACGACCAGGTGGCAAAGGTTTTGCGGTAAAATCTGTAAGCTTCTTATCACGAGAGGATTCTCACCGTGTAGATCAAGTTCACTTTTGGCGCAAATATCATATCGGTTAATATGTTCGTCAGTATGCTCGGAATGTTTCATCCATGCAGTGCGAAACGTTCTCTACAAATCATTCTTTTACTTGCTGCACGTTAGCAACTGACATCTTTTTAAATATCGCAATTTCTCACTGACCGGTGGGTGAGTTATATAACGAGGTGACATGACCAAAAACTTAAGAAGTGAGCCTGCTTGAAGTGAAAGAAATCATGAATTATCTAGGGGATGACACGTGTTTATTGCGTTGTCACAGCGTAAAACACGAAATCAAGAATCATGAAATTATGCTGATGCAAAAAGATACACTTTGCTCCTACACCTTCTCTTCTTTTTTAATATGATGTGCTCTATAATTTTTCAACAATAGCTGTGAGGAGGGCCTTCGTCCTGTATTTGTTGCAGCCGTCGTACTGTTGTAGTCGTCATCGACACAGATATCGTTGCTATGTGGGGCACCTCTAGGGCTTTCCCATGTGTGAACCACCTTATTTCCTTTTCTTCATAAGGTGGAGTCCAATTACAATGTTGATGTACCCGTGCCAGTATTGCGATCACATTGGAAGAAATTAAGTAGCATAATACCATTAAATGTCATTGTGTGAGCCAATGCCACTAGATTGCCAGTATGCGCAGGGGTGGATAAACCTTTATCCCGTCTTGTTGGCGCGAAATGCCAGATTCATGCAAGAAAGGGAACTTCGAAGTTGAAGAAGTGCCTGGCCTTCACACTTGCCTGTGGCAAAAACACTGAAGCCATTTATTTTATCTCGCACGATTATAAAAGTGGGAATCATTCGCACTACGTACCTCGTTCCCGTGCATGTTCGCGACGTATTTCATGGAGGGCTTCAATAGTTTGTTATTCGTTGAACGCGACGACAGCAGGAGAACCCAGAGCTCTCGACCTGCAATAATATAAGGACAAAATTCCGGTCAAAAGGTTACTTCAGGGACTTCAGAAGTGATAGTGCAATAGTATGGCGTAATAGCGCAACAGTAACAATGCAAACTGGCTTAAACAATCGAGTGCGTATAAATATACGGGCCATGAGTGCGCCTACATTCTTTTAGTGATACCTTTTACCGCCACGAATGAACTATACCAAGCCGCGTATGTACAGTTCACGCACGCCAGGGTTGGTAACGCAGCAGTACAGTAAGAACCAGACGTAAACATCTTCAAAATAACGTGGTTGCTTAGTGGTTATGCTGTTGGGCTACTAAGCACGAGGTCGCGGGATCGAGTCCCGGCTACGGCGGCCGCATTTCGACGGGGCTGAAATGCGAAAACACCCGTGTACTTAGATTTAGGTGACGTTAAACAACCACACGTGGTCCAAATTTCTGGAGTCGCTCATTACGGCGTGCCGCATAATCAGATCATGGTTTTGGCACGTAAAACTCCATAATTTAATTTAAATAATCTTTCTCGGGGGATACTTATGCAGGGGATCATTGTAGGAATTATCATTGGCATGGTTGACATGACTCTCGCATTCTTTTCCTCAGTCCGAAATGAAAACATGTATAGAGCTGCGCTCAAATTTAGCATTAGGGAGTATCATACACTGTAAAATACTTTACACCCTTAAAAGTGAGAAAGGCTGTAAATGTGTCTATAACTCATGCTTTTAGGGTGTGATTTATATAACTGACACCCTAAGGGTGTGAGTTATGGACACATTTACCCCCTTTTTCACTTTTAATAAATTATTTTACAGTGTAATGGTCCGATATTTTTTAAAAATTTTTGACCATGTCATATCTGCTATCAAATCGTTGCTCGACGCAAGACGCTCTTACAACGTTCAAAGTTTCGTTAGCGTTGTCACGAATTTTAGAGCGAAGTAAGCCTGTCTTGATCAGATTGCGCAAGCGTCGCGAACACTGTTGTGCATTCCCGAATTTCCGCGACTGCCCAGCATTTCTACCAGATGCCACGGTGTTGTGACGGTGAAGGATCGAACACTGCTAAGGAGGAGGAGAAACATTTATTAAAAAAAAAAGAAAGGACAAGCAGGTGTCTTTCTGCTTGTGCGAGAGGCGCCCTTAGTCCAGGGCTCCTGCGGCTCTTGCTGTCTCTCGGGCCCGCCGCACCAGTTGCTGCTGGTTACTAGGGTCCGAACTAGTCAGCACGGCCTCCCACTGCTCGGGTGTGGGGTTGGGTATTTGCGGGGCCGCCTTCACGTTGGGGCACGCCCATGTGGTGTGATATAGGGAGGCGTAATCATTACAAAGGGGACATTTGTATGAATATAGTGTAGGGTGGATTGCGTGTAGTCTGCTTAAATGTGGGTATGTATTGGTTTGTAGTTGTCTCCATGTTACGGCGTCTTCATGTGAGAGGGTCTTGTGTGGAGGTGGGTATTGTCGTCTGTTCAATCTGTGGTGTTGTAGTATGGCGTTGTATTGTAAAGGTACGGGCTCCATGGATGCGTCCGTATCCCTCTCTTGTGGCGCCCGGGAGGCATGAGCTCGGGCTACAGCGTGCGCACGCTGATTTCCACGGAGGGACTCGTGTCCTGGAGTCCACACTATTTCAACGTCCGGGAATTCGGAGGCTTGTTTGAGGAGTCGGTGGGCGATTGAAGATATTCGACCTCTCGCGTAGCTACGGAAAGCTGCCTGGGAGTCGGTAATAATTGTGATGTACTCGTTGGTCAGACTAGAGGTGATGGCCAAGGCGATGGCTGTCTCCTCCGCTACGAGGGCGCTGGCAGTGCGGACCGTCATCGAGACCACCTCTTGTAGGTTATAGTCGACAACGCTGGCCGTCATGGCTGCTTTTTGGGGGTACAGCGCGGCATCTGTGTTTAGTGTGGTGGGGAGACTGCCATATTTTGTCTGTAGAGTTTTTGCGCGAGCTTGGCGACGATCGGCATGATGTTCCGGGTGCATGCTTCTGGGGATAGGGGCTACCTTGATGTGCTCCCGGAAGTTGGGGGCCAGATGGATTGCTTGTTCGTGGCCTTTGCAGTGTGTGGGGTAGCCTAGGCGAGCTAGGACTGTTCTTCCTGTTGGTGTGAGGGCTAGTCGTTCTCGTTGGCTTGTGAGGTGGGCGTCAATAATTTCTCTTATAGTATTATGGACTCCTAGGGCTTCAAGCTTGAGTGTCGCTGTTCCCGGGGGTAGGAACACTGCTAAAACTTTGGGTTCAGAACTAAAGTATTTATTCACCAAATAAACAGTTTACTTCATAACGTAGTGGCGGTGAAGAATCAAACAATGGAGAAACTACGTTATGAATTAAACTGTTTATTTGGTGAATAAATACTTTAGTTCTGAACACTGCTAAAACTTTGGGTTCAGAACTAATGTATTTATTCACCAAATAAACAGTTTAATTCATAACGTAGTTTCTCCATTGTTTGATTCTTCACCGCCACTGTATACAACGTGAGAATATCTCCAATCGGGTGCATATAAGGGCTCCTGCAACCCAGAAGATTTTCCGAGATAAATGAAGAGTTGGCACATAGCGATTCCCACAACTTATGCCAATGTATGTCCATTGGTATGTAAGACACGTAGTATGTATGAACGTACATCCATTGTTAAAAGAAAGAAGAAGAATAAAAATAATCTTTAGAGCGATTACGTCGCGTCAGTCGCCGATAGATGGCGCGAGTAGTCGACGTTCCACATGTGCGTATTTTCTAGCGGTTCACTATCACTGGGATCGGCTACTCGGCGCGCGTCGTGGCTGCGTGGCGAGTTGCGCCCGATCCACTGAACAATGCATTAACGAGGAGTGTAAATAGTGTCAGACGAAATGGGGGATGAATATTACAAAGGAAATCATGCAAACACAACCGAAAATGTCTGCCAAAGCAAATGAACAGCCCCTACGCAGACCGGATAAATCTCTCCCCCCCCCCCCCTACTGCACTAGCAATACTTCAGAAGTTTACTGCACACGTAACGCTACCGCTCTTTTAGTTTTACCGCTTTACCGCTTATTTTAATAGGCAGGACAGCTTGACGAAGGCGGTGTCGCGGTGATAGAATTATAACGAGGCACGATGACGTCGGCGACAGCGTGACGACGATGACACGACAACAGTTGCGCACCGGGCCACCCCCTTCTCAACTCGTTTACAGCACGGATGCCAGATGTAAACTCCTCGGGCCATTCGCTTTAAATGTGTTCACGTCCCACCCACTGTGAAAGTCGGTTTAAGCGAAAGTGTGGCGAGCTGGCAATGCAAAACTGCGTATCTACGCAGTAGCACCACGAAACCACCTTGGCCCCTACTGAACACAGCATCTTCAGACGCCACAAAGCTGTCGCGCATCACCACATGCGTCTCATAGTTGACGTTGAGCGGAGAACGCGACCTGCAACTCGCTCTCCCGTGCTGCCTTCATCCTCAGCCAGGTACCCGGCCAGCGCCCAACGTGCACGGTAGCCAAAGAAAGATTCGCCGTATAATTGTGAAAGACATCGAATAAGGTTGTCAAGGCAAGGGAACAGCCCTATGGATTCGCACTGCAGAAATGGAATGGACGCATCGGCAATACTTTCGTCGTATATACTGCCACGTACCGCTTACGTCGAAAAAAGCTATCCACTTTATTACTTTCCTCGAGCGCTATGCTGAGGTATTTATTGAAATTGAAAGTTGTCGAGCGATTTACTAAGCGCAACGTTGATCCCCCCTTGCGCAATGTTTATTGTTGTTCTGGCTAACATTAAATTTGCGTAAAAAAATTAAGTTAATTTTTCTTGCGCTTTGAATTTTTTTCGCTGTCATATACGATAATTTAACTTCTTGTTCAGGACATATACGGCTTTTATCGAAACATGAAAATCCGTAATTTAATAATAAAAAATGCATATTTTCTTGTCGCAATTGTGGAGCGCTGCATGTTCAAGAACTGCACAAAGACCGAGGTGCACGCTATCAGGATACAAAATTTCATCGGCATACAAGTCGCGTCTACGGAATTTCGACAGAAGTGACTCGCAGTCATATGTAAACTACAGAGTTTCATACACTAATTAATTATTGTAGGAAACCCTGTGATATAAAAGGCGATGACGTACTACATTCCGTCACACAATCTATTTGCAATGCAACGGAAAGGGCGCGCGAGCCATTCAGGTCACGTGCAACACTTCCCGACCCAATTTAAGTGAACCAACAGCAGGCAGAGGTATTTAAAGTCAGTGAAGTCGCCTCCTTCGAATCCATGTAAACGGCTTGTAATCGGGACCAGAAAGAAGACGTAAGCACGACGCGCCGCATCCACAAATATTTTCGTTCGTGAGGGACCTTTGCCGTTGGCCGCCCGCCTTTTTTGGAATTTGCTCTTACGAATAATTCTAGTCACAGTGGATTTTATGCATATATGGGCTGAGGTTGTCATTGCACTATAAGAATTTCAACCTCCCGCTACAGCGCGCAACAGCTAGAGAACCATATACGTAAGGAGTGAGCTAACGAACGAAGACAACTGGTGTATTTTGTCCGCAAAACGAACGAAGAAAACCGAACCAGGGGCAGGACGACGCAACGATGTCGCGATGACGAAGGCAATGCGTGATGCTTCTTGAAGGAAGATGGTCGGTTACGCAAGAGGAGTACGAACTCAGAAGTGCGGCGCATACCAACTCTTCAGGATTCCGTTCCCACTTGTGTTACAGTAGCACGTACACATTATGTTGGATTAGACACCAATGGATCCGTACGCCCTGTTACTTGTCCAGTTGCACAACCTTCACGTTTCAAGACCCCGAACACAAGAGAATCAAAGAAGCCGTGTCATTACGATGCGCTATTGCATTAAGAGGTCTGTGTGTTTTAAAGATGGCTACCTGTCACTTGACAATGTGTGTAAAGATTTTATGACGTGGCTTATCGTTTTATTTCGCAAAACAAAGGTGCGCTCACTGGTACGATTTTGTAAGGCTTTGTCCAGACTACGTTAGACGGTTTGCAGTGGCCTGGCTCGCGCGCCTGTCATAGGGCCATTCGACGACTGAAAACCACCGGCTGACAACCCACGTCAAACCATAGGGAAGTGGGCAAAAAAAAACTTTCGCTTTAACGATCGTTATCAATCAACGAAAGCCATTTCTTCTCCCGACAGCACCAACGAAGCCCGAGTAATGCATACGCCCTCACGTTTTACAGCGTGAAACGCTACGGATATTGCTAGCTAATGCTCTTGCTAGGTTCAGTTAACGCTAGCTTCATTTAGGTGCGCTAAACTAATTCAACGTATAGGATCAGTAAATTGTGTTCACTTTTGATGTGCCTTCAAGTGACGAGCTTCAGTTTTCTTTACTTGAAGTTGCGTCTTCAGCCGGGCCACATACATTGGACGCATGCGCATAAACTCTGTTAAACTATAACACATCGCGCTCCAAATTGGCGGAAAAAGGGCTTGCCTCCCCGTATCTTCGGTGCTGTCAAAGTCCTGCTTACATGCGTCGCAGGAGAGTTTCTATAAACCGATGGATAGCCCGAATTGTGCTGGCTTCGTTGTCACAGGTTCAGCGAACGTTTCAGAAAGGCTGGTTAAGGAATTGAAGAGCTTGATCTCTGAACCTTGCGCGTCGTCTGTTAGTGCCCTCAAAATGATAGTCCTTATTCAGTGGGTCTACGGCATCTCGTACCGTTTGGAGAAAGTTGCATGGCACTGCCCATAACTTATTTATTTTTCCGTATGCAAAAGGCTTGGCAGTTTGTGTGCAGCTGTGGATGATATGTCTAAATCAGGGGCAGGCAAGTCAACCATGCACAATCAAACATGTCAATAGGTACACTGACAGTGACTCGGTGGTGGTGTACGATATCGGTAAATAAATCGCGTCAGTGTTTTTAGAAATATACCGGGTTCTCAACTATCGAGTCACTGTTGCCACTTTGGTAGAGCTGTCTCTCGACAACACGATCAACCCGGGCGTAAGAAAAAGCTGAAACATTTCACATTGTAAAACTAGAAGGCATGTACATCATTCAGACTTCGATAATGCTGTCAAGGAAAGACATGGATTTTATACATGGCCCGTGATTTTATGTTCGCATGCACTTGAGGATAGTTCCTTATTTGTTGTATTCACATTGATACATGTTTCTTTTTCTAAAGAACATTGAATTGATTGACGGTGCTTGTACTACATTCTTTCGTATTTTCCCTCGTATATACGTTCGCTTGTTGCTTACAGTTCATCACTGCAATAATGGCCGTTTCACCATCTATCACCAGTTCAAACAGGAAACGTTCGTCTCGAGAGCCCATCGTGCCAAATTTAGGTGCGCCCCTATCATTGATTCGCTGTACGCACGCAACATATTGTACTACGTCGTCAATCGAAATCAAACATGAACAATATTTGCGAACAAGAACAAACAGTCGTTCTCGCTTCCACGTTGCTATAGGCGGTTCGCAAAACCGCCAAGTGGGCTTAACCAAGATGGCGGGCCTAGGGCTACAATCGTTAACGCTTTCAGGTTGCCCCCTATATATATAGAGCAGCAGATGATACGAAAAACCCGCAAGTGCATCCTTCCCCACACCTAGTTTGACTTAACCAAGATGGTGGACTTCGGGCTGCAATTGTAATGAAGGTGTCAACGTTGCAGGCTAGTGGCATCATTCCTCCCGCACTCGGTACCCCGCACCGTTCATGCTTTCAGAACGGACTTCTCAGCTTTAATGGTTTTTACTAGCGGTAACGACGCCATTTTGGTTGGGCGAGTTCAATTTGCGGGGAGGTCTGCTTGCGGAATTTAGCATATCTTCCCTTACTGGCGCGATTCGCTTCTCTGGCTCGAAGTCTGTTTCCGGTTGTGGCCGTTATGCGACGTAGTAGCTTTCGGCTCCTGAACTATAACGGAAAATGTAAGCGAGAGAAAGTCAAATGATGACGGTACGTACAGTAGCGCAAGACGTGGGCGTGGAAAACTACTACTGGCATACTGAACAAGGTCGGGATAATGTTACGATGCCATTCCAATTATCTTCCTTGTTGCGCTTAGCCACTGGTCCGAGCTGTGTTCCACCCACTTTATGACTAGGATCGGCCGGTCGTCAGTGATGGATAAGCAATTAGAAAGAATGACTGGAATCGTCCCATTACACCGGCCATATCTGCAAACATCTGCAAACGTATTTTGAGGCTGAACACTCAAAGAAGAAAAGCTTGGGTGTCGGCATCTATTAAAGTGAACAAATTAACGTGGTCATCTCTAAATTAACAACCGTCTAGCAGGTTGGCATAAGATGCGAGGCACTCCCCCTTCAATTTTAGTGATGTGCGGTAAGAAATGTGCAGATATATTAAGGGCACTCTTGCACACCAGTTACAATTTTTCTTAAAAAGCCTGCAAATTTGGTCAGGGAGTGGCAAGCGGTCCAGAACTGATTTGAGCTGTCCTAAGCGCTATGTTTCTGGACCTTCTAACATTTAAATGCCATCCAAATGTTTTCTTTTTCTTCGGGAAAAAATATGCAAAAGTTCAGAAGATTCAGAAACAGGTGACACACATCGAATTCCATCGCACACCCGATGTACACAAGGCCGGCACTTCACTTAAAGTTTGTGCCAAGGAAACAAAACGAAATTGAAGGCGGCGCTCACGTCCGCCAATTGAAATATGTGCATGGCTGCCAGCCTTCGCCTGCGTGACGTCAGGGCTCGCGAAGTGCTCAGCATTTGTCAAGAGCCTATCGAGACCCCTTGCGTAATATATTGCGCGTTGCCTTCAGTTATTTTCAAAAGTAAATCCTCGGAAGGGCTAACGCAAGAAAAGCGACAACGTTTTGGAATACCGCGTCTCCATGTTCGGTAGCTGTATGCACCGTCGCTTCTTCGCGGCGTACCTTGTCTAGACTGCCCGACGGAGTAGAGCGCCGCCAGGTCCGGCCTGATGTTCGTCGCGTTGATGAGCACTCCCGTCATGGCCTCGTAGTCGTGGTACTTGAACGGCACCCGCAGCCACTGGCTTCGTCCGTACGGGGCGCCCGACGCGCCGGAGGCCAGGCACCACAACAGCAGCACCGCCGCTCCGAACCAATGCACGGCCATGCGCAGCCCGGCAACGGGCTGCCTTCCACAGTGTAGCCGTGGCGACGCCATCGCCCGAGGTGCCGGGTCACTCTGGAGGCACCGCTGCTGTCGGCAGGCTCGTTGCCGAAGTGCTTATCTCGGCAGCATGAGTGTGGCCGGAGTACTCCTCCCGTCAGGAAAGTCCCTGCGAAGGGCAAGGAAAAAAAATGAGATGCAATGCTTATAATAATTTTGCTTAGAAGCGACGTTGGTGTTGTCTGTCCTGTTAGTGCGTATACTTGTGTCCGTGTTTGCACGTCTGTCTTTCAGTAACAGAAATGTAATTGCAGTTAGAGGTTAAGGATAGGGGACATCTCAGCCCGCGAAGTCAGTGACGCCTTTCTTTGAAATGCGCTGCTGCTGAGACTACACCGGGGGAACTCGGCGTTGAAACCAAGTGCATAATTTCGGTTATTCGCGCACCGCATGACGAGGCTCACGCTCCGGCGTAGACGCAGCCCGGCACAGACGAAAAGATGTGTTTTTCCACCGACATGCACGGCACAGCATCCACTGCGGTTTTGTCTGTTTGAGTGGCGTTTGCCTGAGTATATTTCTTGAAAAGTTGAAAACATCGAACCGCTTGAAAGCACTTTATTCGTGCTTATTCTTTTTATTTATTTATTAGTTCATTTATTTTTCATGCCGCACGTTTACTGAATTTAATATCGATAGAAGAAACAAAAAGGAAAAGTTCAAAAAGCGGAATTCCTCAATATAGATTTCGAGGGCCTTCCATTTTTGCTGGTTGTGCACGTCCCGAACGCCTGTCGACCACCGCGACGGGAAGGTACATTATCAACGAGCTCGGCATGAGGTACCACAACCAGCACGGCCAGAAAATGCGAATCCCCAACAAAATCAGAGACACCGTCACGGTGGCAAACATCCCAACAAACGTGCACCCCGATTACAACCGAGGTAGAAGAAAGGCAAGAGCCGACGCTCTGCTCCGTCCATTCGGCAGGGAGAGAAACGCGCGCTTTGTCGACGCGGCCGAATATCCCAACGGCTAAAAATACACCGCCGTAGTCATAAACACAAAGTCCAAAATCAGAACCACATGCAGTGTATACACCAAACACTCGGAAATAGCGGAAGAAGTAGCGATCGCGTTGGCCATCACAGAACAGGAAAGCAAAGTTGTACTAAGCGACTCGCAAACGGCCGTAAAGAATTACGCCAAAGGTAGAATTTTCAAGGAAGCCTTGTCCATTCTGGCCAAAGCGGGCAGATCGAAAACCGCGAGCTCAAGGGTCGCATGGTTGCCCGCGCACGTCACCACGGAAGGCGACGCGCTCCCGAACCTAAGCGAGACGGCGCACCGGACGGAGCGAGACATGACCCGTCGCGCCGAACAGGGCAAGGCCTCTCGCACGATAGCGAACACTCCTCGCGCAGAACGGGACAGGCTCACCAGATACAACGACATAACCAGTGCATATCTAAACGCCAGAAAGATATACCCACCGCCGAGTCCCAAACTGAACAGGAGGCGGGCCGTCGCCTGGAGACAACTTCAGACGAACACCTTCCCTAATCCATTCCGTCTAAAACGTATCTTCCCAGGTAAGCATCAGGACGACACGTGAAAATTGTACCAGGAAGGACCAGCAACACAAAAACAAATCCTGTGTTGGCGCAATGTAGTTATAGGAAGGATGGCAGTTGCTCCGGAGAGCCTGTCGTCGAGGTGGGCCACCGCTCTGCGCAACTCAGACCTCGTAATCCAGACGTGGGCAGTCCAGCAAGCCCGTGAGGTGGCGTTGAGGCAGGGCATTGACGTCCCCCCATGGGAGACATGAGCCCGGGTCGCGTTAAACCTTGCCGGACGTACAAGAAAGTTGTATCCATCCATCCATACACGTCATGACTGGGGCAGGACATCATTGGGGTGCCGCACTAATGGTGTCCGTAATTGACAAGTGCTCCACAAATAAATGAAGTGGCAACTTACGCGCGTATAGTTTGCTCTTGCCTGCTGAAGTATCTCTCCAGAACAAATGCGGACCATGACATCGCGCTTGCAAGCCTTCTAGTCTACTCCTTTCAGGCGCTCCACCCACTGCGCGTCATTAGCTGCCGAGAAATGAATGCCGAGGTCGGTCATAGACGCATTAGCAATTCCTTCTGATTAGAGTGAACCATGCCACGCGTCTATTAGTACAGTGAAACGGCGGCCGACAATGCTCAGAATAATGAAGCCGTCTCGCTCATATGGCAAGCGCAATCTCCTAACTCAAGTTTTATTATCGTTCTCCATACGCTCATGGATGCGTATGCGCACTACGTGGCGCCTCACGCTCCAATTCTTGCCCGCAAACTGGAGGACGCTTGACGGGGTTTCGATTTTATCGCTGCAAACGCGGTTCTTTGTCCTCGCTAAAGGATTTCTGAGCAAGCTTTGGCTCGAAGCATGCCCACTACAGGTGCGATAGAGCGGTCGCGCTATCATCTTCCAGTATTTATCACAGGCCTAAGAGAAGAAAAAAAAATTGAATAATTTTGGCATTAGGGCAACGCAATCACGCGCGGCGTGCTGCTCTAACTTCGCTGTTTATACAAATGAGGGCGTTCCACTCGCGTGTGCGCGCTGCAAGATCAACGGCGTGCTGTCGCCGGTTTGTTTTTCTCGGGGCATCCTGCTTTGCCTGCGCGTGGCCTCCCGGTGGGGGGCGTCGTTTCAATGTGCTCCCACGGGTCGCTCGCTTCGCCCATTTACGATTATCGTCTCATAGGCTGAGAAAAACCTTGAGGTGTCGCTGTTTCACGGTGATATATAAATCGGTCTCGACAAAACTTGGCTTCGCGCGCGGCCAGACTTCAGATTCACATAGAGGGTACAGCACACTAAAGCAGAAATCAAGCAATCTCTTCTCTCTGTCTGTCTGTCTGTCTGTCTGTCTGTCTGTCTGTCTGTCTGTCTGTCTGTCTGTCTGTCTGTCTGTCTGTCTGTCTTGATTTTACGTTTAATTGAAAATAGTTTTTCATAGACTCCAACCACTGAACGAATATCCGATGTATACGTTGCATTCAACAACATTTTTTCTTCTTTTTATTGCATATAGGCACTTTTTCTTGAATACAGGTTAAGCTTCGCTGACTGTACGAACTGGTCAAGAACGGCCAGCACTGTAATATAATTTGCACCCTAAAAAGTGAAAAAGGGTGTAAATGTGTATATAACTCAAGCCCTAAGGGTGTTTTCTATATGAGGGACACCCTAAGGGTGTGAGTTATAGACACATTTACACCCTTTTTTTTTCACTTTTTAGGGTGTAAATTATTTTACAGTGAAGCCCTTGAAGAACATACGTAAGGTTTGTCGCCGCACACCTACCTTGGTTCCCCTCAATCGAGCGAACTTTTTTTTTTTCATTCGTTTTTCGACTATCATATGATGCCTCAACAGTTATTGTGTCTCCTCTTCCTCTGGCAAAATAAGCTATAAAAATTAATGGAAGTTGTGACAGAGCAATATAATCATGTTCGGGAACATTCAAGGACATCAGTCGAAAGGCTCTGGCAGCTCTAGTCCACGCGGTTATTGAAACTCACACCATTGGTTTTCGGACTACCGCGATGTAGATGTAGATGTAGATCATGAGCAACAGCAGTTCATAACGTCTCACTCACTTTCAGGCTGTAGTCGCACAACGTGCAACGAGCGTGCCGATTAAGTCGCTTGGTCTGCTGATAAAGAAAGTGTGCACAAATTCAGTCCGCTATTAAAGAAAGAAAATATGCAGCAATAAATCTTCGCGGGCCCGCTCGTGATGCGGCACAGTTCTTGTAGAACACACCGAGCTTCCAACCAACTTGTCTGCGTCATCTCGACCCTCTCTGACTTCGTCTCCCATCTGGACCGAGACAACCGTTGTTTACCTATAATGTGGCTTGTTGTATACTTTCTCAAAATATTTCACTTGCCGCAACAAAATGGACGCTGGTGGTGTCTGTGACGATTTCCAGGCTGTTTTGGCTGATTGGTACGACGTTTAAGAGCGCATGGAAGAATATGGGCGTATCTGTGGGGAGCATTAGACAGGCCATTTATGCTTGTAGCTATATAGTTTCGTAATCGAGCTGTACTGTCGTGTTCGCTTACCTGAAGTGCTGAAAAGGACTACTTTTGTTACTGCTCACTTCCACCGTGGTCAAGAAAGCTTCAGTGTACTTTGCAGATGTACTTTCATAGTTTGCAGAAAGAAGAATCTTTTTATCTTTAATGACGTCTACCACTTCCGTCGTGCGACATCGGTGCGCTACTCCTAGCCGCTGCGAAACTTGGGCGCCGTTTGGCGAGCACTGCTGCAAGTGTCACTGGCCAATACTTTGCTTGAAATGAGAGTCAATGTCACTGAATGGAAGAGAGAGCAGATGGAATAATTCAAGTTTGCTATAGCAGCGGCGGGCATGTGTTTTGTATTAACATTTCTGGGAACTATTACTATTCCCTTATGCTACCAGATGCTATTGTTTTACTAGACGGACTGTGGCGGGCTTCAGACTCTACACCGCACTTGATAACTGGCGCGTGGGTGGAGCAATTGCCGGGAAATTTTTGTACCTGCAGCAAGTGAGGCTCCTGCTCTACAGTGTGGTCCGTGCAATGTTGGAGTGAACTCGTAGTTAAGCCCACGCACCAGCACAGTCTCCGCAGGGCCACGAGAAGCACATGGCCCTACAACGGAAGACATGCGGCAGGCTGTTCTAACTAATATCTGCGCGTCTGCGCAATGCATATGCATGGATTCCGTTGGTATATAGGACGGTCCACCCCTAGAGAGCTTGGGCTACGCACTCGGTGTGGTCCCTTATATTGCAGGCCGCACAACAAACTACTTGAATGGACAGCAATGTAAACGAATATCATGGACCATTTAGAGAGAACATCGTAATATCCGTTTCATTTGTGCAGATTTGACTTCACGTCTCTTGTCGTTCGCAGTCGCATGGTTGTCGCGCAAAGGAGAAAAAAAGAAGACAGGCTTGCGTGCTCGACAACGGCACAATGTAACATGCACCTTTATTCCAAACGAGCCAAAAATATATCAACACAAAGTCGACGCTCATAAGCCATCATACAGTTTGCGTGTTAGATCACGTTCTGGAATATGTATCTTCCCGACCACCTGCTAATCATTTTTCTAGCTTAAAAAGAAAGTATTATAATAACACACATAGCTCTCGCCTACCATCAAAACTCATGAGCGTTATTTTGTATACGTTTGTGTGTCTCATCGCGCATAAAATCATTTCTTCCAGTCGGTGTTCGTGCTGTGCCCATCCTGTCCGTACCTGTTTGGGATTGTTTATATTTTTTCCCCGCTGCGTAAGCGAAGCATATAGCGAAAAGGACATACCACCAAGGCCGAACCTCAACCCTTGCCCGTCGTGCGCAGTGCTTTGACTGGGCACCTTTCTTCTTTCCTAGCCAGCTCATGAAGAAAAGTGAAATGAGACGCAGACCCACGAGACTTCCTACGATTTCCGATGTCTCCTTCTTTTTTTCTCGTCTGCATTTACCGTGGGCAAATCTATCTGCCCAAGAGATTAATGAACTCGCCACCGCAAAAAACCGCTAGACGGAGAGAAAAAAAAAAGGGGGGGGGGGCGGCAACCACGGACGCCCGACGCGTGAGTGCTAATCGGCAAGGCGCGCGCACCTCCCACTGCGAGTCTCTGCGTGTATGCGAGTAGCGGCTTCACTCTTGTGTATCGCGCATCACAGTGGGGTGCATCGCTGGCCCACGCGCTTCCCGGCCCCTGCGCAATGCACCGGCTGTCTGACACCGATTCACGTGGCGCCGTGCTCTCAATATCAATACCCACGCGGATAGCTTATTTTCTTTTCGACGATGCAGACGGGATGTCGACTTCCCTTTTTATTTTTATTCTCTACTTTGGCATAAGGAGTCCACACAGTTTAGTATTTAGGTGACACAGACTAAGCAAGAACGATAGCAAAAAAAAAAATTATGGGATAAGAACAGAGCTGCGTTACATGCAACATTTTACCACTGCGTCAATTTATCGACAGGTGTTGCAGTAGCTGGCTGGTTCTTGCAGAACTTAGCCCTCTTTTTTTTCTTCTGAATAATAGAGCCTTTCTTTGTGCCTTCTACGACACAAAAGAAACCACGTGATCTCATACCAATGCGCATAACTGCCTCGATGGCGGTCAGAACGAGACCCACGCATTTCCCGCTGGCCACAGCGCAGTGCCAGTCCTTGCCCGCAAGGACACTCTCGCAATAACGCGCGAGCCCCTTTCGCTTCCCCGTTATGAATACCCGAAGAAAACCAGTAGCCGCTCGGCCGTGTGTCCGGTCATGCGATCCCGCACTACACGTTGGCATCGAACTCAGCGGTCGCAATTATATCCGCGCGAAGCTTTCTCTCGCGTGGATAAACATCCGCCCGAGTCCGCACGAACACGCACACGCACGCACACGCGGCAGACTCCCCAAATGCCATCGGTTCCAGCTCCTCAATTCAGCACGCCTATGACCGCGCCAATGCGAAGCGATTACTGGGCGCGAACCATGTCCAAATGCATATACTGAGAAAACGAGAGAGAGAGAGAGAGAGAGAGAGAGAGAGAGAGAGAGAGAGAGAGAGGGTACTTCGCTCAGGGTCTTGCTTCGTATATGTACAGCTAACAAAACCGCGGCCGCTCCGATCAACGAGTGCTGGACCGGACATAACGGGCTTCCTGTATTAAATGCCCCCCACGTTCTCGCCGCAGTGACGCCAGACAGCGTTGGACGACGCGGGCGTCACGCAAATGTTTCGCAGGGTTTCTCCGCGGCGCCGTAATAAAGGCCGGCGCTCCCCGTTCGCTTGCCAGGTTGACCGCGCCGCAGTCGGCTCACGTTTGCCGGCGAGGATGTCCAACCGATTCTGCCTCAGCGGCTGGCGGCCGGCGGCGAGCCACTTATCTTCATTTGGGAAGCGAACGGAAAAGCAAAATAGGGGACTAAGAGAACGGCGCGCACCACTATTTGCCGTGTCGACAAGCTGGCTGGCGGTGAACGACTACGACGACAACGCCGTGCCATTGTTCGTCGGCTCAACTTAGCGGTGCATCCTTCTGTGCCAACCCCAACTCCTCCTCCTCCTGGTATAGCGCATCTATAACACATTGTTTCTTCCCTGCGAGTACAGCGCTTAGCGCGCGTTTGAGGTCCTCGTCGAGGGCGGACAATGAATGTGCGGCGAGAAGGGTGGCCTCAAGGAAAGAGAAAGAGTGCGTGTGTGAGTACTCGCTGTATGATGGTGCCGGCGACGGCCTTGCTCGGAAGAACTGCGCTTACAAGTACCAGTGAAGCTTGGCACTCTTGAGAAACGCCCCGCGCCGAAGGCTATGCGCATAAGCGGCGTGCTTGCGCTCCGCGCGGTGCCGTCACTTTTCGGCCGGCCCCGTTATTTCTCTCAGACGACGACGAACTGCGTTCGTGAGCTGAATCTGCAGGCACGTCCCAGGCCGAGAGAGAGAGAACGCGCACGCTGGAATGAAAGTCGTATACGAGATTAGAACCAAGCGTTTATATGTTAGCCAGCGCCCCTCGCATACTTACCTACCCTATAGCCATACTTTTTTGAATTACTCGGTTTTACTGAATGCAGCTGCAATCTGTGCAATATTGTATTTGTTGATTTGAGAGAGGAGAATAACGTCACATAATGCAATTGTGTGCTGGCCCTTTACTTCCCATCTCGTGGAGCTCGTCTCCTTATTACCCAACGTTTAAGCGTATGGTTGAGTAGGCGGTTCTCATTGGCGCTCGCCGCACTTGTGAACGTCTGTGAAGTTTTTTTTTTTTTTTATATCCACAATATGCTTTTTGCTGAATAGAGGCTGTCTTTTCTGCAGGATTGTGATAAAATCCTTGAGTTGCAGAGGGCCATTTGATGTAAATATGCGATATTCTCTTTATTATTGCGAAGTTAAATAATTCAAGACCAATCGATCTAAAGGTTCGTTGCTTTGGAGCAATGGCGCCGCGCGATGTGCACAAAATAAAACAAAAACAATGTTATCGAAATGCAGAGCGGGGCGAATTTAATCGACAACGCTGAATGTGGCAAATCAGTTCTACGGACATCAGATGGTAGAGCGACCGCCCTCGAACGGCGTTGGTCCTGGGTTCGATTCCCGGGGCAAGGAAGAAGTTTTCTGTAACTGCGAAGCTTCCCTTTTTGAAAAACCAGAATGGGTCTTCTTCGTAGTTTGGTGCTGTTGTCGGATGGATGGCAATTTTTCATTTCATGAAACTTCTTCCACGCACGTTGCGCATTTTCGCAAAACTCTACACTATACACTACACTTGAATGTTCTACTATTTATGTACGTATTCATTAAACCAGGTCTAATGTGCATAATCAACAGCAGCTGGATATTATTTTACGTCTCTGGACTACTAAGCGGGGCGAAATACACGGTAAACAGTATACAGTCACGTGCCCTATTACGTCTCGATACATTATGCACCCGCATGCGATCTCTTGCTACTGTGCGCGTCTTGTTTCCGGCCACACGCACGCTTCAGAGTGTATGATATCTACGACGGAAGTGAATGTATGCACGTGATCGCAAAAGAGCGGGTGGACAAGAAAATGACTTCCTACAATTTTCTGTCTTTTTTTTTACCTGCCAGAAAGTTGCAGCAATAGAATGCTCGAAGGGGCGATTTTACTGCGTTCTGCACTGCGTACTACACAGTGCACGAAACCGAGGCGTCGCTTGGCGAGGCATTCCGCATTCGGTAAACGGGCCAAGGCGCCTATTGTGCATGCAGCGCGAGTCCGCGGCGACTAGATCAGATGCGTCGCTGATGCAGCGTGGAGGAAAATGAGCTGCCGAGACAAGAAACGAGGGTGGAAGGAGAGCATGAATGAAGAAAGAAAAGAACAGTAATAAAGAAAATCTTGAAATAAAAGAGAGTCTGAAGGCACAGAATCCGGGATCCTTGAAAGCCCCCAGCGGTCGGTGCCTCCGCCGTAGGCGAAATCTGAGTTTCCGTGTGCCCTGTAGATGGATGGCCGCAGGTTTAATCAAGCATTGCAAGGCATTTATTTCTTTTTCATTGGCGAGTAGTGCCGTTTGCAAATTGCCGCGATTTGAATCCCTGAGATTTATATTTATTACTGTTTTTTTTTTTGACGCTGTTGTGGTGGTTGAGCTGGTGCACGCACACGAGGAACCACTGCCTAAGAATTCGTGTCATTCGTAGGTGCCTTTCGGGATCACCGCTTTAAGATAAATGAAATAATATATGCCCGACAAATAAATCTTCAAAGACGCGGGTTGCACCTACAGTAAGGTTACAGGGCTGTATTTACTCAGCAGGCGTCTCTAGAGCTACTTTCGGGCGTCTTTTAGATATATGGGCGTGCTACTTTCTCTGATCTGACCGAGCAGTGGGCACCCATAGGGGTACCTCAGAGTCCGTGGCTTTTTCAGAATGCAGTCGGGTGAATACACCACTGTTTAATCAAAGATAATTTGCATAAGTGCGCCACTCCAAATTAAGTCAACTAATTTCCACGACGTCACGGCAGATACGATTCTCCTTCAATATCGGCGTTTCTCGGAAACTCTCAGGCGCAATACGGGTTTTGTGAATGGATCACGTACTGAATCCTTAGGTTGTTACCGTCTGTACGAACAGAAGGGAGTTTTGATAATTGCTAAATACGCTAAATTAGCCCCTCAAATCACACCTACAATTGTGAGCTTGCAGCTCCTTGCGCAGCTCTTGTACGAACATTCGAAGCAATGAACCAATCAAAATAAATCGCTCACTTATCGAAGTTGAAATATGTGGTGCTCGCTGTGTTTCCCAGCGTTCCCGGCGGCCATTCACGTTGGCGTCAGAAAAAAAAAATAAAAGATTATGACGACTTCCTCAGATTTACTTCACTCGGTGCTTTCGATACCCTTAGTTCACTGGATCATGAAATCTGCGCTAAGTATCATGAAAAGACCCGCACGAAAAGGAAGGAGCACACACGTTTATGCTCCTTCATTTTCGCGTGGGTCTTATCGTAATAATAAGTGCAGTTTTCATGGTGCCGTACGAACTGTTGTTTACTCTTCTCAGTATACTTTCCGGAATCCTAATTGCTGCCTTCCTTCGGATGCTATTAACACCGTATAGCTACTAGAAAGATATCGGACGCCTCAACGATGCAAACTCCGAAGCAGCGAGTGGATTGCGAAACATTTATAAGAATTAATCTTGCAGGGCTGAAGAACGCAATGGGGCGAAGATATTGGGCATCGACGCTCCCTTCTGCTTTTACATTCGTCCCACTTTCGTGTTAGTGTAAAACGAACTGTATGTGTGTTTTCGACGCTACCGGATTAAACCGCCCTTCGGAGCCGGTCTCCCTTCCCTACACAGCCGTCTCTTGTTCCAATTCTTGTACAGCTTGTCGGACTGGGTTCTCCTCGCCAAGGATCTGTCTGGTTCCCTTCTTTCCTGGTTGCACGGCTCCTGAGGATTGAGCGTGGACTTGCCGCGTGAGGAAAAAAGAACAGAAAAGTCCAAACAATAACAAGAGACACGATTCGAGACAGATATACCACGGAGGCACACCGCCCTCGCGCCGAGGAGAAATCCTTCGTGCCAAGGAAAAGGGCTCCGATCTTCCGCGTCTTAGCACCGGAAGGCCGCGATGGTGGTTCGGTACAGAAGGAGAGAGATTAGAGGGGGGGGGCGCACTTCACCTGGCTTTTAGATGAGGCGCCTCGATGCCTGCATCATTGGCTCACACACGTGCTCCCGATGCATTGGGGACGTCTCATATCCGCTTGCACGCCGTGTTCTCGGCGCGTGCGTTCTTATCTTTCGGGAAGAAAAGACGAAGACCGCGCCTCGCCTTGGCCGAGTGCGTTACGCGAACGCACTGTAACAGTGCGGGTCTCGGTTGGCGATCGCTTTTGCTTCTCCCCGGTTAGTCGTACGGTCTGTCTCGTGGCTGTCTTCGTTGTTGTTTTAAGTTTTCGGGTAGCTGCCTTGGCACCAGTATTACGCTTACTGGAACAGTAATAGGGCGTTTCAGGATGCGTATTTCATTCGCTTTCTTCTTTTCGTTCTTCAGTTGATGTGCCGCGAATAGAAAAACCTCAGCGATGTTGCTCTTTCGTCGCTTTCTTGGAAATGAAAACAGGAAAAAGGAACGAAGGTACAACCTGAAAGCGACCCGCCCAGGTTGCTCAGTGGCTATAGTGTTGGGCTGTTGAGCATGGGAGGTGGCGGGATCGAATCCCGGCCACGACGGCCGCATTTCGGTGGAGGCGAAAACACCCGTGTACTTAGATTTAGGTGCACGTTAAAGAACCCCAGGTGGTCAAAATTTCTGGAGGCCTCCACTACGGCGTGCCTCATAATCAGAAAGTGGTTTTCGAATGTAAAACCCCATAATTTAATTTTGACAGTCTGAATGCTCGAACTTAGAGTATGCTCGCAGATAGAGCCGCCTTTTTGATGCAAAGTGGCAGTGGTGAACGACCCAATCCCTTCCCACTTGCAGACTTCTTTATATACCATTCTCTAGGAATATTAGTGGATGTTTTCATTGTTTCATTGAAATTAAAGTCTGCGCTATTTTCCCAAGCAGGGCACTTCGCAAGAAGAACACTTCAGCGTGGCTTCATGCATATGTTGGCCCCAACCTCGCGACCGGCATTACTTTTCACTTTCGAGGAGAACGAGATGGGTGGCTGTGTTTTATTTGTCAGCTAGGTTTAACGTTGCCTTTTTGCCGCAGCGTATGCAAAACAGCGCCCATCTTCAGTAACTCGCGACATGTGCTGCACGGGTCGAGAAAGAGCTCGTTTTTTACCACGATTGTTGCCATGTGTATTACACGACGATGTTGTAGCGTCTGTCGCCAGGTGTAATTGGGGTATTAGCTCGGCAAGATCACTATATTACAAAATTACCCTTAGTTCCGCGCACCGCAGGTTTTGATCCAGAGTTCCGGGTGCTATGCCGAATGGCCCGAGTCTGGCAAAGTTCGGGATCTCCGTGAGCTCGAGTGACACTCTCTGATGAATGAGCTAATAGTGTCAAGAGTGAAAATCGAACCCTCGACATGCCGCCAGTTTCATGGGCTCATCTAGGCTAATTCTTGGTTTATCGTCACTTGGGCGTTACCTCCTGGACGGTCGAAAAAGAGACAGATGGTCAAACCGTCGGTGCCTTCTTTAATTTGTCTGTCGTTCCACCCGGAGCATTACCTGTGCAAGCAAGTTACAAAAAAAAATGTTATCTTTTAACGAATTCGAAAGAACGGAAAGGGTTGATGTCAGAATGAGCCACGTTTCCGCCCTTTGCATTCGACGGTGGATAGCGAAATAGTTTCCGAAAGAGTAGACACGCTAGTGACGCCCCGCATAGAAACGTGGCAAGAGGCTTGCGCCGAATGCATGCATATATAGACAGCGGGACAGTCAGGGTATAGCTGCGTTGGTAACAATAAGCGGCGCTGGCATGTAACATCGCCCAGTCGTATGTATTCGAAACGAGGAAGCGGCATGCACAGAGTGCGCTCGTGATGACATACCTGGCTTGATCTCGACGTGTTGTTGTCCGCTGCTTTCGCGCGTTCCGCGCTACCTTTGTTTACCGAGGCGAGCGAGAAACCCGGGACATCACCCCTGAGGCGGCCCAGAACGTGTGAACCTTTGGGCTGCGGGGCCGTTGTATAGTACCGTTGTCGCGCCGTCGTTGTACCGCAGTGGTCTTGCTGTCGTGCCATCGTCTTGCCGTTCTTTTATGTCATCGTTCTACTGTCGTTGTGTCATCGTCGTCATCATGCCGTTATAACCGTATTTGTCATTTTTATCATCTTCATGTAGCTTTCCTCATTTGAGCCAGCTTCCCCGCTTTGTGTGGCACTTTGAGCTTTTAGTTTTAGTGACCCTATACAATTTTATTTTCCTCAATCTAAAACTCGTTTGGTAAGAAGAGAAGAATTTCACCGTTCTTATTTCTCGGCAGAGCGGCTGTCATAAAACATTCATCGGTAGCGTGTCGTTGCAGGTTTCTTTTTGTTGAAAAGAAAAAAAAAACGATGGGTGGAGTAAGAAGAACGAGTGTATAAAAAGGCCTCGAGAAACGTCCCGTCGGTGCCAAGGAGGAAAAAAAAATACCCAAGCGACTGGTACCATCGTTAAAAGAAGTACAGAGGGTGGGTGTGGCGGTTTATTGAAAACCGTTCATCGACTCCCACGGTGTACTGAATAGCAACGCGTAATGTCGCTTAAAGCAAGCAATCGCACGTGATGGATCTCACCTTGGACGACGCATTGCGGCCTTCCAAGCGAAAGCACGCGCATTCCGAAGGCGGCATAGAAGAGCGAGGTTCCCAGCGTGGGGGAATGAATTGTCATCCGAGCGCGAAAGAGAGCGGAGATCGACTGGTGCACTTTTGCACGAGCGCAGCTCTCAGTGGGTTCATTATATATGCAAAGTTTTCAGATAAGATAAGCTCTCCGTAAGCAAACTAAGTGACGAGAACCATTGCAGTGGCGCCGCCGCCGCCACTTTCGGAGCTTTCGCGTTTTCTCTCGGCCTTCACGGGAGAAAACGCGCAAAATCGTTGACAACGATGAGCATATCATTTGTCTTTCCCTTCGTTTCTTTGTGTCGCGGCTTAAGGGTAATCGAAGTAAAACGGAATTCGACGGAGGGAACGCGCCGCGAAGCGCAGCCGCTGCGATCGAACGATGTCGGGGAAGAAAGAAAATGGCCTCATATACGTATATAGCTCAAGTGCACCCAGCCCCTTCATGCAGGCAAAGCGACGCTCCATACCTTTATGGCCTTCAACGGCCATTGAAGTGGCCTTCGGTCTCTGCGATGTGCTCTCGTTCTCATAGCCTGCAGTAACCTCACTCATCGGCACGCCTATTCGCCTTTCCGCGCCCGTTTTTGTTTTCTATATATAGGGTGTACGATCTGGCCAGCGCAATTACGCGTTATTACTTTAACTTGAAACTAACCGACGCGGGCCCGAAGTCTCAGAATCTAGCCGCATAAACAGGCGGCAGAACGGATCAGATTGTTTGTTATTCCACCGCAGCAGTTGCGGGCAACGCACACGTTATTTCTTTCCGCCGATGAAGGAGGGGCTTTTCTGTTTATGGTGGGGCGGGGAAATCTGGCAGACTCAGTCGTTCCTCTGGAGTGACCTCGATGAGATCTGAAGATGTCTAAAACGAGCACGGCGAATACGTATAGTCGCTCAGACAGCTCCTGGCTCACTGTATAAATAATGTGTTTCGTGGTAATCGTGTGGGAAGTCAGATGATATTTTTTTTTTCTTAGAGCCGGAAGCGTAGAAGTCGCACACTTTCTGAAACTTGCTCATGCATATGCGCAGTTTGCTCAAGTTCATCAGCTTAATTCGACGAGTACGGACGTAGTTAAGTTTAAACGCTTATGCGCGACGCCTACTCGGTGACCTTTTAGCGTATACACAGAGAGCGAATATCTCTTTATTTTTCTTCTTCGTCTTGCTAGTTTCTTTGCTCGTGCCGTGGCGCAACGCAAAGTACGGATGATAACTCTAGCGTAAATTGTAATATAACTGGCGTTAGCCTATTAATTGTTTCTCCCGCCTTGCTGCTTGCTCAATGTAACTTTTGCACGTCGTAAATTCTGGTGTAGATACATCATGAAACGAAATAACTTCTTATGATATGATTAATAACAATCGGGCCCCTTGGTACCCTTTCTTCTCGCCTCGTTCACGCACACGCACACATTATCCTGTGGCATGAGCCTTAACGCGAATCGCCATGAGAGGCTAATGCAAGCTTTATTATTTATTACGTTATATATTACTGTACATAAGCTAATTTGTGCAAATGTGGTGCGTCTTTGGCAATGTAGAGATAAGCCTGCATTAATGGCAGTTCCAGCAGCTGATATTTCCAAAATACATGGGTATCATCCGTTCAGTGATAGTAAAACATACTGCAGCATGCAACAAACATTTACGAACCAATATTTACGAATCGATAATCGTCAAATGGGCACATGTCATCGTCTTCGTGCCGCAATCTCGGCCTTTTCTCTTCTTTTCCTTTTTTAACGTCAAAACTGCTTCTTCTACAGGTCTCCTGCAGACTACCCTTCGGTGAAACTATGTCATTGCCCGATATGACTCAACGCAGGAAAGCATACATATATTGAGTCGGCTTGTGCGTATAGAGCCATCTAATACCGCCACAATAGCCCCGTTTCTCTACCGAACTGCACAACGAAACCAAGAAACGATATGCCCAAATATCCTCATTCGAACGACAACATGTCATCTAGCACACCATTCCTCCTTTTTAACGGATTTTACAGCGCAGCTACGTATCGCTAGGATCCTGGGATTCTTTAGAATCGCGCATACAACACACGGAACAGCATACGTTTCAATAAATAATAAGCTCAAAACAAGCATCTGAACCACATAATTAATGATAAGGCGCTCGTGATAGCAATGTGAAGCACGTAGCGCTCCTCGCATACTTTTCCCAGTAAAGATTACTGCTGCGCATGCTGCCGTGGTGACGCCAGCTTGCGACGTAGGGTGTGACGTCCCTAGGCTTTCGTAAGTAAAATTACCAGTCTATAGCAGCTGATTTCAATGTCGTTGCAGCACCGCTATGGGCGGCGGTGTGCTGTCAAAATTGCCATTACTTCCATTCCTACCATTACTCTAATGCCATAAAGCATCGCATACTTCCCTCAGCAGTTGTGTGGTTTTCAACAGCTTTGCTGGGCATCCCCTTTAGCAGGGCCGGGGTGGCGTGTCTGTTAAATTATTATTTCTTTGAATGGTCCCGTTTTAACGCGAATAGCGCTGCAGTAGCCTCGACCTCTGCCCGCGAGAACGCACATACTGCGAAGCATGCGCGTTGCGCATAAACAGCATGCTGCGCAGTCCTCATAATCAAGTGCACCTGTCCACTGTCCTCCTTCCTCTTTTCATCCTACCTCTGTAGTTCCCGCAGACGCCCTTCTCCCGCGTGTAGAGTTGCTGTGGTCGGTGGCATATGTCGCTTTGTCATGCTTCTCCGCTGCCTGGACAGATTGTTCCCAGGACGCTCCGGAATCCACTGCGCGTCTCTTGTCGAGATGCGCCCGAAATCTACTCTTCTTCCATATTTCAATGCCATATTCTTGCAAATCCATTTCTTGCTACTCTCACTGTTCACATATGACGCTCTGCGGTAAAAGCTACAGATTGTGCTGTAAAATAGTTTGGTTCAAACATCAAAATCATCCTATTTTATTTTATTTGTTATCTTTCTTTCGCGGCGGATACAAGTGATGAACGCTGCGGGCATATCAGGTGTACGCAAACTCACAGCTTACACAACGATGCTGAAAGAAACACCGCGAGACTGGCTTGCAAAGCAAGCATGAAAGAAAACAGTGCTGGACCACATGGTTTCCCAGACCATGCAACACGAGAGTAACGAACCGCGCACGCGACCTCGGACGCCGTGCGCAGACAAAGGTAAAAAAAAAAAAGAACAAAAAAATTGATGAGCTTGCTTAAGTAGAAAAAATAAAAAGAAGCTTTCATAAAACGCGCGTGCGTGTATACACGCACGTGCATTTTCGACGTGCTTTTACTTCTACGTAAATTTAGACCAACAAATTTGCTTGTTGGGCTAAGTTTACGCAAAAGCAAGAGCACGCCGATTTGCCAACCATGTTTGAGTTGACGGAAGCTGGCTGCGTATATACACACGGCCGTGGTATAAGCTTCACCAAGCTCAAAAATACGCTATGATTAGGAACTTACGCGAATGTTATCGTTCATTCCATCTGTTGCGTATGTCCTCGCCGAACCTTGCACTCACTTTTATATATATATATATATATATATATATATATATATATATATATATATATATATATATATATATATATATATATATATATATATATATATATATATATATATTCTGATTAAGGTACGTAAATGAAGTTCACGGTGCGTTCACCCCGTCTAAAATGCGTCTCGGCATTGTTCCTTGTCGTTGGGCGTGAATGTGCAAGGACACTCCTCACCGCACTTACAAAAGGCCGGGTCGCGAGTTGGTTTCGCGTTGAGATTTGCTGTTCGAGGTCGTGTAAACAGTAGCCGGCTGGAACTGAGCCAGCCCGTCTGCGCAGCGTGTCCTGAATCAACCCGAATCATTTGCACCCCGCATGCCAACGCGGGCGGGTTAGTTCATGCAGCGATGATATCCGGTTATTTCGTCTCGCAGCAGGCTGATTCAGCGATCTCAGGTCGACATAGTTCTCCTTGCCCCGGTGAGGATTAGCCGCCTGGGGCAAGAGCTCCAGGCTGACTTCTCCTCCTTTCTCTTCATTAAAATATCCTCCTCTCTTTCTCAATTCGACAGGTACAAGTTCATGTTAAGTGCTGTCGGATCGAGCTGTCATCCAGACTTCTTCTTACTCGACCCGCTCGCGTCGGGTTCGTCAAAACAAAGACCATTTTACACATATTCGATGTTTCATTCGGTACGGAACGCGTTCGATTTCACTATAGAGCGTGCACTTTCACATACGTGCAGGCCACCACTGCACTCGAGACGTTCGCGGTGCAGTAGCTTATTTCCCGTTTCTACCCATACTGACGACAACTCCATCGTATGTGTGACGTGAGCACCATTAATCGCCATGTTGCGAATGCGAACATAAGCCACGCTATATATCGCCGCACGTGAGCTATCGTCCACAGTGGCACACACGCGTGATTTATTTGCACGCAGGGACGACGGTCCGCCTTTCGTAAAAATCACTTTCCGTCTTTCTGCTCTTCGTTATCGGCTCGCTCGAAGCCGCGCCCTCGATATCGCGATGATCGGCCAATTATTCGCGACGGATATGATGTGACATTAACGGAACCCTGAGGAGGAGATTCTTTACGAAATGCAGCCGCTGGGCCCCATACTCACACATCCTGTGGGGCCGAATTCATGAAGGTTTCGTTTGTAGATGCTCTTTGTTATGAACCGCGGCCGCCGTCGCTAATGATGTGTCGAATACCATGATTGGCCGATATCTCCTCTTACGTGAGGATTTAGCTCGAGAACTTCTTTTCGAATGCGGGCCCTGTTACATAAGTGCCCTCTGCCGATGGCAATCATCGCGGTGATCGTGTCGTTTTCACGCCGGTTGCATTTGTGAGGTGTCCAAATGCAGGCCAGTGAGGAAGAGCTCTCACGCGAAAAGGAGAGCAGGTAATGATTCTCTTTTCGAGCTTCATAAGTGGTCAGAGTGTCACCTCGCCTACGTAATCAACAGGATCGGCCGGTCGTCGGCGGTGGACGATACAAAAAAGAGCGAAACTGGGTGAAAAGCGTTCTTGCATTACATACTGGCCAAGGTTATACCACGTTAGCAGTGCCGACGTGACGAGACTGACCATATAGTACATCTACTATATCAAACTTGAGCAGTAGCTCGGGTCGTCCGTCCGTGCCGCGTTTGGTGGGAGATGCAAGCTATATATAGACTTGCAATGGTCCTTGCGCACTTCTTGCCTAGCGCGATTTTAATTGCGTCCGTAGTAAAGAGGTCGCGATATTGTTTCGTCCCCGGGTGACGGACGGCTGAGCACAGGCTCCTGCATAAGCACGGGTCAATTGTGTTTCGCTCGTAATCGAGTGCGCGCACAATGTCGAAGCGACGGGAGAAACTGCCTCCTTCGCTTGCGTCCTGAGCTTACTTCCTCCGTGAATAATCGTGCCGATCAGGACGCGCTTTCCGAAGCGGACGAGTGAGGCCACTCGCGGCGCGAGCGCGTCTGAGTCGTGCGCGCGTCGTGAAGGAACGTCACCAGTCGCGAGACAAAAGGGGGGCCCATCTTTGTGGGAAACGCACCTCTGACCTTCGATATAGCACCGCCTCCCTTGCATTGTCCAGGGGGACACGGCAAAGTTAGCCGCGGCGTTTTTTTTTCTCAGGTGGCTCGTGGGCTCGTACTCGAGAAAGATGGCCTATGTGTGCCAGCAAGAGTGTCTGAGAACGTAAGAGACAGGCGAGCGGTCGCGAGGCGGTCAAAGGTTAGCGCGTACAGAAAAGGTGAGCGAAGAGAATACATAGGATTGCGTTAGGACTCTTTCGTCACGAAATATCACGTGCGCTCTGCGATCACGCGAGCTTTGCCGTAATCGTCCTCTCCATTCCTCTAGCTATAGCACGAATGAGCTTGCGAAGAAGCTGAAACGATGTTGTGGCTCAGCCATCATTTAGTGACTTTCTTGTGGAGCCTTATATGCACAGTGCCGGTACGGAAAAATACGGAACCTTCCGCACATCTGTGGACGCCATTGCGTCAATCGGTTTATATCGGCCGTCCTCTTCGCCTCGTGATGCACTAGTTCATGCAGAAAAAAAAATGGCGGGCTAGCCAAGAATTCCGGAGAAGTGACAAGGTTGTGATGGAACAGAGCGTGCTAATGGGAGAGTACGTGTTTTTGTCTATAGAAATAAGGGCAAACAAAGCTGCTCCTTAAATTTCAAAGTGGCATTATTATACCTTATTATACTTAAAGAGGTTTTATTATAGCCTGCATTTATAAATATTGTTCATGAACCTTCAACCAATGTACTTCCGGTGTATGTATATACTAGCACACAAATGCTGCTTACATGACTTAACTGCGTCCATCCATTTCGCCATGTTGCATAGGAGTGAAAGGGTTGCAGTCGGGGATATATATATATATATATATATATATATATATATATATATATATGATAAATGAAATAATAAGTATAATAAACGGGCCCCTCGGGGTTAACCGAGGAGCCCGATTTTTATTAGTCATATCATAAGGAGCCAACAAGCACTGACACCAAGGACAACATAGGGGAAATTACTTGGGCTTAATAAATGAAATAAAGAAACGATAAATTAATGGAAATTAAAGTGGAAGAAAAACAACTTGCCGCAGATAGGAACCGAACCCACAACCTTCGCATTTCGCGTGCGATGCTCTACCAATTGATGCTCTACCAATAATATATATATATATATATATATATATATATATATATATATATATATATATATAATCATCGATGCGGCATTTACAGTGAATTTCATTTCTACTACACTCAAAAATGGTCTGCGAAACTCGATGACTGTTCTATATAAGCATCGATTTCCCAAGTTCCCAAACAAGCAAGTGGAACTCCATTCGTGCGAGGCAAACTCAGAAAATGAGTAAGGAAATAGCTGATATATGACACATGAGCTTCTGCGCAAAGCTTTCGACGTGGTCTACTTTTTCCTTACCAAAACAGGAGCAACGTACAAACAACTGACAGAAACCATCTCTACTGGCCTTGAGACTTCCACATTAACCCACTTTGATTTCGAAGAACATGTCGTTAAGCGAAAAACCATGTTCTCAGCATTGTCGGTCGTGTACCGTCTCGTACGATCAGGAGATTGTTTTGCAGTGCAGGCCCTAGGAAGCGTACAAGAGAGCACTGATCCGCTTGCCTATACAGATGCTGTCGTAAGTATGCGGCATCTTTTATCTCTTTTATCGTGTTCGATTCACTTTAGCTCTCGAAGTCATCTGCATACTAAATCGATAAGCGAAGCCGCCTCTCTCGTCTGACAGTCAGGATGGTTGCCGTGTTTTCCCCTCCGTATCTGAACCTTCATGCACAATGGAAAAATAAGGACGAACGAGGGCGTCTCTGAATTCTAGAGCGTGTTGTCTGATAACAGCGTAAGCCACATCGAGGCTGAAGTCTAAGCTGTGCGCCGAGACGGGGCGGGGAACTTCTTTCGCACAGACTTCCTCGCCGTCTTGTGCCAAGGAAAAACAAAACTGCCAAGGACTCTCGTGCGTTGTTCGAAGATGTCCTTGTAGTTTCGCGCTCCTCCTTTTCATAAATTCGATGCAGGAACGAGGGTAATGAAAAGAAAATGGCGCCTCGCGTCGCCTGCGAGGCTAAATTGGGTTGCAAGTGCTCCGTATCCTTAAGCCACCAATTATTACTGCTTAGTCGGGAAGTTATCCTTAGCGGCTACCTGATTCAATTTGTTTTGTTCTTTTTGTTTATGGTCTAGACTTCCTTGATTATGCGGGCGCTTTACCTTGCAACGTTCAGCCCCTATTCATTTTCAGCACAGCGCGCTGTCTCTTTTAGTTTGCGATGTAAAGATCTTCAGCTACTTTCTCAGGCGCGCGCTTGTGTGTGTGTGTGTGTTTGTGCGTGCGTGCGTGCGTGCGTGCGTGTGCGTGTGCGTGCGTGTGTGTGTGCGTGTGCGTGCGTGTGCGTGTGTGTGTGCGTGTGTGTGTGTGTGCGTGCGTGCGTGAGTGTGTGTGTGTGTGTGTGTGTGCGTGTGCGCGTGTGCGTGTGTGTGTGTGCGTGTGCGTGCGTGTGTGTGTGTGTGTGTGTGTGCGTGTGCGTGCGTGTGTGTGTGTGTGTGTGTGTGTGTGTGTGTGTGCGTGCGTGCGTGCGTGCGTGCGTGTGTGTGTGTGTGTGTGTGTGTGTGTGTGTGTGTGTGTGTGTGTGTGTGTGTGTGTGTGTGTGTGTGTGTGTGTGTGTGTGTGTGTGTGTGTGTGTGTGTGTGTTATTTACTAAGCAAGGTATGTGTAATTCATTACAGCCGTTTAGGAGTGAGGGTAATTCCAAGGGTCCCTAAAACACATTCTGACGTTGCCGCAGTTTGCTTTCTTCCTGAGGCTTTTCCCTTCTTTGCCTTTGTTGCAAACGTGCTGACTGCCGCAGGGAAGATATTGTACGACGCCGGCAGCGCTGGCCCACTTATAGGTGAATTGCGCCTTTACATACAGCCATTTCATCGATGATACATTTCGAAACGCGTGCCGTTCTGATGTGTAGAAAATCCAGACTGTGGCGTCTCGTTCCCAGTGGCATAAGAAGTTTATTATTGCCAAAAAGAAAAGAATCCAGTAATGATTGCGAATGATTGAAGCGACGGCATAACCAAGAAAGCGTAGTTTCAGGATAGAATGAACACGCACTACCAGCATACGCGCATTTCCTTAATGCAACCCGGGACAGATGCCTACCTGCATTGTATTCCATTATGCTCGTAAGCCAGAAATCGCGCCCCGACCCACCGTGCCGCAATTCACGCGGCTTCAATCCGCGTTTAAGTCGACAGACATGACGTCATGACCCACAGATATTAGCTTCCTGTGTTGTTACAACGCGTGAAAGGAGCCCAACTATATACGGGCTCGGAATCTCCGTACATAGTTTGCCTCACATACGTGACAGGCAAAAAGAAGTCGCGCGAATAGAACTCAGCCAACATGCCTTGCTGCATTCGTTCGCGTGGCGATCGCATACACTCGCTTCACGCTGGAGTGCCCCTAAGGCAGTGTCTCAATTTATTGTGACTCAAATGGAAACATCCGTTTGGGCGACTTTCGGCTCGGTCCGACGTATATACTAAAGGGTCTGTGCGTACGGAACTAAGCAAGACGAAGTCCAGTGAAGGTTTTTTAAAAGCTTGAGGCTCCCCGTCCAACACTAGCCAAGAGCTTTTAACGCGACGTCGGCGTTTCCCTTTTGTTACGTTGTACTTTTTCCCCCCCAGGGCATTCGGGCACCAGGCCAAGGTTGCTCACTCATTCACACGAAAGCAAACAAAGAGGCCCCTGTTGATCAATCGGGGCAGCTCTTTCCTCGTGTCCTGTTCTCCACCCCTATGACGACTGTCGCATTTTTTTTTTCGCCGTTTTTTACAACGGATGCAAGAAACCTCTCACCGTAAGTTGCGTGCGAGCACATTATTTTGCATTCGCACGGGTGATACGTCGCGTGAAGCTGCAACAAAGGACATATCGCGTGTTGTATTCGCTAAGTACGCCTGCATTTATGTTTAAAAAAAAAACAATGTTTGAAGTTCACTCACTCTACCTCTATTTCACGCGGGTTTCAATCAGCATGTCATTCCATAATGCGCATAAGGAAAGCGCCTTCGACTGACCTTTTTTTCCCCCATGGTTAAAGAAATAGGCGTGAGCTTTCTGCTGCGTTTCGTTAAAGTTCTACTCGGTGAATCACTACGGACGAACCGACCACAACCTAGAATTCAACGTACTTCAATAACGTTTTCCCCAAGTTCCCCGTTCTCTTCTTTGATTTTGACGTGATGGGCGGAGTATAGTATTCGAACTAAGCTATGCCTGAACCGTAAGAAAAAGATCGCGTGGCCGAACTGCAAAGGCGGCAGGAACGACTACTGTGACGACATCTTGATGGGCTGTGTATTCCTTAGTTCGATTCAAAGCCGTATGTTTTTTTATATGTATATAATGCAAATTGAAATAGTTTTTACTCCAGGAGATGAGAAAGACAGTCGCGCGACGAAGTGCGTTGTCATTTTGAGGTTATAAAAAAGTATCGAGAGCACCAATGGCAATAAAATTTCAAGACTGATTTGCAATCTAGTCTCATTTCACCAGCTTTCCGGCCCCATATATGTCGCGCTGGCATGAGCGTGGACAGCAGGTAAGTTGCGACACCAGCAACTCTATACGACGCTTCGGAATGGCGACAAAATGGGGAGAATGACGCGCGCAGATTTTATCTCGTTAAAAATGGCCTTCATCTAAATGCACATTTTCCCAGTGTGCGAAGTGCCTTCCGTCGTGTTCCGTGGGCCGAATAGTGGAGACGATTATACCGGGCATTTCGGTTTTATGAGTACCCTGACCGGTCGAAGAATGTGGGGCGGCACGCCGCAAGGCACATGAAGGAGATGAGTCTGCCTGTTCACGTGCTGAAATGTGAAATATATTGCTGACTTAATTGCCAAATACAAAACCAATGCGAGGAAAAATGAATCAACTGTATACGTATAAAAAAACACCTGAACATAGAGCATGGCTATAGCAAGAAAAATAGAACTTTGGCAAACCGCCTTAAATCTAAGGCTGTTAAATACAATATATTGAACACCGTTGCTTAGTCAATGCGGAGTGTATTCTTTATGTGCGACCTCAAGAATTCCTAAATGAGAATTTAACGCCAGAGGTATTTCAAATCTTGCAGATATCTTGCAAACGTGTCCAAAGATTCTCGCCTTCTCTATCTCTTGATGTTTTAACAAAATTTAGGGGAGCACTTCGAGAGACAGTTTTCTTATATCATGCTTTTTGGAAGAGAAGCCTTTGATTAACCAATCGATAATATTTCTTAGGAAATCTTTCGTTTGGTGTGTTTTGTTATGTTTCAGCTGCATCAATGTTTAGGTTATTCAGTGATTGTGAAATGTCTGATGAGCGAATCGTTTTCATCGTACGCCAAGTTAACTTGTAAAGCTAGTTGTTATGTCACAGTGCTTTCAACAAAAATTCAAGGAATGTTGACTGAAGAAGTATTTCAGAGCTAAAAACGCTTTCTAATGTGGTATTGTTTGATTAATTGCACTATTAAGCTGTATGTAACAACTATTTTTAGGACACTCAACAGCTCTCACCGAAAGCTTGGTTCCTCAATTCATTTGCACTCTGTTATCACTTCATCCATCGTTTACACTATCTCCTCATCTGCGAGGTGAATCCTACTGCCATCGAATGCTATTGAGAGTAAACAGTTGTTTCTGCAAAATGATCAATTGTAACAAAGATAACAAAGACAATAATATAATAATAATAATAATCAGCAGTAGTCTATTTATTTATGTCCACTCCCTACTATCTCCAGTTACGATTGTCTTGCGCTAGCTGATTCCAACTGGCGCCCGCAAATTTCCTGATTTAATCACCCCACCTAGTTTTCTGCTGTCTTCGACTGCGCTTCCCTTCCGTTGGCACCCATTCTGTATAGCTAATGGTCCACCGGTTATCTCGGCTATCTCCGTTTGCTCTCTGATCCACAACGCTCACTTCTTGTCTCTTAAAGTTATGCCTGACATATTTCCTTTTTTGTTCCATCGCTCTTTACGGGGTCTTTAACTTGCCCTCGAGTTTCTTTGTTAACTTCCAAGTTTCTGCCCTATATGTTAGCACCGGTAGAATGCAATAATTGTATGCTTTTCTTTTCAACAGTGATAAGCTCCCAGTCCGGTTTTGGTAATGTCCGCCGTATGCACCCAACCCATTTTTATTAAGACAATAAAACAATTCAGACAATAAAGACCTGCAAATAAGCTATATCCGACATCTGCCCAAGTTAGTCAACATTCTGCTTTAGCGAGCAAGGTCGTAAAACCTTGCTTGGGCAACCCCGCGCAGACGGACAAAGAAGGAAAGATAGGCAACTTAATTATACGAGCTCATTCTTTTTCCATAGTGCCTGGATTCCTTTTGCGGTTGCACTGTGTTCAATACGATGCTTAACGTCTCGGCAATTTTCTAATGCGCGTTTATCAAAGGATCCCTCTTCTTTTTTCGTTACATTTTCATAGTCATTCCTAGCGTGATACCAGAGTGCACTTAAGATTGTTGAGTGCGCTACAAGGACAAGCCCTTCTTCAATCGCACGAGCACAAAACAAATGGAACGCAGTACATTCAAGTGGAATGAAAAAGGAAAATGATTCAAATAAACAAGCAAGGAATAAACAGCCTATACCGCATCATTGCAGATCACCAGCGAGAAAAACGATAGCGGTGAAGAAATGGGGCCGCGCGCAGTGCAACGGTTTTGCATTAACGGCAACCAAAGAGATGAGCTCGTTCGATTGCACCGCCGCACCAGCATGCCCCTATCACCTCCGTCCCTACACGCAACGAACGAGTTCAATGCACTACAGTGCCGGAGATACGAGAAAAAGGGGTGGCGTAAGTGAGGAGGCTACCGCTACGTCTACTCCCACATGCGTGCGTGCGCGCGTTCATCTAACGTAACCCGCAAACCCGCGCCACAGATGTATACCAAACCAACCGCTGCCACCTCTGATCGCACGCCAACACGCAATCCCCCGCTTCGACGACTCCCTACTGAGGAATAAAGCGCCGGCGTCATTGCAGGAGAATGTAGATTGAATACGCTGGGTAAGCACGTTGCCACTAAATGTAGGGGATGTCGGGCCCGGGGTAATTAGTGCCCGCGCATCACCACGAGAGGCGAACGCGGCAGCAACAGCATTATATATACGTGTTATCCAACCGTGGTAAGCAACCGTATGCCTGGCTGGGCTTCTGTGCGACTCACTTCGAGGCGACGCGGAAAAGTTGCGCCTACTCGCGTGAACTGGAGTGAAAGGAAGATGACCGCTCGTTTCCTCATAGGTTACAGCCGGCGCGCTCAGTTCGCCACTTGTTGCGAGGCGCGCCCTTGGATGAAAGAGAACTGTGTGTTCTGGAAAGGGAAGTGGGAGGACAAGAACGGGAGCGGGGGGGAGGTGGAGGCGATCTTCTCTCGCTGCCGCCTGAACGAGGAAAGGAAAAGCTGGCGGCCGAGCGGGGGCCAGTCGCGTCGCCAGGCCGTTAACCCGTGAAGCATAGCTAACGGTCCGTATACCTCAACCTCTCTCCACGACGTGATGGCAGAGAGGGGGAGGCAAGGGTGTTTGTGTGTGTAACGGTTACACGTGCCCGAGCTTTTGCTCCTCCTGCTCTTGCTGTTGGCTCTGGGCCCTGGAAAACGACATCGCTACTTGGTTTTCTGTGTGTGTTAGGCTCGTTCGCGAAAGATGCCGGCCACGCCGACTTTCCCCGAACTGTCGCCGTCGCAGGCGGCTTTAACTTGTTCTGTTGCATTCTTTTTTCTCTCTTTACAGCGAAGCTGTTCAGGGGACATCCAACATAAACAACCGTTATCGTAACGCTAATAGAACCAACGTTTGCTTCTAGTAATGTTGCGTTATCGAGCGGCGACGGTGTGCGGCGGCGTGCGCGGTATTCAATGTCAGCCGCAGGACAGCCAGCCGTGCAACCTGCGTCGCAGTCCAGAATTCTTGCTTATAAACCTAATAGCGCATAAAAAATAAAAGTTACCTTGCATGTACTTCCCTCGAAGAGACAACACGTTCTCTGTGCGTTCTATTTTTTTAGTTAGTGATCTATAATTCTGTATCTCACGTCGCGTTTCACCTGTTGTACGTTGTAAGTCATCTAGAAGGTTCTGTGGCTGCGGCTGTCGAATATGACAACGTACGGGCGCAGCTAACGCAGCCTGCGTAGGAGCCCTGGAATAGTTGTATCACTAGAGGGCGTTGGTGATGTGGCTTTGGTGGTGAAGAACAGCTAGCAACCAGACCCGTAATACATCTGATCAAGGTTGTGAAAACTAGCTTATGGACCATCTCTGCCTTTGATGTATCAATTGTTCAGACTGGCATACATCTGAGAAGGCTTTTTAAAAGGGGAATACAGTAAAACCTCGCTGTAACGAAGGGTAAGGACCCAGAATTACTTCGTCATATCCATTAATACATGCACTGCAATGTGAACCTCTAAGAGGACTTCAAGTGGAACTTCACTTCGTTATATTCACTGTTTCGTTAAAATACCCTTAGTTACAACCAAGTTTGACTGCTGCTTTCCTTGGTTACTTCGCCAGTTTTCGCGATAATCGATGGGGGGCTTTGCTGTCAGACGTATACTGCCGATATGAAAGCGCCGGTGCAAAAGGCACGTGTGCTCTCGCTCAAGCGCGTTGCGTGCGCGTTGCTCGCCGAACGCTTTTTTGAGACGCACGTGCAGACAAGTGAGTCCTTTCGGCAAGGAGGCTTAAACAAACAAACAAAAAAAAAACGTTCTGGAGTGGTAATGACGTGTCGAAAATAAAGCCAGGCCGCCGCCATCTTACTAGGGGCACGAAGAGACATCAGGGAACAGTGGAATATAGGAAACGCCTTATTTTCGCTTCCTTCATGTTTAAGATGGCTAATTTCGCCGCAGCTATCCTATTAAATGTATATCTTTGTTTCGCTGCTTTTGGGTGAGGGAAGAACGCGTTCGTCACTGAAATCTGCAGCACCTCTTGTCGTAATGCGTCATTTTGCCTTGCTGGTTCGTGAAAGTATCGCGTACACCGATTCCCGCAGTGCGTGACATCTGCAACACTTTTAATGCGTTTCGCATTCTTCAGTACCCAACCGCGATTTCTGTCGACTTTCTAACCCACTTTCCTCGGACGATCCCGACGACAGTGTAGTCTATTGCATAGCGGTGAAAACCGCATAGTGGTATGGTACCGCAGTATGGTACCGTGCGGTCTGGCGCGTAGCCAGAATTTCTTTTTTCGGAGGGGACTAAGGTTGCATTGTTGCCTGCTAAATTTCCCATGCATGGTGCATAATAATACAACTATTGAGCAGGCCTTTCATCTGGCTAAAGGCGTGTACCATCCTGTACTTGTCTGGGGCGGGCGTTCGAAGGAAATGCGCCTTTGTTCATAGGCGACATGCCAGGCATAAAAGGTAGCAGGGCGCCTCCCGGAAAAAATTCAAAGAGGGGGCGGGGGGGGGGGGGGGGTCTAGAGCCCGGTAGCCCCGTCCCTCTGGCTAGGCCACTGCTCTCGAAAAAAAAAGGAGTTATGTTTCAGACAAGCAGCGCCACTCCCGGAAAAGGAGTTGTCAGTAAAGATGTAAAATTTCATGAAATTCTGAGGGGCGTTAATGAAAACTGGTTTCTTTCACGTCTTTCAAAAGAAAAAAAAATACGGGAAACTGAAAAAAATAATGATTGCGCACGCACGGAGCTAGAAAAAACTCGGCACCTTTGTTGCTCTAATGCTAGAAAGAATATGATAGTTAAAATATTGCATCACAAAAGTCTCAGCAAAGCTTCCAGGTTCAAAATGTAGGCATGATTTCTTGTCAAGGCGCTGATTTCACATCAAAGCGTCAAGACCGACATATGTATCAGTCTGTGTCCGATTCCTTTCCGCTTGACGCGTCAAAGCTTCGCTGCGCAGCGGACGAGGCCTTCCGGACATTGAGGTTCGAGTGCACGTACACAAGATTTTGCCCGTCGTCCCCTGCGAGTCTCTGACGTAGCTTGGTGTGGACATTTCCAAACTCGGCGCAGTTTATTTCACACGCCGCAGAAGAAGGGGGAATCTGCGCTTCGCGACAGGCGAGAGGGTTCAATGGTTGGTTGAAGCAAAGTCCTTGCCACCACTGGATGCATGGAGCTGATTCGCAGACTCCCAAACTCTTTCTTTTAACCAAACATTTAGATACGTCAAAAGAAGTCGCACGATAACATAATAATTCTGTGGAGAAGCTCTTTGTTTTTTCTTCTTTTTTTTATTTTATCCTGGTTAAAAAAAAACTTAACGAACTTCTTTTCCCCCGAAATTTTCAACGTTTCCTTTTTTTTTATAACCGCTTACATCTCTAGTTGTCAGCGAGTTTTCTGTTCTCAGAGCGCCATCAGGGTCGCCCGTCAAATCTTCCGTCCTCGCGTTCTTTAACGAGGATGACGACATTGCGGCCGCGATGTCCTCATCCTCGCGCTGGCGCAGCCGTGGCTCCTACCAGCGCTGCTTCCCGGGCTGAGTACCACGGGCGCAGGCCCCGAAACGATGGGGCTGGCGGCAGCGCATGCAGCGTGACCCGCACTGTAAAACTTCCGTTGTCCTATTGCCCACTGATCTCAGTGGAGGTCAGTGCTGTTGCCATCAAAAATTCCGAAAATGTTCTCAACGAGCGACAGTGTTAGCGTGAAATTCGTTTTGGATACACTTCTGTGAACTGTGTACATGGCCATACAGAGCTTGGCTATAGCGAAAAAAATATTGTATGGCATGTCACGTAGCTTTTAGACGTTACTCGGAAGTTTAGCGAGGCATGTATACATAAATATCGTTTGAATGTGCCTTGGGTATAATTGTTGTTCACCGTAATTAATAAGCTAACATTATCATGGGGATTTTAATCTTTTTGTCAATTTTCGATTTGTGTTCTCGTACACATGCTATCATCTATCTATCTATCTATCTATCTATCTATCTATCTATCTATCTATCTATCTATCTATCTATCTATCTATCTATCTATCTATCTATCTATCTATCTATCTATCTATCTATCTATCTATCTATCTATCTATCTATCTATCTATCTCTTTCCTTCTTTCTTTCTTTCTTTCTTTCTTTTACTGCTTCGCTTTCACTCCGCGAAATCGGTCTGCGTTGTCAAGCACAAGTATAGCAAACGCCGAAAGCTTCGCTGTATGCTTCCACTTACAGCAGCGCTTCGTGAAAAGTAACCGATCCCCACCAACCGCACTCCATGCGATGAACTCAATAAAGAATCCACATCATCGCAGTTGTCGAATGTCATCGCGTTTGGCGGCACTGAGCGGCCGGATCGTCCTGCGTGATATTATGTGGTGCATTAATGAACCTCCCACGTGTTCCGTGCGGCCGTGCGGCCGCCAAGGTGTTTCATATTTATTTTTACTTCAAATTGGAAAGCTCAAATGCGATTCTTGCGAGCTCTCAGACTTTTATCTCGTAAAACTTCGAAGCCGCGCACCGGAGGGCACGACGACCTTGTTGGCGCCTGCGTGGAGCATTGCTGTAACGTACGCGCCTCAATAAACATTCATGCGCGCTTCCTCGATTAACTCCAGCGCGGCCGCATTTGGTTCACAAACGAAGCAGAAATCTCGCAGTGTGTGTCCCTATAAGCGCGCGCGCGGTGTGTGTGTGTGTGTGTGTGTGCGTGCGTGCGTGTGTGTGTGTGTGTGTGTGCGTGTGTGTGTGTGTGTGGGTGTGCGTGCGTGCGTGCGTGTGTGTGTGTGTGTGTGTGTGTGTGTGTGTGTGTGTGTGTGCGCGCGCGTGTGTGTGTTCGTGCGTGCGTGCGTGAGTTACACTCTCTCCGAAGAAGTCGGCGCGTCGTATAATCCGTGTATGACGGCGTTCCAAGTCTATAATGATGCCACCTCGGCCTTCGCACGCTACAACGACTGTCACATCTTGTTTTACCTCGATTCACGTCGTTTTGGCAGCAAATGTTGTCAGCACGCCATAGAGAGGAAGAAGAAAAATCTATTTATAGAAAGAAGCTGAGGTACCTCGGTATGTGTTTAACTCCTTCTATAGCCTGCTACACCCTGCGCCCCGGGTAAAGGGTAGAGGAGAGAAAGGGGGCTGCGAGTGTCGGTGAAGTCGACAGAGGCCGCGAGTGAATAGCCTGTCTGACAGACGGATCTTTCACGGCCGCGACTCGAGAGCCGTGCCGTGCCAGAACGCAAGGGGTGTACGAACGGCTCGGCAACTGGATTGGCGATCTGTCCAATGTCCCAGTAGTACGCGTCTTCAGAAAGGGGTCAGTTGCCGGTTTCGGACAGTGAATCAGCGAGCTCCTGTCATTCACGCACGCATACTGTTGTTGTAAAGCAGAAACACATGTGTGTGTTTCTACGTGCGTGCACGTAGAACACACTACGTAGTGCACTAGAACAGTGCACTACGTATTAAAAAGCCTACCGGAACGCTTGCGGTCGGCACTCGCCATAGTGTCATGATGCAGTAATTCGCTTCACCGCTCCAGATGGCGGCGCCATCCCTGTCGAGAGAGCATATTTTACGCGTTCGCGCTGACGTCGCATTCGTTGCAGGAAGTTGATGATGGATCCCGGCACAAAACTCTTTCGTATTAAAAAATAAAAGGAATTCTGGGATTTTGGCGCCAGAACCACGATGGGATTCTGAGGCACGCCGTAGTGGGGGAGTCCGGATTAATTTCGACCCCCTGTGGTTCTTTAACGAGCACCTAATGCACGGTAAACCTGGGCGCGTTCTTGCATTTCACCGCCACCGAAACGCGGCCGCCGCAGCCGAGATTTGACCCCGCGACCTCGCGCTTAGCAGTGTAACGTTAAAACAACTAAGCAGCCACGGCGGGTATGCGACGTATTTTGTATTTGCCACCGCGTTCTAAATCCAAAGTATGTGTGTTTTCGAAGAACAAGGGAGAAAACACGTTCCGTGTATACGGCGAACGAGGAACAGACCAAGAGTGCACAGGGGGGTTTCCGTTGTAGTTCTCACATAAAAAGGAAGGCGCTGAACCTGATCGCGTATAGACCGTTTTTTCGTAGGCGCCGCCATATTGTGAACGCAGTGGCGCCGCCTATGAGCAGCGCCATACTGGCTTGGGTGAAAGCGGTCTTTTGCATGGCAGGTATACGCTTGGCGGCAGTTTCTGGCGTTTGTTTTCGCGGTCGTGCGGTCTGTTTAGTATGACGTGCGTCTTCTACGTAGTAAACGGTTCTGTGAGATGTGCTGAAGTGGTTTAAGGCATCATGGCCGGAATTTCTGCTGGCGTTGAGGTGGACAGAAGCCGCAGCACAATGTGTGCGCGCATATCCGAGTCTACAATCAGCCTCGGAGATGAATTGTGTATTTCTGAATGTTCCAGTCACTAATGTGACCTTATTGCAGTATTATCCTCTATTTCTAAGCTACGGAAACATACGCGACGATCATAACAGCGTGATCGTGGGTACCGTTCTGCTACGATAGGAGCTGTGATGTTATATTTTGGCAAGCGTTCAAACTGTTCGCTTCAGGTTACATTGCGTGACTACTTGGTTCGATGGGTGAGGTTTCCGCACCTGAATAAAATAGTTTTGGCAAGTGATAGCAGCATACCTTACAGTCTGAATTACGCTTGTCCAGCAAAGGGACTGTTTACGAACTGCGCGAGCGTTCTAAGCAGTGGTAAGTGCTGGATTACATATATCTTTGTTCTGTATACCGCATGGTCCAAGAATACCGCATCAGTGGTTATATATTTATAAACGTTGTGCGGCGTGACTATGCGAGGCCCTATTGCGGCGTTAGCCCGTTTTCTCTTGCTTTTTCGAGAAAGAGGATGATAACCGAATTTCTTTTTCGGTTGTGTTTGTTCCGTTCACTACGACGCACTCACACGCATTACGGAAATTTTGTCCTCAAAAATAGGCATCGCATTCTTTTTATGCGATCCCTCTCATATATTATGGTTGTATGCAGGCAAAAAATGCAATGCCGAAGCGCACAGCTTACATATGTACCGTGCTGGTTCACCAACCGCAGTGATCGCTGTGTTGAGCAGCGCCATCGGCCTCATGCAGGAAGGCTAGCGTAGACATATGGTAATTTGAAGGCTACTGGACTTGAAATGCGCGAGAACGATTCCGGTGCATCACAAATATTTGAGTGCGGCTGCCGCTTAGATGTTTCGTGGTTGTCTTAGGTTGGCCGTGCACGAGCATGCGCTCTTATGTTTATGCTTTGCTCCCTACGCCAAGCGATCAGATATTGAGCAGATTTACCATTTCATGCTGCTAATACAGAGACACCGGGTTTCTTTGTTGAATTAAAACCGATATAAGTAAAATAGTTCACAACACATACACACACCGCGACTGATAATGTGCGTACACCGCGGCTTATAAAACGCGTCACATTTCTGCGCTCCCAAAAGATATTTCCGCCTACTGTAGTTACCGATGCACCGAAAGGCTTCCCTGACGACCTTATATGAACGAACACGGCGTAAATTTCACAAAATATCATCTAAAACATCTCAATATCGTTCCGCAGCACGCGACAGCAATACTTTCAAGCAGCGCCGCGGCGGATCGCCCAAGCCAGAGAGGAGGAAAGGCTCTCCGCGCGCCCTATCCTCCTCGCCCGATGAAACGGTCTATATGGCGCCTTATACAGAAACATCTGCGCATGCATCACAATAATTCCGTGCATCTCCCATGTGTTTTCTTCGCCATTCTCGTGAAACTGATCTATAGTTCCCTCACAATGTTTGTTATAGAATAACGCGGAAAACATATGAAATTATTGGACTGCGTGGGAAACATTCTTTCTTTCTTTCATGAAAAGAAAGAAAGAAAGAAAAAGAAAGGAAGAAAGAAAGAAAGAAAGCCCCTGTCCGTTTTCTAAGGCACGAGTGAGCGAGATGCTCTAGAAGCATGCTCATAACAGTCCAGTGACAATTACTTAGACTTGCTCTGAAAGCCTTGCTAAAGCACGTCAGACCGCGTAACAGCTTTTCCTGACTACACGCGTATAAAAGAACAAGTACGTTCAAGCATACAATACACGACAGCGACCTCTCAATGGTCTGCAGGCGACCGATCGTACGTGTACTCGTCCGTGACGAGCGATGCGATCAAAATTTCTTGCGAAAGAAAAGGACGCTGTGATAGCGCGGTGATTGATATGTCATCCCATCTCAGCCCATGGAATGGCGCAAACGAGAAAGGTTTTGGGTTTATTGGGCTTCTCTGTTGAATTGAAATACGGAATTAAAAACACAGGCGGTAAAGCTTTAAATGAGCACTCAATCGCCTATACATTTTCGGAACCTTTCAGAGTATCGCCGCTCATGTAGAGTTTCAGCTGAGGACATCAAAGCGTATTTAATAGAATTGCGTTGTCAACAGAAACAAATGAAGCAAGCAAGAAATATTTCCTTGCGCAATCGCCTCCGAAGATTATATTTCATCAAATGTACGCAAAAGTTCCTTCATTCACCTGCCGGTACCGCTTTAATACCGTCTTGTTGACGGATGGCCTTCGTGGTGCGCGAACTTGACAAATGGGACTACGCGAGCGTCCCCTCAGAAAAAGCGTCGAGTCGATTATATCGCCTCCTTCTGTTGTTTGGTTCTCCTAGCCATCAGCTTCCGACGGCGAGCGAAGCCAAGGGACCCCAATAGCAACAGGTCTGCGAAGCGTGTTTAGGTAACTGACCTGTTTGCACACACGACGCTTCCTGCATACTCATCGAGAAGGCCCCCGTTTCGCCGTGTGTCCCGTCACGCAAGGTCCGAAGTAATAGACAATAGTCAATAGTACTCAGGCACTGATTACGGCTCGGATTCGGCATGGAGGTCTTCTAGGATGGCCTTTTACAATAGATGGCTGGCGTCGGCTAATTCGCTCCTCCTCCTCCTCCTCCTCCTCCTACTCCTCCTACTCCTCTTCCTCCTCCTCCTCCTCCTGTTGTTGTTGTTGTTGTTGTTGTCGTCGTCGTCGTCGTCGTCGTCGTCGTCGTCGTCCTTGTTGTTGTTGTTGTTGTTTCGAAAGTGTCAGATAAATGTTGACATTACGTTGGCATGAATATCAACGGAGGGTTCGTTTTTAGGTGTGGATAATACAGCAGTTGGCGTTTGTGATCGCAGATGTCAGTCCGGTGAACACGGGCGTTTGCGATATCCTGGGACCCGCCTGTTGCTTGCTGCGCAAAATTGCTCACTGTCAACTCGAAATTCTGATTTAACGGGCGCGCATGGAGCTCACTGATTTGCGTCTATTGCGCCCTCCATTCTTGTCATGGCTATGGAAGTTTGTTACGAGCGGTTACGAACTGCTCTAAATTCAGCTTCATTTAACATGCTCGAAAGCGATTAATGGTGTGTACATACGTTTCTGCAAATTGAAATGCGATAACTGAAAGAACTTAGCTTCAAGCCTCTCAACCCCATCCTGTCCTCCCCCCTCGTTCCTTTCAATGGCCCTCTTATTACTTACTACAGCGCACGGAAAAGTGTGTCAGACCACCTTACGGTATAGAATTGTACGCGAAAATGGATGCGACGCTTCAACTACAGGTTAATATGCGTCGTTTGAATCTCTCGCATAGGTGTGTCTCTTGTTTTATTATCGACGTATAGCGGACACCAGTGTTGCATCTAGGCTGCAATGTCGCCTGGACGGGTGCTCTGATAGTCAAGTGATTACCATTGCAAAACTCCAATTCACGCGAGAAGGCCAAGCTAACACAACGCCGCTATCTCGTTCCCAATAAAGCTCGTGTATATAAGTATAAAGACCGCTCCCTAACGCGCCTGGTTTGAGCGCGCGTTACGGCGATCACGTGCGTCAGGAGCGCGTCCAAAGCGCTCGCTTTCACGCTGCGCTACGGGCGCTTTTCTCGCGTACGCACTCGTCAACCGCTCGCGCATAGGTGCCGCTTCGGGATCGTTATCGTCGACGAGGTCTGGGTTGGCCCCTGTCCAGCGACGTGATGAGAAAAAAGAAAGCTGAGCCCCGCTCCGGTTCGGCCCCGGCTTCGTCTCCTCCGCGCTCTTCTTTCCACGTTCATTGAAGCGCGAGAGTCCGGATTAGCATTTAATTTAGGGGCGGCCGCCCACCACCTCGTCCTCTGCATCCCGGGACGTCGGGCGCTCTGTGTAACGGTACACTTCACGGCGCGAGCGGCGAGCGAGGCCACGTCTGCATGCGGCGGAAGGGCGTGCCTTCCTTCCTCAACAAACGCCGGAGCCGAGTTTCCGTCTCCTCCCATTTGTATGCTGCTCTGTGTAGTCACGGAGCTTCTCACTGAAAGACTGGGTGACGACGTTTCCTTCCTCTGGTTGCAAAGGAGAGTGACGTCACAAGGGCCCGCTCCTAGCACGCGTTTTTCAGACACTTTGTTTCCCGCTTTGAAGAGCGTATCATGGAGAATGTAAAAAAAAAACTAAAATAAAATAAATTAGTTGATAGGAAAGTACTGCAGGGAACTCTATCGCTATGTTTTGCATGGCGCCTTTTCATGCCGGCAGAAATTCCAGCAGGGGAACGATGAATTCGCCTAAACTTTGTCTTATACTGGATACGAACGGCTTTGTAACATTGCACATTATTCCTTTTCAACCCATATATTACGTTGTACGTGCAACCGTTCGCAGTAGTTGTCCAACGAGCGCAGAAACGTGTTGACTTCATGCGTTTACGTAGCTACGACGTTTTCGAAGTTCATAAAACTAAAATGCTCTAAACAACGCCAACGAACGGCTGAAGTCGCGCGCAGTGAACCTTACACTGCGCGCGACTTCACCAGAGGAAGTGCAACCAGAGGAAGGAAACGCAGTACACCTGAAGGATCGCTGCCCTAGAATGCCCTCTGGCAATTTTCGTATGAAACTAACTCTGTGGCGAGGAGGGTGCACTCTAGTCTTCTTAGAAGCGAGGAGACGCGAAACAATAGTGGCAGCAACTGCAACTGCAATCACAACGATATAATCCAGCGAAAACAAGGTTTCACAGCGTGCATTAGCTTGTTTGCACGCTGACGTCCTACGTACCTTTCACTCGTTCCTTTATTTCTTATTTTCTTTCGAGAACAATAAACCGTGTGTCGGCGAACTGAACATACAGGCGTCTCCCGACTGCCGTGTTACCTTGTCACGCCATTTTAGTCTGCATATGCACGCAAAAAAATATTTACTTCAAAGAAAGAACGCGTTTTTTTTTTCTGACCTACTTTGCACAGCGGTGGCCTTTTACTGCAACCACGAATATCATAAGGGGCCCTTTTCGTATGCGGACTCGTCTCTTAACCATGGACGCTTTCCCACGGTTAGCGGTCTTGTCTTATCGTGAGCATCTTTGTTCTTTGTTGTTGTTGTTGTCGTTGCTACAACTGGTGTCCGGAAATCTTGTGCGTATAGCGCATGAAACGACGTGAACGAGCAGCGAGGTCATCGTGTGTAATGTCAGCTAAAGGGTTTAACGCCTAACCACGATGCATGCTTTCGGAAAGCCATACGAAGAGCAGGCGAATACAAATTGCGGCCAACACTGTGTCGGCTGCTCCTCCTCCTGAAATTCCTTCGCGATTCGAAGCTGGAGTAGGAATGGCGAGTGACGTAGGCGGGCTAGCAGAGTGGCGTGGGAAGGATGGCGTGCTGTGGATTGTGCACGCCGGTTCAAATCTATCCTCGCCTTTGACGTTCTCTGTAAGCGTTCTGACCGTTTCTAGGCTCCACCTGTACTTGATAGGTAATCGCGCTCGGGCAATGCAATAGGCGGCAGCATCGTTTGTTTGTTTGTTTGTTTGTTTGTTTGTATTCTGCACAAAGTGCAATTAGTTCTAAGTTATTATTGTACTAGCCTCACAAGACCGGCAACATTTGCAAGGCTAGGTCCACCTGTAGCTATGGCAGCACTGTTCCTCCTCCTCCTGTTCACCGTTACTCACACCGTTTCTTGCGATGCTCTGCTAACACGAAGCCGCACAAAAAAGTGCAGACGCTAGTCTTATACGTGTAAAGCCAAACAACGAGGAGCTTCATTTTAACCCTAATTAATCGCGAGACTTAATTGCGGTAGGCGGGGGTGTATGTGAATCCGAGCGCATGTGATATATATGCCTTCAGCGTGCCTCGCACGATTAACGACAGTTTCTGAGCCGGTTTTCACGACCGTCTCCGCACAGTGACTGCATGCACCCACGTGACGGCTTGGATCGCGGCCAGCGCTTCAATCGCTCTTGGGGTGCGCCCGAGACCGGCCATGCCTTTCAACGAGAAATGGCGTCGACTTGAAGTATACCCAGAAATGGGTCGGCGATCGTTTGGCGCCCTGTGGGCTCCTTGACAGAAATTTCGTCATCGTCTCGTTTGGACCTTTGATCTCTTTCATAAAAGTAATCTTCTTTAAGCGAGCCAGAAGACAATTAGCGCCTGCATGAAGGTTTCGTCAGGCTCGAAAAGCAATTACCGCCTTGACAGTTTCTCCGCAGTGAGCGTATGCGAAAGCGGCCAAATAACAATAAAAAGAAGATAGACACGTGAGTGTTAGGTGGGGTTGGCCCACGCAATGCCACCCCGTCTTGTTACCACCTCTTCCTTTACTTCTATTCCTGCCGGTGAATCGTTCGCGACCATACGTTGCGAAAGGCAAGCGAAAGCTGTTGCGGCTTCACTGTTCCCACCGTCTAGCTTTTCTCCGATCTGCTTTTGTTGGGCTCGAAGTTGCAAAGATAATGAATTGCGTTTGCCGGCTGCGGCTCTACGCTGCAAATTTTATAACGGAGAGCACACAATACCTTGCGACGTTTAACATGGAATCTTCGCTCGGCAGAGACAACACAATGTCACCCAGCTAAGCAATAAAATTCACCGCCCACCCTCCCATCACCCTCCACGCCATGTCGGTTCCCCCATTGCTACTCGCTCACATTTTTCAAAATTAACGCTGCCTCGGCACATGCATACACGACTAAATTCAGCCCAACTCACATCAAGCCCCATGTTCGTAACATTATCCGCAATCCTCGCCAATCTTTCTTTTACACAGATGCCAGCATGCCTGTAATACACACGGACACAGTTGCCACAAGTCACCCTTCTTATACAATTCGTAAAGCCGTTCATTCTCTCATGGGACCACGCAGGGCAGAATTACATATAATTGGGATATCACTCACAATCATCAGGGTCCCCTTCCTCATTCCCCATTATATTCACCTATCCCATGGTAACGTGTCGGTGTCTGATAGATAACCCGCTCCCAACAGACGTCGCACGACAAATAGAATGCCACCTACATAGGCCACACTCGCTCATCGAAATCATCTGAACCCCAGGTGACAAGGGCATGCCTGCTAGCTCGAGAAATCCTTCTCCAGGCTCCCGTCATCTTCGCATCTACCCAGTCGAGCTCGAAAGCCTCAACTTCCCTCAAACCATACCGGCATGCCTCCTGCGAATTCCCTGCTTTACAACCGTATATCACCAGTGAACAAGGCACCGTCATCCGAAAGGTGTCGTCAGACACTCCGCCCACTCCAGCCCGCTGCCACGTTCACCGAAGTCTCACAGGAGATCGCCCTCCCTGAATACACTGCCGCGACCACCTGAACACTTATCATATCTTGCGGATATGTCATCCTCCACCTCCTTCACGGCCTTATCCCACCCCCCTATCCCTACCTCCTAGCCGTAGGTGTCTACGATGGCCACCACTTTCCAGGAGCAAGAGTGCATGGCGGCGCGCATTATATCCGCCATAAATAGAAGGTGACAGAGGTGGCCTGGACTGAAGTCGTCTGGTCGTTAATCCGGTGAGCAACAATACTAATCTCTCTCTCTCTCTCTCTCTTCTAATGGCTAAATTCCTCAGTGCCGGTTTGGAACGGTGGGCCCCTATCAAAAGGCCCTTAGCCTGCTCACCTTCTTTACATTTGTTTTATAAGGGGAAAATCAGAGCGCTTAGCCCCACCTTTCATCCCCAATGAAGAATCTCTCTCTCTCTCGGAACGCGGCGCGCGCTTATTTCCGCAAGTGAGGACGTACCGTTGTCCTGGACACACTGCAAAATACGCAGTACCGTATACGAGAGGCTTTGGCTTCTTTACAGCGTTTGACATACAGGGAAGTGTTATGCTGCAATTCAACTTCAAGAACCATGCCAACTATTCCTGCGCCTGATTCTCTTTCTTTGTGAGTGCACTCATCGCCGCATGTTATGTGCGTGCGTTTTCGTTAGCCATGCCAGTTGCACACCTAGCATCGGAATTGCAAAATATTATCGATATAAATAAGCGAAGAGGAGGCAAACAAGAACGACGAACCAACAGCCTCATAACACACATATGAGCACATACTCCTTGGTCATGCGCTTTCATGGCCAAGAAAGCCGTTGTGAAATGTTTACGGGGCCCTCGTCTGAAGTGTGCGCGTACTACTCGCGCGCCGCCAGCTTAACGCAATGGGACCACACGTGTCGAAGCGGCCGCAAATATTTTTTGGCTTCGGTTTGCTACCTCCGCGAGGATTTCGCGCCGTTGAACGTGAGAGGCGTACGCGAACGATGCCCTCTAGCTCTCTCGATCTCTCTCTCTCTCTGTCCATATCATTGCTTCGATAAGCCCTCATTAGAGTTGCGTAGGTGCTCATGCGTGGGAAGAAAGCTGTTTCCTGTCATCTGCTGCTCCCCGATGCCTGAAGAACTGTTCGCTTTTGGTCTTTAAACCCTTGACGCCTGCATAAACTAGTTCCACTCGAGTCGATGCATGACGTATACTGCGTCACACAGACTGCTGAGAGCGCTGACCTCTTTCGATAAGAGTCGAAGCTCGGCTTGCAACACTGCGAGAGATATCAGTGCTACCTCGATGCGAGAAAAAGAGCACATACAGCGACAAATTGGGATTATCACTACCTGTGTCCTTGAACGTGCCGAGCACGTCTCCCCTATTGCAGCCTGTATGCAAGCGTACTTCACACTTGTTGACCTTCTCTCGGTCGTTCGTTGCCTTCCGTCGACCTTCACCCGCTAATGACCTCCCGCAGTAAATAGCAGCCGAACGGGAGAGAGTGTGGGCGAGGGGAGCGTATACGCGCCTACACTCTTGGTGCTGCAGACGTGGGAGTGCCGCTTCTGCGATATCTGCTGCGCTAATCTCGCGCCACTGTTTATAAACTGCGCGGTGTTACTCACCGCTTACTCCGACGTGAGAAAGACGCCGGCAGCCACGAACGCAATTAGATCTCGCTCGGGGCTAGGCTGCCTGCTTATCGACTTTCGCTCCAAACGACTCGAGACAGAAACAGCCTAAACAGGCGACGCCACATTACTCGCCACGCTCTCTGTTCGCACGTCGCAGAAGCGCGCGAAACCACGGCTGCGTCTAATTGCTCGTGCATTATCTCGCATTGTCCTCAAAGGCGCGGAGGTTACACGAGGGTTTTAGTATTCACAGTGTAATATAGGCCTATCTGCATCTCCCAGCCGCGTCGAAGAAGGCATTTTAGCCGGCGATAAAGAGATTTTCTTTCCAGACGGAAAACTTCATAATCTTCCTCCGGGTGGAGCCTCAAGTGGCTTTGTGGCTGACCCAAACCAGCTGCCAGCTGCTGGGCATTCGTGTGACACTTTGCAGCAGCAGGCAGGTCGTCGTCGCGGGCGCTTCTAGATCCCATTGTTTTGCACCAGTTTGCCTGCCTCGCGCGACCTTTCACTAATTCATAAGCTGCTAACCTTTTTTTTTCTCTCTCTCTCATTCCCGCACTATAGGTGCTCTCTTTCTCAGTAGCTGTCCTGGTTTTTTACGACTGGTGCACAATCATGCCGCTTACGCTGGCCCGCTTACGCTCTTCGGGACCTTTGTGTTTGCGCAGTGTAACGGCTGGAACTTGGAAATGGTCGCCGCGGCTCTTTGTCGCTCTGCGCGCCAAGCGAAAGTTCGTCCACACAACTAGAAACGCGCAGAATAAAGGCGCGCCGTTCTCGGCGACGTAACGACAATTTTATTGCGGTAGACGTTAGCTGAGCTGCCGGCGAAGGTTCACTGAAGAAGCAAAAAAGAAATCTCCAGTCATGAATATGCCGGAAGGAATTCGTCTCGAAAACGTATTATCTATGTCTGCATAATTGCTGACGAGTGTTGGGGCCATACTGGATGCAAACAGTTACAAGGGTGTGCGCTCATGGAGAGGGCAAATGAATAGGCTGCGTTCACGAATACAGGCGTTCGAGGTGACGGGAGTTTTGCCGGCAACTGCTAATGTGAAAGTCTGTATAGGAAAGCGTCCTTCGAAACCTGTTTTTCGGCACACAGTGAAAGCTATAAGGCATCGCATGAAGGCGTGCACTGTTATGAAAGGCGTCCACACGGCAACTACTTAGCAGGCCATTGTAAAGAATATGGTTGCATCCTTGAGTTGAAGAAATGCCGCGTTATATAGAGCCACACACATGGAGGGATTAGAACAACACGGGACCTACGAAGTTCATACGCGTTGTTTTTAATATCTCTACGTGAGACCTATGAAGCATATGTGATGTGCATATATTAAAAACAAAAACGAAGCGTATTCGCTTTTGACCATGCGAGTAAATATGCGTTAGCAGTAGCATCGCTAAACTTCCATGAAAAATGGTTGTCAATGCGTTTCTTTTTTGCTTTCCCGTTCTTATTGCGTGTGCGCTTTAGTTACGCATATACTGTATAGAGTAGACAAACATGAAACGTAATTGTTATAAGTAATACCTCGGTGCTTATATGTGTTCCTCCTGTTTATTAGTTATTATTTTTTGTGCCTCAAATTTTGCTGCTGTTTTGCCGCATATGTATCCATTTGCGGCGTACGCTCTTCTGGGGGATTCAGGAGAGGCATTGAATTAGTGTTTGTAGCGTCTACTGAACGTAGTTCTCGAAACGAGGTGTCGAAAACGTCTACTGATCTTGCTCCCTATGTAACCTATGTGACAAGGCATGTATACAGATGATCACATTCACTCTAATGATACGTACTGAGCCAATTAGTAATCAGCCAATGATGTCATGGTTGTAGGCACTAGCGCCTCCTTGTTTTATGTTTCCGTCATCTTGTGTATACCACAGGAGGAAAACAAATCGGCAGATACACTTAAGACTGCTTACGTGTGAGCATGCGAAAGCATTATAGCCCTTTCGGTGAAATGTTAACTTTCTTTTTCTGCGCGTTCCTTGTCAGCACGAGCTCTCGCCTGCGTTTTAACTGCGCCTCGGTAAGACCAACTGAATACGCGCCAAGCGGCTGAACGCGCTCGCTTGTCCGCGATGAGTTCATAATTCGAAGGGCGGTTCAGCGGCATTCAATTGGACGTTAATGCTCTTTTTATTTTATACACAGAATTTATGCACCCATGGCGTGGCGCCACCTCCTGCCCATTGGCTGCGCTGCCACGTACCAAAACACGCACGCACTATAGGCCGTACCTTTAGTCAGCCAGATGGCCGCGACGTGACTTGCGCGATGACGCACGCACTAGGCGCACCATTTAGTCAACCAGAATCGCGGAACCGTCTTGGCGTCGGGCAAGTGTGCTCGTCTCGCATCCCAGAGGCTCGGGTTCGATTCCGACCCAGAGCGAAAATCGCATAATGTTGTTTTCGAAGGCGTTAATTTACTTTGTTTGAAGGAATTTTCCTGAGTAATTTGACGTCAATCCGAGTGTTTTTTTTTACTCTTTGTCGTTGGCCATTTTTGGTACCATCATTTGGTCACACCGACGACTACAACGCCGGTTTTTCGCGTAATGGAGGATAGAATGAGGTCGCATTAAGAAATCTAATAATAAAAACGTTTTGCAACATGTTGACGTACGAACAAATTGTTGTTCTCGCTCGTTGTTAAATGCCAGCGCACATACGTATTTAATTATAGTAAGTACATCGAACGAACACACACATATATGAATAGTGCGTGACATGCCTGTGGCACATATATATGGATACGGCGTGACATGCCGTTTTAACCCACAAAGAGCAGTCCTCTCAGCCACCTTAGACAAACTCGACAAGCGCCCAATGACAGAAAACCTTGGAACCTTGATCCTTGGAACCTGGCCTACGCGAACATCAGCGCGATCCGCTATGAAGGCGCTGCTGCGATACTTGAAAGACACGGGACTTTCTGACAAATTGTGACTGTACACTGTGTGACGTAGGACTGTACGGTGACACTGCGTAAGACTAGGAACGCCTTTGCGGGCTGCGTGACAGTGCCCAAAGAAATAGTCCGTGTGTACGTGCGTGTTTAGGTTTTTTTTCTTTTTTCTTATCCTTCTTTCTTTCTCACCTATTGCATACCCTTGCCCCTACCCCAGTACAGGGTAGCCAACCGGAGATAATCTCTGGTTAACCTCCCTGTCTCTCCTTTGCCTTTCTCTCTCTCTCTCTCTCTCTCTCTCTCTCTCTCTCTCTCTCTCTGTGGCGCTCAATGACAGCGATCGCTGTGAGTTGGTTTGTTATACTAAAATTAATCACGCCTTTTCTTTTAATGCTTCATTGGCGTTCTGCGTTGAGACCTAAATGCACGTCTTTCCGACATCAATAGAAACAGTTGCATTCGATCAGCGTAAACGACCCTGCTACGCCATTTCCTATAGGTATTGGTAATTTCGGCCACACTGGTCCAACGCACATAGATTCGGCACGATTTCCCTGACACTGGTTTACACGCCGGCATTTTCGCTTTCACTAGGAAGTCGGCAATCCGGAAGGCACGGCTTGGCCCAAGGGTGTACCCTACACTATACGGGCTGTGTGAACGGGGGCTTTGCATCGAAAGCGGGTCCTCCGATTGGATCACTGTCCCTCGGTGACGCGTGTCCTTCCGCGTTAGCCGGGGCCGTTCCCATTGAGCCGACAATGGTCCGCGTCACTCGTGTATATGTGTACATATGCAGTGTTGCGCGTGCTCATGCGTTCTCGTTTCATCTGCGCTTCCGGGACCGAGTTTGTTACGCGTTCCAAATTTTACGGCACCTCGCGGGTCGTCGATGCGTGCAGGCGAAGTGCCATTAAATAGACGTGCAGCGAACGCATGAGCATTACCAGTGAGCTGAATAGAAAGCACTGGGAAAGCCAGAACGTCAATGTCACGCCGGTTGCGTCGTGTTAGCATTAAAACCAAGAGGCCGGTTTTTTTTCTTCTCTTTGTTTTTTTTTTATTATTTTGCTATATGGGCCTATTAGGTGCAGATGACACCTGGTCGCAAGATGTCATACGGGACGTCAACATGTCTTATGCGTGACGGAAAAACCAACTGTATGACACTTGTGCCTGCCGGCATACTGCAAATGAATGAAACAATGTAGGCTTTGTCACCTCATTTCGCACAAGCGCTGATTGTTAGATCGAGGAGCAAAACGTGCAACGATGTTGGATGAAATAAAGTGCTTCAAATAAAGAAAGAAGTACACATAAACTCTGGGTTCGGCTATGCAGGTATGAAACTGTTGGGGCTGCCAATTAAACATCTTTTTTTTTTTAAACCTCCTGGGACAACTCCGCGCAGGATGGCACCACACTGCAGTGAACCTTCGCGTTATCACAAGTTTAACTGTGTTTTTCGACATAAGTAAACACTATGTATAAGAAATTATTTCTTTTGTGTCAGCCGACCGACAGAAGCGATTCATGTGCACGGATCCTTTAGTTAATATTCAGGTGTCAGCGCATAGATATTAGAGAATTTGACGTCTGCCGCACTTGTCGAGAGTTTTCAAGTTACAGACTGCACTATATTCGGAATCGGCCCACGAAAACGGCGAGATACATGAAGGAAACTGGGTTGACTCAGACAAAAGCGCTTCGCATTAAGAAAGAATTTGAACACCTAAAGTAAGCAAGCAGTGCCTTTCAACTGTGAACTAGACACGACAGTTCTTAGATCATGGTGTTCTTGGACACTTCTGTTCTCCACAAACATATTATTATTGAATCAGTGAACATTAAAGGCCTAACTTTAAAAAAAAAGAAATCTTTTCGTTCAAAGTGCTGTTTGCCAAAGACCGGCTGAGCTCTTACGAACAGTTCGAGCGTAACAACGTTCTTGCGAAAAGGTGGCCCAATCGCTTTACGTTTTCGTGCTAATTCATTTTACTTCGTCTTCGGTCAACACAGCTTTACACACTCTAAGTTTCTTATGGCCATTCTTTGAAATTGCCCGGCTAATTCTTCCAAAGCAAAAAAAAATTATACTGTGGATGATTGCGGGATTGCGAATTTCGATGACATTTTCGGCAGCATATGAAACTGATTATTACTTGTGGCACGTAAAACATACCCAGGGATAATAATTTTTCTGAAGGCAGCTTATCCTTACGGTATAGTTTTTGTTTATGCAACTGCCCGAATATATATTAAACTTGAATAGCTGTAGCCACACCAAAACAATAATATTTTACTGACTGGGATAATATGTGAATAGTGTGACGTACTACATGCGTGACGTCTAGCAGTATTGACCGAACATTGTGCTTCATAATTAGCAACATTTCTTATAATACAAAACAAAAGAAAAAAAGAAAAAGCAAAGCTAGAACTTTTTTGTCAGTGCATTTTAGGGCACCTGAACATTCACTTTACGCGATAGATGTTTGGCAACCCCATGGAACCTCTTTTACTTGCTCTCGGTTTTTATCAGCGCCGTATACGAGAAAGTCGCCGCGTTAATCATACCGCAAATAATTGTAGAAGCAGTGATAATATGGCATTGACACCGGGCACAGGATCAGAAAATCTAATTATAATAAAATACAATACAAAGGGCGTTTCACAACGAGCTTTCTCGTTATTGTTACACCCTTCCCAAACCCTCTCCGTTCGCTGCTGTACTGCGAGCAATGGTCATAAGGAAACGCATCTGTCGCGGGCCAACCGATGAAAGACGGTATACGTATACGCCCAGACAAGCCACGACCGACCTCGTCGATACATGTGATACGACTAAGACAGACTCGTACGTAGGAAAGCTGCAAGGTTGTCTGAACGTCTTGCTCGTTATTTGACATTGAACACCTTACCTTCGCAGAGGAGAACGCCCACGCGAGCTTGAATCATCCAGGCAAATTCATTAACCAGAGTAAACATATGCCGACGACTTCACCTCGCGTGCGTGCTATATCCAGTCCTCAGGCTCATCTAGGCGAAAGTCAGAAAGTCGTGACTCCTCCCGCGGTGTCAGGGTAGTGCAAACGAAGAAGGAAAAAAAAAAGAGGCAGACAAATAAAAATGCAATTACACACAGCTGCTGCGAAGTGGCAACGCGCTAGCTCGTAGCAAGCGATAGCGCCCCCCCCCCCCCCCCATACGCAGTCGGTTTCTCTGAGAGCGAATAGAAACGTGCAAAATGATAACACCTTAACTCGTTAGCGCCAATCATACACATTGGATGGTTTTCACGTTAAAAAGAAAGAAAAAGGAAAAAGAAAGAGAACAAGTTCGATATGACGCAATGATTTCGCACGATTCTACTCTTGTCTTATCAAAGGAAATCAATTACGACCAGCCCATCGTGCTGATTACGTAGGCGTAGCGAAACTCGGACTAGTGATAGGGTGGAACTAACGTGCTACACGCACATTTAGTAAGAAAAACAGGCAAAAATTTTCTGGCGCTGAAATTGTGGGCTGCTCTATCGCAGGCACACCTCTTAGAAATCCTCCTTGGTCGCAAAGAATCATCGGCTGATTATCTGACTACACATGACCGACGTTTTTCGCGGATCCAGCAAACTCGCTGAAGTGTTGGACGATGGTGTCACCTGGCCTTCTTCATCGTCCTATACACTAGTAGGGCGACTGCCGACAAGGGAGAGAGAGAGAGAGAGCGAGGTGAAGAGGAAAGGCAGGAAGGTTAACCAGATATTAGTCTCCAGTTTGCTTCTCTACACTGCGGTTCGGAAGTAGGGGTTAAATAGAGGACAGAGAGGAAATGGTTAAAAAAAATGCACACACACAGAGACACACACATGAAGGGCGACTGGCCACAGAAGGGCATACATCTAGCATAATGTTGACCACTGGAACGCGACAATGCCGTCACAGATGCCAATCACAATGCGCGCTGACTGCTTTTCAAGGTAGCTCGCACACACTCGGCAAATATTGCACGCTGGTACTTATGTAAAGAGGTGGCAGGGTCCTTGAACAGTTCACACTAAAACTAGCATTGTAAAGCCGTAAAACAATGAAACTTAAGCGACCACAAGTCAACAAAGCATACACAGTACTTTCATGAAACAAGAGAGAAAAAAAAACCTATGACTGTTTCATCACAATTGTACAATTGAACACGAGCGTTCAGGTGCGGTTTTGTACAACTCGCGTACAGCTCTATCGTTCCGCTAAATGCCGCCACCTTGTCCTACTTTCGATCTTCATTCACAGGACTCACACGCGTCTCTCCGCACTTTGCCTCAGCACTCATACGTCATCAGTGACGAAAGGCCATTGTTCTTGACGGAGAGACCTGGCACACCACGCCTCCCAGCCGCGAACATAGGCGCGCTCCATTTTTTATTTTTTTCCCGAGCAGCATCATAACGGAGTCTTACGTATGCGCCGTTGTCCATTATGCAGGCAGCCTCCGCGCGATCAGTTCCTTTTGCCTACATATCGGACTAACCTTGGTTGCAAATGTTTCCTGTTCTACATTTCGGGCTCGCTCACCCACAATGAATGACTGTTCGACTGAGCTTCCTGGCGGAGAAAAAAGGGCAGCAGCAGGATTGGTGAGAGGGTGAAATATAGAGAGAAAGAGAGAGAGAGAGACGGGGTGTGTGCGGCTCTTACTCTGCGCCGTGGCTTCGAACGAAGAGTTCACGTTTGCACGCGAGAGTGACGCAACCTGTTATGTCATGGATGATATACGGCCGAGCGAGGGTGGAGCGTAAACTGCAGCGTCGTAATTATACGCGGCATTTTTTTCCTGCGCTAATTTAACGTCCTTGCCTTTGACAAGGAAGTGATCGTGAAAGCTTTCCTTTCTGTGGGCGTTCTCAGTGTTTCAGTCAAAGCGGACCGATGTTTATTTCGTGTAGAGCTTTTGCGTCAAACAAGACCTGCTTGCAGTGCTCGCACGACTGCGTTTGCGCTTGTCGAGTTGCTGCACGCTTCTTATGTTAGAGCTTAAGCTGGTGAAGAAATGTAGGTTTAAGTTGCGTGCATTTTACTCCAGTCAGTTTAGGGATGAGGGAAACGTGTTCCTTGGTATTCTATGAAGTAACGAATATGTCAGTGTGGTTAGGCTTTTGCTCATGTGAATAGCGTGCCTATATGTCTACACACACCACTTGTACACGAAGCATCACTCACGGAGCAAGTCCACAAATCCATAGCAATACGTTTTTCACGTATCGTAAGCTTCGTTCCAGGAGAATTCGTTCGGCTTATCGGTAGCTCAGTCAGCCGACAAGAAACTGCCCAGAGCCTTCGGAATCGTTCAGCTCAAGCGAAATTCATTTCAGTGGCGTTCTTCCTGAAGCAATTCGACATCAGCTGCCTACTCTCGCTTATATCGATAAAAAAAAAAAAAGACTGCCCGACATCTTCTTTTCCTGGCGACGTCACAATTGACGTTGAGAATTGGCGTTCTACGAGCTACATCCGAGAGCGAAACGAAAGTTGGCGCCAGCTGTGCAAGAGTGGCAAACAGAGCAAACTTTAGCATTATTGGCGCTGTCGTCTCTTTTTGGTCCCTCTGACTGATTGTGTTTCTATACCGCGAGGGCGGCTCGATCTAGCGCCGAAACGAGGTCGACGGCGAGCCGAGGACGAACTCCTACTGAATAGCCTTTGCGGGTCCCCGATTTAGACGCGACGCATCGGCTAATCATTGCAGGTTGTTCGGTGTCCCCGATACAAAGACAGCTACCGAAAGTTGGACGCCAGGAGAGCGGACTTGTTTGGGATACACGACCTCGGCGTGACAAAACTGCGTTGAAGTTCTCGGACGCGGGCGGGAGACGGTCTTTGACGGCGAGATGAAACGTATAGAGGAACACGTGGAGCTATGACAGGCGTGTTCTGCTAGACGGTATAGGTGAGTTGTGCGCGCCGCAGTATGTCGCCATTTATCCATCTATGGGGGTTACGCGTCACAGGAGACGGGAGCCTCCCTCTTTCTTTTTTTTTTTCTTAACTGTGTCTGATTGAGAGGCTACCATATCACAAAGATAACACAATTACCTCTATACAGTGAAATATAATTTATTATCATATGGCGCTGTATTCGGAGAAAAGCTCCACGCTATAATTGTTCGTAAGATAAATATTCAGACCATCCTGATTGACTTATCGTTAGCGAAGGCTGCCGGCCAGTGGCAAGATTCACTTATGAAAGCAAAGCTTTGTAAATTCGGCCAACGGTGCCCATAGTCCTTATCCACAAACCTTCCTTCATGTGACAACATTTGCTTACTGGATGGCATTCTGGCACTATGCCACTCGTGTAACGACCGGCATGATAACGAGACTGAAGACGCGGTGGTGGCCAACAGACGGCGGTAAGAAAAGTTTTCTTAATACGGGCCCACGGAACCACAGCTGCTAACATTAGGCCAGCTGCCCCAATTGGCACAACGTCAGTTCTAACAAACTGCACCGGCGTACCACATTCTTTTTCAGCATACAGGCTCAAGCTTATTGTGCATAGACGAAACGCGTTTTTGTTCGCTCCTCTCTCAGACATTAGAACGGAAAAAAAGAAGAAGAAAGTTTACTACGCTTAAGAACTGCTTGTCACTGTTTTGTTACGCGTGAAAGTGCGTCGTATGTACCGCGAGAAAGAGAAATCAAATTCAGTTTTTTTTTCTTTTTAACTGTAGCTTGACTTGCGGCAGCCGCCTTCGCTAATAGCATGTCCATATATTCTTATGCGAACAGCTCGAGCGCTAGAGCTTTACTGTGAAAGCGAGCTAAGTGGTAAGTCTCTAAGAAGTGCCAGCCAATAATGACAGCGAACATTTGTTAATGAGGGCCTCCGACCGATGAGAAACCGCTTATACGAGTTTCATTGCTAAGTACTGTTTTTTACTGGCCAGCCGCCTATACGGTGATATGTCCAACGTCTCGTGATGATTGGCGGCTGCTTGCTCTTATGAAAAAATAAAGCATAAGCAGTTTTTTTATGAATACGCTCCCTGTTTGCTGCACGCGTAAATTGATTCCTTTCTCTCTGCAGTAATCTTAGTATAGCTGCGCATGTCCGTGCACGACGATTTCTTGATACACTAAGTATATATATATACTTGCTTTTCTTGACGCTAATAGGGTGCTGCCGGTAAGAAAAAAACATTATAATAACAACAAAAGAAAAAGAAAGGACGACTTACACGATTCCTGGCGGCCATATCTCATTCTGGCATATCACCTTCATTGACTTTTGCTGCCCCCTCGCCCAAGGCGCCGGTTATTTTGCTCTTTTTCGTCGCCCCATGGCGTTGCTTGTTCCTTCGCCGCTCGAACGCTGGACCGTCGACCTCGAAACCACGCGTACCAACGTGTCTGTACATATCTTAGCGCATTGGGCGCAACACGAAGCCAACAACCTGGCCGTCTGCTGCCACTGAACTTGACCGATTGGCCTAGTTACAGTATCGGCGCGTCGTTTGTGGAGAACAACCCCTCTTGTTTTGTTTTACTATATAACGACAGTCAACCAGCTTTGCATGTGCTGAGCACTGCATGTCAATAAGTTTGCAAAGTGACTCTCGAGTTGTCATACCCAGCGGCCAGAAGAGCCTGCGAAACTGATTGCGCCTGAAAAGAAGAAAAAAAAAGGACCTGTTGCTATCCTGGCACCCTACAAACACGAAGCCGCGTTCTTCGCTGCGCCGAACGCAAGCTGCTTTGCTCTCGAAGGATACATCTGTACAGATTTTCCGACTGCGCTGATTCCACCGCCAACTCATGTTAGGCGAATTAGAAACTTCAGAGAATCGCGATTTAGTAGGTCATACGCAATCCATGCGTCTACCCCTAATTCGAATTGTGCGCGAGCGAAGTATTCTTTTTTTTTTTAAATATCGGTAGCATTGGAAACACGGTCTCAAATCGAGTTTGAAGCTGACTTCTGAAAAATAGTCCGTCGAGTGCTCATAAATCTGCAACTTCGGTACACAGAGAAACATCACTGCCTTCAGAACAATCTCCTGATCCAGCCTATAGTTCTCATCGACACAACAAGGGCGGAATAAGCTTGACATTATTTACCTAGAAGAACGGGGATACTAACGGATGGTTAGGTGGCTGGTATAATTAGGCCACGATGCTGGAAAGAAGCAAAGCCTGACCAAAAGAAATTGTACAATAGGAACACGTATACTTTCGCGGCACGACTGTAGTACCTGCGCTTTCTTTTTTCTTTTGGCCCAGTGTTGCTTTAAACAGCGTATTTGGACATCTATGGTGTATCTCGAATCAGCCTGCACGAAAGCTCTGATTTGTTCTGTAATCGCAATGAAAAAAAAGCAAAAAGAAACGAAGTCCGTGTTGACAGAGCAGCTCTAACGCGTACGGTCTATCGTGTCATACTTTAATTTTTTTTCCCTTCTGTAATTCTTCATCTAGGTGATAAACGAGTGCACATACCAAACAACTCCCATATACATAACTACAACAAATATAACTGTTACAGAACGGCTAGAGTGGTTTACAAAGAAGCCAATGACCGAGGGTTCTAAAGCAGCACGGCCATCGTGAATTCGGTCCCAGAAAACAATCCTCATATAAAGAACCTCATTATGCGCATGCGCGCGCGCATAAACCGTTACAACGAAGCAAAAAAAAATCGAAACACCGGTTCACAAAAGAAAAAAGAAAGAAAGAAATAAAGCGACGGCTCATGAGCATGCTATATAGTTCAATAGAATCGATTGTTGTGGTACCATTAAGACGCACATCGTCGGCGTGTACGATCGCCGGTACGTGTATCGTACCAAGCATTCGTTTCATCTGCCGCTTAGCGGCCACGCTTTCATACAAATAAAAAAAAAGGAAAGAAAAGACGAAAGCGCGGTCGAAACGCGCAGTCCCGTGCAATGGCACAAATCGCTGATGCGCGTAAACGGTACGGTGACCCGCCTCCCGTCGCGCTACGGCGGTACGTGTCAAGTTGTAACGGAAGGCGCGCGCAAGTACATAAATGCACGCGGAAACTGTGCCCGTTGGTGCGTGCGAGGCACGCCCCGCGCGTGCAGAACCGCGAAGCCAATGACACACAGCGAAGAAAAAACGGGCCCGCGCATTGTTCGTCGACGAGCTTCCGTCCGCACAGCGACACCTCACCAAGCAGAGCATGGCCGCGCCACCGCTGGGCGCCGTCCACGGTTGTGTCACACGTCGCGCGGAAATGACTTTGTCCGCCGATCGAGTGACACACTCTGGTCACAGGCCGTGCGATCGCGGGGGGGGGAGGTCGGAAGCTTATGGAACGCTTGGAATGTTCGCGCATACATTATCCCGTTGTCTGCATGCTGGGCAAAACGATTATGGCAAACGCTGAAGATGAAAAAAACCTACCTCAGAAGTGAACGTGAAGTTATTCTAAATTTTTCTTAGTTTTTCTTTATGACTCTGGTACAGCAGTAAATGTGGCACGAAACAGCTTCCTCCGTGGTCTCTCTCTGCTTCTTAATTGGAAAAGTAATGGTGGAATTTTCTTTCTATGTTTGTTTATGATCTTACGCTGAAATTGAAGTTAAACGCACACAATGCAGCTTATACATTGCTGGGAGGGCACCTTACGCAAAAGAAAAATACTGACGCATTATAGAAAAAAGAATGTCACCCGCTGCAGATGAAGCCATGGAATTAAGCTTGCCTGCGTGATAGGGGATCTAATTATGATTTATTTTTGATACGAAAAATTTTGGCTACACCTACGTCATTGATCTGTTCACAATGCAAAATTTGGAGTGGTCTGATGAGGCGTTGATGGAATGAATCCTTAAACTATTCAGCAGTTCGCTTTCTTATGAACTAGCACCACAAAGAAGTCACATTTCAACAAGTAAAGAAAAAAAGTAAAGAGAGATAGGAGGTCTAGCGTAGTTTTACAGTGCCACGCAGAAAGTGACATCGAAGGCATCGTCAAAGACGAATGCACACGTGCATAAACAAAGATATCGCGCTTGTTACGTAAAAATTACAGCAATCTGCGATCCACAAAAACGAAGGCACTAACAAGAAAAGAAGCATAATAAAGAAAAATGACCAAAGCAGAAGCTCGGCAGTGCATCAGTATTTTTCAACACCCTGTCACTATCCCTTAAATGCGCTGCTACAGCCTTTAAAGCAGTTCGTTGCGTTCTTTCGACGGTTGCGAAAGAACGACTGACACAATGACAACGACGACTACGATGATGACGACGACGATGACAAAAGTCAGCACTAACGCTTTGAATAGAATCTCCTACTTGCGAAAGAAAACTCTGCCGGTATAGCTACCGTGCACACGTGGTTCTGCAAGAGTGCTGTACCATGTATATCGTCATGCGCCTGAGGTCGCCGCCATGCCGTTTCGCCGATTGCTTTCTTTGATAGGTCATTCGAAATTTACAATCATGCAGTGAACATTGGATATGAAGCACTTAATAACGCGCGTAAAACGACCGTATAATGTCTCCTTAGTTCGCGTTTTCCCCCTGGTAACTGTGTGCCATTCCTTTTCTTTTTTTCTGAAGTAAGGTCTTTAACCACGACTTCCGGCAGCGAACTGAGCGCCATCGGCAATTTTCCCGGGGCTGCCACCGGGCAGCCCAATAGCCATCAGAACTGATTGGTTCGCGCTTGCGAGATGATCGTTCGGTGACGTCTTTCAGCACAGCCACCAGCCGCTTGTGCAGCAACGGTTATTCGCGTGAGTAATACGATACTGCTCAAAATGCGATAGTCGTTCTTATTGGACATGAACGATCATTCTTACGACAGTATAACATTTACGAGAAATACCATTCACGACAACCTTTCTGTGCTACTTTAGAGAGCGTGCAAGAGAGGGAGAGATAGAGTAGAGAGCGGGAATGCGGTTGGGTTAGCCAGGCTCGATACATCATATTGACAGCGGGGAGGAGGAAGGTCGGAGGGCGGGGTAGTGGTGCAAGTAACATTGATTTTTAAAAAAATTTACAGAGAAAAAAGAAAAGCAATGTGGTTATACGCACTTGACAAGATACGTGGGACTGTGGTAGTCAGACATTGCCTTTAAGAAGATGAGTTTCTTTTTTCGTCTTTGAAGTCGTCATCGATATACCATGGTGTGTAGCAGTGCTCGTTACGAATTACCTTTAAAATTTTTGGGACTCCTGAGTCCCTCAGGACTCAAATAAAGTTCTTGTCATGTCATGTCATGTCCTTTAGACAATTTCCGTAGAGGAAGCGCTTAATATTGATGTCGTTTAACGATAGGAAGAGGACTGAAGGAAAGAGATGGGCAGGTGGTTCGGGAGTGGTCGCGGGGGAGGGCAGCGTAAGGAAAGATACAAATGATAATAAGAAATAGAGGGGAGACAGCAATGAGTCTAGAAATTTGCTGACGCGAGGAGATCACCTGTTGAGCCACAAGGTTACTAAAACGGGTCGCGGGTTCTCTCGCAGATGTTCTGCGCCATGTTACATGTGTAACGTGAACGTGGATAATAATAATAATAATAATAATAATAATAATAATAATAATAATAATAATAATAATAATAATAATAATAATAACAATAATAATAATAATAAGCCGGGCTACGCCCACTGCAGAGCAAAGGCCTCTCCCGAACTTCTCCAACTACCCCGGTCATGTGCTAATTGTGGCCATGTTGCCCCTGCAAACTTCTTAATCTCATCCGCCCACCTAACTTTCTGTCGCCCCCTGCTACGCTTCCCTTCTCTTGGAATCTAGTCCTTTAACCTTTAATGACCATCGGTTATCTTCCCTCTTCATTACATGCACTGCCCATGTCCCCCCCCCCCCATTTCTTTTTCTTGGTTTCAACTAAGGTGTCGTTAACTCGCGTTTGTTCCCTCACCCAATCTGCTCTCTTCTTATCCCTTAACGTTACACCCAGCATTCTTCTTTCCCTATCTCGCTGCGTCATCCTCCATTTAAGTAGAACCCTTTTCGTAAGCCTCCAGGTTTCTGCCCCGTAGGTTATACACTTTATACACTTTATACAAGTGTTATACACTTTTCTCATGAGGAATAATGGCAAGAGAGAAGTGGATAGCCGTCGCTTTTTTAGCATGTACTTGCGGCTCTCGCGGTATTCGCAGAATGAACCCATACAACACAATCAAATGCTACGAATATATTTTTTACAACTTTAAGCTCAGCCCGCCTCTCACTGTATCTGTGCCAGCAAAGTGACCGACTAGAGGAATACGTCAGAACTAAGAACGTAATTTCACTCAACGATGTGTCGTCCAAGATTACGACCAACAGGCCCAGCTTCACGCCCTTTTGAATATTTAAGGAATCGGCGTGGTCGCGGTGTACCACAGTGTTTATTACAAATTTTCTTTCAACTTTTTAAAACCTCCAGGAGCATATCTTTCCTCCTTTCCACCAATAACGCTTCCCATCTCTTGCTTTTCTGCAAACTACATCACAGGCCTCAACAATATGCGCGTCTAGACAACTGTATATAACTAAGGTCGACTGCGAGACCAATTAATCCTCGACATTTCAGCACGAAGAGACACACAAAGAACGCATTCCCTTCGCGGGGCAATGTCAATTTTGAACGCTTGCGTCTGTCCTTTGAGGAGGCACGCGCCATAAATAGGAACAACGGTCAATTCATACCCGGCCATCTTAAAGGCGCCCTTCAATACACTCGCCGTTCAAGGCCGGGGCGAAATCCGAAAGAAACTGGGTCACGTCAGTTTGCACACGCGGAAATTAGACGTTGGTCGCGCCGCGCGAATACAGGCGAAGCGAAGTAACCGGGCGCCGTTGTGATCGGCACGCATTCTGTTCGAGAATTCTGTCACGCCGACTATGGTGTCGCTGACCGACATGCTCCGTGCTTCGGCTCCGCAATGTGTTCACATCGCGGGCACGCACTTACTTGCACGCGAACATATAGGGAAACTGTGCGTGGCTGCCAAAAAAATCAAGTAGGCTGCACTGTATACGTCTGAAGCGCAGCAAAGGTCGTCTCTGGCGTGTTTTAATGCGTACGTAAAACATCTGTGGTCTCTTCTTTGGGGTTACGATATGTAGCTTCTGTTAAATTGGCCACTTGTGCTGAAGATTTCCAGTTTCAGATCTCCACTACACCTAACAAATTCAGGTTTGCAGGTTAGCCACGTTATACGGCTAATTTCGATACCGTGTGAGAAAACAAAAAACAAAACAAAGTGCTTATATTTGGGATTCTCTAAAATTCCTCAGAATTATCTTGTAATGCACTGTCAAGCGTAGCTATGTTGTAGGGAGCTGAAGTTTTAAGCTGAGCTGAGAAAACTCAGTTTCGAGATCCGAACCGTTGCAGCAAAATTGTAGCTCTAAACTTCGGGTTTCTGCAGCACTGGCACTTACACGCAACTTTTTTTCTAAGTTCAAGCGGGAAACAATAGCGTGTTCTTTTTTTTTTCTTCACCACTTCAAAACATTCCAGTTGGACTGCTACGGATAATAAATACTTTGTAAATAAAGTCTTGGCAGGGCCGCCAAGCCAAATTTCCTGTTGTCGCTCATAAATCTCCCAAGCACTGAAAAGAACCGACTTCCGGGCACAGCAGTTCTCCACGGTTATTACGGGGCAACTACAAGTTACAGAAGAACTTCAGTTTGGCCTAGTTGGTGTTTACTGCCTATCATATTGACCGCAAATAAAGACGGGGACAGCGGAGGAGAACACATACCGCCCATGTTGTTTATGTGTTCTCTTCCGCTGTCCCCGTCTTTATTTGCGGTCAATATGATATGCAACTACAAGTTATCATTTCTGTAAACTACACGATATACTGGCAAAGATATTTTGGCTATATGCTCAGTGCCGTGTATCAGTATAAAAACCGAAAAATGCTGGTTTTTGTGAAAGCAAGCTTCAGATAACGACCCTATGCCATACCAGTGCGAGCGCTGGTACAAACAGAAAATTAATAGTAGTGTCGCGTTTAGAACAAGGTATGCAAACTGAATACACAAGGAGCAGTTATTTGTAAACATCCTAAGTGAGCTAACTGAAATGTCATTTCATTATTGTAGATTTTACCTGTCCAGCATTCCGTTAGGCGTCATAAACTGGTTCGTTGATGAAAAGCTTTCGCTAACGGAAGCACCGCCTTTACAAATATACTGCAATATTAGTATAGGCAATATCACCGTGTGCAAAGACAGTCACGAACGTTGTAGTTGCGTTGAGCTACGTAGATCCGTGTAGAAATGTGCACAACTCTCTCGAAACACCGAGAACAAGACGGCCCATTGGGGATAGTTTGTGCGGAGCGCGGCGTCGCTCGTTCATCCCAGTTGCTCCTTCCGCTCAGCCCCGTCATCCGCAACATCACTGATAACAGACGCCTTTAAGAGTTCAAAGCCGTATGTAAGGTATCGTTTCTCCAGTGTTATGGGAAGACGGCTTTCATTAGTGATACGTACTGCGTCATTCGCTAAACACGCATTTCGAGTTGGAGGTTGCAAAGGAAGCTTTTTTTTGTTCGGCTCTTAAGCACCTTGTCCGCCATCGCGAAACATGTCTGCTGGCAGCTAATTTTTTTAGCTAATTTAAGCACAGCGATGTAAAGAACGCTGCACGTCAAAAGGCGCGACTCACCCTTCCCGTCTTGTCATCCACGTGTGACGATGCCACCTGCCGAGCCGATGCGGAGCTCGGCTCCTTCCCGTCCGTATCACCACCGAAGACAAACCAACCGCCTTCAAAACAGTGGTGTCGGGGCCTCCTCTGCCCCCAGCTACACGGCGTTTTTCACAAATCGTCGAGGCTGCGCGAAGCGCAGGAAGAAGAGGCAAACGTCTGAGTGAACTCGACGACAAGGGCGCAAGAAAACGCTCCTCGAGCACGGCCCGCGCGCGCGCCTAACCAGTCACGCACTCCACTTGAGCCCGAGTGGAGAAGTCAAAGAGTCTCTCGCCACTTCGGCGCGAAGAAAGTGACTGCCGCCCCGAGCAGGGGTTACGACGATCCTCAGTAGCACACACACCGTGCAGGCTCACAAAAGGGGAGCGCGATTCTCCGCGGTCCGACGCGCGTTGATGCAGCCACGCGACTGGCGGTCACAGCGGCGGGATGAAACGGCTGCACCCTGTTGCTCCTGCTGGCAGAGGCCGCCCGGTGAGTCTCCCGGTGAGCCTCTATCTGGATCGCCATCTCCGTTGGCACTGCTGGCCCGCTTGTTGCGTGTGCCTCCTCCTTCCCTCACGCGCTTTTTTTTTTCTTTTTCTCGCCCGCCAGCACGCCGAGAAGTGTACGCCCTCCCTCTCCCCGCTCTTCTTCCCTGTGGTATTGCAAGGTGAGGATGGACAGGCAGGAGCTACTATTGCTACTATGCTGCGCCCAGCGTGTAGCGATGCTCTCGCTTGTGGACGTGGTGGATGACCGAGGACAAGCGTTGTTGCCTTTCGCTCACACTTCGCCTGGCAGCGTCGGAGCAGCGCTCGCGCTTCTTTTTTGCTTTTTCTCGCTGAGACAATACTGAGTGCCTTGTGTGCTTGATTGAGACACCAAGATGGGACGGCTTTGCGAAAAGCAGAGGCGCGTAAGACGGTGGTCTTTGGCAATGCGCCACGCGCTCGGCCTTCAGGGACTGGGTTCATTCATTCATTCATTCATTCATTCATTCATTCATTCATTCATTCATTCATTCATTCATTTGGGCTCTTTGTTATCATAGACCTCGATGGTATAGGTGCAAGATAAAGAAGGAAATCCAAAATGGTAAGTGTCCGTTATAGTTGGCACAACACATGTAATGTATGGTATAAAAGAAAGCCGTCAACGCCTCTGCTTTGAACAAGTGCGAGATGCAGTTTTATCTGAAATTTAAACCTCTCAGGCTATTCTGCACGGGTAATGAATCGGAGTACGTTCAAGGTAAGGTTTACACGTTTCTCGAGAGGCGATTTGTCACGGTGTCTTACGTCAAGCAGATCACGATAAGAAAAGTGCGGATTTAACAGTGGTTGTTCCTCATGAATCCTTTCCAACTAGCCGAAATTTCGATTCTTTAGCAGATTTAGAAGAATTTCACGAAAGTGTTTTACCAAGCGAGATTCGCTCCCAGAAGGTAGAAGATATTTCTAGCGGACATAATGATGTCATCAAATATAGATGCCGAGATTGTCAACGCGCGCTATTGTGAAAGGTAAGACAGGGGATTTCTCAGCCGTAGGATCAGTGCCACTCTGTCAAAAAAAAATGTCATCATGTCAATGCACTTTTTAAGTGTTAGTTACGCTTTCAGCGGAGTTCATTCCCGGTTAGCTTATAGGCAAGGTCCGTCAGCATAATATAGAAATGTCTACCTTGGACGGCAACGAAATAGGCAGCTTGTTTAAAACGGCATTGAAGAACATCGTAGTCAAGACATTACAGCATGTTTTTGATTTCTAAAGGGGACTGCTCCGATTGCTTGTCATTGTAAAATTATGATGCTTCGAGGGAAAAGGTGAAATTCAGCGTAGCATCTTTTGTGGTTCTGCACCCAGATCGCACATGCTGCAGAGGTATTGTACCCGTGTGCCTGTATGGAACGCCCGACGGATGTCGAGGAATGCTATGATTGTCATCTCTCTTGAATATATTTTTTTTTTCAAGTTTCAAGTATCGGGGAGAGGGGAACGAGGAGGAAGTTGTAGCTTAGAATACGAAGTGCTTCGACTAGGACGAAATCCAGACACCGTTCCAGAAGTGCTCCACCGGCTTCTGACCCTCAGTACGACATCTCCCGTATAGTACCTTCTCGTCCGTGAGTTTGCTCATGCAATTTGCCCGACTTACTGGCTGAAATGAAAACGATAAAATACTTACGCTTTTCCGGATTCTGAACGGGCGACATTCTTGCGTCGCTTCCCACATTTGATTCATCTACCGATCGGACTACTGTCAGCATCACGTTTTCGTATTTTGGTGGCACTGTACGTACAGGAGAACACTGGTCCCATGATGTGATTGCTGGTCTGTAGAACTCACGCAAGTAAACGTGTGTGTGTCCCCGCCCCTTCTTCTTTTTTAGTTCTTCCTACGAACCTCTTTTCCTTACACTCCGAGGCGTGGGGTACTTGGCGTTACCTCAGTGTGCCAACTTCTTAGAACTCGAAATAAAAAAAAAGAAACGTTCCATAACAATTGTTGTCCGAACTTGACTAAGCCTCTATTCTATCTCGACAAGAGTAAGGTGAATATCTTTGCAGATTAATGATAAAGTGAATTTTTAAACTATGAAATACTTATGAACGATAATATGATTGCATGATACAGCAAGAGCACTGCGAGACTAGCAGTATAACCGTGCGCACACACCACGGAGACGCACCTGCCACAATCAAGACTGGCGCCTCTTCCTTCGTACCTGTACACATTCATCTTTTATGTAAATAAAAGCAGTCGATAAGGGCGAGAACGGCACCACCTTTCTCCGGGCGAAAGTTTCTCAGCTCACCACGACAAGGAGAAGCATTTGCCCGGGGGCCATGCGCTTGGATTATTTCCTTTCATTCGATGCCGACAGTGCGTCAGTGAACACATTAGGAAGGGACAAGGATAGAGCCGGCCAAACGCACCGCACGCGAGCTGGCCCTTCGCGTCAGATAACAGCCAAAGCAATTAGTTAGTTTCGTCACCTATGATGGAGGGTTTGTCATCACGCGGTGAGGGTTTCTTTCTTTTTTTACCCCCGAGAGATGCTTGAAGCGGAAGTAATCAAAGCTCAAGGCATTTTTCGCTTTGCGAGAACTCGTCGAGTCACAGCAGGTGTAGGTGTACAGAGTGAGCCGGGCAAGTAAAAAGCCCGTTTTTGAGGTCACGTGAGGAATCAGTCGGTGGTATACGTGAAGAGTCGCTATTGCGAATTGCGATATTATGCTCGTCCTTTCCTGTCCGGCATGCCCCTCGTTGGAGATGAGCACATTCTTGCCATAGCTTAGCGGCACATGGTGGCACGCCTAATTGGAGTTTGTTCTTTCCTTTTACTTAACATGTTATTTCAGCGAATTGTGGACGAGAGGCTAGTCAAGCTGCTGATGAAGCTTTTCTTCCCGTCCTAACCGCTTATGTACAGCTGCATATGTGTTGTGAATAACTGCTACTCAACTCAACGATTGATTTTAGCATCGCAATGCAACCCCTGGATTTCGAGAGTCAGCTTAGCGGAGAAGTCTCCCGATAAATACCGTCCGCCAGCCCGTATTCGCAGAACGTTCTTACGCAGGAATACTTCGTAAGAGGAAATCACAGCCATTCCTGAGGCTGGATATATTATTAACAAAAACGACCGGTCAATGGAAAATAAAACTTATACTATCGAAAGCTTTGTGAATTTGGCCCGGAGGTTCCCTACACGTTCATATGTCGGACGACACGCTAATTCATCGCAGTTTCATGCGTTAGAATGGCTGTAATTAACTTCAGTTACCTGCATGTTACGTTTTAAATGTAAATCAAATAGAGAGATACAAATATTAAATGCTAAAAGGTGGTCCAGTGCCTGTAAAACTCGGTCCTATCAGCGAAGAGGAGTGTGTAACTCGAAGGGTTTTTTTCCCCCCAAGTCATGGGGAAGCACTTCCTGCGTCCGCCGACTTCTTAAACAAAACGACATTCAGCGCCGTCCATGTTGTGGGCCAGGTTCGTACTAATAAAAAAAGAGTTCTTGCGAACTTTCCGCAAGAGCAGATTCCAGCCGATCGCGTTGATCGACAAATTACTGGCAAAGGCGGTTGACCAAACGCAAAAAAAAAGCACTTAGGAACGAAAAGCTTTGCGAAGGCGGCCTCTGCTCTTCCCGAGTTGTGGGCGACAGTACTACCCAATTTTTCAAAGCTGCTCGGCTGGTGTGGGACGTTGGACATGAATTGGGAGCGGGACCCAGTGCGAGCTGAGCAGTCCCCCATGCATTGTAAAATAATTCACACCCTTAAAAGTTGAACACGGCTGCTGCAAATAGGTGTACAACTCAAGCCCTTACACCCAACAAGGATGTAAGGATGTGAGTTATAGCCCGACGGGGCCCATTTAGTTATAGATCTTGTGTATGGAGTCATAGACCGATGGAGTTATAGACCTTACACCCAAAAATGGCGTAAAGGTGTAAGTGCTAGACCGATTTGCACCCTTATTCTCCTTTAAGTGTGTAAAATATTGTAAAGTGCGCAGCAAACCGGCTGTGGTGGCCCGTACTGCGCATCTCAGGCAGCAGACGGCCGAGCAGGCGGCACTGTTCGGTTGCTCACAAAGCGGTTTCTGTGGCAAATCTATGAAGGAGTGTTTCTAGTACCTGAAAATGGGCGAACGCTGGGATTAGAAACAAGAGCAAAAAAAAAAAAGACAACAAAATAATAATCGTCGTGGGAAGTCCGAGTCGATGAAGAGGAAGTGTAGTACTCATACACGCGTATGCATTTAATTATGCCCATAATTTGCGTAGAATAACGAGTTTGTTGCAGTGAACGCACACACAACGTCATTGCAACGTAACGGTCAAGATGACCATACTGCAAAATAAAACATAAAGTATTAACGTAACACAAAACTATTATAATCCTTTTTTTCAGAGTTAACTGAAGTCTCACCATATATTTTAACGAAGCTGTGGGTGTCCCTATGAACATAGCAAAATATTGCTTACCAGCTGTAATCCGCCTACTGAGTGCTTAGGCAATAACGGAGAGAATCGACAGCTCACGCGTTTCTTAATGTTAAGTGCATGGTTGATACGTGCGGCCATTTTGGTGAATTCGAAAACAAAGTGTTTTTTTTTTTTCTAGCCAGACGGTGTTTCTTTTTGTTATTACTTCAGCGTGTTAAGCCGACCAAGCTTAACGCCAAACTAGTCCTTTAACCTTCCTCTTACATCTGCAATGTTTTCCGTAACGCTCATTAGGTTCGGAAGCGGTGCTTGCTATAAGCATATTGCTTTTTCTTTCCTTGGTCGTTAGTAAAGCAAATCTTGCAGTGATGGTAAAAATAAGAGGTCTCCTCTGGCCCTGCAAATGTTGTGATTAGGCAAATGAGAATAACTAAGAAGATTGAAGGACAAGAGCGGAATGATTCGCAAGCAAACAAACGAAGAAAAACACGTGTGACTGGGTCTATGTACCGTTATTCAACGTTTCAGTCTCTGTCCTTGACAAGCGAAGCGAAGCGAAGGCAAAGCAATATCGGCTTCCGGCATTGTATACATATATATATATATATATATATATATATATATATATATACACATCGCATGCGCAAGAGAACGCACTGACACGACTTTGCGTGAAGTACAGAAGAGGTTTTCCGTCCATTTCCCCGCCTCGTCGTTTCTCTGATCTCGCCGCATTTCCTCGAGAGACTTGGCACGACGCTGACAGGCACTACGTTGAGACCCTTAGTGACGATGCGAGGTAAGCATACTTTGCCGGTCGTTACGCAACTCATCGTTGAGTACTCCAAACCATATATAGAATTGGTGCCCTTTCAATGGTATAGCCAAAATGTATTGGGTGATGACTGCTGGGAGAGTCGGCGCGCGAAAGCAATTACCTCCGTCATCAGAAGGTTTTTTTGCTGAGACAGAAAAGAAGGCTTTGCTCTGAGAATTTGTCAGGACGACCCGTTCTGTCGTGTGCCGTCTTTCATCACCTGAGTCAATAATTCATCAAAAGAAAACAGCGTGATCACGTCATTCTGTTCAGTTATTCCTCATTTCTTTTTCTTTTTTTCCGTAGTATCGTGCTGCTTATTCTAGCCACTCAACATGTTTGCAGGAATGGACAGAACTGCTCGGAAGCGTCTACTACAAGACACGTGAGGTCAAGGTGAGGCCAACACCAGCGCGAGGTTAACTTGTGCGGTTGAACTTCCCGAAAAAGCACAGTGGGATAGTGAAACGCTCCAGGCTCCGGAGCAATTTTACCACCTGGGCTTCCTTAAAGTTCAACAAGAGGATGGTGCATCATCGTCTGTTGCATTGAGCAGGCATCAGAATTCCAAAGCCGCGGTTGAGAATAGAACCCGTGCAGTATTTGTAGCCAGGTTTTCAAGCGCTGATGTATCCGTGCGGCCGTGGTTGGGCGTCCCAGGGGCGCGCTGAGCAGGTTCCATGGCGCAGAACCACTGCAAAACATTTCCTTACTGCGGCGCAGTGTTTTCCAGATGCCACCGGTCATTGACAGGAAATGTAAAAAAAGAGTTTCGATGACGCTCTCCCAACAGAACATGCGTCACGTTCCGGCCGCCAATGGCCTTCTTCCTTCGTTTTCACCACGGCTTTCTCTTGAAACTTCACTGCGACGAAAGCGAGCATTCACATTATCGCGGGTCAGATGTGCGGTAGCTCCTGGCTATGGCCGCGAGGATGTCTCTTTGTGAGCATGATGTTATCGGCCAGGCTCCGTCTGCGTGCGTGCGCGCGTGAGTTTGTGTGTGTGTGTGTGCGTGTGCGTGTGTGTGTGCGTGTGCGCGTGCGTGTGCGCGTGCGTGTGTGTGTGCGTGTGCGCGTGCGTGTGTGTGTGTGTGTGCGCGTGCGTGTGCGCGTGCGTGCGTGTGTGTGTGCGTGCGTGCGTGCGTGTGTGCGTGTGTGTGTGTGTGTGTGTGTGTGTGTGTGTGTGTGTGTGTGTGTGTGTGTGTGTGTGTGTGTGTGTGCGTGTGTGTGTGTGTGTGTGTGCGTGTGTGTGTGTGTGTGTGTGTGTGTGTGCGTGTGTGTGTGTGTGTGTGTGTGTGTGTGTGTGTGTGTGTGTGTGTGTGTGGCATGCGAGTTCGTGAATCGCGCCTCCCGGTCACGCGGCCTCTTAATGCCCCTGACGACGACAGCACTGAAGGTGCACGTCCGTGACCGAGCGCGCGTCTGATGTTGCGTTCGCCGAGCTGCGGCGTGGAGAAACGCGGTGTCATCACGGCGCTCATAACGACGGCATCCGTCCAATTAAGAACCGACGTCTTCCGGTGCCGCGTGCTGCTCCTCGCGTGCCGCCTCTTAATACGTCCGCCCGGGGCGTCTCTTTATGAAACGTCGCGCACCGTCGGGTGCCCCCCACCCTCCCATTCTCCCATGGAATGGGGGTAACTTTCGCCTTTCAGCCACCACGTCGCCCGACGTTAGCGAACTGGTCCCTGCTGAAGTCCCGGGTCTCCGATTTTTTCGTCACCTTTCGCTTCGAAACCGGCAATAGAAGACCACATTAGAACAGTGCACCGAGTTCCGTGTCGCAGAAAGCCTTCTAACGACCACGGAAATGCGGAGAGTGACACTGCAGTTATGACCAATTGCGCAATGAAGGCGATGTGGCGTTTTTGCGCAGGTGCGGATGCGAAAAGAACTTTTCATTGCCGGGAACTAAGTCCAACGCTGGGAGGCTTTGGGAAAACTTCTAAAGAATGCTAAAAGTGAAGAAAGGGATTTGTAGACTTTAAGACGAATTTAAATGACTACCTTCTTGACATGATGCGCTTTTCTTGATTGTGAATGCAGAAACCATCAGTGACTGCACGACACAGCACTCTACGTCCGTAGAATATGGGAGTCAGCGGGTATAACTCCCATATGAATATGGAAGCCTGCAACGAATCTTTTCGCTCTTATTTTTCTAGGGAAACTGGAACACAGTGGAGCAATTAGGGGGTTACGAGGTCACTAGAAAGCCGTCTGCACTTGTCTTTGGAAATCAAAGTACACAGGGCTAGTGAGAACACACTAAAATAAAGGGAGGTGGTGGGGGTGAGGTTAGGCAAAGAAAGCTCTAAAAAAAATAGACCCCGTACTGCCTCAATTCTCAAGAATTGCAACTTTATTGTTTGTTGCTCCTGACGCTGTTAAGGAATGCAATGCATCGCCAGGGAATAAAGATGTAAAATCTACCCAACAGAGGGCAGTGTAGATACTTGGTAATACTTGGTAACACAGCAATGAAGAACGTCAAGCAGAAAGTCAGAGGGGCTGAAATAATCTCATGGGTGACGGCAATGGAAAAGAAACCTGCCATGAGTAACTATTTAAGAGGAAAAAAAACGAAATCAGGAAAGAAACAACATATGATAACTCAAAGGGAAGCTCATTACTTTTAGAAGCGAGATCGGTATGCCTTAGAACACGCACCTATAAAGCGAGATATCAGAAGGAAGAAGAAGCATGTGCTTGCTGTGGTAAAGCTAGGGAAACGACGGAGCATGTTTTATTAGAAGGTGAAGACGTCAGCCCAGAGGTCGATTTAGGCACCATTGGCCTCTTTGAAGCCCTTGGGTTCAGCGAGAGCAGTGGAAAAGTAAACATCTCCGCAATAGAGATTAGTAGGAGGCGATTGGAATATTGGTGGAAATAGGGAAACGACAAAAAAACGGAGACGTACAAAAGCAAAGTTCGCAATAGGGGATCAGAAAATTGGGTTGTGGGAGTTCATAGGGCTTTTTTTTACAACCTAGGTAGGACATTAGGCAGTATAATAACAAGAGCTTGGTGGCGCAACCAACCGCTCTGTTCCAAGGGGGACACTCATAACATCCATCCATCCATCCAACCATCCATCCATCCATCCATCCATCCATCCATCCATCCATCCATCCATCCAATGGATGGATGGATGGATGGATGTGGGAGTCTTCTACTTTTTCTCGCATCTTCACCGTCCAGCTTTTATCACTCGTGTCCGAGCGCAGGGGTCTTAGACCTGCGTAAATTAATGAAGCGCGCAGCCAAATTACCATTTCACTTACCAGCTGCTTTTTCTTACATGCGCGCATGTTTTTGTCTTTGCTACTTCATCTCTGGCAGTCCGTTCTCTGCAGCTTTCTGCACGAAATAAGAAAAGCGGCCCGCCTTGTCAGCTCAACAGGCGTTATCTTCTTTAGCCGACACAGCCGCTGTCAGTTTCATTTATTTTAATTTTTTTTCTAGCCGTAAGTCCCCAGTTGAGTAGTACGCGCGGGACGCGCCGTGCGTCACAAATTTCATCGCTGGATGAAGATGCTCGAGATTACGTACATCCATCATCACCCTGAATCTCACGTGGTCAAACAGGCCTGGGAAAATAAAGAGGACGAGGGAATGGCCACTGGGAAAGAATGACCCCAAACGCAAGATCTGCGTCCTGCTGTACAAATCGACTGCTGCGTTTACGACACATCGCGCACAATCGATAGCCCCCTTAACCGCGTTCAGATTTACTTTCCTAGCTCAGCTCAGCTCCCCTCCAGGCAACTCCTATCGTTCTGCCTGCGATGCGCTTAAACACACAAAGTGATCGTTCGACCGCACCATCAGGCCTCTTTCGCGAACTCTTATTTGCTCAGGGACGACTGAGCGGAGACGGCGTCGTCACGTTTTTTGAGGCGGTCGGAGCAGGCAAACAAGGACAGGTGCACGGTCTCGTTCCGCGGTGCGTGATGAGAGAAAGAGATGCAAATGAAAGTCCTGCAGTGGGCACGGCGGTTGTTCGCGCTCTGAGCAGTCTGCAGTGTAATTATGCGCTGTCTACGCTATAGGCGAAGAGCAGCGGAATTACGGATGCATCACATATGGATCTAGACCAGCGGAAGAAGGCAACAACGCCCGAGGGGGCCCCCAAATTGAGAGTGCGAGCCACGGCGTTCCATTTCTCTTTTACGGCCCTTAGAGTTGCCGGTCCGTCTTTCTTTCTTTCTTTCTTTCTTTCTTTCTTTCTTTCTTTCTTTCTTTCTTTCTTTCTTTGCATCCGTGGCGAGGTCATCCAAGGTCTGTCTTTTGCCTCGCCCCAAGCGCTATCTGTTCAAGAAGAGCGGCGACGTTTCGCCCCGATTGGGAAGGTACTTACTGCGCTTGTGCGAACTAAATTATGCATTATGCGACTCGCTTTTCAGCGAATGCAAAAGAGCCAGCGCGGCCGTTGTCTTTTTGTTATCGATTGAAGTCAAAAGCGATTAATAACAAGCAAAAAAATGTATTACGACCTCATAAAGAACACCCGTGGCGCGCCGATGCCTACTTTTGTTATCTGCAATCAGTCTTATCATCGCCTGGGAAGCGGAACGTGCCTTCTTTCTTTATTTCCTTTTCTCAAATTGATTTGGATCGTAGATTAAATGCGTACAGCTTCCAGTGAGCTTGCCTTGCGCTCGAGAGAACGCTCAGATATGGAATGCGCGGTGGTAGGTAGACGTACGACGGTCATTGTTGGTAGCACGGGAAGCGGTATATCGTGAATGCATCTGCTTATCTCTCTCAGCACTGGGCCGCATTCGAAATCATTGTTGGCCGCAATCCCACGAGAATTCCTAATGAAGAAGCGATGACTGCTGCCATTGCTGCTTCACCCATCCGGCCCACTTGCTACCGAGCGGTCGTCCTGTACGTTACCGTTAATCCTCCTAAGAATCTAAAGCCTTATACATTCTTGTCTGCTACGCCCTGCCCGCTCCGGCCGCTACCTCACCGTATTGTGCTCAGTGACATAAAGGCTTTTGCGGCATTTGGTTCCAACGGTTCAGTATCTGACGGCATTATCATGAGCTAAACTGTGGCGTATGTTAATGAGGCTCTGAGGAATGCATTTTTAAGCCGGGCTTAAACAGACTCGTTTGACGCAAGCTTTCAGTAATCGCAAATTGTCGACATCCTTCGACAATCATCGAAGAGACGGTTGATAAACGTCTTGCGTTCTAGTTTCGCAGTGCCGTGGGTTCTGGTTCTGGTCCTTCGTGAGCGGGCGTTGTTTTGCATGCAGAGAGCATTCTCTAGGCTCACATTGGCGCCCAGCCCAACCTACATTCCTCGACTTTCTCTTGTAGGTGAAGTGACAGAGCGTAAGTGCGGGTTCACGGGAACTATTCACGCATTAAGGGAAGGATAGATAGATAGAGAGAGAGAGAGAGAGAAACGTGAGTACTGTGATTTGAATAAGGCAGCTGCACCGCGCCGCGGCTTAGGCTATATGTATACCTAATGTTGCAGCGCGATGTCGCATGTTAGGGAACGAATTCACAAAGCATTTTGTTCAAACGAGTTGTTTGCTATTGGCCGGCCAACTTTGCTAATAAGATGTCCAACATCGCGATTGGTTGACCTCTGCTCCTATACGAACAGTTCTAGCGTAAGAAAATTTTGTGTATGCGGGCCTATGTCAGATTCTTCTGTCGTGTGTGGCTGCTCATTTAGTATTTCGCTGCCGCCAGCTGCCAAGCGCTTTCGGTCGATGCCCTGAGTGGGATGGTAGAATGGAGAAGAAAAATTGAAACTGATAGACATATTTAATTATTCTTTTATGGGGTAAGAAGCTGTCGGATCCACTTACAGGAGTTAGGATCTTTGTCTTACTTTTGTAAATAAATAAATAAATAAATAAATAAATAAATAAATATGCAGAGGAGTTCCGATCACGATACCGTGAACGATGCATAGTTTTGAATTGCAAAAAAGAAAAAAGTTAATCACACAGAGTAAGCTGAAATCATTCCCCCGGTGAATTCAACCTAAATCAATCTTAATCTTCTCACATCGCTATTTGTGACGTATCATCATCATCATCATCATCATCAGCCTGGTTACGCCCACTGCAGGGCAAAGGCCTCTCCCATACTTCTCCAACAACCCCGGTCATGTACTAATTGTGGCCATGCCGTCCCTGCAAACTTCTTAATCTCATCCGCCCACCTAACTTTCTGCCGCCCCCTGCTACGCTTCCCTTCCCTTGGGATCCAGTCCGTAACCCTTAATGACCATCGGTTATCTTCCCTCCTCATTACATGTCCTGCCCATGCCCATTTCTTTTTCTTGATTTCAACTAAGATGTCATTAACTCGCGTTTGTTCCCTCACCCAATCTGCTCTTTTCTTATCCCTTAACGTTACACCTATCATTCTTCTTTCCATAGCTCGTTGTGTCGTCCTCAATTTGAGTAGAACCCTTTTCGTAAGCCTCCAGGTTTCTGCCCCGTAGGTGAGTACTGGCAAGACACAGCTATTATATACTTTTCTCTTGAGGGATAACGGCAACCTGCTGTTCATGATTTGGGAATGCCTGCCAAACGCACTCCAGCCCATTCTTATTCTTCTGATTATTTCTGTCTCATGATCCGGATCCGCCGTCACTACCTGCCCTAAGTAGATGTATTCCCTTACGACTTCCAGTGCCTCGCTGCCTATTGTAAATTGCTGTTCTCTCCCGAGACTGTTAAACAATACTTTAGTTTTCTGCAGATTAATTTTAGACCCACCCTTCTGCTTTGCCTCTCCAGGTCAGTGAGCATGCATTGCAATTGGTCCCCTGAGTTACTAAGCAAGGCAATATCATCAGCGAATCGCAAGTTACTAAGGTATTCTCCATTAACTTTTATCCCCAATTCTTCCCAATCCAGGTCTCTGAATACCTCCTGTAAACATGCTGTGAATAGCATTGGAGATATCGTATCTCCCTGCCTGACGCCTTTCTTTATTGAGATTTTGTTGCTTGCTTTATGGAGGACTACGGTGGCTGTGGAGCCGCTATAGATATCTTCCAGTATTTTTACATATGGCTCATCTACACCCTGATTCCGTAATGCCTCCATGATTGCTGAGGTTTCGACTGAATCAAACGCTTTCTCGTAATCAATGAAAGCTATATATAAGGGTTGGTTATATTCTGCACATTTCTCTATCACTTGATTGATAGTGTGAATATGGTCTATTGTTGAGTAGCCTTTACGGAATCCTGCCTGGTCCTTTGGTTGACAGAAGTCTAAGGTGTTCCTGATTCTATTTGCAATTACCTTAGTAAATACTTTGTAGGCAACGGACAGTAAGCTGATCGGTCTATAATTTTTCAAGTCTTTGGCGTCCCCTTTCTTATGGATTAGGATTATGTTAGCGTTCTTCCAAGATACCGGTACGCTCGAGGTCATGAGGCATTGCGTATACAGGGTGGCCAGTTTCTCTAGAACAATCTGTCCACCATCCTTCAACAAATCTGCTGTTACCTGATCCTCCCCAGCTGCCTTCCCCCTTTGCATATCTCCTAAGGCTTTCTTTACTTCTTCCGGCGTTACCTTCGGGATTTCGAATTCCTCTAGACTATTTTCTCTTCCATTATCGTCGTGGGTGCCACTGGTACTGTATAAATCTCTATAGAACTCCTCAGCCACTTGAACTATCTCATCCATATTAGTAATGATATTGCCGGCTTTGTCTCTTAACGCATACATCTGATTCTTGCCAATTCCTAGTTTCTTCTTCACTGTTTTTAGGCTTCCTCCGCTCCTGAGAGCATGTTCAATTCTATCCATATTATACTTCCTTATGTCGGCTGTCTTACGCTTGTTGATTAACTTCGAAAGTTCTGCCAGTTCTATTCTAGCTGTAGGGTTAGATGCTTTCATACATTGGCGTTTCTTGATCAGATCTTTCGTCTCCTGCGATAGTTTGCTGGTATCCTGCCTAACGGAGTTACCACCGACTTCCATTGCACACTCCTTAATGATGCCCACAAGATTGTCGTTCATTGCTTCAACACTAAGGTCCTCTTCCTGAGTTAAAGCTGAATACCTGTTCTGTAGCTTGATCTGGAATTCCTCTATTTTCCCTCTTACCGCTAACTCATTGATCGGCTTCTTATGTACCAGTTTCTGCCGTTCCCTCCTCAGGTCTAGGCTAATTCGAGTTCTTACCATCCTGTGGTCACTGCAGCGCACCTCGCCGAGCACGTCCACATCTTGTATGATGCCAGGGTTAGCGCAGAGTATGAAGTCTATTTCATTTCTAGTCTCGCCGTTCGGGCTCCTCCACGTCCACTTTCGGCTATCCCGCTTGCGGAAGAAGGTATTCATTATCCTCATATTATTCTGTTCCGCAAACTCTACTAATAACTCTCCCCTGCTATTCCTAGTGCCTATGCCATATTCCCCCACTGCCTTGTCTCCAGCCTGCTTCTTGCCTACCTTGGCATTAAAGTCGCCCATTAGTATAGTGTATTTAGTTTTCACTCTCCCCACCGCCGATTCCACGTCTTCATAGAAGCTTTCGACTTCCTGGTCATCATGACTGGATGTAGGGGCGTAGACCTGTACAATCTTCATTTTGTACCTCTTATTAAGTTTCACAACAAGACCTGCCACCCTCTCGTTAATGCTATAGAATTCCTGTATGTTACCAGCTATATTCTTATTAATCAGGAATCCGACTCCTAGTTCTCTTCTATCCGCTAAGCCCCGGTAGCACAGGACGTGCCCGCTATTTAGCACTGTATATGCTTCTTTCGGCCTCCTAACTTCACTGAGCCCTACTATATCCCATTTACTGCCCTCTAATTCCTCCAATAGCACTGCTAGACTCGCCTCACTAGATAACGTTCTAGCGTTAAACGTTGCCAGGTTCATATTCCAATGGCGGCCTGTCCGGAGCCAGTGATTCTTAGCACCCTCTGCTGCGTCGCAGGTCTGACCGCCGCCGTGGTCAGTTGCTTCGCAGCTGCTGGGGACTGAGGGCCGGGGTTTGATTGTTGTGTTCACAGGAGGTTGTGGCCAAGTACTGCACCAGGGTGGCCAATCCTGCTCTGGTGAGGGAGTGCGTTACCGGTTCTGGTCACCGGGATCAGGCCACACTCCAGGCCTGTTTGTGCAATTTTATCAACACGCGGATTTTTTTTTTTTTAATCCGGTGGAAAATTGCCGGCACCGGGATTCGAACCACGGACCTCTTGCACGCGAGGCGGGTGTTCTACCTCTACGCCACCGCTGATCTTTGTGACGTAACTGTGCCACAAACATTTCATTTGTTTACAACAGGCTACCTTTTCCGTCAGTAGTGGTCATTTGCCCCTGTGGTGATCGAGTGGGGACGCTTTCGTTTCCATTGCAAAGTTTGATGGAGTGTCTGGAAGCAGGTCCCTTACAACGTGTGCATCCGGTTACTCCGTCAGCCAGGTCAGCCCTAACTACGGGCCCCCGCAATCTCTGCAAGCATCAAACTATAGCTGTGAAGGGGCACGGTCACACAAAAAGAAAAGCAAGAAAAATAAAGAGAAGGAAAGGTGGGAGAAACGAGAACAAACATGCAGCGGAAGTGGGACCAGCAAATTGTGTCACGCAACGCTGAAATCGATAACCCTCAGCGTCCACGATGAATTAGCATTGAATCTACAGCTTCTTAATCGCGATTATCGAGCGCCGACTAATCGCTGCGTTGCCGGAAGAGTTAAGTGCAGCATCATTAACGCTCGTATTCACACGGTGCTACTAGCCAGCCTTTCGGGTCTCGTTGGTCCTCATTGTAATTGGCGCTGTAAAGCGATTAGGAGGAGACGAATCGCTGCACACAATGTCGTAATCACGGCAATAATTTGCACGATTCCGTTCCCCTGTTACTTCCTCGCTAGTTTTCATCAAAGAGCCCTCCTTTCTCCTCTCTCTCTCTATCTCTCTTTCCTGCCCCTGAAGTTTTGTGCACCCGAAAATATATATGACTGGAACGTATTCGCGGTGGTACGTATTGCCCAATTACCGAATATGGATTCAATTTGATGCATCATTAGCAATTTAGTGATAGGGAGGATAAGCGAAACGAAGACAAAGAGGTTACCGAGGATTCCTTTCGGCTGCTCTGTACTGAGGATGTACGAAAGAACGCCGCTCCAATTCCACTCCTCGAGAACCTCCGAAGATCTTAATTCCATAATTATCTGTTCACGCCTATTCCCAATATAGCAATGTTTCGCCGACTATCCCACAAGAAGTTGTTCTTGGACCCCTTATTTGAAGGTATGTGTTAAGACTGCTTGCGGTGCAGAAAAGCAAAGAATAAAACTCCAAAGCAGTCATCGTGAACAGTCTATTGAGGATCCGAGCAGCCGTAAGGTTTGAAGGTGTAGGTCAAAGTAGCCGTGCGAAGCGGCTACCTCGATTCGTTTTACTCGCCATCTAGCTGGAACTTTCTTAGTGGTGTAAGAAACGGTGAAGACACGGTGTTCTTCGTGGATCTTAATGGATACAGGGCATTTTAGGTAATTTGCTTATTCGCGCTTTTACAGGAATTCGCGTTATTTGCTTTTGTGCATTGACGCATGTATGTAGGTTACAAATACAAAGTTTGAAGTCCGTTGAACCACGCGCCCACTGCCCGTGGACAAGGGACTTCAAACTTCCGATTCCCGGTGTGGTAAAAAGGAAAGTGAGGAAACGAATCCGTCGAAAGAGTATTAGCACCGCAGACAAGGACTATAAGCTATTATGCGCCGTATTGCTATCACAGATGCCCTACAGCGGAACACAATCAAGGGGGCAATAACTGTTTCTGTTGTTTCATAGAATATATTTTTATGAGTATGCTGGTATAAATGCCCGTGAGCAGTTTTCATGGTTGACGTAATACCCTGTTACTTGTGTTACTACTTTACCAAAAGGGATGTACAATGGTGCTGTGTTTTTTTTTGTCTCTGTCTTATTGTAGTCAATATATACGTGAGACAAACCGCCGTTTTCCCAAGTTAATTTCTTCAGAAATCCAAAACTTGCCGCTAGCTAAGAATCCAGACAATACTGCTTGCATAATGTGCATATGAATGTGTATATAATAAAGAACTTATTTATTTATTTATAATTTATTATACCCTAAAGATACAGTTGAACATTGCACAGGGGAGGGGCTAATGTAAGAGGTAAATAGACAGGCATATAATTGAATTGAACGACACCCAATGGAGCATTTACATGTATGTGAGCTCTTTAAGCGTAGGTATAGCTGACTGTAGAGACAGCCTCCTGGTAGCATTCACGGAAAGCTTGCGCAGGGTCTGATGGTCTGACGTTACGTAATGTTTCAAAAGAGCGATAGCGCTATGAGGTTCGCCGCGGTTTAATTTGGACCACCTGCGTTTCTTGAATCGTTCCCCTGAATCGAATCGAAGATATCGCACTAAGACCTCTCGTTTGTCTATGCACTCTTTATTTGGAAGTGTTTCTATCGACGTCGCTACAAACCACAGAACAAAGAAGGCGTGCGACATGAGTGCCCAAGGCTGAATAACAAAGGTTCGATGGTGGATTGTTACCTCTCCTTCGCAGAGTGTCCGGGTGCCAGATGCGGTAGAAGGGAGAAAGCTTTTTCTTTTTTACTGCATGGCAGTAGCGCATTCCGCGATCCTTCTTAATTACCGTTGACATTGTCACCTTTCAAGTGTTATAGCTCATTGTGCCTTAACGCTTCCTCACAGCGTGTTTCTCTCGCATTTGATCGTGTCCTGTCTCGACAAGCTTTTCCATGATAGCCAATAATATCTTCACTTGAACGTTGCCTAGATGTACAGGAAAGAAGAGTCACTGTAAAATTTAGGGATCGCTAATATGGTTCCAAGTCCACGCGTCGTTTAACACGCTTGTGGCGTTCATAAGATTGCTTCGACCAAGGAAAAAAAGAACGCACTCTCTGAACTCAAGCTCGTTGTGCGAAGATAACTAAGTCAATCTGCGTATTTCTCCGTCGCCAGCGAAGGAACGGGAGGCCGCCAGTAGCCATGCGCGACGGGAGCCGAATCGGGCTGGCCTCCAGTGGCCCGTGACACTTCCTGCAGGCTTAGTTTTCGTAAGCTCACCCTTCCGCCCTTCCCCATTGCGGGGCTTCTTTCGTCCAACTTCGGCATCGGTGACTGTGCGTACACTTTCGCTTCACTGCGCTACAACTGCTAAAACGAAAGAGGAAACAAACAAGCCTACTCGACTGGAGAGGATACGCGAGAGAGCGGACCAAGGGCGAGAGCGTTGTCTCGAGCTCGTCACAACGATAACGCAAAGCTTCCTTCTCTTTATCTCTCTCTCCTCAAACGCGGAAGTCGCGCGCCTCTGTTATTTCTGCTTGAGTTTCAGATTCACTCCGTCGTCTGCAGAGAGAAATTTGCCAGTGGCAGCAGCCAAGAAAAAAGAAGAAAAAAAGTATTCAGGCAACGTCAGATATACACGATGTCGGTCTCACGCACAATTCACCTGAGCCGCAAGGATGCGCTAGTCAAGGCTAATGCCACAGAAAGTATGCAACCGTTTAATACGGAGCTCGTCGAGGCGTGTTCAGGCCTGCCCGTCAGGTGAGGTCGCGAGTGTGGCGCACGCACGCCTCCGTCAAACGGGTGGTTGCATTGGGAACATGGCACGTCTCCGAGTTTGCTTTTATATCGTGTTCTTTTTTTTTTGTCATGGTGCTATAGTGTAAGTTGCGCTGCTTGGACGGCACACATGGACACAGTGAAGCACGAAACAGCCACAGATCATTTACGCTTCAGTAACCCGGTGTGTGTGTGTGTGTGTGTGTGTGTGTGTGTGTGTGTGTGTGTGTGTGTGTGTGTGTGTGTGTGTGTGTGTGTGTGTGTGTGTGTGTGTGTGTGTGTGTGTGTGTGTGTGCGTGCGTGTGTGTGTGCGTGCGCGCGCCACCTAAGCAGCGCAACTTACACCATAAGGACATGTCATACTAAACATAGGTCCCATCGAAACCCTTCTGAATGTTCTTTGGTCAGTGATGGGAAAATAAAAGCAAATGCCTTGTAAATACGATGTACTGCAAACGTACATCGCAAGTCAATACATCGAGGTTATTACAGCAAGTAGCTGAAGCTACTTAGCGAACAATCTCGATGTAATTGCTCCTGCCTAAGTAACTTCTTGGGCTACATAAAAAGCAATCCCGACCGGCACTCTAGGTCCAAGGTCATAAGAGGCTTAGTTGTGTTTATGTGTCCACGCAGACAGGAGAGAATCAAATCTCTCTCTCTCCTTCTCTCTCTCTCTTTTTGCGTTTATACACCCGTACTATCAATTGAAATAGCTTATATCCCCTAAGGTGAGTTATTCCAGCGCATTTTTTTACTCATTGTTCGAACAAAATGGCAAAACTAGGCTGCATAGTAACAAACCAGAGAGAGAGAAAGAGACAGAAAGGCAAAGGAAAGGCAGGGAGATTAACCAGAGGTTATCTCCGGTTGGCTACTCTGTACGCGGAGTGCCAGGGTAACCTATAAAATAGAAGAAGTTCAAAGCGCGAACTCTACAAAGTACTGTCCGAAATTTGAAAGAAATAGATCCTTCCAAAAACAGAACGTTTATTATCTTCGTATGCCAAGCATGAAGTCCCATCCTCGCGCATTCATAGGGCGTCGTAAATGTGTAAAGCAAAACTGATGAACAGCGACTGCATCGATGCCTCTGCGGTTTCAACTTCAACACGGCTATATAGGCGCTGTTGGAACCATACGCAGCGGTGGCGTAGAGGTAGAGCATCCACCTTGCCTGCAAAAGGACCGTGGTTCGAATACTGGTGCCGCGCTATTTTCCACCAGATTAAAAAAATCCGCGTGTTGATAAAATTGCATAAACAGGCCTGGAGTGCGGCCTGATCCCGGTGACCAGAACCGGTAACGCACTCCCTCACTAGAGCAGGATTGGCCACCCTGGTGCAGTACTTGGCCACAACCTGCTATATGAATTCAACAATCAAACCCCGGTCCTCAGTCCCCAGCTGCTGACCGCCGCCGTGGTCAGGCCTGCGACGCAGCAGAGGGTGCTAAGAATCCCTGGTTCCGGACAGGCCGCCATTGGAATCTGAACCTGGTAACGTTTAAGGCTAGAACGTTATCTATTGAGGCGAGTCTAGCAGTGCTATTGGAGGAATCAGAGGGCAGTGAATGGGATATAATAGGGCTCAATGTAGTTAGGAGGACAAAAGAAGCATATACAGTTCTAAAAAGCGGGCACGTCCTGTGCGGCCGGGGCTTAGCGGAGAGACTAGAACTAGGACTCGGATTCCTGATTAATAAGAATATAGCTGGTAATATACAGGAATTCTATAGCATTAACGAGAGGGTGGAATGCCTTGTTGTGAAACTCAATAAGAGGTACAAAATGAAGGTTGTACACGTCTACGCCCCTACATCCTGTCATGATGACCAGGAAGTCGAAAGCTTCTATGAAGACGTGGAATCGGCTATGGGTAAAGTCAAAACAAAATACACTATACTGATGGGCGACTTCAATGCCAAGGTAGGCAAGAAGCAGGCTCGAGACAAGGCAGTGGGGGAATATGGCATAGGCACTAGGAATAGCAGGGGAGAGTTATTAGTAGAATTTGCAGAACAGAATAATATGCGGATAATGAATACCTTCTTCCGCAAGCGGGATAGCCGAAAGTGGACGTGGAGGAGCCCGAACGGCGAAACTAGAAATGAAATAGACTTCATACTTTGCGCTAACCCTGGCATCATACAAGATGTGGACGTGCTCGGCAAGGTGCGCTGCAGTGACCACAGGATGGTAAGAACTCGAATTAGCCTAGACCTGAGGAGAGAAAGGAAGAAACTGGTACATAACAAACTGATAAATGAGTTAGCGGCAAGAGGGAAAATAGAGGAATTCCAGATCAAGCTACAGAACAGGTATTCGGCTTTAACTCAGGAAGAGGGCCTTAGTGTTGAAGATATGAACGACGATCTTATGGGCATCATTAAGGTGTGCGCCAGAGAAGTCGGTGGTAACTCCGTTAGACAGGATGCCAGTAAGCTGTCGCAGGAGGCGATAGATCCGATCAAGAAACGCCAATGTATGAAAGCCTCTAACCCTACAGCTAGAATAGAACTGGCAGAACTTTCTAAGCTAATCAACAAGCGTAAGACTGCGGACATCAGGAACTATAATATTGATAGAATTGAACATGCTCTCAGGAATGGAAGAAGCCTAAAAGCAGTGAAGAAGAAACTAGGAATTGGCAAGAATCAGATGAATGTGTTAAGAGACAAAGCCGGCAATATCATTACTAATATGGATGAGATAGTTCAAGTGGCTGAGGAGTTCTATAGAGATTTATACAGTACCAGTGGCACCCACGACGATAATGGAAGAGAGAATAGTCTAGAGGAATACGAAATCCCACAGGTAACGCCGGAAGAAGTAAAGAAAGCCTTGGGAGCTATGCAAAGGGGGAAGGCAGCTGGGGGGATCAGGTAACAGCAGATTTATTGAAGAATGGTGGGCAGATTGTTCTAGAGAAACTGGCCACCCTGTATACGCAATGCCTAATGACTTCGAGCGTACCGGAATCTTGGAAAAACGCTAACATAATCCTAATCCATAAGAACGGGGACGCCAAATACTTGAAAAATTATAGACCGCTCAGCTTACTGTCTGTTGCCTACAAATTATTTACTAAGGTAATCGCAAATAGTATCAGGAACACCTTAGGCTTCTGTCAGCCAAAGCACCAGGCAGGATTCCGTAAAGGCTACTCAATAATACACCATATTCACACTATCAATCAGGTGATAGAGAAATGTGCGGAATATGACCAACTCTTATATATAGCTTTCAATGGTTATGAGAAAGCGTTCGATTCAGTCGAAACCTCAGCAGTCATGGAGGCATTGCGGAATCAGGGTGTAGACGAGCCGTATGTAAATATACTGAAATATATCTATAGTGGCTTCACCGCCACCGTAGTCCTTCATAAAGAAAGCAACAAAATCCCAATAAAGAAAGGCGTCAGGCAGGGAGATACGATCTCTCCAATGCTATTCACAGCGTGTTTACAGGAGGTATTCAGAGACCTGGATTGGGAGGAATTGGGGATAAGGGTTAATGGTGAATACCTCAGTAACTTGCGATTCACTGATGATATTGCCTTGCTTAGTAACTCAGGGGACCAATTGCAATACATGCTCACTGACCTCGAAAGGCAAAGCAGAAGGGTGGGTCTAAAATTAATCTGCAGAAAACTAAAGTATTGTTTAACAGTCTCGGAAGAGAACAGCAGTTTACGATAGGGAGCGAGGCATTGGAATTAGTAAGCGAATAGACCTACTTAGGACAGGTCGTGACCGCGGATCCGGATCATGAGACGGAAATGATCAGAAGAATAAGAATAAGCTGGGTGCGTTTGGCAGGCATTCCCAGATCATGAACAGCAGGTTGCCACTATTCCTCAAGAGAAAAGTGTATAACAGCTGTGTCTTACCAGTACTCACGTACGGGGCAGAAACCTGGAGGCTTACGAAAATCGTTCTACTTAAATTGAGGACGACGCAACGAGCTATAGAAAGAAGAATGGTTGGTGTAACGTTAAGGGATAAGAAAATAGCGGATTGGGTGAGGGAACAAACGCGAGTTAATGACATCTTAGTTGAAATCAAGAAAAAGAAATGGGCATGGGCAGGACATCTAATGAGGAGGGAAGATAACCGATGGTCATTAAGGGTTACGGACTGGATTCCAAGGGAAGGGAAGCGTAGCACGGAGCGTCAAAAAGTTAGGTGGGCGAATGAGATTAAGAAGTTTGCAGGGACAACATGGCCACAATTAGCACATGACCGGGGTAGTTGTAGTAGTATGGGAGAGGCCTCTGCACTGCAGTGGGCGTAACCAGGCTGATGATGATGATGAAGATGATGATGATGATGGAACCATGCGATCGGTGCTATCTGTTGTTGGCCAACGTCGAAAGCGTCATTCAAGAATCTGCGTCGCTTGCATGTTTCACGACATCTGGTGCGCGAAGGCCACGCGCACCTTGTCATGTACACTTCGCTTTTTTTTTTCCTTCACTCACAAACGAAAGTCAGTGCAGAGGGCGTTTTTAGCGCGCGCCTTTCAAGGTGACGACGACGCCACGTATACCAGCCAGCCCACTTTATCCAGCGCCGAAAGCCCGCTCGCGATCAGATGTTTTTATTCCACGCCACATTCCCAGACGCGCAGCGTTGCAAATGCCGACATCCTTTACCTTCCATCACGCTGAAATTCCGGCTCCTTCTCTCCATTTTTAACGGCAGGAGACTCGACTAAATCGAACGCCCCCTTCTCGCGTCTCGCTTGTATGTATTCGAAGGCGCGCGCTCTACACCGCCTTCTCGAAGGCTGTATAGGGGACCGGCGCGCTTGATCTTCGAGGGCGATGGCTGCATTTCGATCTTAACTGAAAGCGCCGCGACAGACCGCCGCTCGAGTACGGTGCGTGCGCAACCGTGTAACGAAGCTGCGCGTGCAAGCTACAAAACTTTGCTGGAGCGTTTCCTTTATCTTTTCTTTTTTGTACGAGGCGAGCAGGAGCAATGGAAGCGTTGGGCAACACGGCAATGTCGGCGCTGAAGCACACTGCAGGAGCCCGCTATACGGCGGATCCTGTTCCATGCCCCTCGTTGAGCATGCGCGGAAATCACGCCACGTATACGTGCACGGAATGATTATACGGACACACAAACAGACAAGAAAAACGAAATCTGCAGCACCCGAACGCTCACTAATACTCTTCTTTTTGTTCAGCACGATTTTTGTTAGCAGAGGATGTTGTGTTATGCTTAGGGCTTTCGGAACGTTATAATATTATCAGGTAAGAAGGAGCCGCATCCGTTCCTTTTGTTTCTTCCTTTTTATTTTTGGAGGGGGGGGGGGTTGTTTCTTGGCATGCCTTGCATACCTTAAATGTCAATGGAATCTTTTCATGCAGTAACTTGTACGTGCAAATGCAATCAACCGAATTGCGAGTAAAGTAATATTCACGGAACGGCGCAGCATGGTTGGTGACGAATCGATTGAGTAGTGTCATGAGAAGGAAATGCGCGTTTCTCATAAGCGGGGCCTAGGTGCCCAGGGACTGGTACTAGGTTTGAATAGGATTTCCTTTCACTATTACGTTGAAGTTATTTATTTGCTTCATGCCAGAAAATTAAAGCTCTTGTGATTGTACATTACAGATCCAAATATATCGACCTAGCTACAGACGCCAAGAGACGCTAAAGAGATTCCGGAAATCGGTGTGGACTCGTTGAGTATGCTTAAGGAATTGTGTTTCTGATTCTTTCCCAGAGGAACCCTGGATATCAACTGAAAAAAAAAGGAAATAAGGTATGAGCAATCTCTCTCTCTCTCTCTCTCTCTCTCTCTATATATATATATATATATATATATATATATATATATATATATATATATATATATATATATATATATATATTCCTTTTTTTTTTGATGTCACGCCAGAACCGGCGATGCAACGACGCCAGTGCGACGTCGCTGATTTCGCAGTATGTTCACGTATTCCGGCCGTTTGTTTGCAGAAGAAGATACCACGTGGTTTTCCTGAGTTGAGCACTTGCTTACGTTCAAAGGCAAGTAAAAGTAAACACCGTCAACGTTCCTCTAAACCAGTTGACTAAACCTATGTAGTCGATATCAAAATCTTTGACGTAACGGGAAACTGGTGTTTGTATTTGCGGCTGGCGTCACCACCTCTACACAACAAAGACATATTTGATATACCAGAGGCGCGACATAGCTGTCTATGCTAACCTTATATTTGTCTTTTGTGCCTTTTAAGGTGCGTAAGCTTTCTCTGTTTATAGTAACGACAAGTCGATGGATACCGGTCTGTTGCTGCATCCATTACGTGGCTGTCAACTTTCCAAATTGATTGCGAACTTAATCTGTGGATTCTGAAAAGTTGTCGTGCGATGAAACATAGTATTGCTACGCGGGGAAGAAAAAGAACTGAACACGAGAATGCAGGAGGGGGCGCGCAACTAGTCGTAGGGGCGAAGATGGAATTATTGAAACAGATGACAGGAAGCAGGGAGAGCTGCGAAAACTTGGGCAACTGGAGCTTGTATTTTGTACGATTCATTATTGTTTTCCGTTCTTTTTATTTTTATTTATCATTCGTCACGTTGAGTGGTCGATCCCAGTAAGAGCGTCGGCTCGGGAGCATTTCCTACCACGAACGAAACGACGACGAAAGGCGAAAAGAATGGAAAATTAAATTGACCGTGTCAAGGTACTCTCTCATGTCTAAATAATAATATAACAGATGGACAAATGTGTTGATTCCTGGAACTTTTTTTTTTTCAGGAAGACAATTATAGTTATTTGTTAAAGTTTTTTTTTTTCAAACGGCTGTGCCTTGCTTCGTCTGTATTAACGAATTAACTTTTTCTTTTTACTCCCTGCAACAGTTCGCGTACTCGAATACATGCAAATACCCACCGATCGTTCTTTCTTTCTTTTCACGTTATGCTGCAAATCTCTCGTGGAAAACCTTATACGTACAACTTTCAGCATCCTCCTGGGCTACTGAAAAAAAAGTAAAGCGCAAAGAGTAAGTTTGGGGACGTGAACTAGAGAAGCAATCTGATTTGCTACCCTAGGCAGGGAAATGTCAGTACAGCCATAAATAGCTAAAGAATGAATCCCTGCTTTAAATATACGCCGTGGATAACAGCTTTAGCTACAGGTCACGTTATATCAATTGATCGATGGATACATTTTGTGAGCATCCCTTTTAAAACGGTGTAGGGATAATAATGACCAGTTTGAGGGCAAGCTGGTTATTTTTACCCATCTTCTGCACTTCGTGCTAACAGACCGTTGAACTCTAAAACGTTTTGCCTTTAAGGAATAGTGTTCTTTTTATTCTGGATGTTTGTTTTTCTAATGTTTGCTCCGCTAAATTGTAGCCGTCTTCCGCGCTTTCATTCAATCTTACCGTACACTATCCTTAAGAGGCAATTATCTCGGGCAGGCTATTCAGTATTCACTCATTCACCTCCATGGGTCGATACTACAACTTGCTAACAAAACGTGCTCAATGATTTCTGTATGATTTCCATATGGTATACATATGAGCAATCGTCACCGGAAGATTTTGCCAGGCACCCTGACCTAGCTCGGAGCAACTCGTAGCTCGGAATAACACTAACACAGCAGGGGGGGACCACAAAATCAGGTCACCGCCTGTCACGAAGCAGCACTATATCCTACAGACATTCAGACCATTACAAAAGCCGTTTGCATACACGCGCGCGACACTGACATTATCACAATACGCTAAGATACTGAGTAAGCGTTACGTTCCTTTACGAAAAGTACTCTCCCGTGTCATATCCGCACTACACACGCCACATATGTATGCAGAAACACCCTCCATTTTCAGGTTCTTCTGAAGTGGGTCGTAGGTCACAAGTGAATAGAGGGCAATGAACGAGATCATGCTTATGCCGCGGTCGCGGAACGCTGCAGCACGACAACTTCAGCCACCCGCCGTGGGGGCTTAGCGGCTATGGCGTTGCGCCGCTATAAGCGCGAGGTCGCGGGATCATATCCCGGCCGCAGTGGTCCCATTTCGGTGGTGGCCGCAATGAAAAAAACAAACGCCCGCGTGCCGGGCAATGGGCGCACGTTATAGTTCACCAGGTGGTCAAAACTGATCCGGAGCCCTCCGCTATACGGCGTGCCTCATGAACAAAGTGTGGTTTTAGCAAGTGAGACCCCAGAATCGACTCTAACAACTTGAGCCACTTGCACCTTGCGCCACACATTGACCATGGAATTCACCGAATTTTGGCGACTTCCAATTGTATTCACTGGACCGTGACTGCAGACTTCTCCTTCCGCCCGCATTCCCATCTCGTGAAACTACTTTTGTATGTCGGATACGGTTGGGCGTCGCGTTTACGAACGCTCATTCATTCATCATTGGAATGACCAAAAGAACCGCGTGCGCACCACAGCAACAGCACCGCACAGCGTGGTTGGTACGAAACTACAGAGCACATTATGTGCCACTGTGCAACCTTCTCCTGTCAACAATATTATCTGAGTACTAACTTTAGCCGCTTAGACAACAAACTCTTCTCGGAAGGAAGGAAAGAAGGAAGGAAAAAGTAGAGAAGGACAGGCAGGGAGGTTAACCAGTTTAGCGTAACCGGCTTGCTACCCTACACATGGGAGAGGGATGGGTGCGATGAAAGATGGGGAAGGGGGAGAGAGAGAGAGAGCACATAGCACAGCACACAAACATCGGCCGGTAGAGTCTATCAATCTGGCATTGTACGTGATAACACTGTCAGAGCCGCTTGTCCAATCCCGTCTCTTTCAAAAACTGAAGTAGTCCCTTTGTCGCCTTCACCTGCGATGTCTTCTGTCGGCGGCATGTGAAAATCGTGTCGAGGGACAATGGTCTAGTGTCAAGGTGCGCGAGAACGGATGCCAGGGACTGTCGCTGAACATTATATTCAGGACAGTCGCACAGAATGTGTTGCAGCGTCTCCTCGCAAAGACAGGCATTGCAGAGAGCGTTGTCGGCCATTCCAATGCGGAATGAGTAAGATTTCGTGAAAGCCACCCCTAACCATAAGCGATAAAGCAGAGTCGCCTCGCTTCGGCGGAGTCCAGTTGGCATATAGAGAAGCATCAAAGAGGGCAGGTGGTATTGACGGTTGCTCTGGTTGGTCTGGCTGTTTGGTGTGCACCATGAAGAGAGCGTCAGCTCCTGTGCAAGCACTCGAAGTCTGCTAGCTGCGTCGGATCGTGAAAGCGGTATGGCCTCTTCTTGTGCGTCTTCAAGAGCTGCCCGAGCTGCATTATCGGCGTCTTCGTTTCCAGTGACGCCGCAGTGACTTGGCAGCCACTGAAACGTCACGTGGTGTCCTTTCTCCTGTGATGTATGGAGTAGGCATCTAATATCGAATACGAGCTGTTCGAATGGCCCGCGACGCAGAGCTGATAGTACAGATTGTAGGGCTGCCTTTGAGTCGCTGAAGATGGACCATTGTCGAGGTGGCTCCCGACTGACGAAACGGAGTGCAGCGCGAAGAGCAGCTAGTTCAGCAGATGTCGATGTTGTCGGGTGGTCAGTCCTGAAGCTGATGGTAATAGCTTTTGCTGGGACAACCACAGCACCGGACGAACACTGGATGTTTGTGGAACCATCAGTATAAATGTGTTCACTGTCCGCGTACCTCTCGTGCAGAAGAAGCAGAGACAGTTGTTTGAGGACAGGCGACGACAGTTCAGACTTTTTTCCGATTCCTGGTACACTGAGATGTACTGTGGGGCTGATAAGACACCAAGGGGGTATCGATGGTTTAGATGCAGCGGTGAAGCCCGAGGGAAGTTTGTCGTTGTACTTGTTGATAGTTTTAGAGAATGATGATTGGTGCCTGTCTGAAGGTAGTGCTGCAAAGTGGTGATAGGGGGCACGTGCAAAATGTCTGATGTGCGTTCTCAGGGCTTCCACCGTAATGTGAGTTCGCATTGGATGGTCCCGAGCAATCGCAAGAGTCGCCTCTGTTGACGTACATCTGGGCAAACCAAGGCAGACTCTGAGTGCTTGAGCTTGTACTGCCTGCAGAACACGAATATTTGTCTTGCAGGTGTTGTTCAGTACTGGTAGACTGTATCTTAAAAAACCGAGAAAGAGAGCTCTGTAGAGTTTAAGCATTGCGTCTACTGACATCCCCCACGTCTTCCCTGTCAAGTATTTGAACAACTGGGAAGTAGCTGTCAGGCGCCGTTTCATGTAGGCCACGTGTGGGCTCCAACAGAGGTCTCGGTCAATAATGACGCCAAGGAATCTGTGGTTTCGGACATAGGAAATGGTCCGCCCATTGATTGAGATGATATAAGGCGTCATCTGTTTCCGAGTAAATGCGACTAGTGCGCATTTTTCAGGTGAAATGCTGAGACCCTGTTTACACAAGTAGTTCGCTGTCAAAGTGGCCGCTCTTTGAAGTCGCGCACGTATCTGAGGACGTGTGACTGCCGAAGTCCAGACACAGATGTCGTCAGCGTATGTTGAAATCTTGATGGTAGTTGGCAAGCATTCAGCAAGTCCAACAAGAGCGAGGTTGAATAGCGTCGGGCTGAGAGCACCGCCTTGAGGAACGCCCCTGCTGGTATAGCGTCGCGTAGTTGGGCCATCGTCAGTTAACACATAGAATGATCTTGCAGACAGGTAACTTGCAATCCACAAAAAAACTCGACCACCTAGGCCAACCGTCGCAAGAGCGTCGAGAATGGCCTCATGTAATACGTTATCGTATGCCCCTTTCACATCTAAGAATAAAGCTGCAGATAAACGCTTACGGGACCTTTCGTACTGTACATATGAAACGAGATCAACTACACTGTCGATGGAAGAGCGGTCACGTCGGAAACCAGCCATGGAAAGCGGATAAATCTTGTAAAATTCAAGGTACCATTCCAGGCGGCCAAGGATCATCCGTTCCATTATCTTTCCTACACAGATGGCCAGTGCTATTGGGCGGTAAGAGGTGAGTTCTAATGGGGATTTGCCCTGCTTTAAGAGTGGCACCAGGCGGCTTACTTTCCATTCGTCAGGAACATTTCCCTCCTGCCATGAGGAGTTGTAAAGGCTCAACAATTCTATCCGTGCGGACTCTCCGAGATAGCACAAGGCCCGGTATGATATACCATCTGGACCCGGAGATGATGAGCGCCTGCAGAGAGCTAGTGCCGCTTCGAGCTCCTCCATTGTAAAAGGAAGGTCCATGCGGCAATCACGGGAATGGGGGACGTCAGCTCGGGCTGGAGGATCTGGACGAGCCGCTTGGTCTGCGATCCGCGCACAAAAGTCTTCTGCGACATCGATGTCTTGCCGCCCTTGGAAAAGCGCTAGCGCCTTGAATGGAAAACGCCGTTCCGGAAGGCAACGCAGACCTTGCACCGTTTTCCAAATGTGAGACAGTGGCTTTCGGGGGTCGAGTGTCTGGCAAAACGTTGCCCACCGTTCCGACGCTAATCTATCCATACGACGCTGAATCTTCTTTTGCATCCTCCTGGCTGCCCTAAGGTCATGGATTGATTTTGTACGTTGATATCGACGTTCCGCCCGGCGACGAAGCGCTCGAAGTCGCTCTAATTCTATGTCGAAGTCATTTCGCGTGGAAGAGATCGTCATCATGCGAGTGGCGTTTTGCATCGTCATTTTAATCGTTTGCTCTAACCCAGAGGGTAGGCCCTCGCGGCAGGCATCTTCCATCTCAGATTTGAAGTTGGCCCATTGAATCGTCCGAATGGTATTCCGTGAGCCTGATGTAGACGACAAGCCTTTGATGTTCAGATAGGTGGAAATGTGGTCACTCCCATGTGTCTCAATGTCTGGAAACCACTTCACACATCTGGCGAGAGAGTTGGAGACGAAAGCAAGGTCGAGGCAGCTGCCGTATGTCACGCCTCGAAGAAAGGTGGGGCTACCATCGTTCAGGAGAATAAGGCCATAGTTGTGGGCGATACTTGCTAATATTCGTCCTCTTGCATTTGTCCTTGTACTTCCCCATGCTGGATGGTGTGCATTGAAATCTCCTATGATGACCCATGGGGCGGGACAAACACTCAAGATATCCGCAAATCTTTTGGTATCGAAATTGCTGGAAGGCGATATATACACGCCTATGAGAGTAAACAAGAGTTTGTTCTTTTTAACTGTGATGCATATATATTGATTGTCGTCGTGGGGCGCAATTGATTGCAAAACATAGGTGAGTTCACGACGAACAAAAACGACGATTTTGCTGCATGCACCGTTTGTTGATGAGATGATAAACTCGTATCCTGACAGTCTTATTGGTTTCGACAAGTTGGGCTCACAAATGACGATGAGTGGAAACCCATTGGTGTAGACAAACTGACGAAAATCTGAAATTCGTGATTTTAGCCCTCTGGCGTTCCACTGGATGACGGACGCTGCTTTGACTTCTTTCCGGAAGGATGGGGTAGGAGTAGCCATCTTTCTAGTTGAGGGATGCAAGCACTGGGCTTAAGGCGTCCAACACTTTAAGTGCGCTTCGAGAAGATGGTGTCCTCATGTCCACTAAAAGCGCTCGAATGGCCTCCATGAGAGAACGTAGCACCGAGATGACTTGACGGTCTGTTTTAGGTGAATCATCCATGGCCGGAGAAGGATCAGGTGGGGCCCCGACCTTCTGAGGTTCTTTCGCAAGGGAGCGGCTCGGTAGCGTAGGCCATTCCTCTAAAGATAGAGTCTTTTCTGCTTCCTTCGTGGAAGTGGTGGGCCCTTTCGCGGCGCGGCTAACTGGCACCGCAGAGGAGTGGGTACTGTCACTTCGCGCAGGCGTCTTCTTCGAAGACGTACGATGGTGCCGACGTCGATGCCGACGCCGGACTACTTTGGCTGCCTCCCTGTGGGCCGAATTGTCTCTGGCCATTTGCTTGAGAACCGCGCGTTCCCTCTTGATGCGGGGACAGTCTTTCGACGAGGCCGCGTGAGGGCCGCTACAGTTAGCACACTTCAGGACCGTGGCACCGCAGGTCTGTTCTGCATGAGGTTCAGCGCAATGGGGACACAGTAGCGAGTTGGGACACACGCCCTTGACGTGTCCTAGCCGGAAACACTGATGGCATTGAAGCGGCTTCTGGATGAATGGTCGGACCGGATGTCGAAAATGTCCGACTTTAACGTGGGATGGGATACAATCCCCCTTGAATATTACTTTTACGCAGCGCGTATTCCCAAGGCGGCGCACTTGCGTAATGATCGTGCCTTCGTATGCCGGCTTGATGAGGCTAGGTAAGTCATCATTAGGAATGGCTATGTCAATGTCGTAAATCACACCGGCTATGGATGTGTCGTCGATCGGGATAAAGGGGCGCATTTTGATTCCGCCTAGCTCCGTGATCGCTTGAAGTTTTCCAAGCGCACTCGCGTTGTACACGTCTATGGCGAGTATATTCTTGCGTGGATTTATTCTTATATCTTTAATTTGATCCGGCATATACGTCAAGATCCTGGGACCTTGGCCAAAGAGCTCTAGTTGGCACAATGCCACCAATGCATTGATGGGGTTTTTGAAGGAAACTTGGCTAAAGTCTCTGTCACTATATGTGCGTGAAATGTCCATCTGCGGGGAGTGCACACACTGGCTCTTTCGAACCGAGCAGGGACTTTTAAATAGAGATGTTTTATCTCTCTCTCTTCCTTCTTATTCTTTTATCACCTTTCTCCTTGCCCACGTGAAGGGTAGCCAAACGAGCACGACCGTGGTTGGCCTCCTAGCCTTTCATTCTTTCTCCAAAAAACACAAAACACACAAACGGCCGTGATGCAGACTTCGATGAGCATATAAACAGATGAGGAATTACACAGTGTTAAAATAATGCAAGCACAGAATACAAAAAAATATAACACGTAATATACAAGCACTAATAATTACAAATAATAAAAGAATGTTATAGTAACATCGTGTGATTATTCAGTGCAATACCTAGTACTTGTTAAGGATGCATGTTTCTTTGTGGTCGTTCAATCATGACCATTCCAGCTTAGTGATCTGGCTTTCGTCATGCTGACGTGGTCTCCCCTACTACTCAGACCCAGTGGTCCAAGTTGTCTAAAAGCTTGGGTCGGCCCTAGGTGTGTCTTCGTGATCTGACTCTCGTCATGCTACCGTTGTCACGCCTCCTACTCGGAACCAGTGGTCCAAGTTGTCTGAAAGCTTGGGTAGCCATTAGGTATGTCCTCGTGATCTCACTCTCGTCCTGCTGCCGTCTTCACGCCTTCTGCTAAGATCCAGTGGTCCAAGTTGTCGAACAGCTTGGGTAGCCACTAGGTGTGTCCTGGTGATTTCACTCTAGTCACGCTGCCGTCGTCACGCCTTCTGCTCAGACCCAGTGGTCCAAGTTGTCTAAAAGCTTGGGTCGCCACTAGATGTGTTCGGAGTCGTTATGCCGTCGTGGTCGTTGCATCGTCGTCATTCTATCTTCATCATCCGACTTTCGTCATGCTGTCGTCCTCATTCCCTCGTCGTGCCACAGTCGTTGTCTTGCCGTCATCGTCACGTTGTCGCTTTATCATCGTCATCACTTGAGTAATCATCCCATCGTCGTTATGCCGTCGTGGTCACACCACTTCCGTAGTTCCAACAACGTCAATCTTTCTTCTTCGTTGTATTGTAATCATATTGCCATCATCCAATAGCGTTTATGCCGCCCGTGACATGCCGTCATCGTCAGGTAGTCGCTATCACGCCTCTATTCTGAGACCGTCGTCGAAATGCTGTCGTGGTCGTGCCATCATCGTCAGTCCAGCTTCGTCATCCGACTCTCCTAATGCCGTCGTCGCCACGTGATTTTCATCATACAGGTTTCGCGATACAGTCATCGTCACGACAGTGTCATCATACACTCGGGGTCACTACCCTGTCTTTATGCCGTTGTCTTGCCATTGCCGTCACTGCGCCGTTCTCATACAGTCGCTGTCATACATTCTTTGCCATCCCGTCTTAAAAATGCCATCGTGGTCGTTCCATCGTCATTGCTGTAACTTCGAAATCCGACTCTCGTCATACCATCGTCGTCATACCGTTGTCGTCATGCCATCGCCATCACGCAGTCGTTTTACCATCGTCGTAACGTCAGTATCGTCATCTCATTGTCATCATGCCGGCGTCGTAATACCACCTTAGGCGATCCTTCGACGTTATTCTTTGTTCTTCATTCTGTCGTAGTCATGCTGTCTTCATTCAATCGTGATTAGGCCACCATTGTTATGCCATCGTCGTGATGCATCGTTGTCACAAAGACGCTGTTACAAACCCGTTGTCATACCATCGTCGTCATGCCGTCTTGGTCTAGTCATAGCCATTATTTCCATCATTGGCGCTTCTTCATCATGTCGTCGTCAGACCATCGTCCTAACGCTATCGTCATCATACAGTCGTCGTCATCTCACTGCTCTCATGTTGTCGTCGTCACGTTTTTGTCGTTATACGATCGTCATAATTTAAGAACCGACATTTGATTATCGTCATGTCGCTGTCGTAATGCGCCTTTGTCGTTCGCTCGATACCATTCCTTCTTCATCATTCCATCGTCACTGCATCGGCGTCATACAGTCGTCGCTATGCCTCCATTCTCATTGGCTACCTTGGAAAGCCATATCAAAGTGGGATGATATCGGAGTATGTGGCATATAGTCGAAGCAACGGAAGTCTCAGGATTACCACTACACGCGTTAAACACGCATGACTTCAGGAATGGGGTCTGTCGCATACATCGCTGGACTGCTATTCGCATTACCGTCAACTGTCACCGTGAGAGTAGCTATGCCGCATTTTTTTTTTTCTGTACAAGTATCTCAATACTGTAGCAGCGTCAACTGAACGTTGTTCGATTGCGTGCACGTTGCGTGTGCTTGCGTCATATAAAACGTCATCGCTATCTTCTAGGATAGCCCGCTAGACGACTTGCTAGGCGGACCTCTGCAAATCTTATTTTGGGTGGGGAACTCCGATTTCCTTCTCTTTCTCTTATCAACATGCTCAAAGGCTACGTGCTATAACCGGATTCCATCCGCTACGTTTCGAATACCGCACACGCAACAAGATACTGTAATCGATAAGGCAAATAGTGAAGTATCTCTCCCCTTTGTATAACTATTTGCGAACGTATCTTTGACCGTGATACCACGATACCTTCCACGTCCAAGCCTCCTACAAGCGCTAGAAGCCACACGTTCAATTGGAACCATTGCGAAAACTGTAGTACATCGTCTCCGAAGGGAGGAACAGTATGGGTGTCTCTAATGCACCTTTAACGGAGGTCTATAACCTTTACCACCCTCCGAGACTCCGCTTATCTCCTGCGGGACAAGAGAAAGCTCTCGGCATGGCAGCGCGGGCGTCCAAGTACGTGCTTTACTGAGCGGGCTCGTTTTTGCAGAGCGCCCGAGGAATGGGCGTTAAAAGCAGGTCGAACGCCTTCCCCTGAGACACCTTTACGGCGCTTTTCCCCATCTTCGCGCAGCAGCCTTGCCGCACTGGGCGCACCTAGCATCGTCGTGGTTGTCCAAGCACGCATAGAGCAGCCGACCACCGCTCTTGTGACCCGGTGACACTGCCACGAGACGAATTGAGTGGCCGCAAGCGAGAGACGTGCGAACGGCAGAGAGCGCGATCGGAATCGCAACACGTCGCGAAGGCCCCCGACGCGTCTCTCGAACAGCGTTCGCGTTTTCGTACGTACGACGTATACGCGCAGGCGCACGGTCTGAGAAGAAGCATTCCTGCAGAAAGGGAACGATCCGCGGTAAGCGAGAGCCGCGAAAGGTTTCTGGTCGGCAGCCGTCCCGCTTCTTTTGCCGCGTGCGTCCCCCTGATCCTCTGTATACAGCCGTCGTCGAAGAAAGTGCGACAATGTGTTGGGCAATCGTCGATCCCGTCCTGATATCTGCAGCCGCGTAGGCTCGCTCTCCTGCGAGCTGCGTTTCGCGACGGCAAGTGTGTTTGCTGCCACCTCCCCCCTCCCCACGAGTATGATCGTGGCCGCATCGTGGTACGCACGCGCAGTGAGGCTCTCGCGGGGTCGCGCACATTTACGCGCGGTCGTCCCCGGAGTCTGCTCACGCCGGGCGAGAAAAGATCTGGAGTGGTGATAGAAAGCATACACCACATTCAGGTGGCCAAAGTTTATAGGCAGCCCTCTTCTGTCCCATCCCCTCCTCGGAGTAAGGGATAATCCTGTCCATTTCTAATGAGATTCCGGACATCACATTTGCTTACAGAGAAGTGCTCGGCGCCTCCACTATTGTTTTCATTGGGACGAGGTTGTTTCGCTGTGTGTTCCACGCAAATGCTCACGCAACATCTATATTGTACTTCTAGCACTACTACCTCATCCTAAAATGCTGATGACCTTTTTAAATACACGCGTTCTCTTTCCATATCAACAAAATGCTCCTCGAAACGTTCGTCGACTCTCTCTTTTGTAACCTGTCTCCAAGCCATCAGTCAGCGCGGGGAGCAGGTGTCGAGTCAGCGTCGGCGTAACTGATTTCCTGTGCCATAAACGACCGTGAATGTGTGTCGAAAATCTTCGGCGGAAGCAGGACAACAGAAAGAAAGAAGGTTTATTGAGAGCAACAGCGGAGAGCTTGCCTGGAGGACCGTGCGTGCCATTTTCCAGTGGCTGCCTAGTCATTGCGGCATTTTCGGCAACCATTTTGCTGATGCCGCTGCCCGATCTGTCCATGATAATGCACGGACAACGCATACTCCTACCACTACAATAGCGAGCGTAGCTCAGAAACTTCGGCAAATCAGTCGTGGAATTACGCTGGCTCTTTAGAGGACTCCAGAGTACTCCAACCGTCGTTCGTTTACGGTTGATTCGTCACTGCAGCGGCGAATAAACATCGGCCTTGTCCCGCTGTGACACGGTACTGCTTTGCCGCCCACGACTGGGTGTGCCCTCACAAATCCATATTCATTCGCCATTGGAATGGTCGATTCCCCAATATGCGACCCCTGGAACTGCAAATAGACTATTGAGCACCTCCTGTGCTACTGCACTCGCTTCGTAGTGCAACATGTCTCTTCGGAGCGCGTTCATCCAACTAGAAGGCGGACCCTTTACGAAGACAAATGCACTGACTGCTTGGCCTCATTTACCATCAACACCGAAACTCTACGCGACCTCTAATGACTTTTCTAAAAAACGAACGTACTTGAAAAGATGTTGTTTCTAGACCACTCTGTGCCTTCTTCTGTGCACATAAACTTTTATCTCACTTTGCGTTTGGCTTTTTCCTTTCAATCCATCATCACCTCTCCTCTCGGTAGGGTAGCAAACCGGACGCCCGTCTAGGTAACCTCCAAGCCTTTTCTTGTTTCTCGCTCTCTTACTGTCTTTCAGAAAATCAGAAAAGACCCCTGTGCTGCATTTCACTAAAGGAATTTAGCCACGAGGTCTTCAAAGACATGGGATGTATGTAGTATATTCCAATTGTACCCAAATGAGAGAATGCTCCTTATGTGTATTCACAAGCAAGATTGCGTGCCATGCTTCCAACTCATGCGGAAACAACTTATTTGGTAAATTACATCGCTGCTGTCTTCATATCCTCTTTTTTTTTCAACTATCTTGTTCGACGAGAGAGATGACCAACAAACAGTTGACACATACTGTTTCACATGGCAGTCGTGTAGAAAGAGCGCGTGTGAATGCTGCAAAATGTGTCATCTACTTAATTTGTCATTTAATATGTCAGCTATGTGAATTCGTTTTCTTCAAGTTCTTATGTGACATTCCATGGCTCTACTCCTTGAGTTCGATTACTTCAAGAGGTGGACATTATCTGGATGCTAAGTTGAAATGCATAATCAATTCACTAACAATTTTTACTAATTAAATGTTAGTAAACTGCTTCCGGGCACATAATGCAATTTAAAAATTGGAGCCAGTGACACCATAAGACATATCCATTTGGAATAACTTCTGAGTATCGCATTCACTTCCAGCACTCTCCAGCAAATTTGTTTCTAAGTAAACAAGCCGTCCGGCTTTCTTTTTACACATCTCGAGCCTATAATGGTGTCGCTGATGCCAACAGGGATAAATTCAACTTACCACACCAGTTTTCGAGCATACGGACAAGTTTCACCCGGGGACTCACAGATGGACACCATGTCTATAATTCTTCAAATCGCGTACAAAAATATATTGGCTCGTCATTATAGCAAGACGTGTTCATTGTCGGCGTCAGTAAGGCACCCAAGCGTCGCTTTTTGCTGTTATTAGATAAGCGCGTGTTACACCCGGCACAATGTTGCTCGCCTTCAGGATTTTGTTTTATGCAATAAATACACGCTGCACTCGAGATTATGGCGCTGGCAGTTCCAATGACGCCCCTTATGGAGTCAATGCTCCTCTCCCTTGTGCAGTGCGCGAACATTTTAAAGTTGAACATAAGTGTAGCTAAGTTCGCCGTAGTTGAATATCAGGGGTAAGTGTTATCATGAAGGCTCTTCTACACTTTTCGTTCGGTAGTGATTTAGGCGCTTTCACATGAACTACACGAGATGTATGCTGTATCTTTTAAACAGTAACGGACGCATCTGTTCTTTATTAGATAGGAGGCCCCCGAGCAAAGCCGGATACGTCATTACAAACTGAGCCGGTTATAAGCACCACAGAACCGTTTAGGGGCGCCGCCACGTACTCGTAAACTGCAGTTGTGTATTTCTCAAGTCTCTATTGAAGACACCAGAACTTGACTTTAAGTGTTTTTCTTTCGCTAATGCCGCCGTCGTAACAGCCACATCCACGACGGTAGAGGCGATAAAATCAGGGCCAAGAAGCGGTAGCTGTAGACCGCGAACCCAGTGCCGTCACGGCAAGTTATGGGAAGGACGGTGATTAATTCTCGGGGAGGGGGGCGGACGACGTTGTCGAGGAGCTCGCCGCGGCGTCCTTGGCAGGCTGAGCGGGGCGTATAGAATCGCGCCCGTTTCCTCCGCTACTGCAGAGGGTCGACTGGCCTCGTTAGTCTCCTGACCGCCGCCCCACGCACGCTCGCCACACTTGCCTACACAGCTGGTGTAGCTGGATCGCACGTGTGACTAAGCCCGCGAGGCACGCGTCCGCAGGCACAGCCGCGGACGCAAGTCCGCGCGAGGGAGCAGCGCGCGCGCCTCGGAAGAGCTGGTTTTGCTTCTTCTTCTTCTTCTTCTACGGGACAGTCGAGAGAGAGAGAGAGAGAGAGAGAGAGAGAAATTGGCGTTTTTGCGTCGTTTCGTTTTCTCGCGAGAGGCCAACGGCCCGTCGGTCCATACACGCGTTTGTATCGTCTCATTTGCAGCGCGTGCGCTCGTTGCCTTTGGTGCTCATTCCCGAGAAACGGGCGCGATCGTGGCTAAACGCTTTGCGAGCGTCAGTGCACCCCCTCCCCGGTGTCGCATACTAAGTGGGAAGATCTCTGCGAAGCAGTCTCTCTGCTATCGCGTAGCTCTTTTACCGAGGCCATACAAGGGCACTTTCTCGAGCCCGAATTGCTCTGTATAAGCGCAATATGCCGCGTCTTAAGCTAACTATTGCTCGGCAGTGTATATATGTAGGTTCGTGCATTATTAGCGACAATTCCATTTAATGTTCGCCAAGTACTGAAGGAAAATTGCGAGGATGATGTGATGAGTTACTGATGAGAATGAGTTACATGATGTCTGGGCGCGAATGCGCTCGTGTGTTGCATATACAACTGGGCGAGACCGCCTCTCGTCCTCTGTTAAACCCTTCCCGAGGCCACGCTTGAACTTTGTTGGGTATGAATGGCTCGCTTTAAACAACACGCACGTCTGCGAACGTTTTTACTAGACGGCGTGCGTATATATATATTGGCGTAATATTTGCCTAAGTGCGCAGAAAATTCGCGAGGCTAATTTCCAAGCACGAAAGCGCTCGCGGTCGCATGCTGTGCGGGCGCGAAGACTGTCACATACGTCGCATACTAAACGCGAGCGTGTTTGCGATAGCACCTCCGTCCGAAATCTGCAGCTCGCCTTTTCATCGGCGCACTTGCGCTTTCTTGCGCACAAATTGCGTCTCAATGGCCGCGTCTATAGTTTTATTTCATTCGAATTAACATGCGCGGGAGCGATACGCCCCTCACTGGAGCAGCTTGTAAAAACATAGTATTGCACTTTTTTTTCCACGCACTTCATTTCCAAAGCTTGCGGCACAGCTGGCGGGGTTTTCCTTCAATGTTCAACGCTAATTGGTTCGCGCTCTTGTTGTTGAATGACCTGCCTTGCGCCACGTGCTTGCGTTATTGATGCGAAAGCATCAAATGGCTCATTGAGCGATAAAGCCGATGTCTGTACCAGCTAAAGGGCTCCTAAATTCCCATTGGCTGCGACGGCCACGTCACGTGCGCGCCTCGACGGAGCAAAGCGGACGAAAGGGAACACTTGCCGCCAGGTGTTGCGTGAGGGGAAAGGGCAGCCTTCAACGCCACGTCCCCCTCGCTCTCGGAGGCCTGTGTTACCCGCGCGTTCTTTGTCCGTGCAAGCCCTGGCCTGCATTCTAACGTCGCCTCGGTAATCGCTATACATAAATTCATGTATAAAAAATCAGACAATCAATTCGGAAGGAAACACGTTGCCGGTAGCGAGTTTCGAACCCACGGCTGCATGCACAGGAAGAGAGATAAAAGAGACGAGAAAGGCAGGGAGGTCAACCGGAAAACAGATGTCCAGTTTGCTACCCTGCACTGGGGAAGGGGTAAGGGGCGGCAGAAAGACCTCTAAAAAAGTTGTTTTTTATTCATGAAGTGCCTGCTGGGATTTATCGCTCACGGCCAACGCCGCCGACGCCGACACCGACGCCGACGACACCGGCTTTTCTGCGACACGAGCTCCTTAACGCTGTCGCGTTAAAAGAAGAAAACAAACACAATAAGAGGGTACACACATGCACAGAAGCCGAGTGTCTTACCCACTGGGCTAAACGGCCAAGCGTCTCAACGCGCTCGCTTTCCTGCGAGCAATTCAGAACTCGAAGCACCGCTCTTTCGCATCCACTACTAATAAGAAGTGCTTATTAGTGCTCGAACATTTCTTTTTTATCCGTATAGCTCTAATTTTAGGTGAGCTGTACAGCCGTATAGCATAAGCGATACAGTCAATTTCAATATATTATAATGTTGGGGTGCTGTAATAATTCTTGCGGTGTGCATGTCAGTGGTGTGGTGGATAGTTTTCACACAGAGAAACTTTACTTTTTCATTTTTAATTTGTGCGTTGCGCGCCCACATTCGTTTTTTTAATTATGGAAAGCGCTTTGAAACACTTTTCGTGTAACTGGTTTGTCTGTCAACATTGCAAATGACCACAGATTAAAGAAAGTCGGCAGATCCCACGCACTGTGGGCATCGATGTTATGCGAAGCAATGTGCCTACCTGCCTACCAAGTTAACGAAACGACCATGAGAGCACCAACATTTAGGCGTCTATTTCATGACCTACATGACACGCGCGTCATGACCTACCATATATATTTGCCGTACACTCTTGTCATACTATGCCGATTTTGGTACATACCAAATTAACGAAACGACCATGAGAGCGCCAAGACGTAGGCTGCTGCTTCATGACCTACGTGACACACATGTCAGTATATTCTTGTCATGACCAATCATTTATGTTCTTTATACACTCTTGTCATACCGTGCCAGTTTGGTAGATACCAAGTTAACGAAACGGCCATGAGGGCGCCAAGACGTAGGCGGCTGTTTCATGACCTGCATGACACTCATGTCATGATATTCTGTCATGACCAATCATTTATGTTCTTCATACACTCTTGTCATACCGTGCCAGTTTGGTACATACCAAATTAACGAAACGACCATGAGAGCGCCAAGATGTAGGCGGCTAGATAGACAATATCAAAGTGTCAATGTTCACTAAGAAATGCTTCGCATTTAAAAATGGCGGCACAGGCGTGTGCATGCGTGTGTGTGTGTGTGTGTGTGTGTGTGTGTGTGTGTGTGTGTGTGTGTGTGTGTGTGTGTGTGTGTGTGTGTGTGTGTGTGTGTGTGTATGTGTGTGTGTGTGTGTGTGTGTGTGTGTGCATGCGTGTGTGCGTACATGCGTGTGTGTTGTGTGTGTATTTGTGCGTGGGTGCGCGTGTGTATAGATGCGTGTGCGTATGTGCGTATGTATGTGGCTGGGTGTGTGTGTGCGTGGGTGCATGTGTCATGGATGTGTTTGTGTATGTGCGTATATGTGTGGCTGTGTGTGCGCGTGCGTGGGTGCGTGCACTAGTGAGCGCATGGGTGTGGGCATGCGTGTGTATGGGTGCGTACGGGCGCGGGTGCGGGTACGTGTGCGGGTGCTTGCGTGCGTACATGCATATGTGTTGTGTGTATGTGCGCGCCCTTTTGTGCGTGCATGTGCGTGCAGTGTGTGTGCGGCGTGGGGGGGGAGTGCGTGCTTGTGAAGAAATCCTATCATAATTTTGCTCCAAGGACGCGTGAATAATACGCCATTGAAATAAAGGCACGTGGACAAAGCATTTCTTTCACCCTTTTACAAAAAGCAACCACCAGTTTAACTGCGCTTTCTCATCTCATGAAACATCTACACAACGCTGTAACTTTTGAGCCGGAAAACAGCTGATAAGTCTTGAGAAATAATGTCTACTAAGCGTAAAACGCCATTAAGGTGTTGCAGTGTGGAACTTCATCACCGAGAGCTATAAGTTTTCAGTCGACGTTGTTATTCGCTGGAGCAGTTCCTTTTACGACCATGTTTATAGCTTTAGCGGCGGTTACTTATCGTGGTTCACTGAGGTAATAAACGCAGACTAACCTTCAAGGACACGAAAATGCAAATTAAGCTGTCCAGAGTTTCAAGGAACGGTGTTATACGCTGCTCATCCAGCAACAAGAATCTGTCCCTCTGGCGCATTAGCCGCAGCGAGATGTAATACATTCAGGACGCATTTATTTATTGACCAAAGTTGCGCCGAATCCTGGAACATGCTGTGCATAGCTACGTGACACACTCCGCGTCGTGTGATACTCGCACTAGCTCTCAATTCCAACTCTCCCTGTCGGCACCACCTTCCTCTGGACGTTATTTGCCAATATGAAATATACTTCTTGCGTAAAGTTTTGCGGATAGGATTCCCACTCTTCTCTGCACGCAATGCACGAGGGGACATAGCGCACCTAATCTGATTTTGCAACCTCTTTACACTCTGATGTATAGCCTCCGCAGTGTAAGCACTGAATGCACCTCAGACATCGCACCTTGAGCTGCATGTATCTGCTTGAACAATGAACTTGTGTTGCCAGTGCTTCCCGCGGTACGAAGATGTTTTTTTTTTGCTTTTTCTTTGAGACATTGATCTCGACAACATAGCTTAATTCTTTATGTTTCACGTACGCTTCGCGTGTTTTATGTGTCCGTCTTACGTCCTGTGCGTGTGATTTCACGTATCATCGTCGCATTCGCATAGAGTTTGCATGCGCGTGGTTTACCTAGCCGCACGCTAGGCATGCCGCCAGGTAAACCTCTCCAGCTTTCATTGCTCTCTCTCTCTTTCTCTCTTAGAGACACAGTCTCATAGAATAAACCAGTGGTCGATACGGCACGTGTTTGGCTCTTTGCGTGACGCTCCCGCGATAATTTGCGGGAGGCTCGAATATATAGCGAAACGGCTCCTTTCTCAAATTTTTCGCGAGATGGTTCTCTTTATTTTATTATTTTTATTTTTTTTTAATTTCCCTTCATTATCGCGCACTGCCTTCGATGCCGAGGCCGATTCTCTCTCCGAGCGTCGACACACGCCCGCGTTGTCATTACCTTTTTTTTTTATTCGGAAGCGTGGTCAATGACAATCACCGTAGAACGTGGGCGACTTAGCGCTGTCGCCTGTCCACTCAGTTATTCGACACAGGATCGAGGCTTCAGAAACAGAACGCTGGTCACGCTAAGCTTTTGCAACCGCTCGAAGCAAGGAGCGGACTTTTAATTCAGAGTTTACTTAATATGCGCGAGCTTCGACCGCGCTAAAAAGCTTGCGCTTGTAACGATTTATGCGCGTGGGTCTCTGAGGCTTTCCCAGTTCCTCGACCGCGGGTGACGAGTGACGACAGAATGAAGGTCACTGCTTAGTGATCATGCTCTCTGAGAAATTTAGTTACCTTAAGGGTTATTCGGAGAGTGCGCTTGTAAGTTGGTGTGGCCCCGAGCAGCAACGCAAAACAAAACTTCCGTAATTCTTGTTCTTGACCGATTTCTGTGAACCGAGTCTTACAAGACAATTATATTAACGCTTATACACGTTTCGTTATATTAACCATGTTTTTTTTTGTTTTTTAAGGCTAACGAGTTCAGAAAGAGAGATTGAAAGAGTCTCTGACTCCACCTTATCACATATCTTCTGGACTTTGCTGTATACAATTGATCAAAGCGCAAAAATACTTACTCGTGTTTTGGTATGAAGTGTTGTATGTAAGGAATGTTTCCCAGTAGATGTCGGCGAAGAAAACTTGTAGCTTCATGTACGTATTGGGTCACCTGTAGCTGTGGCCAATACAAGGCAGACAAGTAGTTTGAAGCCGGAAACGTGCTTTATTCAACCATTCCTACAGAGGGGTAGCTTAATCATTTGGGAGATCTTCTAGTCTTTGGGATGGTCGTGTCATGCTTTTGGCGGGAGCAGGTGGACTGGCAGCTTCGATGTGTACACAAGCAGCAGCCAATGTAACATTGCTAAACAGATTCGAAACAAGGCACGACTGAAAAAGAAAGCCTCCGCTGCGTCTACGGTATTCTTTGTGCAATACTATTTGCTTGCACTCACATTTGTATGGTTTTCCAGAAGATTATTTGCCATGCTGCGAAATACGCCGGTTCTTGTCTGATTACCTAAGCTCAAGTGAAAAATGGGCTCGGTCGGTCCTTGGAAGAAAAACAACCTGAGAATGACAGAGTACTGATGGCTCCCTATCTGCCACCGAAAATTTCGTATCCATGACATGGAATGTTAGGCCGTGGACGCCGTAAGATACGCAATAAATATTCACGTCGCAAAATACGTAGGAAACGAAACGAGGAGGCTCACTAAATGATGCACAACTGCAACTTGAGAGCGAGTGTAAGTTTTCCTGCCATGAGGCACCCGATCGCGACATGCTTCCTCCTGCATGAAAGACAGAGAACGTGCATGCTTTTGCAGAAGATAGTCAGCGTGGTTCACACTGCTCGATGTGAGCGGGAAAAAACCACCGCGACTCTAAAATGTAGCCGCTGACCACTCACATGATCGTACACCCTTGACATCCAATAAACTATAAGGCCAGGTTGTGAGCGTGCATATGTCGTGGTTTAGCGAACCAGTGGCGTCATACTTCGAGCGGTGCCACTCGGATACGCTTCCAAGCTGCGTGTCCTTTTGCTAGGTCATCGAGTGTCAGGCCGGGCTGGGAAGCACGGCTACAGTACGGCTACGCACGAAGCAAGCGAGTAACGCAAACGCATCACGACACGATCTCGTTTTTTTCTTCCTTTTTTTTTCTTACTGACAACATGCAGTCCACGACGAAGAAACTCGAGCTGACACGTCTCGAGAAACACCAAGTCGCGGAGGCGGTGTCGTCATCCGAACAGCAGGCCGAGCCTGTTGTAACCCGGGATGAGCCGTCGCACATAGGGCACCACGGTGACAGTGCAGGCGCCGCTGTAGCAGAAACCCGTCTCATAGCCCCGGCCAGTCTGTGCAAAAACAAACGAGCAAGCCATAAGACGAGATCATCAGAGATCTGTGTAAACCAGGATTGGCGAATTTTTCTCTAGTTCGGCCTTTTCTTGGTGGGATAGATTTATGTCGACTAAGTTGCGAGTCCGCATATACTGTACGGAGCCCAAGACAAAATAGAAGACGAAATGACGTGCGATAACATTGTTTTGAGTGTCTCATCTAAGACCTGTATAACTACGTGGTGGAGTACTTGATATTAATTTCTGTTGCTACAATAAATAGACAAAAAATGAACACAAATGTGGCTTGGACGTTCAACTTTAATTGTAGGGTAGCGTTTATTTTTGTCAGGAGTAACTTTCTTTTGTAAAAGCAATAAACAAACAAACAAATAAATATATAAATATATAAATAAATAAATAAATATGACTCATTTATTCATTTCAGACTAAGTTATCCAAACCCCATCACCTTCGCGCATGGACTGACCTAGTCCGTGTTTCGCTGTCTAAATTTGTATTCGCGCGATGGACCCAATTCCGCTGACGAACCTGACGTGACATGGTGCGGTCGAATCACGCCCAACCCGACGACGCCACAGACGAGCTAAACGGCACGATCTACTGCAACTAAGTCGCATCACGCCCGTCTCCAGACTGAAAACAGTGATCCTGTCCGTCGTGTGAATCAAGCTTTAGCGGAAAAGGAAACGCTAAGCACGAAATAGGGTAGACGCACCTAGGAACTACTTGTTCTTAATGTTTGCTGTTTTGCATGCGACTAAATTTCACCATGAAGAAATGTAACAACATCGCATCTTGTATGCACTAAAAATTATTATGGAGTCTGGGGCGATGCAGCGTGCTTTCTCTTCCAGTGCGGCATGGCTACAAGAAAAGCTTTGAAAGCATTCGTGATGCATAAACGGCTGAGCCTAAAGTAACTTAGCGCCTGAGTTCTCTTTAAGGTATCTTGGCTAATGGAGTAAAAATATCGACAACGTACATACCAGTGCGAGCAGTATGTCTTTCAGCAGTGGACATCAGTTTTAGCGAACTGGTTACAAGCCACGTGCCTGTTTCCTGGCAATGCCTATTTTCCCAACACGTGAGATACCTAAAAAGGCCCTGTCAAGTTCCTATAAATGCTGCTCAAGGTTTCTTCGAAATATATTTTCAAGGTGTAGGAAACATGCGGGAAAAGCACCCTTGCAGCACCAATCTTTGTGTACCAAACTGGTAAAAAATAAAATAGATATTACAGCACTACCCTGCCTATACTGGATAATGAAATGCAGCACATACCTACACAACTCAAGTCAGCCCCTTGTCGTAAATCAGCCGTCTCGACACAGCAGGCAACCACTAATCGAAACATAATTGCCGTGCTGTGGTCTACCCTTCACCATAATTATTTCCATAGCTGAAATGACCCGCAATAATATGGAGAAAGAAGTTCGGAAAACGTAAGCACAGGTTTCATAAGAACGCGAGACGAGGACGGAGCTTGATTGGCATTTGTCCCTCAACCTTCTGCGTATTTTGCTTGACAAAACAAAGTATTAGCCAGAAAAATGTAGCGCCTGTCGCGTCAGTATCGTAAACGTTATCGGCGCGATATACGAAATCACTCACCATTGTAAGAAGAAAATAATTTTTTCCACAAAATTTGATGGGTGTTCTAGTCAATATGGTGACCGGGCGCTGTCTTTATATCGTTAAAAAAGGTCTCGTGCCGATTTTGTTCTGGAGCTTGGCAGCACACTCTGCAGCTACGGAAGTAGATTTGAACAGAACTATTCAATGATTATACTTTAATTCTGTCCAAGCAAAGCACCCTTAGTAAATGGTTCAGGCCACGCTCCGCATACGTTATCGCCAGGACCAGCAGGTCGGAGAAGAGTATGATTAGATTCGAGTGGAATTGAAATAAAAATAATAATATCATTTGACCGAGATTCTACGCAAACAGACATAGCGAGAGAGAGAGAGGGAGGGAAAAAGACGACAGAAAGGAGGAAGGCAGAGAGGTTAACAAGAACAGAAAATCCTGTTTGCTGCCTTACACTAAGAACGTAAAGAGAGGGGGGGGGGGGGGAGGGGCATAGGATCACGGCCGGTCACGATCATCGCAGACGATCGCTGCACAGGATCACGCGAAACACAAACAACACACATAAGGCTAAAGCCATTTGTGCAGGTTTGTTGCTTCTAAAAATTTTGTCAGTGCTTCATTGCCCTATTTTTTTATGGTTTGTTCTGACAGTTATATGTGATCAACAGGAACTAAAGCAGTGACGAGCGATCGTCATTAGCTGTAGCGAGGACAGTCACACAGAACACGATCAAGGGTGTCCGCGAAACCGCAGTTATCTCATGTAGCGTTCTCGACCATTAAAGTGTGAAAACTGAAAGACTTCGTAGAGGCCACTTCTAGCCGTAGCCACATCTATAGTCGTACATCAGTCTATTGGTCACGCAAAGAATGAGAGCGAGCTAACCCACCGTTTTTTCTCCCGGTCAATAAAAAATTGATTTTCAGCATATTTTTTTCCGCGAGTATTATACGTGACGATTTAGGCTGCACATATGTTATTATCGCGCTGAAGTTTACTTGTTATCTATGTCGTGGTACCCCCCCTTTGTTCACCTATCATTTGTCACCCACTCTTGGGTCACGTCATCTGTCTTTGAAAGATACTTGAAGTGGCATGCCTGCGTGTAGCTGTATTGTCCACATCGGCCAAGGTCAAGTTTGCAGCAAGAAAGAGTTGCTGGTGAGTGCAACTTGCTATATTGGGGGCTGTCTTCCCTTGCACATGTTGTCGGCCACATAACTTTCACGGTAGGCTTCGTTACGTTCCTCGTGTTATGAATTTTTTGAGAGAGAGAAAGGAAGTGCTTAAAACACAATCCCGGCGTGTGCAAGCACAACATGCATTTACGCATAGCGTGTGAAACTTCTGATTTGTCTGGTTTGTGCTCGTACGTTTGCGCGAAATTGCACATTGCGGAGGAGTCCCTCAACGATTCTCGAGCGGGTCAACAGGTCCGTCGTGGCTAAATATTTGAGAAAACACTGTCTCTATTTCCTGTCCCAGTAACATGAGACATTGATCACGTTAAACGAGAAGGAGGTGTCGATTGTGTATATTCCAGGACTTACATTAGCTTGGCACGGGCTGCCGTCCGTCATCTTCACCTTGAGGACAATTCCAGTGGTAGTGTCAATACACTCGAGTGTGCACATGTACGGAGTCTGCAAGAAGAGGTCACCGCAAAAACAAAACATTGCAGCCGCTGTAGACGATGGTGGCCTAGTATAGCAAGTAGCCTCGCGCACTTGGCAAAGACACGGAAGTACGAGGCTATCATCACGGAGTCTCAGGACATTGCATATCTGGGCCCATTCATATCTCGTCTGTTTACGTGTGACTGAGAATTACCACATGTTCGAGAGCTTCATTGAAGAGTTGAATACATACTCAGATATTCAAAAAACAGCCCTTCACTTCATTACCGTTCAAGGCCCCTTGTCTCACACGTGCCGAACAACATTCTCAACTCAGTATCAATATCAATAACAATATCAATAATAAACACCTGGATTTATTGCAACTAAGCCAGGAAGCACAAAATGGAGAACACCCTTAAGTTCAATTTCGCACCAGTTCTAATTCGCTCTGGGCGTAGCAAGCACATATGTTATGCCCTGGCGAGGCCGAAAGGGTCATAATTTTGCCACAGCAATTCTGATGTGGTTTTTATCTGTTTATCTGTTCATCAGTGACAAAAGGCAGAGCATGACTAATTTATTCTTTCTCTTAATGGGTTCTAAACTTTATTTGCTTATTTGTGCGTATGAAAGCAATAAGGCTTCCGCGAGGCGAGCTGTGCATACCAAACGTTGTATTACGTTTGTCTGCATAGAAAATTGTACGGTCACATTGCAGTTTCATACGGGTCTCTGAAAAGAGATGATGCAGCATTGACACTTACCAACGCAATGACTGCGTTTTCCGTCTGGAAGTTCTGACGGCAGTACTCGATGTACGAGTCGTTCTTCAGTACGCATGCGTTGGCCCCGCAGTACCGCTGTAACGTTACAAGTGAAATCATTATCATATCAGTAGGCGGAGTTCGCGCGTGCTTCGAGCGATTAATTTTCAACTTGTAATGATACCGCACTGGTGCATTAGTTCGCATAATGTTTTATGACCTGTCCCGTGCAGGTAGAAAGCGGTTACTTGATGAAGTGCAACACACGATACCAGTTCGAATACAGCACGAAGGTTACTTTTGGTGTTACGAACAAGGGAAAAAGAAATGTTTTATTTCCTTATTAAGCAAGAAAAAATACCGTGTTGCTTTTTGTTTCGATTAAGTTCAGCAATTACTGAAAACACTCGGTGCATTCTTACCCGAGCATATTTCTAGAAGGAAATCAAACGTGCAAAAGTCATGAAAGAAAGGTATCATATGAGAGAGTTTTGCCGTTATTGCGATCAATGAGGGAAAATTTGAAAGACTTCGTTTCCTTTTTCTGTGCTTTTGTGAGCGTCATCGCCTCTCGGTTAGTTTGTTGCTCCACGTGACAGGTTACACGGAAGTTTTCCTTGAGCACCAGCATCGAAAACGTAATAAAATAAGAAAGAGCTCGTATGTACGGTCTTATAGAGAAGGCCTATGTGCTTTTTTATGCATTCAAGCGGGATCGCATATACCACTTTTTCTGCGCATTCCACATACTGATTCCTGTGGCTCCTTGTACTTGTCTTCTTACTTGTTCTGCTTTGCCCCTTTACCTTACAGAGTGCGAAGGGCCAAACGGGCATATGCCTGAACGATAGGCTTCGGGAACGTAACAATACTATATATAGGGCGGCGCAAAGTCATCTAGGTTTGTATTGTCGGGATCACGGTTGTATGCCGTTGTTCAGTGACTGCAAGGTTGTAGCCATGCACAATAATCAGAAGACACGAGAGATAATTGAAGCGGCAGAAATTTTTTCGCCTTGAGAGAACCTGCGTGAGTGTGTGGCTTCGTCGGGACTATAGAAAGAACTTAGTTATCGTAACGGGGCCGAGTTTTGCGAAAGCTGAGCGAAAGATGCGTCGGCCACCGGCATGCGTGTCTTGGGTCTGGTACTTATTGTTCAGAATTTAACTGGCTATCTTGCTATTGCGAATGCACGTCTGCAAGTCTGTTCTGTTGGTGACAGACGCATATTTTATTATGCCTTTCATGTTACGTCATACTTACTTATGTATGTGCAAAACCACTTGACTCCCTACCATTAAGACCAGTTGAATGTTTGCGCTTGTGTATGTCATTTGCTAGTCTTCGTTTCAAGTGGTGCGTAAATAACATTTATCATCAATTGTTACCATATAGCCCAAGCCCAAGCGGGTAACATTTTAAAAAAATATATTTGAAAAGATCGGCCTAGTTTCAGCAGGATTTCATCAATAACGTCGAGAGGGTATTTTCTTCTTAAAACAACGCTTATTGCCACACTTATTTGAGACTTAGTGCTGCGTTATAGCAATGTTTCGTTTCTCACCACTACATTGATATAACGCAGCACAAAGGGCCTACTAAGTGCCGTAAATGCGTATGTTGTTAATAGGAAATACCCTCTCGACGTTGCTACTTGAAACTTAATGAAACTCGGCCCATCTTTTGAAATATGACTTTTTTAGTGAAAATGCTGGCCATTGAGTTGCGCTGGTGTATTGCAGCGAAGATCAACAGCTTGCTGAAGGGGCTCTCGTCCAAAATTTCTGGACATTTATTTTTTTATTAATAAACTTATCTTTTAGCTTCTGCTTCGTTCACATCAAATGTGTGGGGTTGCATGTACAATACGTCATAATCGTTGTATACACCTGTATATATACATACCAGTGCAGCACATGTACCTCAGAAGAATGAATTTGCCTTCTAACCTAGCTTGTAATGCAACAAATGTTTTCCTTCAGAGTTAAAAGCTCTCAATTTGTAGCAGCTGTAGAGGACCTGCCCCTGTAACTCTCAGGGCAGAGCACTCAACACAATTTCGCCATTTTTCTATTTGGAGAGAGTGACCATTTATCAGCGTAGTCAAAAGACTTTCCAAGACTCAATGCAGTTTCAGAGAATGCCTGCAAAATGGGGCGTGAGATAAAGGGAAACCAATATACTGATTCCACATGTGTCAAGCATTAAGCAATGTAGCAGTTAATGTAGCAAATCTGTCACGCATTAAGACAAATAAAGGTTTCAAGCAGTAAAGTGCGAAGCAACTGAGCATTTTTTTAAATGTCTGCTCTAGCTCTCTAGGTAAGTGCGCCAATTTGACGACAGAAATAAAAGGCAAATCGCGTAATTTTTTGTCACCGTCGCTTCCCCCTGTATCGTTCTTTAGATCCACACAAAACACTAGCAGTATCATCGTGACGCTCAACATCAAATACTGGAGTGCGAGCCTACTTCACTTACTGAAGTACTATATCTCTGCAGCATGAAATTCTACTGTACGGAGCGCCTTGCCTCTGGTGATCCTATTATAGTAGTTGTTACCTGCTTAGACACTTCGCCTAAAGTTTCCTTGCTGTGCAATTACCTTACTATAATTGGGTTTTTTCACAGTGATGGTCCCTTTCTTTCTTTTACTGCATTGTGTCGGGTAGCGAATGCGATGTCTAAGACTGACCTGTTTTACTTTGTATGTTGATTCTTTCTTTCTATTTCTCTCTCTCTCTCTCTCTCTCTCTCTCTCTTGAAATTGATGTAATTTGAAGTGCATTAAAGTTCGAACCACTTACGACACGGACGTTACAGGATTTATGCGTCGGGTTATGAATTATTCAGAGGCAGATTAGTGGAAACTGCCATTCCCGCCATTCGTACAACGCTTTACTTTTGTTCCCTGCATAATCTAATGGTGCTTACGAGCTTCACTGCCACTTCACTGTGTGACTGTTATCCTGGTCTCATTTTTACGCTTGCGCGTAATGGCATATGTATATATGATCAACATTCCCAAGACTGAGAAATACACGAGAACACGGCGCCTAGCGTATCGAAGAGTCGCTTTCCTGCGTATAATAATGTGCATTATGTGCATTATTATCGCTCTTCACTTTACGCGCAGTTTTTCATGTGCAGATAGGATGGACTTGAAAGTCGAACACTTGCCCTATTGCCTACAACATTCGTCGCTTCAGTCTCCTAGAGAAAGTATTCAAAACCAGTTCCATGCCAACGTTAAAGCTCATGCACGAGCTCATGAAAAGTGTGTACCTGCTCTCCATGCAAGATGCAGGGCGCGCCCCAAGGCTTGGCCGCCGTCCAGACGTTACCCGACGCCGTCCGGCACTGGACCACGCACGGATTGGGGTTGCCGAAGTTGGCTGCGTAGGTGTTTAGGCCCAACTGAAAAGCAAGAGCCACCGAGTTGCATTTTTTGTAAGTGCTTATAGCTAGAGGGAAAAAGCGGGCAAAAGTTGGGGCAGAGAGGGGAATGAATGATAGAAACAGCACCGCCACATAGCTTGATACAATATAGGGCAAATATCACGAGGTACAACATAACAGGGACGAGAAGGAGAGACAACGACGTGCTGCGGCTGTACCAGCGTTTGTCTTCGTCCCTTGTCGTTCCTGTCCGGTGGCGCGCAGTGATTTGTGGTACCATGGAACACAATTTAGCCTGATCCCATACTCTGCGGCACCGCTTAAGCAGTGTGTGTCGAATGTCACCAATATTTCTCGATGGAGTGGTGCCGTGGCAGTCTGGCATAATATATTCAACTTTGAAAACTACAGGAGTAGTTTTTCTTGAGGTTTGCCGCAGACTTTCGGATGCAATGAAAATTACGTTATTGCCTGATGGAATTCGGCCCGCTTCAGTGATGATGTAGATTTTCTGTACGCTTTACTTTACTTCAGATGCAAAGTTCTGGCATTATCTATCCGGTCTTCTTGGGACTTGTTTTCGATATTGAGGGATGATTGCCTCGCCTATGATCCCGCACATCCAACTGGCAATGTCGCTGCAATGGAATGGCGACGCTATCTGTAACCACAGCAAAAAAAAAAAAGAAGAAAGAAAGAATGAGTAACACGACAACACACGCCGTGCAGTGACAGATGGCGTCGCTGTGCCATTGCAGAGAGGTCACAATCTTTTAAGCCGGCGCGCACTTGCTATTGACTTTGATTGGGCTTGGTTCAGGTGGTATAGATAAACCTAGAGGCTTCAGTTAGTGTGCCAGTGCTTGGACACGTCAACTGAGTTTTGTATATATTTCACGAATCCCTAGCACGCCTTACATGTGTGAAGTTCTCGTGGCAAATCCTTATGCTTCAGTGACGTGCGTGACAACCCTCCATGCTTAAGTCGTGAACGATGGCTGCATCGACGGCAAGGAATTCACAGGAGCGCTCTACAGGTTGCACCGCCAGAGAAAGCGTAGGAGTGACAAACCTGTAGGACATTCCAAATGAGCAAAAAACACAATAACCTGGCTTACGACTCAAACTATGCAGATCGGCCGACCACGCGCTAATAAAAATTTCAATGACACGTACTCGCAAACGTATTTATGACTACGTTCACTGTTCCTAGAGCAATCAGCGCCCGCAGCTTCTGCGGTAACCTGCTTTTGTTGAGAAATCAAATAGTCCTAAAATTTTTGTTCCGTCACATGCAGACACAATGCGCTACTACCCGCCTGAAGCTTTCTATTCTCGAGTCAAAGCCGGCCTTATGACAACAAACTGTAAGGCTGCAGGTTCGCAAATCCTCTCCACGTGTAGTGTAGCACAACTGAACAAAGCCTAGTTAACATCCCTGCCCTTCTTTCATTCACTCCTCTCTCTCTCTCTCTCTCTCTCTCTCTCAGTAATGTGTGGTGATCTACTGCTGAGCTCGTCTCTCTACGCAGGCTATGGCCGGCGTAGCTTGCGGACGTAAGCCCAATAACGTCAGTTAATCAAGCATTCGATGTGATGAGAAATAAATAAATAAATAAAAAGTCAATCAGTCAGTCAGTCAGTCAGCCAGCCAGCCAGCCAGCCAGCCAGCCAGCCAGCCAGCCAGCCAGCCAGCCAGCCAGCCAGCCAGCCAGCCACCCAGCCAGCCAGCCAGCCACCCAGCCAGCCAGCCAGTCGGTCGGTCGGTCGAACAAACTAGCTGTTCATTTATCAACTATAAATCTATCAAAAAATAAATAAGCTTTTGCACTAGAGCTGCTTGTATGAACCGGTGTCAACCAACTGCGATAGCTAAAACTATATCAGGGAAGTCATCTGTTTAATGAAAAACAGTTCGTGCGAGAGAAAGCCTCATGGAAACGGCGACAGGTCACTACAATCAATCCTTCGTGTCGTACTACAAACGTCTCCTTCGGCACCGCAGGAGCGTTTGCAAAAAAGAATTAAAAGCATTTCTGTCCTTGGCACAAAAAGAAAGAACCATGATGTCTACATCTTATATTACCTAAAGCTGCAGCCAGGGACTGAGGCATGTCGTTATACACCAGAATGTGACTTAAGTACAGGTGTGACAGTGTCACAGGTTACAGGTAACAATTAAAAATAGCTTGTTTTTTTTCTCTCATTAATCGATATCTCATATGGCCTCTTCGCCTCACCTTAAACGATGTTCTCGGTGGTCGTTATCGATGTCACCGTATGTGCATCTGCAGTTCTGCCGCAAAGGTTTCACACACTAATCGTGCGATCGTCCTAAGGTCACCACGAGGTTAAGATATTTACTACGTAATACACAAAGACAATGTTCCGAAAAAATGCCACAACCCTCTCTGTGATTGTACCATGATTTCAGGGAGAGCTGTTTCCTTTTCTTTTTTTTTTAAGTTTTCGCCTTCCGAAAAGTTTCGTAAGCATTCGACATATCTCCGATCTTGTTACACATAGCCGTCGTGGCACGCAGTGACGGTACACGGCCGAGAACGCAATAATACAAAAAGTGAATTTGCGCTGTCCTGCAGAACAACTAGCGCTCGCGCTCACTGAGGGAAGTTGCCGCAGGAAAGTTTTCACGTCTTGGGGCTCGACGGCCTTGCGCGTCGCTCAGCAGCGCACATGCCTTGGCGTTGGGTAAACGTGAAAGCGAGAGAGCCCCGCCAAACACAACGAGTAGCAGTGTTTGCATATATACGACACCGATTCCTCTTCGCATGCGCACCGCGCCTGGCACCAACGTTGCGGCAAGCGAATTTCTCAAGACCGTCCTCAATGCGCAGGTCACGTATGACTTCTGAGGTATTGGCGGGCGAAGGACGGCTGAAGGCTGCACGTGAATTCATCCGGAGATGTGGATCGAAAAGCGCGTCGAACCACGCACGAACTCGTTTCAATGCGCGGAAGCCTGCAAACGAGGGGAAACGTGTGCATCCGCCATCAATGCCTGTGGTATGGGAACGACTGAGTATTGAGTCGCATCTGCCATGTTCTGGTGACACGTCATATTGTCGATACATACATACATACATACATACATACATACATACATACATACATACATACATACATACATACATACATACATACATACATACATACATACATACATACATACATACATACATACATACATACATACATACATACATACATACATACACACATACATACATACATACATACGTACTCGTACATACGCACGTACACGCGTGAGCAATAGGAAACGGACCAGGGACTGCGCGTTAAAGCCGATTTTTTCTTCTGCATGTGAATGTAACTTGAATTGAGGACTGTAGTCCAAACTTAGAATTGCGAACTTTGCAGTGTGCTCGTCAGTTTCAGTTTACGCATGATAATTACAAAGAAATTTAGTTTCTTCAGGGACCCTGTGGTCCGTTAACTTTTTCTCACGTGTGCACATGCATGCTGTAACAAAAGAGGCGCGCCAGCCAGGGTAGCGCTAGAGGAAATGACGAGGAATCAGAAAAGCCGCTCAAAGCCATCGTAGAAGGAAAACCAACCAAACTCAAAGGGACCGGCGCTCTCTTGCGTTAAAATGGCGCCGTCTCACAATAGAGAAAGTTCAAAGGACCGCTCCCCCACCACCAGGATTTTCCGAAGTGATCATCTGGTTTCCGACTCGCAGCCACTGCCGCATGCACTGCCGCAACATCCGGGGATGGCGTCCATGCCTCCGAGGCGGCTTCTGGGCAAGGAAACACCTGCGATATGACTCCGCCCTTTTCCGCACTGTCAGAGGAACTGTAAGAAGTGGCAAGTTGCTTCAATTCAGTACATTGGTTGCGCCGCAATTTCAACTACAGCCGACGCAGAGCTTTCGTAGTTCCGTGGTTTCAAGGACGACCCTGCCCCCTAAGTTCTTGCATTGCTTAGTGGGCATCTACTGCTCTTGGTCAGAAAACGGCAAGAAATTTGTCGCGGAATGGCGCCTTAGCGAAGCAGCTAAAGCGTGAAAGAAACTCGAAGGGCGCATGTATTCCACACGGACAACATGGAGCGCAGCCCTATTATCTACGTTCTCGACCCTCCCAAGCACCTATGACGTTCGCTTCATGAAAATGCGGTCGCGTAGGCGAGCAGACAACTAGGGCATCGTTGTCTACATATATGAAAAGCTGCTGCTCTTGGAAACTTGCAGCTTTGCCCGGACTACCCCGGCAGCCAGACAGTACGTTAACTATAGCATTTGCGATGCAACTCATGCTGCTATATAGACTGCGCAGCCGACAGAACTTGCCCCCCCCCTCTTCACCCCTCCCTGACTTTCATCCGGAAGGCGGTGCAGGTGCAGGATGCAGAACGCCGACTGGCAGTCGGCGTTCTGCTGTTACTGCGCCGAAGCGAGCAGCAACGCCACGAGCTCATATGCGATGCTGTACCATTGCGACGATGCGCCGAACGAGAGCGGGCTGTTGTTACCAAACAAATGCCATAAATGTTAGCCGCTAACGTCATCAGACCTTCATATAGTCCGTGGGCTGCGCCTGTCGCCCCAAGTACATTTCAGCGTCCTATGAACACCGTACTGGGCCCGTTGAACGACCAAGCCTGAGTTGTGTGTCTGGACGACATCCTAGTGGTCGGCGAAACAGAAAGAGAACATCTGCGAAATTTCGACAAAGTACTAGAAAGGTTCCGTGACATTGTGTTCCGGATCAACAGCGAGAAATGCCAGTTTGGGTTAACAACTATATCCTATCTAGGATATGCCATTTTCAAGAAAGGCTCACAGCCCCTTCCCGAAAGGATAGAAGCCGTATCTAACCTACGCCAACCTGTATTAAGCAGCTGCAAGCATTTCTAGGAACTGCGCCGTACTTGCGCGAGTTTTTCCCGAAATTCGGGTCAACTGCAGCTCGCTCACAAACCTGCTTAAAAAGGGAGCCCGTATTGAACGGGGAATGCGGCAGAACCACGCGTTCCAGACACTCAAGCAGCATCTGGCGCATAGCCCCATTCTTTGCCACTTCGAGGAACATTGGGTCACCGAAGACCACACCGATGCACGCCAGATTGGTGTCGGGCAATTTTAATTCAGCGCGAACCAGATGGAAGTGAGGATGCCATCGCTCACGCCATCTGCAATCTCTCGACCGCGGAGCGCCATTATCATTACAACGAACTGGAGTGCCCAGCTGTTGTGTGGAGCGTCGACAAGAAGTCCCGGCACTACTTGTTTGGACGCAAGTTCACGGTTGTGACGGACGATGCCGCTGTCGCATGGATCTTTACAAAGCAATACCTTAAGAACAAGTTTGCACAGGGGATCATTCAGCTACAAGATTATAATTATGACGTTCAACAGCGTGTTGAAGTACTAAATTAGGCTGCAAGCGCTCTATCATGAAACCCAAATGATGAATGCTTCCCGCAAAACTGAGAAGGCTGGATCACATTCTCCCAGCAACGAGCTTTAAATTCCCTACGTATCTAGAGAGGTTTGTTGCGCATAATGAACTCCCTTACGGATACAGGGAGTAATTCCAAGTTTGTTTTACGCAAAGGTACTTTGTATCGTCGGCACTGGATTAATAAGCAAGGCGAACGCCACCTTCTAGTAATTCCAGGCTCCTTGTGTTCCGGTATTTTATGTCCCATTCATGACACACAAAAAGGAGAGAGAGTAAAAACATCTTTATTAATAATATTTGAATGGCGAGAGCAGTGTGGGAGGAACCCTCAGTCCAGGGTCCCTAAGATGATTCCGGCGATGTTTCGAGCCCGTTGTATCACAGCTCGGAAGACCTCGGGAGGTCCGTCGCGGAGGGCATCGTCCGCACAGCTCTTTGTTGCGGAAGGGGTAAAGGAGAGTTGGCAAGGGAGGAAAGAGGTTTGCAGTGCACTCAATCGTGACGTGGAAGATTGTGGGCGAGCTGCCACAGCCAGGGCAACGATCTCCATAACAGTGCGGGTAGAATTTATTGAGAGAGGCAAGATTTGCAAAAGTTGCGGTTTGTAACTGGCGTAATGCCACTGCTTCCTCCCGCGAGAAGGACGGCGGTGGTGCGGCGTGGGTGCGACGAATGCGTGTATAATGACGGAGTATGTCTTTGTAACGGGGCAAGGGATTCCCCCCCTCTGAACTAGTCGCCTCACCACGCCGAGTCGCCTGGAGGGAAATTCCTCGGGCAACCGCATGTGCGCGTTCGTTACCCGGCAGCGAGGTATGACCAGGGGTCCAGAGTAAGTGGATTCGGGGAGGTGTGGTTGGTGTATTTTGCGGGATCTGTTTGAGAATTTGGTGCGCCGCTCTCGAGATGCCATGTCCTGATAGGAACGCCCGGCTTGCCTGTTGCGAGTCCGTCAATATATACACTTCCTCAGGAACACGGATGGCGTATCGAATTGCAAGAGCAACACCGAGAATTTCTCTGTAAGCGACATTTGTGCCGCGCATTGCAGCAGAGTCCCTCAGGGATTCGGTGCCATCCAAAACTACCGAGGTATAGCCCTATTGAGTGCGTGATGTGTCCGTGTATAAAGTATGTGTTTCCGGGATGTTTGCAAGCATGCGGCCAATGTATCGTACATGGGCTTTGCGTCGCCCTTTGTCATGCTCCGGGTGCATATTACGTGGCAATGGATGAATACTTAGTGCTTGGCGTATCGCTGACGACAAGATCGTTGGACGGGTTTCAGACTCAAGGGGTGGGACAGAGTATCCTAGCCGTGTGAGAAGATGGCGGCCAGTAGGAGTGAGTAGGAGGCGCTGGCGATGGCTGACCCAAAGTGCCTCTAGCAGCTCGCCTAGTGTGTTATGTGTTCCTAAGTTAAGGAGACGGTGTGTGGAAGTATAGTTCGGGAGGGCATGGGCCAGCTTTGTCGCTTTGCGAATCATTGCGTCTATGCGAAGTTGTTGCGCTTGGGTCAACCGCTGAAATGGCAGATGGTATGTAAGGCGGCTGATCACGCATGCCTCCACCAAGCGCAGCAGGTCCTCTTCTCGAAGGCCCGAGCGCCTGTTGGAGACCCTCCGGATCATGGCCAGAATTTACTCAATCTGTCTGACCACGTCGGTCAACGAGCCACTGTGCTCAAGGTACAAAAGAGCTTTTGGCGGCCGAGGATAGACAGGAGCGTTCGTTAATACTCGCTAACTGCGAGTTATACCCCTGTCAAGCGGGCAAGTTAGATGCACTTACGGGGAGTGCACTTCGGAACCTTAAGTGACACATTAAGCTACGTGGTGCTAAATGGGAAAACAGAGCGCACTCGCACTAAAGAAATGGCGACAGACTAAAACATACTTTTGAAGATGTAGATTAAGATTTAAAAACTTATAAAAAGCGATTGCTTTATATGTATTATAAATAAAAAGCAATCTTAATCTATATTTACTCAGCAAAAAACGATAATATTTTTATCATAAGAGGGTTGCAAGTCAAGGCCGGCCAAGAGGAATGCCTAGTCAATACTGAACAAGATGGTGGCGTACGACAAGGCGCCAATTGACCCTGCTGGAACAGAATATCAGCGAGTTCTGTTCTGATTATCTTGTTAAAAGCTGTTCGACAGCTAGAATGAACATCTGTGTCCTTTTTCTATGCATTACATTTTGTTTCGTTGAAACCGCTTGCGGCGAGGCTACGCACTCAGCCAGCAAAGTGCGTTCCGTGAACGCACTTCGACCGGAGTGCATTCTTCTGCGAGTATACGCCGCTTGCGACGTTTACATTTGGGAAAGTGCACCTAAAACCGAGTGCACTCTCCGTAAGTGCACTTAACTAGCTCGCTTGACAGGGGTATTATGCCCACAATACAAACGGCTTCCGGGGAGTCAACCTGGCATCCTTACACCCTTTACACCTGCTGAGACAATTTTTGACGATCTGGAAATGGATCATGTCGGGTCTTTGCCAACAATGGCTGTGGGTAACCGTTTCATTATAGTCGCTGTGGATTACTTGTCAAAGTTCTTGTCGGTCGCTGCCATGCCTTCGCTTGACGCCCAGCTGCGTCATAGTATTTCTATAGGACCGCTTCGAACGAAGACACGGCCTCCCAAAGAAGCTTATCTCCGACAGGTCGACCAATTTCCGCAGCCAGGAGCTCCATACTTATCCCTGTGAGGCTGGAATTAAGCACCACTTCTCGTCAGCCTTGTGCCTACAAGCGAATGGTCTAACGAAGAAGTTGAACCAGACCATCCGTGCCCGGCTTACCCCATGGAGTACAAGCAACAAGCTGGGTGAAGCAGTCTGGGACGAGCATCTTCAAGCGGCTGCATTGCAGAGTTCATATGGAATATCCCCGTATGAAATTGGTTACGGTAAGCTGCCAGAACTGGCCGCTACACTCGTCTTGGACACACCGGTCGAAATCGGGCGTTCTATCGCACGACAGTCTGTCACCACATCCGAAAAGAGACACGCAATAGAGTTGCTCATGCGCAACAGGCACAAAAGCGTCACTGCGACCGCTGCCACCATCTAGCACATCAGTACAGGACCGGAGATGGTCTAGGTAAAGCGAAGCCGCCAGTTATCGACTCAGAAGTTACTTGCGAAATACTAGGCATCCTTCGTCGTCATTGAAGGCCTATGCGAAAGAACTTGGGAGAGTCGGCTGCCCGCCTTCTGAAACGCGCGCACATAGAGGAAAACGGAACAATTTTGTGGTACACGCGTCTCAATTGAAGAATAAGGTTCGTAGGTGAAACTGACATGCTCTGGCAAGCTGTGCTTTCTTTAAGATCACAGCATACGCAGTCGTGGCCCAGTGGAACGAAAGAGATGGAGAAGAGCAGATCCAAGGGACCGGCGCTCTGCCTGTCTTGTCGTTCCTTACGATACATACATACATACATACATACATACATACATACATACATACATACATACATACATACATACATACATACATACATACATACATACATACATACATACATACATACAAAGGCCTCTAAAATTTTCGAGATTTTTCATTGTGGCCCTGTGACAGGGCGTAACACGTAACAAATTCCAGAAGTGTGAGCAACATTGTCATCAACTTCTTATATTATGGCTCCGTATGCTTACGTTGCGCAGGGCACTCCTATGACCTTGAACGTTGGGATGCTGCCCCACGACCTCCCACAAGAATTTGGCATTCGTCATCGGCGCGTTTTTAAAGGTTCCGCTTACGGTGCTCACGCCAGCCACTCGCCGAACACATATGCGTAAATAATACCCCATCTGATGCACGACGAAGGCGTAAAAAGTCGGAGCAGCATTCTTAGGGACTAAGAGAACATATGCATAAAATCTGTTGATATGGAGAACATTTGTCAGCTATCGCATTTGTGTTCGTGTGCGTAGTGCAAGGCTTTACAATGTTTTTTAGCAAGACAGTTCTCTGGAAAGAGTCACTTCATGTTGTTTTGTAGATTCAAATGGCTTACTGAAACTGTTGGCTGTAAATGTAATAAAAATTGATTAACGCAATGATAATCCTGCAGTATGAGCTTTACGCATGCGCACCCGTTGTCGCCTCAAATTTTTTCTAACGCCGATTCACGACCACGCTTGTCAAGCGAAGTTTCGCCACAAGTGGAGTAGCATGTGCCCGACGCGCGGCAGTTGGCACCTCTGGAGCTTTACAAGAACAATAATGATCACTACGCTGATGCTGATAATGTGCTCTTCAGCCACCACGAACCTTTCCGGTGATATGGGCTGTCCTCCCGAGTGGGTACCCCTGTTGCCCAGGATAGCTTTGGGCGCACACCTCAGAATCAGATACCGCTGATAGCGAGGCAGTAGGAGATTGCGCTGGGGTCTGGGCCTGCAACTGCCCTGCACGAGACCATGTCAAAAGAATAAAAGAAAATGATTAGCAGGGTAAGTTGGCAGCAACCCATGGCACAAGACAGCTTCAAAAACAAGCACAGAATAACGCCATGACAGCACGAGCGCTGACTGCCAACGCATTGTCTGTTGGGAAAACAGATATTGGGAAATAGATACAGGCAGCGTATGTATGTATACGATCATTAAAATGTTATTAGCGAAAATATGGTGTTGCAGGTCGACAAGACCGAACGTGTGGCATCGTGATTTGTAGCCTTCTGGGGCATCTGTGCCTAGTATTGAGAGCACAACAACGGCTTCGTATTGAAATTACGGTTGCAACTTGTGCGTCGACCACACCATCTCCCCCCTTTCGATCCCATAGCTAACACGTATATAGGTTCCTCAAGGATACCTGCTCTTGTGCTGATCATAATGAAGTAATAAAAAGCATTATTCTAAGTTGCACAAACATCTAAAGTACTGCCAATTTTCATAGCGTTATGTTCACGTTATTCTTGTGTCGTGCGAATTCTAAACCGAATGCAACATAAATAGAAGCGTTGTTACAATTTTTGTTTGCATTCACAAGAACATAGCGAAAAATTTGTTTATGCTTATACATAATGCACGAAGAAAACTCTGATTTGATTGATATCGATTCGTAACGTATGCTTTATGAATATCTCGCAATTTTCTACTGAGTAATATCTATCCATAATTCTTGAGTATTTTATCCTACAGCCTCACTGCTGCCTAAGGTGATACTGGTGTTAACTTGCAGATGAGCACTCCTGCAATGTTCTCTGCAGAAAGTAAAATAGACAGTGAAGTTTGAGCACCGGTGTAAGGTCGCTCTGATTGTTCATGTTCTTAAGTGTCACGAATCGGCAAAGTGCTGTGTGTATAGAGAGGGGGTGCACTTCCCCCCCCCCCATGTCAGCGGGGCAACTATTTCTGTGTTATGGGGGGTCACGGACCGCGCGGTGTTGGGTGACGCGTCGCGGCAGGCGCCAGGAGGGCGAGTGCCGATTCCGGGAAGTCGGTATGGTGCGCACGGTGTTGGCAGTCCGCCGACGGTCCCACGAGTCCACACAGACCAGCCTTGAAAGGAACCGCTGTACAAGGTATTGTGGGTCTGGCCCCCGAGTGCCTGACGAATTGGAGGCGCCGCCGAGGTTAAGAAGGGCTTAGCAACTCTGACCCCGTGCCGCATGCAGTGAGCCTGGACCTAATCTTCTACGCGTCCGGAACGCAATCGCCAGCCTTGTTGTTGGGTGCGACTGCCTGTGTGGTGTCGAAGGCCAGCTTACAGTGCACGCTGTAGGAATGCGGGGCACACGTAAAGAGTGCATTCGGACGACGGCGTCTTGGAAACACGCACTCGGAGAACTTTGTCTTGTAGACAATAAGTTTGAAGGACAAGGAGGGCCATCAGTCTCCCACGCGGATAAACTTTGAGTACGGCCGCACTACGTGGTATCGATGCCCCTGCTTCCGAGACAGTTGCGGCCCAGAGACGCCCTTGGGATTTGAGGCGGCCTAGCGATAACTTGTTCGGGCCTGGCGTGTTTTGCTGAGCCCGTCACTAACTACGAAGAAATGAGAGGGCATCGGAGTTTTAGGGAAGAAGGAAAAGAGCTTTGTTTTCCAATATGTTTATTTTGAAGAGTAAGCCCATCCCTGTGGGTTGTGGCTTAACAAACGGTTGACTCTGATTGGCAACTGAACTTGTGGGACGGGCCAACGGCCCTACCGCCTTTTTTTTTCTTTGTGTAATTGGGCTATAAAAATCGGGACGACATGCTGTCCCTCAGACTTGGCTGAAATCAGGATTGCTGATAGATCAGTGAGCCTCCGTACTATGTGCGTTAAAACGAGTCTGGGCTCTAACACTCATTGAGACAGTCGAAGAGTGAGACTTTGTTTCTCAATTGTTCAAGTTTGTAATGTATTTGTTTTACCTGCCATGTATATAGAAAAGTTTACCTATAAATATTTCTTGTACATCTGATCTCATCGTTTCCTGCCTGCGTTTGATCAACAACTGCCGATCATCGTCCGAGAAGCTTCAAGTTCCAACGGTGAAGCGAGGGCGGAGAACGAACGAAACTTTACTACCGGGTTTTTCAATAGCTATGTACGCCGACGATGGTGTGATCGCTGCGCAACAAAGTTGATATCCATCTGCTCACGGCCGCTGCCCCTCTATTTAATCTTAGCTTCGACACCTCGGGACGGGTTTTTACATCCACAATGATCCAACAGCAAACAAGCACGCCGTGACGCTCTTAAAGCAGCACTTTGCGGCCGCAGAATGTATTTACTTTCTTTGTTTGGCTTGCCCTGTGTTTATTTTTCAACTATCTGGCTTTCGAGTCAAGCGATGTTTTGCTAAATACAGTCCACGCTTCGTGAATGAAGAAGCCGCTACAGATTGCTCACTTGAGAAGGACGGAAGCCCGAGATGAGCATCACTTATGTACTTTAAGTACACTCTACTTGAACTGAACGAAAACGCCTTATACTGGTGGTGGTGGGGGGGGGGGGAGGGGGTGGTAGTCGTGGCGGTGGTGGTGGTGGTGGTGGTGGTGGTGGTGGTGGTGGTGAGTTGTAGCAACAGGCGGGTTTAGCCTGGCGATCAAAGCCGGCAATTGGTCTGCCTGAGTGTCTCATATAGAATCACTGTGGTGTTTCACCGCATGTCCATCAGACTAGTCTCTCTTAAGATTGCGATAAGGAGATGTGAAGTTTCTTTTCGGGCTATAACTGGTCTTTCGGTGAGCAGAAGCTGTTGTAGGCACGTATGCGGAAAGTCCTTTTGCTGCAGATTTTTCAGGAGAGCGTCCCTTCCATCTTGTAATTTTGGGCACCTGTCTCCTGTCTCGTCGAATGTTGTACAGTTCGGAGAATTGATACGCCACGTCTTAACTAACCATGCTGGTGCACTAGCAAATCCTGTTCTTAATAATTATTCGATACAGAAGTGATGCTTGCTCTCGACGGAATCTCTTGGTTACACATGGCATATGTGATGGAACACAAAGCGATTTTGAATGTCAGATTTCTTAACTTGGTCAGTTTTGGGCCCTCGGCTTTGGGAGGAGGATGGAGCGCTGCATATGCAAGAGCATCAGCTTTTTCATTGCCAGCAATACCAATATGGGAGGCAATCAATAGAAACTTCACTGTTGTTGCCGAGTTCTTTCACAAGGGCTAGTGATTTGCACGGGAACTTGATGGGTGGTAGGCCATGGCAGAGTTGCTGAAACGCGGCCTTTCACTCTGTAAGGAGGACCACATTCTGTGGCAGCAATGTCTTTGGCTTGAACAGAGCAGGAGCTATTGCCGAGCCTTCCGCAACTGTCGACGAACTTATACAGTCTAGACGGCCAGACCACTGATATCTCAGAGAGGGAATATGGGAAGCACGAAGTTGCTGAGGGCGTGACTCAGCTTCGTAGAGCACTTTTTTTTTTCGATGCCGGCTGAGGAACTTGACTCCCAGCACAGTTGAAGACCTTTTCTGCGTATGGTTTCTAAGCGCTCGTATTGGCTATCTGAGGGTGACATCAGGGATAGCTCGTACAGGATCTGACTTGTAACCAACGCTCTGTGTAGCCGTAGCATCGACGTCGGATGGTTGCCCCAGAGTATGTCAGCGACTTGCTTGCGCACATAAAGCCTCTGTGACGATGACGCCACCACGTGGTCAGCAGCGCGGCGCCAGAGTAGCTTGCGGTCCAAGGTAATGCCAAGAAATTGTACGTTGGTGACTTGTCGAATCTGGTACCAAATCAAATTCAGCTTAAAGCGTGTAGATTTTCTTTTACTTCCAGGAAACAGTATGAATGATAATTTACCTGCTGATATGGATAAGCCAAGCGTTGTCAAGTGGCCCTGAATGGCATTTACTGCTCTCTGGGCTATTCGTGCGAGGCGGCGGTGCTGGTAGCCGGAGACCCATATGGAAATGTCATCAGCATGTATAGACATCTGCATGGGTGTTTGATGGTTTAGTATTTTTGAGAGAATCTCCACCGCGATATTAAATAATAAGTGGAAACTGTCGCATATGAAGCAGGGAGTGACTTCATTACACTTTTATATGTAAAAGAAGAACCAGCCTAGCAACTGATTTCATTTTTTTTCTGATAGCTCCATGGAGAGGTCACGCTGGTACTCCCGAAGAGCAGTGCGAACAAGCTTAAAACACTCCCCTGTGGTGCACCACAAAATATACCAATTTCATAGCTCAAAGTATCGCCAAGGCGAACTTTCATGCAACGATCATTGAGAAACGATGTAGGAAGTGCAAGAGATTACCTGTAACGCCTATAGCTTGTAACTGGCTGATGATGGCTGTCTTAGAGCAAGTGTCGACAGGCCGTCTCCATTGTAATGTTCTGTTTGACTTAGTAGGTCCAGAGGTCCAGCAGACTGTCTTGAGCACTTACACACTATCGAAACCCAGTCACGCACGACGGTAGTTTCTGACCGTGCTCGACGTACCAAGTGAGTCTTGTGCACGCTATCTTCTCCATTAGCTTCCCTGTGCAGGAGGCCAACGATACCGGCCTGTACGAGTCGAGAGCAGCCGGATTTTTTCCAGGCTTCAAAGATACGACCCAGCTACCTTCCATAAATGTGGCATATCCTCTCTGACCCACGCTTCGTTAAAAAAATTTCAGCGGATCACATTCTCTCTGAACCGGTAGGCTAGTCAGCATCTGATGGCTGGTAAGGTCAGGTCCCACCACACAACGATGTCGGAGGCTGCTCACGGCTAGTTTCAACTCTCTCAGTGTGAAAGGAGCATCCATCAGAAACGCAGATAGGGGCGGAGGCAGGTAGGTTGTGCCTGCTGACCTGTCGGAAGAGTATACTTGAGCAAAGCCATTCGCTAGACAAGTAGGCGACTTGCCTAACTTTAATGCTAGCTAGGGCTTCAAATGGCTTGATTGGTCGAATCTTTTCAGCAAGGTTCTTAACGACCCACCATATGTTTGTACTGGGGTACTGGCACAAAATGCTGCCCATTGATCTCTTCGTAGTTTCCTTGTGTAACGACGGTTCGAAATCCAGCAATTTTGACGAAGACAGGAAAATGGTCACTGCCCATTCTATCTTTACTCGTCGTTGATGATGCAAGAATGTCCGTTGAGTGTAATGTCAAATCAATGACAATGTAAGAGGCCGGCGGTCGGAAAAACTTTGGCTGTCTGTCATTCGCAACACAGAGTCCCTCAGTATCTAAAGCACTGGCAATTGGTGTCCCACGAACATCAATCACCTTGTCATCCCAAAGAGTATGGTGCGCTTTAATGTCCCTGCATATAATCCTCAGAGCGTGGTAGCGGCTGCAGAGGTATCTTATGATTTCTCCCATTGAGATCATCTGACGAGAGCTCACATGTACGGACTTCGGTTTCCCAACCGCGCTTACACAGCAGTAACCTCCAAAGGACTGCTGCAAATGTATTGACCTCCTTATACTTTGATGTGGGCTATGTGTAGTTTTTTTACGGCGAAGCTGTACATGACTCGGATCCGGGGATTTATTTGTCTCCGTCGACAGAACAGTCGACAAAAGCATTCCACGGATTGAAACGAAAAGTACCTATCTCCATTGGAATTGTTTATGCAAGACGTACCCCAGTATTCGTTTCAATAAATAAAAGCACTAAACAAGTGCCAAAACTCTATGATGTGGTATAAAGCACGTTCAAACGGCGCGAAGCACAATGCATACACCGCATACATTTCCCGGTAGAGGTTACGGTTGCACAAGCTGCAGTTGCAGGGAAGTGGAAACTGTCGCATATGAAGCAGGGAGTGACTTCATTACACTTTTATATGTAAAAGAAGAACCAGCCTAGCAACTGATTTCATTTTTTTTCTGATAGCTCCATGGAGAGGTCACGCATAGTTGGTACTCCCGAAGAGCAGTGCGAACAAGCGGCGACGGGAACAGCAACATCAATATGCATAATGGCGTCGTGCTCAGGCTAGACAATTTCACCGTCTTTCTGTCAATCATTTCGTGTAGTGCACTGCGTAATTGTTCTAGGCTACGTCACATCGGTATATGAGATCAGGCGATACGACAGTTTGGCTGGCCAACCACCTTCACAGCGTGGATTGGAGCTTCATTTTTTTTTTTCAGACCTATTCATAGTTTGGGTTGCGCACAAAACAAGTGGACGAACGGAAGGACAAGGGGACCTGAGTGCAAAATCTTAACTGGTACTTTTGTTGAATAAACATTATTTATGCAAATCCTACAAGTGGCGCCTAGTAGTGAAAGTAACACCATAACAAATTAGGAATAATCTAAACAATGCAAACATGCACCGGTTGGCCTTTCCTATCAGCCTAGGCGACCCCACTACACGTGCTGCACAGATACACAAATTATTTTTCTGTCAACAAAATACATGGCAAACTCACGCAAGTGTCTCCCATCTTTTTAATATGGAAACACCTCTATAATTCATCTGCTAATTTTGCCGCCTATCTTTTGATAAAATGCGTGTGTCCGTAAACGCTGATCTGCAACCACAACTACGACAGTGACCTACGAAGTGGGAGCGTGCCGAGTTGGGCAGGGAGAAATCATGCCCCCTGAGCCTATTGTTGATACACTCGCCACGCCACTTTGGCCGACGTGCCACTTGCCGCAACTAAATGGCACCTGTTAACACGCTCCGTGCCTGGTACACTACAGCGGTCAATTGCACGAGGCGAAGCGCTCCTTATGCTTCATTTGACAACCACCCTCACGGTGCGTAACAGGGGTTTCAGCTTTCTTCTTTTCCTGATCTGCGATCAGAACTACGAAAGCCTGTCAGGCGCGGTAAACGTTGTCATTACACCAGAGCGTGCCGCGAGATTTTTTAAACTGTGCTAGAGCTTATGGGCGCGCGGGAAGTTTGCGACCTTTTTTTATTCCCTCAACCTGTTTGTGGCAGCCATTGACAATTCCTTTATCAACAGGGAGTCTTGTACAGTATACGCCTATTGTGATACTTGGGTATCTGGATGATTCTAGACTAGCTATTTGATGGTGAAAGATGGTTTCAAGTTCGTGGGTGCAAGATCTTGGCAACCAGGTCCGCAAACACGAAAAAAACAATACCATTTTTTTAGTTTATTTAGAATGGCTCCATGAAAAAGTTTAAGAGAGGCTTCTTAGAGCGTGGAAGCACGGATTCCCGCTTCAGACAGACACTGCAAAAGCGACTTATAAAATTACTTCGTTCATAGGCTTCAGGTCGGTCACTTTTAGCCTCACACACCTTCGCGGACTGCTTTCGCCACATATTCTGGTTGCTGCATCATAGGGTACTTCTTTGAATGTGCCCGTGGAAACAGTGAAATTATGGTCGCCACCATACAAAGTCATCTACAACATCGATAGTATTTCTCTAAATATCTTCGCAGCATCTAACGGATCATTCTTTAAGGTTTTTTACAACCTCAGTGGAGAAGAAGGTTATTCAGTATTTCTGTTTTAAGCGTCTGTCTTTTAGTGTCACAAGTTTGTAGCTAACAAAAAAAATGCCCCAAAGGGCATGCAATCACCAGCTCTTGCGTTGTTAACCACTCAGGCCGTCTCAACGGTGCCGTCGACGCATAACACTGAACGTTTTAACACCCTTACCTGTTCAGTTGGTCGCAATCAGTTTGTCAGTGTGCGCATTCAGTGTGTGTAACCAGACGAGCATTATTAGGGCGTTAATATATAAGCATTCTTATTAGACTAGCGCCCTTAAGGAAGGCTGTTCGGACGAACTAGGAGTGAAATGAAAGAAAGACATAACGTCTTGAGCTCGTTCTACATTCCACAGTTTGAATCAAAGGACAAATAATTTATCCATAAATGGGTTGGGGAAGAAATACACGGCGGTGGGTTCCAACCTAGGAACTGCAAGTGGAAGTCAGACACTAACTCCACTTCGCCACTCGGCAACCACATTGGAGGTCTTCAATTATTGTCATCTTGCATATAAGTAATCTTGTTCAAAAACTCGAGCTACTTCATTTGGTGAGAAACCTCGAATGATATTCCATCTTTCATCGCCCAAAAAATACCTCCGTTACGCTTGAAACCTGTTTGACACGCTTATAGCTGCAAGAAAAGATTTCGACAGCAGTGGGAACGCTAGTGTATGTGAGAACACCTTTCGTATGGGGTGCGCATGAACGCCCTGCATATAGAGTGCTAAAAGCGGGTTGATGGTGATGTGATGTTACTGTGATGTTGTTCCTAAACACGACCCTATTATGAGGGATTTGGGAATAAAACTAGTGCTAAATGAGTGTAATGAAGGGTGTAAACTTTAAAAAATTCGGCGAGGATACTTAAGTCCGCTTAAGTGTTGGAATGCGAAAGCATTATAATCGCTTAGATGAAATGTTTCGATTTACGTTTTCGTCGTGCATTAAAGTTCTTTATGCTGAATCGGTGCGTGTGTTTGCGTATACGTTATTCACAGGCAGGAACATTCGGACAATTTTGCTGCAGAACGATGAATTCTTTTGTGTTCCCTTGCTTCTTTACTTCGTCTTTGTCCTACCAAGCGTGCAATGTGGACACATGTCAGCAGTGTTGTTTAAATGTGATTGGCTTCCTTTAGGAACTTCCCCCAGTATGCGGCATGTTTGTATGTCTCTCTCTCCTCGCGATCGCGAAAGCCAGCCCAACTTCACGTGAAAGTAGTACAGCCTATAGTAAATATGTTTCTTTAACGTGCCTTACGACCTAAAAAACGTTCCCTGAAAGACAGCGTGAAAAAATAAAATCAGGTTCCAGCGTTTGCATGAAGTTTTTACGTGACAACTGCTCGTAAGAAGAAATAACAATTCGCAATGTTGGACATTAGTATCAGCGGAGGCGGCAGGCCATTCAGTATTCGGCTTAAAACAGATTTCCTCTCAACAATTCTTGTTCACATTCTAAAACTCCCTCTCTCCCTTCCGCTCTCTTTCTCTTTTGATCGTCCTACTCCTCCTTCCCGTGCAGGTTAGCCAATTGGAACTACCAATGGTTAACCTCCCTACCTTTCTATGCATCCTTTCTCTCTCTCCTGCTGAGTTTCCAGAGCCTTCAATAAAGTTCGTAAAGAAAAGCTACTGAAAATAACACCCACAATATGTATCAGGCAACAAATGTCATTATTGCACAGGAACGGTGTCCTTAAGAAACCAGTGCTCTCGCATCCAAATTCTCGCCATTAAAATACGTGTTGACAATGTTTCTTTCATTCCTATATAAGGTTGTCAGAAAGCCGTACCTACAAACCTTGGTTTTCTTTCTCGAATTTTTTTGCCAGTCGCTAGCTCAGTCAACCGACTGTTGGTCACACTGCAGTGTGCTCTGAGACATTTCTCAATGTGGCGTGTCTGCCATGACGGCAATTTATGAGCGACGTTTCCGGCACCACTATTCAGACCCTTGCACAACTTTCGATAACACGAGTAAGCACCTTCGCAGAGAAGCCAGATGTGTGCGCTGAGCAAGAATAGAGTGACTCTGGCTCGGCCTTCGCTTGCTTTAGTTTTTTTTTGTTGTTGTTGTTGCTCAACTGGCATAGAAAACTCACTCTTGGCTCCACCGTCCTGGCTGCTCGCCTTTCATGTAAGGGCGCTCACTTATAAGTTGTGTTATATATTATGCATGCTGAAAGCATTCCATGTATACTTCATGTGAGCTCCACAGGGTTTTTGTGCGGCAGTTTGCTATACCCCTCGGCTTCCTCCCTTATCCGTCTTAGTGAAGTATACGCAGGGCTGCTAAAGAATAGCAGAGGCCACGAGGAGTTCGATCGCGGTCTTAAAAACTGACAATCGCTTAGTCAGCCGCACCGCAGTTGTCCCAGATTCCTGAAGGGCGCACGCTTTTCAAGGTCCGCATGGAAGACGGAATGCGAAATCTATTACACTACAACCTCGGCAATCGCTTGACAAAACTGTGAACCATACATAACATAATCGAGCATACAGAAAGAGCCAGTAGACTTTTTTCTCTTTTTTTTTTGTGAAGGAGTGTGGTTCCGCTTGTGGAAACAGCCATAGCAAGGTTCGGCCCTTTTCCTTAAATGCGAACACAGCTTTCTACTCTGCGAGGCAGACATTGTGCTATTTCCAAGCACAATGATGAGGCAACAGAACAGACAATTACGACAGGGCTGGGTCGTTCTGTTGTCTCGTCTCTGCCCTGGAAAATGGCACCATGTATAAAAACAAGTCCGACCGCACATTCTTGAGACAGGTCGCCGCATAAACGTTACAGTAGATGCTCCGTAGAGCACCACGGAATAATTTGAGAGAAGGACGGTAACAAATTCAATGGCGTTTATCTTTCACACAGTAATAAAATTCTCAGGAGCGGTTTAGAACAATCTTGGATGGCCAATGTGAAGATGACAAACACAAGTGCAAATACAAAGTAAAGCGATTAAAGTCGCTTACTGGTGTGTGCATAATCGCATACTGTGTGTAGATATAGCAAACGCAGCTATAATATGAGATTTACCGTCCCAAAGCACCGATTGCATGGGCTATTATAGACGTGAAAGAAGAAGGAGGGGGCGAGGGTCAACGCCCGCTTTAAGTTCATACTTATATTACGAAACGTTCGGCTCGACGTAATGAAGTAGTAGTGAGGCTTTGCGCTTCCACTCTGTCCTGCATTTCATCGGCTCAAGCATATTTTCCCCGTCATTTTGTTTGCAAATATTGGATATAAGAGACGGCCTCGTATTACCTAAGCCATAAAAGGGCAAATATTGAGCATTTACACAATTCAATACACCTTGAAACGCGATATGCGAGAAACTGACATAGTTATTTAAAGTTGAGGTCAGCGCAGCGACAGCATTGACGAGTGCAGCACGTCTGAATAATACGATGAAGTAAGATAAAAGGGATGTGCTACAGCTGCGTTTAATATGCTGAATGTTAATTATCCAAGACGGATGTGGGCACTCACTCATAGCTCCTACTCCTGATATTGGTTCTTAAAGAAGTAGCCCTCGTAGGAAGACCGGCTGCTTGACGTCGCGAACAAGTGATCACGCAACGGACACGCAGTTTGGTATAGGCCGATCTGTTTTCTTCTGACAGCGTCTGCTTCCAGAAAGTCGTATCCTTGGAGTGAAGAATGAGGATATTCATCACACCTAACAAGATAACTTACTTGTACGCTCGTTTCTTCCTTCGTAATCCTGTTTATACCTGAGAACTATGGCCTTGATATCTTAGTAGAAGCCCATTGAAAGAAGAAAAAAAAAACAGGAGGCGGGAGCGCGCAATTATACAAAACGCATCTAGTTACTGTATAGTAACTACAGATAGATAGATAGATAGATAGATAGATAGATAGATAGATAGATAGATAGATAGATAGATAGATAGATAGATAGATAGATAGATAGATAGATAGATAGATAGATAGATAGATAGATAGATAGATAGATAGATAGATAGATAGATAGATAGATAGATAGATAGATAGATAGATAGATAGATAGATAGATAGATAGATAGATAGATAGATAGATAGATAGATAGATAGATAGATAGATAGATAGATAGATAGATAGATAGATAGATAGATAGATAGATAGATAGATAGTGGCATGCATGCAGTGGCTCAAGAAGTGAAAGTGCAAGTATAAGAAAACTATGCAAATCAACGAAGCCATTGAATATTATGGGCTAGTACACTAAGTGGTCGGCTTGTTTATAGGTATCTTAGAGATGACATAATGCTTACCGGTCGCATGTCGTGACGGGCACTACATTGTCAATCCTCGAGGCCGCGTGCCTATGATTTGAAAAACCGAAAACCCACTCAAAAATCGCGGGCACGTAGGTATTCGGATATGTATGATGTTAACGCGATAGAGGAGCTGTCCTTGTGTTTACTGCACTGCAAGGCACCTCGTCTAGCGCCAAGTTTTCCTGTAGTTTGCAAATAAATATCAGTTCTCATTTCACTCATGCAATTAGATTCTTCAAATAGCAGCACAGTGCACCGCCAATAGTGTAAGTCTCTTATTTAAAAAAAAAGGGCTTCGCAATTCTTGTACTTTCTTTTTAATTTTTAGTGAAGGTAAAGAGTTGATGCTGTAATTACTTTTTTTCGCTAACACCATGTGCGGCGAAGTTATGTATCCTTATGCATGTGGGCAGTCTACCGGATTAGTTTTGATTATGCGGTTCTTTGCTTGTTTGTTTGTCTCTTTGTTTGCAATGCGTCCGTAGTGAAATTTCTTCCAAAAAGGCTGTTTTATGTGCACCCGTTGGTCGGCACACGAGGACCTTTCTGCCTTCCACCCAATCGCAATGTGGCCACCGCCAGCGGGAATGGTGTCGGGGCCTCGCGCCCACAGCCGGCCCTACGGCAGGTGAAATTGTAACAACTAGCGATTAGCTTTGCAAACACTAAAGCGGTAGCACAGACATTGAATAAATATTAAGCATCCAGTTAGTAGATTATGACTCAGAGTGAGCATTGCACCTACGGGAAAATTACAAATGACCCTGCAAATTCTGCTGTGCGTGATGGGCCCTTCTAAGGCGCAAAGGCTTAACCGCGCAGGTGCATTTAACGCTACTGACTGCAACGTTGTTATACCTGATGTAACAAAACGAAAGAGAGAAAGAAACAATAAAATTAAACGGCGCGCATAAAATATCCGTCGTCAAATTGGCCTGACGCTCTAGAGCAGTGCCTGTGACCCAAGCTGTCCCTCCGAGACGAGAAAAAAAAAAAGAATCTTCGCAGATGTATGCCAATCTGAAGAACTCATACATCAACGACAGATAATATTTATAATGCAGTTGTCACACTCCTCCGGAAGTAATTAAGGATCTGGCGTCGAATTTGAAAAACGATTTTAGATTTACACCGCCTTTCGCCACGGCGAACTGGCGCAGCACCTTGAGTGCGGCGCCGCCGCCAGTCTCTCGTTGTCGCGTCTTTCCTGGCTCACTAAGACTGCGCTAACTGCATAAGTGGTCATTCTAGTAGGTGAGTGGCGTGAGTTAGTAACGCAGCTTAACTTAGCATTCATCTCGTTCGTTCCTTTACGAAGCAGGCGATGTTCTAGGTTTGCCATTCCCACATTATTTCCCGAAGTCTCCCGGCAAATGAGGTTTCTATTTATTTATTTATTTATTTATTTATTTATTTATTTAATTGACTCCACAAAGCATTAGGAAGGAGCAAAAGGAGGCGTGGTATTGCTTCCTGCAGGCGCAGCTCGTACTGCTGAAGCCGCCGCCAATTGATTTGATGCCAGTCAGGATGCATACACGAAAGACTACAGCGTCGACGACGAGTTTCAGCCAGGACTTATCATGCTGCGAGCCCGCCATCCCACTTCGGCCTGCTGTAGCCAGTCCACACACATCACCACTGACTCTCCGGTTGCGCGTATCACGCTTGAGGAACTTAAGGAGGAGCGCCGAAACACCTCCCTCCTTAGAATAAAGTGTTCTTGCGGAAACAAAATGTCGCCTGCGCTTGTGTGCGGAGCCATTCTACGTTTGAGTTTATGTGTGAACAATTTGAGTTACGTATGGAGTTCGGTACACTCTAACAAATAAAGGTCCATGGTCATCCAGAGCTTGACAGCGCCTTCACAACGACGTCACGGTTGTGGTCTTCACCGCACATACATCGTGTGACTTAACAGCTACGCAGAACCGGTTCTGCCCTCCTCTGTCGCAGTCGAGCAGCGCCAGTGCTAACTCCAGCGTGGCGGTGTGAGACACGAAGCATAAACGCGATTACACTTGAAGCAAAAATACAATGGTTCACCCTTTATTTCTGGACATGGTAAGTAGATTAGTGTTAAGCTTGCAGTGTAGGGGCGGATATATTCCCTTCTGTTCTTTTTGTAACGTTCTATAGTGCATTAGTACTTGCTTTGTATCATACTTTCTTTTTCTGACGATAGACGACGTCTGGTGGGGTTGCCCGGCGTGCATGTTCTCCTGTCTCACGCCGCCGCCCAAAAACTACAAGTGAAAAAAAATTAGATCTTAGCCCGCCTGAAAAAGAAGAAGAAGCCGTGGAGTGCGAATGCAGATCGCGTCAGCTCCGCATTTTCTTATGATTCTCGGCGGAAAATCGCATTGTGTGGAGAAATCCATTGATCTTCAATAGAACAGGTGCCAAGGAGTCCAAGGACACCACTCTCTAGCAGGTGGGCCCGTTTTTCGGTCGTCAATCGTTCCTTCCTCTCGCTACGCGTGGCGGGAGATCTACACCTAACTAGAACGCCTCGACACCTCGAACGGCTCCGCCGCAGCGGTGGCTGAGAGAGCTCGGCCTACCGACGGAGATACCCAGGCCCTGCTCCATAATGGAAGTCGTGAGCGTGGAAGGCGAAGAAATGCAACCGGAGGAGTTCAGAAAAGAATCAGGTTGGTGCGAAGTTAGAAGAGGCACAATGAAGCGATGCAGCGGTGTGGCCGTATTGGCGGGACACGAGCAGCAGGGAAGAACCTTCGTCGGGGAAGCAAAAGAAAGAAACAAATGGAAGAACGAACGCAAGGTGCGACAAATCATCAAAGCAAGTAGGCTGCCTAACCTGCCAAAAGAAGACTACAGGGTTATCGTGCGTCCACGTGGCGGACTTAAGGTATCAGACTACAAGCTGGATCGCATTTACTACTGCCTGCGCAACGCTGCTGGGGTCGGCCGAGAAACAGCGGAGGAAGACAGCATATGCATAAACAGCAAACAAAATATAGTGGTGCTCAGCACGCCTTCCGAGGACCGGGCCAGAAAATATGGGGCTATCAATAAGCTACGCCTTGGAGAACAAGAATTTGAAGCAAGAGCTTACAGAGCAGCTCCTGATAATACATCCAAGGGTCTCATCAGAGGAATATCCCAGGAGGAGAGTCCGGAGGACATAGTGACCAGTCTGGTCACGCCACGCAATCCTGGAGTCTTGCACGCCAAGAGAAGCGGTAACACAGACAACGTGATCATTTTATTTGAAGGTTTTCACGTCCCAAGATATGTGAGGTATGGAGCGATGCTTATCCAGTGCTCCTTGTATAAAAAACACATCGACATATGCTATGGATGCGGAAGAACAGGGCACAGGGCTGACGTGTGCCCCAACCCTGAAGACAAGATTTGCCGGGGGTGTGGGTGCAAGAATCCTCAGCAGGATCACAACTGCGACGCGAAGTGCCAACTGTGCGGCAAAGACCACCTCACGGGAGACAAGAAGTGCCAAGCAAGATACAAGATACCGTACCTGGTCAGGAGACGCCGCTGGGAGCGACGGAGGAGGGAAGAAGAAGATGCCGAAGAGGAAGAGTACTACTACCAAAACTACAAAGAAAACAGAGGGAGCAACAACAATAATCATAAGACTGTAGCGAGCAAGCAGCCCTCAACCGACAGAGAAGAAACAAGCAGGAAAAACTATGGAAGACACCGTTCCGGTTCCTTCCCGAGACTGCCAGGGGAAGCCGGTCGTGAACGCTCCAGGTCCAGGTCCAGGACCAGATCGTGGACGAGATCAAGGTCGAGGTCCGGTTCGAGAACTAATCGAGGGGGAGACGGGAGCAAAGCACAGGTGAGCTGGGCAAGCGCGGTCTCCGGCACTGCTACTCAATCGCCTAAAGTTAAAGGGTCCGCCCCAGAACAGGAAATGACTCAGATTAGAAACATGTTAGAACAGATTACCCGAGAGAATGCAACGCTTAAAGATGAGATCAAGCAGCTTAGGGCAGAAAACGCAAAGCTTCAGCAACAAAAGAATGGCAACGCACCCTCCGCCAGTGCGACGTCGACGCGTAGTCGCGCTCCAACGCCCGTTCCCACGCAAGCGAACGGAGAAGCACCACCACACAAAAGGAAGGCGCAAGAAACGGCTGAAGAAAAGAGTGTCTTTGCAATCAGCGAGGTTATGGGAACGTTTAAAGGAATGTTCGATGGGTTACAGCAACAAATCCCAAACATGTCTGTAGAGATTAAACAACGATTCGATGGATTAGAGAATAGCATAGTGGCACTAGAAAGCACACCAAAGCATATTAGGCCGGCAGGCGCAGGACCGGTCAAAAGCAAACCGTATACAGACCGAATGCGGTAGAAAATAGCAAGGCCACCGGGGAAGAACAGATAAATCAACATGGCGCCGCGTAACCAATACGCGATTTGGCAATGGAACTGCCGCGGGTATCGTCGCAAGTGAGGAAACCTGAAGCAGTTCGTAACAAGTAAGGAGGCGCCAGATGTCATCGCCCTGCAGGAAACCGGGGGGATCGCAAAATTATCGGGGTATAAATCGTACAGTGCTTCCGGCGAGAAGGCAACCGTCACGACGCTGATACACAGAAACCTCTCGGCTGTCGAGCACGATACCGGTGTGCGCAGCATAGACCACGTCCTGATTGAAATAATCCCCTCCCGTAAAGAAGAGGGAAGTCTATTTATTCTGAACATATATAGTCCACGCCGGCACAATCCCAAATTCGGCCCACTCTTCCGCAAAGTGTTGAGCGTAGCGCACAAGCAGGCACTAGTCGTGGTTGGCGATTTTAACGCGTCACACGCGGCTTGGGGATACAGCATAGAGAACATTAAGGGCCGAAGCCTATGGGCAGACGCCCAGCACAAAGGACTAACGCTCATAACTGACCCTCAGGCACCAACCAGAATAGGAAACAGCGTAACCAATGACACGACACCAGATCTCACATTTACGAAGAATTTAGCAGTTTCTCAATAGACAAACATGCAGGAAAGCTTAAGTAGTGACCACTACATCGTCGTCACAACGGTACAAGCAGGCCCAAGGAAAAAGAGGGGGAGAGAACTGAAGCTACTAGAATGGGACTTTTTCCGCAAAATCCGACAGGATGATGCGGACGACACTATAACGGACATTGAGAAATGGGCAAAGAAACTGCAAGAAAACATTAAACGAGCTACCAAAACTGTTCCAGAGGAGGCAGGTATAGAGGAGATGGATAGCAGATTATTGTACATGTGGGAAGCAAAAGGTAGCATGCTGAAAAGATGGAAAAAGCAAAAACATAATCGGAATTTAAGGAAGAGAATTGTGGAATTAAACAAGGAAATCGAGATATATGCAAATAGGTTAACCCAACAGAAGTGGGAAGCCACGTGCGACTTGATGGAAAGGCAGATAGGAATGTCCAAGACCTGGAACATTCTCCGATGCCTCTTGGACCCCGGAAGTACAAAAACCATACAAAGACACAATCTACAGAAGGTTATACACAGCTACAACGGTACAGAAGAAGAGCTCTTTCGAGAGCTCCAAAAGATGTACGTTGGAGATGCGGATAGAGAACTACTTCCGGATTACCTAGGTAACGAGAATCCTGATCTTGATACCCCTATTACGGAGGCAGAAGTCAGATATGAACTTACCAGGCTCAACTCGAAATCTGCACCAGGACCTGGTAGGATAAGCAACAAAACACTCAGGAACCTCGACGATGTATCCATCCGAGCTCTCACTGCCTACATGAGTAACTGCTGGGAGCAAGGCAGCATTCCAAGTCAATGGAAATCAGCCCAAATAATTTTTATACCAAAGCCTGGAAAGAAACCACAACTGACGAACTTAAGGCCCATATCACTGACATCCTGCGTCGGTAAACTCATGGAACATGTGGTTCTCACACGTCTCACGAGATACATGGATGACGGAGGACTTTACCCACATACCATGGTTGGATTTCGACCAAAGTTATCGACGCAGGATATTATGCTCAAACTAAAACATCAGATCATAGATGCCGGTGAGAAAAGTCTAGACACTAAGGCAATACTAGGTCTCGATCTAACTAAGGCCTTTGACACCGTCACGCACAAGGCCATACTACAAAATCTCCAAAAGCTGGATGTAGGACGTAAAACACACGCATACATCAAAGACTTCTTGACAGATCGTACCGCAAAGATTTCAATTGGAGAATCCAAATCGGACGCGCTCAAGCTAGGTAATAGGGGTACCCCGCAGGGTTCAGTCCTATCTCCCTTTCTATTCAACGTGGCAATGATCGGCCTTCCTGCGAGACTCGAAAAGATAGAAGGACTCGGACAAAGCCTCTACGCGGACGACATCACCCTTTGGGTGGCGGGTGGAAGTGATGGGTATGTGGAAGATATCCTTCAAACAGCAGTAAACACGGTGGAAGACTATATCAAAGACAAGGGACTGAGATGCTCCTCGCAAAAATCAGAACTTCTGCTCTATAGGCCCACATGCCGGGGTCGAAAAAGCATTAGGGAAAGACCGGGCATTGCGGTCACAGTAGAAGGCACCGCGATACCGATAGTGGAGAGCCTGAGAATACTGGGACTCCGCATATCCGAAAACGGCCATAACGGAGAAACCATTAGACTACTTGACAATAGTGTTCAACAAACAATCAGACTAATAAAGCGGATATCCAACAGGCACTATGGCATGAAAGAGCACAATCTCATCCGATTAATAGAAACATTCGTAATCAGTCGTATTGTATATGTGGTTCCTTACCTCAAGCTCTATGCTGCAGAGAAAGCCAAGATAGACTGCACTATTAGAAGGGCGTATAAGCAAGCCTTGGGACTTCCGGCAAATACGTCAAACGAGAAATTCTTGGCGCTCGGCGTGCACAACACATTAGACGAACTTATTGAGGCCCAGAGAGTAGCGCAGTGTGAAAGGCTTACACAGAGTTTGACGGGGAGACACATCTTAGATGACATCGGAATAACCTACGAAGCACAGCACGGAGTGCGGATAGACATCCCAAGGAAAATAAGGGAACATCTATCAATACCCCCAATCCCCAGAAACATGCACCCGGAGTTTCACCAAGATCGAAGAAACGCACGAGCGAGAGCTCTCCACAAAAGATTCCGTAGTGCCAGGGACGTGGTCTATTCGGACGCGGCGGAGTACGCAAATGGACAGAGTATGTCGATAGTTGCTACGAGTCTAGAGGGTGACTGCAGAGTTAGTGGGACGGTAAAAACATGGAAGGCAGAGGTGGCGGAGGAAGCTGCCTTAGTACTGGCAATAGCCTCCACGGAAGCTAACATCGTAATAAGCGACTGCAAGACAGCCGTCAAGAACTATGCAAAACGGAGAATCTCGCCGGAAGCACTGAGAATTTTAAACAACTTTCGTGAAGATCGCGACATTCACATTATATGGGCACCCGCACACTCCTCCATTCCCGGCAACGAAATAGCGCACAACCTGGCTCGAGAACTGACAGGCTGAGCAGGTGACACGCAACAAATACTGGGAACGGAGAGAGACCGGATGACCAGCTTTAACGAGATCACCAAACACTATAAATTGGGAAGGGCCCATTTCCCCCCGGCACACTCCTCGTTAAATAGACGGCAAGCGACGGCATGGCGCCTCTTACAAACAGATACATATCCGAACCAGGTGGCCTACCACCGCTACTACCCGGACCTTTACACGGATAGATGTAGATTCTGTGAAGAAAGGGCGGACCTGCAACATATGGTTTGGGCTTGTCCTCGTACACCCATACAGAATAAAATAATTAATACCAGAGAGCAGTGGGAGACCGCGTTGCTCAGCTGTGCACCGGAAGACCAACTCAAGGCAATCCAGCAGGCCGAAGATGCCGCCAGGGCCCAAGGGCTCGAGGCCGTCATTTAGGTAGAGGCCTAGGTCTCAAATCTGCTGTGCACAAATAAAGTTTATTCCTCCTCCTCCTCCTTAGCCCGCCTTTATAATGAAACAATAAATTACCGTATTGACGAAGCTGATACAGATAAAGACATGCAACGGCGCATTGATGCACAGCGGCTAAAATCGATGAAGATGAAGGACGAAAGCAGTGTTCGGATGAACATGGTTGCCGACGCCCGCGACGGTTATGCCCACGTTGCATATTGTACGCTCTTGCAGAGCTTCCTTGCATGACAAAGATCTTCGTAGTAGGAAAAGAAAAAAAAATTCACTTGTCTTTGCAGCCACCAGTCGAAATTCGCTGTTGTCGTCGGTGCCGCAGTTGTTTTGTAAAGCTTTGCTGGTACTTCTTGATCATCTAAGAATATCAGCAATGTATTTCTCACCATACGTCTCTCTGTTTTCATGAACAGCACAGCACCAAGCATTTAGTACGGTCCACGGTAACCCACACACTTTTAAGACCCCGCTTCAACTTTTGCCGTTCTTCTGGCCTTGTTTGCGCTGTGCAAATACGCTCAAATGACTTCATAGAGATGAAAACCTTAGCATAGCACGCTTGGCTCGTTGTCATTTAAATTTAGGCACAGTACACTTCATCCGCCGGTGGCATCGGGCAGCTGCATGTGTTCCACCTCTGATAACATTGATTCGAGGAACGCGCCGGCAGTTGTATAATCAACCCCTGCACTCTTGAAGACGTATCAAACGCTCACACTCCGCGCTCTCTTGTTTGCGTTGACCGACAAGCCTGAAATCACGCGCTCCTCCATTAAGCCAGAAACCCCAGTTGGTGGCGCTACCACTAACTTAAACGCCAACGACATGTGAGAGGCGCTGCGGTCCATTTTCTCCTGCGCATGAAAGACACACGTATAGCAGGTGCAAGAGTCGCCGAGAATAACGGTGTGTGTGTGTGTGTGTGTGTGTGTGTGTGTGTGTGTGTGTGTGTGTGTGTGTGTGTGTGTGTGTGTGTGTGTGTGCGTGTGTGTGTGCGTGTGTGCGTGCGTGCGTGCGTGCGTGCGTGCGTGCGTGCGTGCGTGCGTGCGTGCGTGCGTGCGTGCGTGCGTGCGTGCGTGCGTGCGTGCGTGCGTGCGTGTGAGGGTCGTGCTGAATAAAGCACACGCAGTGCAGATCCTCTGACCCCTGCGCTACTTCCCCAGCGCCCATACTTGAGTAGTTGTAGAAAGTCGCACTGTCGATGAACATGCTCGTGCGCGCGTACGCTCTACAAGGTGTGGGTCTGCATGCGTGCAACGGATCTATTGTAACGCATAGCAAGCAGCCTACGAGTGATCGTGGTCGATACGGAGAATCCGTATATATTCCAACTGCACCTTCTTCGCCGGATACGCGGTCGACTTAATCGCCGGCCACCCTATAGGCTGTGTAAACTCGAAACGTGGGGCTTACTCCGCGAGGTGCATGTATATCGCCTCTATTATTGCCGTACAGGAAGGAAGGAAGAAGGTCGCTCGCCGGAAGGAAGCGAGGAAGCGAGTAGACGCCTTCGACGGACCGCCCAGAGGGGGCTTTCGCTTCTTCCGCCTGACTCCTCTGCCCTCCCGTATAACGCCTTCGCGAGCTTCGGTGGAGCGGCACACCGTGCACGGGCCTCAGTGGCACAGAGAGCGAGTGGCCTTCTTGAGACACGATGCAACAATCTAAGCACCGTCCGAATTTTTCTTGCCTTTCTTCGCATACCGGAATACGCGCCCTGTGTGTGCGCACGCCTTGCGCGGAGGTCACGCACTCTTTTTCTCCCGCGGCAGTTATTTTAAGCGCACCCCGCAAGCACTCAGACAATCGACCGAAAGCCTAGCGCACTGCCGGCTAGCACAGCCCGCGACCGATGGCTCGCCGCTGGTGTTTGTGGCGGCGCTAGTGCGCGCGTGCATTGTAAAGCGCTTTCGCGTGTAGCAGCGGCAGGATGAGGGCGTCGTGAGGGAAAACGCAATAGCGGCCTGGTCGCAAGCGGCACGCTTTTGTACCGAATGCATCTCTTTGACCAGCGCCCCGCGATGCTTTTGTTCCGGGACTGTGTACTATTTATACGCAGAGGCTTTCTGGTTCGTTTCGTTTAGTTTTACGCCCCCTGTTCGAAATACGATGCAGAGGCGGTTCTCCCTATTTTTAAAAAAAAAAATAGAAAGAGAAAGGCGACGGGGGGAGGGGGGGGTAATAACGCGATTCTGTCACGTGGGAAGTCTTTGAAGGGGAAGCACGGTGCGATTGCGGACATTTTATTTCTGTCGCTTTATCAAAATATCTTTATTACTCTATTCTGGAGCCCGTTCTTATCGTACAGAACTGGCACCACGCTGAGTGATCCTGGCATTGGCCGAAGCGGAGTGTGATTACGTTAAGCGAGCGTCAAGAGTCACTCCGCGCAGCCTCCTAACACTGTTGGTTCTGAGACGTGCCGTCACAAGAGGTCTGCTGGGTTTGCCTCCGGGCAACATTGGATATATATTACATTGCACACAGCGTTTATGCAATGATCGCAAATAATTGCGAGGAGAATTATGTGTATCGGTGAAGTTATCGATATATTCACCAACCAGATAGAAAACGCAAAAGTACACGCGTCTATTCTTGAACAGGCGCCTGAGAACTTTGGTGGATGGGAGGTAAAGGGGAGAGGGGCTGAGTCTGCGTCCTCATGAACGACCACCTATACACTAAACATGATGCGAGCGTGTGAATGAAGAAATTTGGAAACTTCCGATTATTTTTACTTGGAGGAAGTTCTATAAATCACTAGGTCTTCTACTCGCAAATAGGCAACTCAATTCTGCTAGTTTGTTTTGCACTATAATATTTTAATTTGAATTTTATTACAGATTACTTTATTCGGGGGAGGAATATGGATAGAACATTTTAATACGTCCGAAAGGGGCCAAGGACACTAAACCAGCTGTCTTAAGGGCGCAGGCTTGCTTCGGTTACAATATAAGCTGAAATATCGCGACTGAAGTAAGGACACGAACGGAAAACACGTACCACAAAACCAGCTGTGACTACCAAGTGAATTTTTATTCCAAGAGAAATTCTGATCTTGTCTTGGTACCAGTGCGCGCAGGCTTGTTTTGGGCAGGCTATAAAAGCCTAGCGTTCTTTGAATGAAAATTCAATTGACAGTCAGTGCTTGATCATCCTGTGGAACGGATTTTTCTATGGTGTCCTTGTTCCCACTTGTAATCATACTGTTTCAGCCTATGTTGAAATTGAAACGACTAATCCGCACCAAAGTGTTTCGGCAAAATTATTGAGGGCGCCACTTGAAGGAATTCAGCCAACATTATCTGGAAATTCTATTAAATCCGTCCATGCTCTTATATAGTGTCGAAATACTGTGTCAAAAATGTCTGTGTCATTTCTCACGTGACGTCAGTTGTGGAAGTTTTGGGTTGACTAATCCTTATGCCCGGGCTTTCAAAATGACCTATCGAGCCTGAAAAGCATGAAGCCTATGACACAGTAATTGCACCCCCCGCCCCTTCCTTCTAATCATCCGCCGCTGGAACATTTACCTCCACAAGAAATTGAATTTCAAAAATGGCGTAAGGAGACGTCATATTTAACAGTAATCTGAAATGCCACGCTGCCGACACGTCGAGTGGTTGAGGTGTTCGGACGTTGTCCTACTGAATAATACAATCAGAAAACATTACTGTTTTACACAAATCCTCGAAGCTCATTACACTGACCACAAGTACCACAAGGTAACCTCGCCATGATAACACGAAAAAGAGACGAAAATTAACATGATGCCCAAAAAATTGAGTGCATGAAATATATTCATATAGTATAGACCGCCTTGAACAAGAAAAAATAAGCATAAGCCATTTGCCAAACACCTACAAATTTAAGGTTTCATAAAGCCATACATTTTCTTTAAATACATCTCACCTACTTAGACATAGGCAATCTGAGAGTGTCTGTCCATGTACTTCGAATTCCACTAGACGCTTTACTATGAAACATAGAAAGGCAGTTTTGTATGTTACAAAGAAAATAAAGACACACTTTACTTACCTGAACAGCAATATTCCTTCTCTAATATCATGTAACTTTAACGAACGTTTAAAATTTATTGAAATATTCAGTTTTTGCTAATTGTTGCTTGAACTGAATACGTCATTCCACGACCGCACTCATCCCCACTCAACTAAGATCCTTATAACCGCCGGCTGCCCACTCTCCCCACATTACCCGAAATAAAATCGGCAAGCAAGAAAATAATGAACGGTGGTTTTTATTGTGAAAGAACGCTGCTGTGGCAGTGAGTTGACAGCTGAAGGAATCGCCGAAGTCCGCTGCCTTTCTTTTTCTTTTTTCCTTTTTCTTTTTTGGCAAGTACATGTATTATTTCAGGCACGTCTCTTCCTCCAAAGAAGCTTCCGCCGAACACCAAAGTTAATATGCCAAACATACTGCTTCGAAGTGCATAATAATGATTTGTCAACACATTTTTTTTCTCTAAGACTCCTGTAGAAAAAGTAATGATTGCACTTGAATTATGGCTAAATATTTTGGATTTATTTTTATAACGCTTTAATAGAGAGTGTCTCGGAAATATTGATACATGATTTTGACGTGGAATCACATGTTTGTAAATATTTTACTGAAATATATATTTATTTATTTGCGACATTCTTTTTTTTATTTGAGGCCGCAAATAAGAGTTCTGCTCTGTAACGCTGACCATAAATTATCTTTTATTTGTTTTCTATGCAACACATTTCATTCAGGTTAGTTGAGTGTGTAGCAAATTTAGGCACTTTTGCCTTTCACGTGCATCTGAATGCGAAGATGTCGAAGTCCTAGCTGGTTAATTTTAATTCATGTTTACCGGGCGCTACAGCGCATGACGTAGAAACAAAGATAACACAAAAGCCACTAGCTTTGTCGTCACTAGTTTTCCTCGTGTCGTTTTCATTCGCCCTTCCCAATTTCATTTTCGCAGAGCCTACACTTACTCTCGCAACTAGCGAGCTGTCCTACTGAGGTGTGCAAACGCTGCTTGACTTTGGGATTATTGCACACGGAGGAGTGCACAGAAAGCGGCGACAATCTTGTTTTAGTTAGTGAAGTTTCCAAAACAGGAAGCCGTTTGAACGCGCGGTGTGTGGAATGCATCGCAAATGCGTTGACAGGAAGTCACTGCCGGAAGCATAAAGAAAACACTGCTTTCGCAAGGTTACTTTGAGAGGGCACCTGTAGTTTGTTTATAGTATTGCTGCTGAACGGTGCAAGGTCACGTGTTGAAAACGGGTTGAAAACGTCTTCGTTGCAAGCAAAAAGAATGAAAAAATAATACAATCACGTATTCACTGTAAACCGATTTACACGCTTAAGGGTACTTTACGTCTGTAACTCACGCCCTTAGATCTGTAAATGCGTAAGCTCGGTATTTATAGACCAGCTTACACTTTTCAGGATCCGCAAAGGTGTTAATCGGTTGACTGTGCAGATCTAAAGAACGGTCAGAGTATAGTGACGCGTCCGGGTTCACGGTAACAGATCTAGCTTGAACGACCACATGTGGTTGTGTCAGATACGGACCTGGATCCCCTCTACCTAACGGAATTCCAGGCAATCGTTATTTGCAAACTGAATAAGCTTAAAAACTCCTCGCTTAAGACATTTGAATGACTTACAGGTGGCGGTAAATTCGGAGCAAAACAAACAACTGGAAATAATGCACGCATTAAAATGTAGTCAAGGAAAAGAAAGAAAACTCGCTAAATCCATTTTCTCGTAGAAATAACGCGACATCAATTCAAAATGTCATTCTCTCCTCCGTGTAGCTGATATGTGAAAATGCACGTCACGTGCTAATTTTTATGTCTCTGAAAGTACCGAGTACTTGTGGCGTATATTTAAGAAAGGAAATTACCATTGCGTTTGTATGGCCTTCCCAACCACTACGCATACGTCCTTTTGGTAGCGATTTATGAAAAAAAAAAAAAGAAAGAAACACTTGACTCAAAGCTTTGGCCATCAGCAAGTGGAGGTGTGAGTGGCTTGGCTAAGAGCAATGAAAGAAACTGTGTACGTGTACTGCTTACCTCCACGCCAATGTACAGGGGCTATTGAGCAGGTGACCTTAATCGTGGAAGGAACACCATAGGCACTCAGCAGCAACGTTTATGTTCGCCATTAAATATGTCTTCCTTCTTCTTCTTTCTTCTTTTCTTTTTAAATTCCAACGGATATAGTCGAACGCATTGAATACATATTTTTTTTTATTATTCTATTCTTTCATGTTTCAACGGTACAGGGTTCAATGTGACGCCTACATTTAACCATCGTATCACGTATGATCTTAACTGCTATAGTGCGAAGTCTCAGTGACCATCAGTCCGACTGTCCCTAGCTTTACAAAATATACGATTTAACACTGATAGTCATTTTGGCTGAATGAACAATAGGCGGAGTGTTAACCTGCGGCGACGTGGCTTAGCTAGCAGTTGTCGGTGAGAGAAAAAAGAATTGAGACGACTTGTGCCATGAACAGCAGTGGTACTGGAGATGGTACTTTCGTTAAATAAATCAAACTGACTTTACAAATATTCAACCATAGGGCAGTTTAACTCATACAGTTGCATCACCCCTTTTGAGAAATGTGGAACAATCACCTCCACAGGTAATCCAAATAAGACATGGTAGGGTTTTTTTTTTAATACCTCAGCGCACGAATGTGTCAATGCTCAAAATCTTTGTGGCTTAGATTTATGTGCATGTTAAATAACTTCCGATCGGTCCAAATTAATCCTCAGCACTCCGCTGTATACCGCGTCTCTCGTAGCTCCAGTGTTGTTTTTGGACGTTAGCAAACTCGAGAGTCACCAACCGATTTTTTTTTGTTATGATGCACAGACACGTGTGGAATAGAAAGGGCATGTCAATTTTTATTAGTGATGTATTAACATGTAACGGGAAATGTCCGAAACTCTTCTGTCGCCCGCTTCGCCGCAAATAATAACTTGCTCAATAGTCCAACAAGAAAGAAAACATCAGTTCGCATATTCTGGCACCAACTATTATTTTCACAAAAGTTTAGATTTTTTTGTTGTTGACAAGCACCTTTCACAAATAGTTGCTTTCGGTAGCTCTCGCTTGCTATATTTCGGCATTTCCTGTAAAGATATCGGTTGTAATCTTGCCACACAAAAATAAACGTTATCTGTCTTGTCCGCATTTCCTTTCTCTAACGCTGTGAGCCCGGTACTTCTCAGTAACGAACAACATGCGCGTTATCAGCATGGCATAGCATTCCCGACAGGAAAGTAGCGGGCGCGGCGTTTTCAAGAAAAGAAACGCAAGCAAGGCAGATGACGATTATCGTTGTGCGGCAGGTATACACCCCAAAGGGTGCAAACTTTTTTTAGAGTGTAGAAACGCGGCTTCTTGCTTGGGTCAATCTCCTGCTAATGTTTCGCACTTTAATATTTCAGTTTTAGAAGAGCTAACATAAAAGGTATGTGCTGTCGGCGTTTTTTTTTTTTACATTACATTTGTTTGTGGGCTGTCATTCTCAAAATTCCAAGTAATAACTTTGTGAACAATGACAGGAAAGGTTTTAAGCAATTGAGGTGATAAAATAGTGATTGCGTAAGCGTGCTTCGAAATTATTTTTGCCAACAAGACGGTCGACGCCGGATTTCCTGCGGCACGGGGTCCTTAACGCTTTCGCGTTAATGCGCGTATTACGCTTGTAAATCCTCGCGAGCGTTTCAATAGCTATTTTACTGTAAAGGTCCTAATTAACCGTAGGCTAAATTTTGCGTGTGCATCAAATATAACGTGCCCCCCCCCCCCTTCCTCCCACCCCACCGCGATATCTCCGCACGCCCCTGTGAAAGTTTACTTCGCCACTCCTACCGTTAGCAAACGAACCAGTGCAGAACTTACTGCACATAATATGGCGCTTCTACCAATGCTACAACAGAAAATTGTAATACTCATAGAGGGCAACGACTGGCTGACACCACGCTCTGCTATTGACATATAAACCAGCACCAAGCTCGAAGAACCAAATCGAAGCAAACGGTAAGAAGTGAAAAGCAGGATACGAAAGTGAAGGAAGAAAAAGCCACGTGGGAGCGCCACCTCCACAAAAGAAGACGTAACGGACTAGAGTCAACATCGAAGAAAGTTTTCTTCTTCCCGAAAGCAGTCTGCGAACGTTTGCTCAACTCGGTGCCGGAGCGAACAGCACAAGGCAGGCCCGCTGTGCATACTATTGCGCCAGCTATCGCGTTACTGCTTCGCATCATAGGTGCAACTGCAATGTTTCCTTTCTATTGTTCACGTGGTCTCACCTGTAGTAATCACGGAGAAGAGTACGAAGAGCCTGAGAAAAATCGCATCCCGCGCACCATCGTCGGTCATTGCTTTCGCTCGGTGATTCCCAGCCCTAGCAGCAGCAGCAGCAGCAGCAGCTTTAGCAGCCGCTGAACCAATGCGGTCGTCTCCCTTGTTGACTGCACGAGGAGAAACAAAAACAGTCTCGACAGTACCGAGGCGGGTGATGACGACGGGAAAATGCAACCGCGTAGCGCCGCGAGCCGTCGCAGCCAGCCCGGAATCCGCACCTCTGGCCTTGCAACCCTCGACGTTCGCCCCACGCAGAGCAAGGCTGCGTTAGCGCTCTCCGTCGGATATGGGAACCCCAGCGGGACGATTGGAATACAATTGGGACGTGGTGCTCGCGCCTGTCTTCCTGGGTGTGCGCGTCTCTTGTCTCCCTGCCTGTCGTGCCGTGCAGCCCCTGCGAACGCGCTCGTTTCCTCCCGTCACTTTGTCCCGGTAATCATTGTTGCGGTGTCGCGGCCTACCCCTTTGTGTCCTCTCGCTCGCTCAATTTCACTGTTTAACTTTTGTGCTTCGTGCGCAGCACGTAATTAAAGAGACACGGGAAGGAAAGTATTACGACAAGCTCGGCCGGAACGCATGCACTGTCAATATATAGCGTATAAGTACCGCTTATATCGCAATAGGACTTTTATTGGTCATCCTTCGTGGTTTACTAGATGAGACTAGAGAAAGCGAATGCCTCGACCTCACTTTTTAACTTTTGTGCTTCGCGTGCACCACGTAATTAAAGAGACACGTAAAGGAAAGTATTACGACAAGCGAGACCAGAGCGCACTGTCAAAATATACCGTATAAGTACCGCTTATATCGCAGTAGAACTTTTATTGGTCATCTCTCGTTGTTTATGAGATGATACTAAAGAAAGCGAACGCGCAGCTTAACCATTTCGAAGTTAACGCAATTTATAAAGGCATCATGCATGCATGCATGATGCCTTTCACTGATGCCGTTCATGATGCCTTTCATGATGCCGTTCACTGCGAGCTCATGAGCTCGCAGTGAACTCAAATACTTGCGTTTCGCCCTGACGCTAATAGTGCTATCGCTTCTCTAATTTTCGACCTTCTCGCTTGGGTCAGCCGCAAACGTGCAACTCAAAATCACACTTATACTGCTATGGCGTGCAATTCAAAGGTTTCCAGCGCTAAAGATCTCAGAGAGTTATCAACGGAAAATCGACGAGCATCGCATGTTTCCTTTAAAGCGCGCTCCTTAACACGTACGGAGTGGTAGGCCAGTGTGTGCCGCGGGAAATGCTCCTCGTAGCGTCATAAAGTGTGGTTCAGTTGCAAAAATATTTTTACGGCGCATCGAAGAGTGGCGCCAGTCAGAAGAAGATGATTTGACGTGTAGAGGTGGTATCGGTTTCGACAGCCATCTTGTTTAGGAATCATTCTCTTTCTTGTAAATATTGTAAAGACATCTTTATATGTGACTTCTGCAACGTAACAAATTGGTTACAGGTGCGTGGTACCCACGAGAAAAAACAACGGAGATCCGCAGTGGTCGTCACCTCGGACTGGACAACATGATGGATGAAACAGGACCCGAGATGGCGCGGCCCACGTCAACTCCTACAACCCCGACGGTTGTACTGGCTCAGCCGCAGGAGCCAGGAACCTACTGTGGCACCGACCACACCGACACGGAAGTCTGGATTGCCACGTATGAGCGTGTAAGTGCCCACAAAAAATGGGATCCGACGATTACGCTGGCTAACTTGGTCTTCTACCTACAAGGCACGGCGAAGGTGTGGTATAGCAGCCACGGGGAAGAGCTTAACCACCGGGCACGTGCAAACAGAAGCTCAGGGACTTGTTCGGCCGTCCCGCCGGGCGGAAGAGCACGTCTAAGTAAGAACTAGCGACCTGCGCCCAGACGTCCAAAGAATCATATGTCTCTTAGATCCAGGACGTGCTGGCTCTGTGCCGTAAGGCCACCAGCGACATGGCCGAGTCAGACGAGGTTGGGCATGTACTGAAGGGAATCGCTGACGATGCTTTCAACCTACTCATGTGCAAAAATTGTGAAACAGTGGTGGACATCATAAAAGAGTGCCAACGCTTTGAGCAGGCCAAGATTCGCCGCATTGCAATGCCTTTCGCACGTCAGCCGAACACAACTGCAACATCCTTTTGTGACGACAGGCTAGGAGTGCAGCTACCATCATTATCAGATGATCTGACGTGCATAGTGCGGCGAGAACTTGAAGCCATGGCTCCTGCCGCTCTTTTTCCAGCCACAATGAGCCGAACAACTTCCCTACAGCACCATTTGTGCAGGCAATAGTCCGCGAAGGACTCGTTGAGTTCATTCTGTATGTGCCATTGCCGCTTCACATCTGTCTCATGCTCCATGTCCATCGACTAGCCCGCGGTATCCTGCACGCTACGGAAATCCAGCCGATCGGCAAACCGCAGGCGATCGGCCAATCTGTTTTGCCTGCTGGCGTATTGGTCACGTTGCTCGCCATTGTAACAACCGTACTGTCTCCTACCCTCTGTGACCGCCGTTCACCAGTTATTACCGCCCCGAACAAAGTGAGCGTCGTTGCCAGCCTCCATTAGTACCGCAACAGCCAAACAATGACGCTTTTGCTCCTCAGAACAGTCCCTAGTCGTCATTCCGACGTCTAGTTCGCCACCAGCTGTCGACCATCGTCCCTATCACCTCAGGCTCGTCACCCAACGTCCCCGATGCAGCGCCGAAGCCCGTCTTCGGAAAACTATTGATGAAGCTCCCGTAGGTGACGCTGCATTGAAGACTCCACCGCAAAACCCTCTGATCACTTTGCCGACGAAACAGAACTTGACGGACGTTTTAGTCGGTGGCGTCAGTGTGTCAGCACTCATTGACGCTGGCGTGCACGTATCCGTGATGAGTGCCCAATTGCGCCGACGCCTGAACAAAGTTCTCACACCCTTTGCATCAATCACCCTCCTCGTCGCCGACGGAGGAACGCCTACCGTGCTTGGTATGTGCACCGCTCGCATTGGCATCGCGGGGCGCCTAACGACTGTTTTGTTTGTTGTTTTGGAATAATGTCCCTGTGACGTTATATTCGGCTTAGACTTTTTATCGTCCCATTCAGCCCTCTTTAATAGCGCGTCTGTAGTGTCATTGAGCTTGAATACCTTCCCCACAGCTGCTACAGTCCTCCGGTCACACAACCACGTTATGCTCCCTCCAAGACATCCGCCTGTCGCCTGAAGCCACTACGTACGTCATCTGCTGTCGTTCCCATCTGTTCCTGATGGCGTCTCTGTACTATGCCCCACCACAGACGTACTGCTTGAAAGAAATTTGGCCGTTCCCCATACCTTTCTCACTGTTACAGGCAATCAGACTTCGCTCCCTCTCCTTAAATTTAACTGCTCGACTCAAGTTCTTCCCAGAGGCATGTCGTTGGGCGACATCTCGCCTGGAAACGATTGCGAAATATCGGCTCTTGGCGCGGAAATTCCGTTGCCCTCTACAAGAGCCTCCTATTCACCTACTCTCACAGACAAACTTGGCAAGATGATTGCACCTGACCTTCTTACAGCACAAACTGCTGACCTGCGCCGTCTCTTGGAAAATTACCGCGACATTTTTACCTTGACGGAGCCCCTTCAGCCCAGACATCGGTGGTCCCCCATCGTATATATAGCGGAGACGCGAACCCCATACGCCGCCGGCCGTACCATGTTTCACATGCAGAACGACAAGTGATACAACGAGAAGTCGATGAGATGTTGTCTAAAGGCGTTATCGAGCCATCATGCAGTCCGTGGACGTCCCTTGTCTTTTTAAAGAAAAAGGACGGCAGTTGGCGCTTTTGTGTGTAATACAGACACCTCAACAAAATCATGCGCAAGGATGTCTACCCGTTGCCGCGTATTGATGACGCCTTCGACTGCTTGCACGGAGCCTAGTACTATTCATCGACAGACCTCCGATCAGACTATTGGCAAATCTCGGTAGATGACATGAACCGGGAGAAAACTGCTTTCGTAACACCTGACGGCCTCTACCAATTCAAGGTCATGCCGTTCGGCTTTTTTAATGTCCTGGCAACCTTCAAAAGAATGATGGACTCCTTACTTCGCAGCTATATATAATGTCTCTGTTACCTAGAAGATGTCATAGTCTTTTCAACAACATTCACGAGTCGTCTAACGGGTCTACCGGCTATTCTTGCTGTTTTCTGACGCGCCGGCCTACAATTGAACTGATCCAAGGTTCACTTTGGACGTCGTCAAATTACCGTTCTTTGACATATGGGCGTTCGATTTCCTATTTGGTTCCATTGCCCTCCTATGGACACCATGTCACCGCGTCGGCTTGTCTGAAAAGCTGCTGCCGCGCTACACAGGACCCTACACGATATTGCGTTAGCTTGGCGATGATCGCTCCGCTGGACTCGCGTGTCCCCACGGACGTCGTGCATGTGTCCCGACTGAAGTGTTACTTTGCCGCGGGTTCACCTCCTTTATAGCTGGCGCCAAGACGGCGCCTTTAGAGGCGGGGGTTATGTTAAGGCGCAACCTATAGAGCGACGCCAGTCACAAGACGACGACTTGACGTGTAGAGGTGGAATCATCTTGTTTATGAATCGTTGTCTTTCTTGTAAACATTGTAAATAAATCTTTATATGTGACTTCTGCAACGTAACAATACGTTTGTTTCTTTCTTTGTTTGCCTGTTTGTTCTTTTGTCTGTTTGTTTGTTCGTTCGTTTGTTTGCTTGTTTGTTTGCTCGTTTTTAATAGAAAAATGGCGCGAGATACTGGCTCATTGCACAAGCACAAAAAAAAAAAGCGACAACGAAGCTTGAACGCGGCAAGACTCCTCCCCCCTAAAACGCGCTGCACGTGTCTAATTCAGCACCACACTTTGCAACGCATTGTGAAGTTATTGTGCACGACATAAAAGTAACCAGACACTCCCGAGTCATTTGACGAGGACGGGTGCTGCAAGTGGGCTTCATTTGCTTGGTCGCGCAGCGATACCAGCTTTCTGGAGTTCTCCTCGGGCGTCCAATTGTCGGCTGTATAGCCTGGAACAGTGGGCGCGATTACAAGTACCGACTATAGACCCTCCACGTGCGGCGCAACATTGCTGTATGCCGCCTACGGCTGTGTTTACAAATGCCTCTTCTGTCTGTATTAGAATGGCCCATAGATCAACGTGCTTGCGTACTGCTGTTGCGGATGCAGGAAATCGTAAAATGCCTGTATTGACGCCGATATGACGACCATCGCTCGTCTCTTCAGATCGCGTTATGCTATAGCTCGCGAACCTTTTCGGAGGCGAAGATTGTCTGACCGTGTCAGACATCCGTCGATGGCGCAAGCAGCCATTCGTCATGATACACTGCACTTTTTGGAGTTCGCCGGCCTGAGCGGCCGTCTGCATGCAGTCCTGCTGTACATCCTCCAACGAACTTACAGTGCTCGCTCTCCTCCTCTTTTCCTCTTCCTATCCGCTTTTTCCTTTACTCCCTGGCAAGACAATACAGAGGCCTGTGTGACTTCACAACCTCTCTTCTTTCTTTCTCTGTTTCCTTTACATGCCAGCGCAGAGCTGTGGGAGTGCGATGAAGCAACTAGTACGCCCGTAATCAACAATTAACGACTGTCACATGGTTGGTACAGAGAAAATAAATTTATGAAAATGTTTATTTCGTTGTGCGCGGAACCACCTAACAACGTTGCACATTTCAGCGCGTCCAACAAAATACGTGCAGCGTTTCGGCTTAATTCCTTTTTCTTTTTCTTTTTGTATCGCCTCACTATTGTTTCCTTCGCCATTACTATACGAAAGCGTTCTCTCTGTTCAATCTGATATTTCGCTCTTCCGGTTTGCAGTTAACAAGAAGAAAAATTCAGCCCACGAATAAACGAAAATAGATCGCATTTCGACAGGAAGACAGTATTGTGAAAAAAGAAAGAGATAATATCATTTTTACAAGCTTTTCATAGCTTTTCAAATCAGAGCTTCGTGTCAGAATCTTCAATAATCAACAAACGCGATTGCGATTACACTTTAATGAATAATCCATTTCTTTTCTCTGAATGACGCCGTCTTTTATCACTTTTCTGTTCGTTTATACGGTCATACAGCTTTCAGACAGCCAGCACATTACGATACCTGGATCTGGGACATCGTTTAACAGCGGCTCACAGTATTGCTCGTCCAACGTCATCGCCTTTTGCACGCGTGACTTCGGAAAACGCGTCCTCCAAACACTGGTGCTCGTGCCCTCGAGAGAGGCTGTGCACGATTGGATATTTCTCATGCAGAGGTTCGATTCGCAGCGGCGTTCGCCCTGACCTAACCACATCCGCATCCTCAGTGCAACTCGCAGAGAATCCACGTCCCGCGAGGAAGGTTTTTTTACCGCATAAGCCCGACATCTACGGCGACGTGTTATAGACGCCACTAAAGTATGCGGACTCGAACGTAGTTCGCTGTTCTGGTAGGCAACGTGAAACAACGAAGACGACCTGCTCAAGCGCGATGCTTAGTTGATTTTACGAGGAACGGAACGAATAGCGAATAACCGAACTAAACACAGACGTTTTAGAAAACGAATGCACCAAAAGCGAAGGGGAGGGGGAGGGTGATAGAGGGGGGCACGAGCGGGGAATAACGAGCGCCAGGGAGCAATAGACGGATGCATTCAGGCGTGCCACTTTCACCTCACGAAGTAGATCAAGGGCCGCATCGCTCCGGCACGCGCGCAACCGGCGCGGACGCCGGATGTAATTCGTCTGCACGCTGTTTGCTTTGTGACCGAGCGCCTTGCCGCGACATCGGTCGTGTCTGCGTGCGCGCGGCGCGTGCTTCACCATTATGTATATTATTATTATTTTTTGTAGCGAGGGCTACGTAGCCGAAACAATCGCATCTCGTCATTTTGTTTCGCGTCGTTGACAGCGTGCAAATCGCCAAGTGTCGACAGCGGAGGCCGGTCGGCGCGCGAGTCGCGTCCGCCGCGCGACGTCGAGCGTTCACACGGTGCGTCACGCTCGGCACGATTGAATCAGAGCGAAAGTTCCGCTTCCGTTCGCGCGGAAGGAAGTTACGGTTGCGCGCACAAATTACTCAATGTAATGCACTGGAGACGACTAACATGACAACGCGGTGAGTACTGCAGTACAGCGCGCGAGTTCCATTGGAGCAGCGAAGAGGGACAGCCTTGTAAGATGTCGAGTGGTACGCAGAGCCAACTTCCCATCAACAAACACGGGCCGAATATATCTACACCGTTGCGCTCATTTTGTTGTTGTTGTTGTTGTTGTTGTTGTTGTTGTTGTTGTTGTTGTTGTTGTTGTTGTTGTTGTTGTTGTTTACTGCCTGTGACGAGCGATGGCCACATACTTATAGCCTCGCTGCTGATCCTCTCCTGGGGAACGGGTCGGTTCCGACAGCAGCGTAAGCATTCTACCGCCACCGCACTTTCAGAACAACTACCAACATAATCGCGAACCGCGCATCTCATATTGTCATGCACCGATGATGCGCCACGCTTAACTGTTTGAGTATAACGATGTATAATTTTATATTTTCTAAAGCAGACATCAACGCATGATGAGGAATTCGTTAAAGATCATTTTTTTTATTGTAGAAGCCCCATCAAAGCATTGTGAACCTGCTGTACATACCACCACAGTATTCTAACACACTTCCTACTTTATGAATATTTGATAACGTCGCCCTACACGAGTGTAAACTCATACGTATTTTTTTAAGCATGAAATGCTTTTAACTCCCGTTGTCGGCTACCTTCAAATGGCCTTGAGCCTAAAGCCAGAGCCGTTATCCGGGCACTCAAACGAGAACAAAACGAGATTATCCGGGCAACCAGTCAAGACGGCATTACATGCGCTAGTTACTTCTCAAACAAGTTACAAAACATTTTGCCTCCGAGTTCTTCCAAATGATTGTTCACAATATCACTCAAGCTTTACGCTGATGCTTTATTTGTCATTTCCAATAGCGGCGTTGAGTTGAGTTGACTTGAGTGGTTGTAGGCTACTGGGGAGATTAGCCTTTCAGTTGCTGCCGGCAATTGCTCCACTGTAGCGACACTTAAAATAAATAAATCACATAAATCAGACACATACCTCACAACTACAAATAGTCACTCCTAAGGTCACCATGTGGAGGCCAACTCGATGTCCTGCGGGTAATATAAAAGAAGGCGAGAAACCTCCTTCCTACACAACTGGTTCCCGCGCGGGAAAACGATGTCCTGAAGAGAACTGTGAGGAATTCCTGTCTTCTTGAGGGACCCGAATGAGCGACCCGAATAACACACACCTTTCCGCGTTATACGAAGTACAGCACATAAGGTATACATAATGTTCTATGTCACCGCACACGTCACACGTTGAACATAATGGAGACAACGCCAGGCCAGTCTTATACATCCACGCAAGGGTACGAGCATAGCGACGTTCAAAAGACGTTGCCATTTTTTGGCGCTGAGACAGAGTTGCCTGTGCTCTTTTCAACGCCAGCGGTACGTCAAGTCCGCGGCGCGTATCTACGGCGCACCGCGGATGGCTGTTTGACCCAGACGAGACTTGCAATGAGGTACGTCTGCGACAGCTAATGTCTGTGACAGGAAACTATTGCGTCCGTATGGAGTAGTGCACAGGATGACGTGATGCCGTGTGGTGTGTTGGGGTGTGCCGTCGCGAACGTGCACATACACCCATCTTAAGGTTGTGGCTAGTATCATCTCCAACCAATCTGCTTTGCCGGTAGCCATTTCATGCGCACATCTATTCTCGATTACGGTAGAGGCAGTTTCTTTTTTTTTTCTGGCATTAGTATTGAAAGTTTGGTGAGTTTGGTGTGGTTTGTTCTCGGAAAAGCGCGAGAAGGCACGGACTATTTCGGCCGGCTATACACAAAAATTTGCAGGGCCGCCCGAAGGTCGAAGCACTGACAGCAATAGCAATGTTTAGTGGTGCGCTCGAGTTTGTTGGCTGGTTTTCTAACGATATGCGGGGCGACATTCGCGAAGCAGTGCCGAAGGCAAGGGCTTCAGCGTCGCAGTAACAACGTCTATCAGGCGTACGTCTCACAACGCTGGTATGACGAGGACCGCTGCCAGCGGCGTTGAAGGCGACGGGTACCGGTGGTGCTCGAGAAGGAAAACAGTCCGTGTTCGTGGGTTCAAATTTGCTGTCCGCTCGCATCGATCAATATGCATCACGCTTTGGTACGCACATAGCTATACAAAGCAGAAAACATGTAGTCGGTGACAACCAAAGAATTAAAAACAAGCTCCACCACCGATGACCAGGACAGAGTGTCATCGAAATAATCTCTCTCTCTCTCTCTTTCTCTCTCTCTCCGCTCACAAGCAAAGGCAGTGCACCGAAAGAGAGGAGAGCCCGCTGGATTTCGCTCACAGCTTAATCACTTTGCTCTGCTAATGTAACCGGGCATAAAGCTAGACTAATCTAAAAACAGAAAAAGCTTGTTGTTTCAATCCAAAGTATTGCCTTTGGCTGAGCATGGATATTAGGATCACATATAAAATTTGCCAAGACATTCAGGTTTCACCGTAAAACCAATGACATCAACACAGGTTTGTACAGAAAAAAAAATGGCGTTTTAAACCCGAGCAATCACTTGATGCAGGCAAAAATTAACGAAGCTAAAGACCGTTTTATCGCGGACGCTGCCGTGTGTCGCGCTGGAAGTTGCACAGCGAACGTGCTGTTGACGATTAGTGCAAGTTCTTGCATTTTCCTGGGAGGTAACAGCAAGTTCTTGGGATTGGAAAAGTTATTAGCATGTCGTTACTAAGGTTAGAACTCTAATAAAGCATTAAATCGAATGGCGACGGTCCTGGAGGCGCTATCACAGATCTGTCCGCGATCGAAATTGAAGGCGAACCAAGTCTGAACATTGTCGATACGTAACACACATGAGGTGTTTTATTATTGTATGCCTAGCCTTGAACTCTATTAAGGTATCACTCAGCTGAGAACAATCACAGGTGTCCCCTTGTGCATGCACGTGGTGTGCCGCACCGGCGTACAGGCCAATCCAGCCATATATAACTAAAGAAGCTCCGAGGAAACACGTTTTGCTAGCCTTCGGGCTCCGGCACGATTTCCTAAGCATTGTTTACCTTGCACCCGGGCATCAAGCTTTAAAGAACAAAGAACTGTCAGATAACTCAATCGCAAGGGCCGTTATCATGGCGCATTCGATAAAACGGCCTGGTGACAGTGGCCGTGAATATATAACCAGATGCATGCGACGCGTTGAAAGAATATTCGCACTCTTAGGTCACTAGTGGTGCCTGTGCAGGGGCACCTCGCCGACTGAAGAGAGCTGAAAAAAAAAACGAATAACTACTCCCTGCAACAGCAACTTTATTTTCCGCAGTAATGCAGCGCGCAATTCGCGGCGTCGGCTACACATATTGCCGGCGAGATTCGGTAACAAGGGAGAACCTATGTCACGGCGGCCGCATTTCATTGGCAGCGAAATGCAAAAAAAAAAAACACCCTAGTACTTAGATTTAGGTCCACGTTAAAGAAGCCCGAGTGGTCAAAATTAATCCGGAGTCCCCCCCTACGGTGTGCCTCACAATCAGATCGTGGTTTTTGGCACGTAAAGCCCCGTAATTTAATTTTTAGAGCCCATGCAAACCTTTATTTTCTTCGTCAGGAAGCATTTGTTTCAAGTACACGTCCCTGGTCAACTTCCACTAGAACGTTGATTGCCCAGCACGATAAAGTTAGAACGCATTTGAACAGAATAACACTAATGTGCGTGAATGAAGAAATATAGTTAACTTTGTCCATTCGCACTAGGTGACCGACTCGAACGCGCCCCTTGTTTTCATAACCCAGCTTGATCATAGGTACGCGTTGAAAACAAAATCTTTAAGGGCACCAGCCTCAACCTTCCTTTGTAATACTAAGTATATTTTCATCATCATCGCCATATCTGAACATACACGCGCCGAAGCTGACGACGTCAAGTCCTTCTTGTTTATGCTGGCAATCCAAAAGTCAACGCTTGTTTGCAACCGCAGCGACGGAGTCCATGGAGTCGCCGCGGCTGAAGAGGCACTTCACCTTCGCTGCGAAAGTTATCTTTGGCAGCCGCGCACGGCACAGTGGTAGCCCGCCGACCTTGAGCCATCTGACATCGCAGCAATCACAGAGGGAACACGTTAGAATCGCGCCATAATTCGCAATCACATCGTTACAGTTTCACGCTGCTGCTGACAATTCGCACATACCAGCGCGAGAAGAAGCGGCGTGACACGCTAGTTCGAGGCTACGTTCCTCCTATAGCCGATAAAATGGTATACAGGGTGACCCAGCTAACTTTAGTCAGAGTTTAAATATATGCGAATGCGACGTCGCTGGACAAAACCAAGGTAATAGGTTGTTTGCCGTCGCTTGGAAGATTATCTTTCTCATTCCGCCTAGTTTGATAATTAATCTGAATTAATTAATTAACTTCTCAAATTTTATGATTAGGGGAAAAGTGTAAATGAGAAAATTGTCGAGCAACATGAAAGACTCCTGATACAGCTTTCTGTTGCTCAATACGTGCTATATAAAAACGTTTTTCCTAGAATGCCTCGAGTTTTCATAGAGTGCCTCGAGCGGCCAGTCGCGCGACAATTTCGGATAGGATGGTTCTGATCGTTAGTTCAAATGATTTCTTGGAAAAACACGCAATCATCTGCAAACAACCTGACTTGCACGTCAGGATCGATTACAGTATTTATATCGTTAATATACATTAAAAGTTGGCCGCGGCTTAGCTAAGCTAACCCTCGATATGCAAAGTGAAAGCTTGGTTTAGCCTGGTTAACTCTTGGTTTCGCTTGGTTAACCTTTTCTTTAGCTGTAATTATTATACTTAGGTATACAATCATCGTTGAGCCAGGTATGACGGCTGTGCCTAGGTCGGTGGGTAGACATGACTGTGATTAGGCTTGGGTAGACACGCATCGTTCGACTGCGCGACGCCTGTTGCTCCACAGGGAAAGCACAAGTGCTAGACATGCAAAGAGACACCGCGAACATGCGCAGCGTCGAAGCACAAACGGACTGGACGCGAACGCGGTCGCTACATTGATCTCGACGGTGCGACGCCTGTTGCATTCCGGACCCTCTCCAGTAAAGCAGCTCGGCGGGTGATACCCGCGGTGTGGTCAGACGCCGCTTGGCGACAACGGCTCAAAGCTTCCCGCTCCTACGCAACGCTCAGAGAAGAGTGCCCGGCCTCGCTTCGTTCATGGCCAAGCTCGCATTGACTAGGCGAGCGCGGCGCTCCTCCTGGCTCTTAGTTCTTAACCAGGCGCGCGGCGAGTCACATGGTCAGGCGGCGACCCAGCTGCGGAAAGCGCATGCGCCACGCCCATGGCATCGGCGGAGCTCGGCGCGGCGCGTTGCCAAGGCTACAGCGCAGCTACGGTCAAATGAAGGTCAAATTGCTGGCGACGGCGAAACTCGGCTCGACGCGGTTAGTAAAGCTTTCGCTTTAACATTCCCTTGAGTGACCCCGGAGCCGACCGGAACACTGCCCGATTGGCGCTCATTAACTGCTACAAGGTGGTAGCAATTTGTTAAATAGTTCGTTATCCGTATGATCAAATTTCCTGAAGTTCAATGTATATGAGTTTTATTATGTTAGTTTGACATGTGGAACTCTATCGAAAACTTTGCTGAAATCTAGAAATATTGCGTCAATCTGACCGTTCTTATCAAGCCTTGAGGCGAGTGCATGTATTACAGTAACTAATTGTGGATGATGAGCAAAACGAGAACAAGGTGAAAGCAGGAGCCAACGTTTCGACAAGTGCACTTGTCTTCTTCAAGGACTTGTCTTCAAGGACTTGTCTTCTTCAAGTCCACTTGTCGAAACGTTGGCTCCTGCTTTCACCTTGTTCTCGTTTTGCTCATCGTCTTGGATTTCCATCTCCCGCATTCCCTTGTTTTCCCAGTATCTAATTGTGTAATTGTTGAGTAGCCTTTTTTTTAACCCGTGTTAGTATTTAGGGTGGACTGAGTGGTCTTAGCCTAGAGGAATTCGAAATCCCACAGGTAACGCCAGAAGAAGTAAAGAAAGCCTTAGTAGCTATGCAAAGGGGGAAGGCAGCTGGGGAGGATCAGGTAACAGCAGATCTGTTGAAGGATGGTGGTCAGATTGTTCTAGAGAAACTGGCCACCCTGTATACGCAATGCCTCATAACCTGGAGCGTACCGGAGTCTTGGAAGAACGCTAACATAATCCTAATCCATAAGAAAGGGGACGCCAAAGACTTGAAAAACTATAGACCGATCAGCTTACTGTCCGTTGCCTACAAAGTATTTACTAAGGTAATCGCAAATAGGATCAGGAACGCCTTAGACTTCTGTCAACCAAAGGACCAGGCAGGATTCCGTAAAGGCTACTCAACAATAGACCATATTCACACTATCAATCAAGTGATAGAGAAATGTGCAGAATATAACAAACAATTATATATAGCTTTCATTGATTACGAGAAAGCGTTTGATTCAGTCGAAACCTCAGCAGTCATGGAGGCATTACGGAATCAGGGTGTAGATGAGCCATATGTAAAGATACTGGAAGATATCTATAGCGGCTCCACAGCCACCGTAGTCCTCCACAAAGAAAGCAACAAAATCCCTATAAAGAAAGGCGTCAGACAGGGAGATACGATATCTCCAATGCTATTCACAGCGTGTTTACAGGAGGTATTCAGAGACCTGGACTGGGAAGAATTGGGGATAAAAGTTAATGGAGGATACTTTAGTAACTTGCGATTCGCTGATGATATTGCCTTGCTTAGTAACTCAGGAGAGCAATTGCAATGCATGCTCACTGACCTGGAGAGGCAAAGCAGAAGGGTGGGTCTGAAAATTAATCTGCAGAAAACTAAAGTATTGTTTAACAGGCTCGGAAGAGAACAGCAGTTTACGATAGGTAGCGAAGCACTGGAAGGGGTAAGGGAATACATCTACTTAGGGCAGGTAGTGACCACGGATCCGGATCATAAGACTGAAATAACCAGAAGAATAAGAATGGGCTGGGGTGCGTTTGGCAGGCATTCTCAAATCATGAACAGCAGGTTGCCACTATCCCTCAAAAGGAAAGTGTATAACAGCTGTGTGTTACCAGTAGTCACATATGGGGCAGAAACCTGGAGGCTTACGAAAAGGGTTCTGCTGAAATTGAGGACGACGCAACGAGCTATGGAAAGAAGAATGATGGGTGTGACGTTAAGGGATAAGAAAAGAGCAGATTGGGTGAGGCAACAAACGCGGGTAAACGACATCTTAGTTGAAATCAAGAAAAAGAAATGGGCATGGGCCGGACATGTAATGAGGAGGGAAGATAACCGATGGTCACTAAGGGTTACGGACTGGATTCCAAGGGAAGGGATGCGTAGCAGGGGGCGGCAGAAAGTTAGGTGGGCGGATGACATTAAGACGTTTGCAGGGACAACATGGCCACAATTAGTACATGACCGGGGTAGTTGGAGAAGTATGGGAGAGGCCTTTGCCCTGCAGTGGGCGTAACTAGGCTGATGATGATGATGATGATGATGATGATGACTGGTTTTCTAAAAATTCACTTACCTGATTGGCAACAATAAGTTCGGTTATCTTACAGCACGAATATGTGGGCGATATAGGACAGTAATATTGTAATAGGGCCCGATTACCATTCTTGTGTACAGGCACAACTGTGGCTGTCTTCCAGTCGTTTTCCATGAAGTAGTGAAATACGATAAATAAGAACAAGAAACAAGAAAGCAGTGGGAAACAGCATATTGCTTCAGAAACACGTTAGGAGGAACACGTTAGGAAACACGTTATTGATCAGGAACACATGATGATGTAGTTTTTAAATTTGGTAGCATGAAAACTACGCTAGGGCGTGAAATAAAATTCACATGAGAAGGATGAGGTGCCGTGTCACTGGACGGACAAATGCCAGAGTATCGTAAAATACAGATGGCGACTCTCGCATCGGATACAATTAATCCGCTAGTATTTTGTATCTTAAGGATTAATGCCCCAGTACCGCATCATGATACAAATTCAAAGTATCTTTTCCGAGCTTTATACAATAGAGTTACATAGAGTTTTATACAATAATTACCAGAGGGGACTCTGGCGATAGTTTTTACGGGAGCTCGAAGCGGGTCGTTTCAGCCACAATGAGAATGATGGTTTAGTACACGGATTTGCCTAAACTTCTTCCTGGCTTCACAAACGGCTTTGCGACTTTGTAAACTCATATTTTTTAACGAAGTACCGTGTTACAATAAATTAACATTATTAAAATTGTCCGACGGCAGAATTCGAACACAGGGCCTCTGGCTTAAAGGCCTGATATTGAAACCATCACTCCACTGACGCATGCGTCGACAAGTGGCAGAGAACACAATTTATTTATTTATGCTCAAATACTGCAGCCCTATTCAGGGCTATTGCAGGAGTGGAGTACAGCAATCGCAAGAAACAAACAAAGGCAGTTGAACATAATAGATAAAAAAAGAGCAGCTATCTTATCACACTAGTGCTTCTACAAGATCAGACAGTGCCAATTCACGAACAGAACCGGCTAACTCGTTCCAGCAGTCGACAACTCTCGGGAAATAACTGTGTTTGAACACGTTAGTGCGCGCAAAGACAGGCTTTAGGTTGAGGGTGTGTCAACGTCTTGTTGGAAGAGCACTGGCATATACGCGATGTAATCATCAGCAAATAGTCGACAGCATGAGTGAATAATTTAATGTAATAGCTACATGAAATCTATATGTCGCCTTGCGCATAGAAGAGATAAATTCAAGGAATTCATTATAGATGAGGGCAAAAGATCACGATCGTAGCGATGACAAATGAAGCGAACAGCCTTCCTTTGTACCGATTCAACTTTGTTAATGTCGCATACTTTATACGGGTTCCAGACGCATGAAGCGTACTCTAATACAGGACGAATGAGTGTTTTATACATTAGTAATTTAATGTGTTTTGGCGATTTAGAAAATGTTCGTCTCAAGTAACCTAATTTTCTTAGTGCTATAGATGTAATGTGATCAATATGCTGGGAACACTGAATGTTGTGCGTGAATATAACTACAAGGTATTTGTACGCCTGTGCCCGGGCAACTATTGTGTTATTTAAAGCGTACACATGCTGCGAAGGAAAATGGCTGTTTGTAAATGACACTACTACGATTTTTTGAAAGTTAATGCGCATCTGCCAGTCCGTACACCATGCAGGTGTAAAATCTGTTGAAGGAATCCTGAAGTAAGGCGTAATCACTAGGAGAAGAAATTACCTGTTATAGGGCGCAGTCGTCGGCATAAAGACGGACTTTTGACTTAATATTGTTGGGAAGGTCATTTATAAATATAAAAAATAACAAGGTCCCAGAACAGAGCCTTGTGGAACACCTGATGTTACATTTACAGTTGAGGACGAAGTGGAATTAAACGAAACGAATTTCGCGCGGGCAAGCCGGCGCATTGAGACGCTTGGCGCGTTTCGATATGGCCACCTCGACAGGCCAAACCGTTGAAATTAGTAGCGATCGTGCGTGTTGGCAAAGTCTTCTGCATTTAGAAAAGATTGCTTTGAAATATAGGACAATGAAGGCAGCTAAAGCATAATAAACAATACCCTAAGAACACCTGAAGCTATCAGCTACAAGATCAGTCAAATCCATGTGATACCTATCACTCTATGTTATCCATCATTCCAATGACGTCTGACCATTCGCAGCTCCAGAGTTCCCTCTGGCAGCTATTGTAAGAAACTCTACGTGCCCAGCCATGCATGCCTGTGCCTAAACTAGGCGCACGGACGATGGGGTGTTCAACGGCTCGTTCAAACGAGATCGAAAGAAAGAAAGAAAGAAAGAAAGAAGGAAAGAAAGAAAGAAAGAAAGAAAGAAAGAAAGAAAGAAAGAAAGAAAGAAAGAAAGAAAGAAAGAAAGCGCTATGAATAACGCTGACGGAAATCGTTGGCCAGCTACGTCAGTCTCTGATAATGCCGTCAGAGTCAGTCACGCATACGTCGCAACACATTCCAGGCGGATATAACTTATTTCGCCATTGCTGATATCTGTACCACTCGAAGGCGAGATGTGACGAGTCTGCCACCGAGAAAAATACAGATGACGTCTTTCGATTACCTGCTAAGGTGCAACACAGTCATTCGCAGTTCAAATGCAGTTCAGGCATAGTATACACGAAGATTTATTCTCTAAAATTTATCCGCAGCAATGTCGATCTCCTCATGTACAGCGGCGGCGGCGATAAACTGTCCATAGACATAATGCGTCTTTAATGTTAGTGCGGGGAGAGCAGGATTTTCCCCGTCTTTGTTTCTTATGTTCGCCGCACGTTTTGCAGACATTCCTCAAGGATACCACCTTGCGCTTGGTCGCCTGACGTATAGGCACGTAAGTACACAAATTATTTTAATTCTACTTTTTGATCGCTTAGACCGTTTCTTGAAGTTGTCGGCATGGGCGCATATTCTTCAAAGTTATAGTTTACCATCTCTCTTTTTAATTTTTTTAATGTATTAGCATTCGTAATATCGAAGTGGAAGAAAAGTGTATGGGAAGCGTGGGAAGCCACACACGTTACGTGTGTGTGTGGGTATGTTTGTTGGCGAAAAAAAAAGGGTGTCACAAGTGTGATTTTAGGTTAGTCTAGGTTAGGTTATCCGATGATACATAGCCGGTTGACTGAGAACTGGCTAGCCTAAAAAAAATGAAGGAAGCCGTTTATTTCATTCGTCATTCTACCATGATGTCTGTGGACTTTAGAGACTCATATGTGAACCGACATTGTAGCGTTTCATACCGTGATTTATTGTTTGATTGCGTAAGAGACGGTCGCGCTCCCTGGCACTGTTTGTCGGTGGACCTTCAGAGCCAGTGCCGTAGCCAGTTTTTTTTTTCTATATTTTTTTTTCGGGGGCGTGGGGCACGTGCCCACTGTGTCCCCTCTCATTGCTACGCCCCTGTTGATAGCTGTATAAGTTTTTGCTCGCCTAAAAATTCAAGTACAGCTAGGTAATGCTCTAATGTTTCCTGTAATTATGTATGGGTGTGAGTCATAAACTACGCGGAAATGCTATGAAAGAAACTTGATTCTTTCTAGCTCTGTTGCTGGCGCAGAGTCGAAAATTCCTTGGACTGACAGACGAATCAATCTTTCGGACTGAAGTGAGATCAAACACGAATGTTCCTTCGAAGCAAAGGTCATGAACTCATACCTTTAATTCTTAATTTGGTGATGCCATGGCGGACTATCGCTTAAATGGAACGCAGCCTAATGCTCATTAAAGCTGGAGGTATATATGGGGGGAAATGGCAAAGCCATCGCGCTAGATGGTTAAATGGGATTCTTCAGGCAACAGGGTATGTAGCATCTCAGTGAGCTTTAAGAATTACTTTTTTTATTTTGTTTCATGCCTTTGCATTATCTGTCCGCTATAATTTCCGTCTTACCTTTCTCCTAACCCTTCCCCCAGTGCAGGGTAGCAAACCGGAATCTCTTCCGGTTAACCTACTTGCCCTTCACACTCAGTTTCTCTCTTTCTCTCTTAATAAATTCTTTTTAAGCAGATCTCATTTGCGTTCATGTGTTCATGGCGCCGACAAGAGTCGAAAGTGAGTCGATGGCACGTAATTGTAACAAGCTGCCTATTCAGCGAGAAACGTTACTTACGCACGTTTACGTACCCAAAGCCTACGGTATACGCAAAGAAAGCTTCGCTTTAAATGTCAAGACTGACAGCCATGGCCTCTAGGTACGGCCAGTCTCCAACCAAAAGTCAACAAACCAAAATGAAGTTTCGCTTCTGCAACCACTAATTCGTGAGCGAAATTCGAAAAAAGCGTCAAATGGTTGGGGTCCCAAGTCGCTACATTATGAAAGAAAGAAAGAAAGAAAGAAAGAAAGAAAGAAAGAAAGAAAGAAAGAAAGAAAGAAAAAGAAACATCGTGGTCGCGGCAACTGTGCGAGCACGTGTGGTGCTCGCACTACACGTGCTAACAGTAACAGTCGTGCATCTTGCAAGTTAGTAAGTCTGCTACGGAGGCTTGTTGGCGTGACACAATGGCTAAACGCGTACTTGAGGTAAGACGAAAGACTGGTTAGGAAGTAGAGGAAACACAGGCGTGAACTAGTCGTGAGTTCACGTGAAGCGTGAACTCACGACTAGTTTTAGATGTGTGTGCATAAGGCGAATGACGACATGAAAAAGGTAGTTGTGAGTTCGCGCTTACTCTTGTCTTTGTTTCTTCTCGTTCCTTAACTCTAGCAGCGCGTTTAGTCATGGCGAGGTGCACCTTGCAGTTTCGTTTTGCTGAATTAAAATCGAGAGAGTGGGAGAGAGAATGTTCGCTTACGAAAAGCGGAGAGGTATAGGCCCGAGGAGCGTGTCTCCGGCCTGCTGTTCCGCACTGGAATAAAAGTAATAATAAATGCTGGGTGTGACGTGGGCTCAGACTACGGGGTTCTCCTGATTAATTTCAAACTCCTGAGCGTCTCGCGCGCCCGAACCAAAAGGCGCAACCACGTGCACGCGCTTTTCGAACGACGGCGGCGCGGGCGACAGGCCCTGCCGTCGCGGAGGGCGGATAAGTCGTTGTCGCTTGTCGTGTCGCCGGTTTTTTGGCCAACCAGAAAATATCGCTTCACGCCTTGAAGTCCGCGCGGCGACCTCCACTGGGGACTCCGTGATTGCGTAACAACATGGCAGCAACTACACTGTAAAATAATTTACACCCTATAAGGTGAAAAAGGGTATAAATGTGTCTATAACTCACACCCTTAGGGTGTCCGTTGTATAGATAACACCCTAAGGGTGTGACTTATAGACACATTTACACCCTTTTTCACTTTTTAGGGTGTAAATTATTTTACAGTGTAGTCCGCCTGCTTGAATCTGAATTGCTCTTGCAATTTGCTCTCTGCCATGACAGCAAATAAATAAATAAATAAATAAATAAATAATAATAATAATAATAATAATAATAATAATCAGCCGTCGTTTCGTCTCATCTCAAGCTGAGGACAAAGTATCGGCGTTGCATGTATACGTTGCGATTGTTGTTAATATTCAGCTCAGCTGTTTGTTGTCACGATGTTAGGCCTGAGACGCCACCAAGAGCCGCGGCAAGTGTTTTGAGTTTTGCTCGCGAAATGGCGTCACGGCGTTTCATGCTGGCGGCATGGAACGGCTCTCCACTGGCGATGACATCATGTTAAAGCTAGACCTTATACTTCTGTCGGTTGAAACAATGGCCTCGGGCTGCGTTTGCGCTTTTCTTGTACGGGTGCACGATTGTGTTTATTCGGACAACAATCTAAATTTGTCGCTTCTTATTTCGCGAAGATGCCGCCCGAGTCAAAGGACTTCGAGCCGCCACCTGAGGCCTCAACAACAAAAACTGCCCGACCATTCTTTTGAATAAAGTTTCTTCTTCTTCTTCTTCTTCTTCTTCTTCTTCTTCTTCTTCTTCTTCCGCTTCTTCATCTTCTTCTTTTTCTTGCTCTGCTTCTTCTTCTTCTTCTTCTTTTTCTTCTTCTTCTTCGCGACGTTGCGTCCATGTGGTTACTCTAAGCCGCGACGTTACAGCGCGACGGGGTCTGCCAGTCGCGTCGCTTGTCGCTTGAATATCGTGTCCACGTGCGCGTGCGATTTCGCATTCCGCCCCCATCGAAACGCGACCGCCACGATCGGGAATAGAACCCGTGGTCTCGTGTTCAGCGGCAAAACCCCATAGCTACTTTAGACACCGCGGCCGGTCTGTTTGGCTGAAGGCGCAGCGATTGGATAATTCTTGCTAAATTAAATCGAGAAATTGTGCATACATATATACGCATAATAGACATACACCAGCCCTGCAGTTACATGACAGGTGTGTTGAGCTCATTTGACATCTTAGAACATACATTGGTCCACTTTGGAAATCTTGCAGGGTTTCTCTCTTTCATGTTGCGGCGCAATAGTGAGGGAGCCTCTCGCCCTTGCCAACGTATGCGTTGCCATCCCTGCCAACACGCGTTGTAGCACTTGCTCCGCTAATCAGGCCCCGACCGCCAGGCACCTTGTATGCTGTTTTTTTTTTTAGCCTATGCAGAATTTTTAAAAAATCGCCTTTGGCAGGTAACACGATACTAATCCATAAAATTGATTACTCGAAAATGCGGATCTTACTTTCACGAGAAATCAAAATGCGTAACCAGCTAATTAACTAAATTTCCCTAATTATGTTTACTAATTATTTATTACCGCACATAATGCAATTGACGAACTGTAGCCGATGAGTTTGCGAGGCACATGGACATGGAAGGAATTCTGAGAATAGTACCGGTTTCAAGATATTCAACGTCAAACTTGCGGTAAAAGTGCGCTGTTCCACTTATTCTTTCAACAAAATCCCGTTTTCTGCAGTGAAGCAGAAAAGTTACCGGAATTCCGCTGTATTTCGTCATTCAGTTTGATAATGACCATCTCGGAACTGGTGTCATCTTTAGGGTTTCCCTCCAAATGTGTCTTCTGAACTCTCCGGCTATACAATTTGCAATTCGCAATATATGTGGCACAAAGTATTTAGTTATACACTCAATTAGTAAAATTTTCGTTAATTAATCGACTGGGTAATTTAGTTTATCATGCAGGTAATGTCCGCCTCATCAAGTGATTCAGCTTCGAGGATTAGAATAGTGCCATCTGCCACAGTCAATAAAAAAAAAAGAACGAAATGCCCCGTATAAGAATGTGACGGACAGGAAGTGGTATGAATGGGCAGAAAGAAGCGCCAACCACGAGAATGGACAAAACACGAAGGTTTTGTTCGTCCGAAAACGAAAAGACAGAAAGGAGTTAAATCTCGCACCCTGGAGCTCTGCCCCAAGTACCTTTATACATACCTACTCCCATCCCGCGCAGGCGAAGTCGCGGTCTCGTTATAAACAACTTAATTGTCTCTCCCTCTCTCTTTTACTCGTCCTTACATATCGGTCAGCGCTTAATTTTTACAGCTCCTTCCGACTGTAGCAGCTCCATACTCAACAAAGTATTTATATACCTTCGCGTCTTCTTTTTTTTTTCCCTCCCTACAACAAGAACGATAGAAAGAAGGAAGAAACAGCCGTCGGATCCACGCAACTCCCTCCGTAAATGGCACGTTCTGGCACGGTCAGGAACAGACGACGTGAGCTTTGCCTGCCTTCTGTTCAGCGTCGGATCCATAACGGAAAGGTATGTGCGTCTAACGAGCTTCTGCGTTATCGGCACAGCATGCAAACTGCGGAGCGTGCGCAAATGGAGCCGCCGCACAAGAGGCCACGCGAACGCGCGGTTTCGTGTGCTGAGCGCAATAGGAGGAAACCCCCTCTAAGACTATAAACATGTCTGGTTCCGGGTCACTGAGTGCGTTCGAAACGAAGCAAATTGCCTTAAGCTGTAGATATTAATGCGCAAAACGTTAAATTGCTCGGATTGACATCAAGTTCAATAAGGAGGTTCCTGTAAGCAAAGTAAATTAATGGCTCTGAAAGGAAAATTTGGTACATCTTGGTTGGGAATCGAACTAGGGCGTCCGGTGGGCAAGGCGAGCACGCTTCACCGACGCCACGGCGTCATTTTACGCCTCCCGTCTCAGCCATCTGGCTGACTATGTTTTCTAGCGTGTGCGTCGTTGGAAAGAAGCCCGCGAATACCCTCAGAGTGCCTCGAGTGGCCAGTCGCGCGGTAATTTTGCGAGTAATCTCGAGCTTCTTTCACGCTCGGAAAAACACTTTTATGTAGCACGTATCGAGCAACAGAAAGCTGTATCGGGAGTTTCTCGTGTCACTGCACAGTTTTCTCATTGACACTTTTCATCTAATCATAATATTTGAGAATCTGATTAATTAATGCAGACTAATTATCTACTTTTTCGTAATGAAAAGAAAAATAATTTGAGTATCCCCAAGCGACAGCAAACAACATTACCTCCGTACAGTCAAGGTACGTGGCGTTCGCACATTTTTAAGCTCTGGCTAAAGTTAGCTGCGACACCCTGTCTATTATATATGCCGGTTTTTCGTTTCTGATGGTTTAGCGAAAAGGGCGCATACATATTCATGTACGAGTAATATTACCATCGTATCTTTACCACATGCGCACAAAAGGTGGGCGGTGTTCATTAATTTTCTGACACATGCAATTATTATTACATATTACGAAAGCGCGAAACTTCATGGAGGAATTGCGTTCTATCGAGTATGATAAGATTATTGCTATGGGACGAAAATGGGTAATTATCGGGGTTTACCCGCAAACGAAGGGATCTTTATGCAGGGTTTCCCAACTATCGAGCACCAAGATTTAAAAAAGATATGCAAATGCCACGTGGCTGGACAGAACCAACGTAATGTTGTTTGCCATGGCTTCGAGATCACGCAGATTATTATTTTTTGCATTCCGTCTAATTACATAATTAGTCTTAATTAATTCATCAACTGCTCAAGTATAATAGTAGAGCAACTTAAAAAAACTCCCGATACAGGTTTCTGTTGCTCAGTAAGTGTTACATAAAAATATTTTTTCAGAGTGTGAAAGAAGCACGCTAATACGCAAAGGGCCTCAAGCGGGCAGTCGCACGGCAATTTAGCGAAGCAGGCTGGTCCGGTTAGTACCTACTAATCATACCTACCCCTAGTTCTCGACACAGTGGTTACATTTCGGAGACAAATGATACTGCATGTATTTTGTGCCCCCGTCTTACAAACTCTCCAGATTATGAGCACTGAATACATTCCTGAAACAATAAGGGCTGTCAAACTCGGGTGCTTGATGCCGTGGTCAGTAGATTACGTTGTCGAATACCATTTATATAAAGGTCAAAAGCGTGGCAGTTTGGGCGAGTTGGTATGTCATGACTGTTTTAGGCTTGTAGCGCAGCTCAGAACGAGCAAGAAAGGAAGAAGGTAGGGGTAATCAAAGGGAACGGAAAACAGAGTGAGCGCTATACGCAGAGTCCTTAGCGCTCACTCTGTTTTCCGTTCCCTTTGAGTACCCCTACCTTCTTTCTTTTTTGCTTTTTTTGAGCTGCGCTACAAGCCTAAAACAACCATTTATATATTTTACTTATACATAGCTGGCACCCTCACCGAATTGGTTTCTTTCTTTCTTTCTTTCTTTCTTTCTTTCTTTCTTTTGTGTGTGTGGGCGGGGAGGGGGATTTAGTACAGTAGGATATATTTTTTTTTTGCTATGAACGATTTTCTAATTTGCGAAAAAATAACATTAGGAACACCACTCTACCTTCTTGGACTAGATTGAACTGTTCCAAATTTACTATCCTTGGGTGCCTAGATTATTGGGCACCTCCGACGGGAAGGTTTGCGCTGCCATGCAGGATTTTCTTGTAGCGTACGTCATTGCGATCCATATAGTCTTAATTCAAACCTTAAAAATTCCTCTATTTTCTTTTTGCCGCCTAGTTCGATTTGTTTCATTTTTATGTTTTCACCTAATCATTAATTTTAATAAACTCGTTAACTCAGTTTATCTCTGTTGATTCTAACAATCTACATTTTACAAAATTTTGTTTACATTTCTTTTACGTTTCTTTCTTTATTTTATATTGAACTACCTGTTCTTGGCCAATCACCCACTGTGGGTAGGTGCCACAAACTCCAAGATTCCACATCTTCTAAACTTCTTTGACGCATTTTGCGCCCTTCTTGTATTCCCATCGCATCAACCGGTATCCCTATCCCTTGTGTATCAGAATCAACTGATAGCGCAGGTAGACACTATAAAGTTCCTGGGAGTCATTTACGATCCCGGCCTAGATTGGCGTCCTCATATAGAAGAACGTTGTTAGAAAAGGTGAAATCGCTTTTGCTCGGTTGACGAGAAAATGCATCAGGAAGTTTGTTATGTGTAGGGATACACTACTTTACATTTATCGCGCTTATGTAAGGCCCGTTCTTGAATTTGGTTGTGTGCTGATATCTGGCTCTCCAACTTATAAGTTGCAATCTTTATTTATGATAGAGAGACGGGCCCTACCTCAGTGTCTTGGCGTCGAGTATGTTGCGAACTCTGTGCTGTATCTAGAAGCAAACACACCAGATTTAGCGTCGAGATTTCAGCAGCTAACAGTAAAAAAAACCTCTTAGAGCATACGAACATGTTCCCAGGGCAAGTTTCCCGGTATTTGTCGCAGAACCGGCACTATTTCTTTATGCTATGTGACCAAAATACAAGCTCCCTCAGGTTATGTTTACGCAGAGTCCTTTTCCAAAAATAAACCTCAACCTACGATCAATTGAATGTGTCACTTCAATAAAAACATGTAATACATGTAATACATATAATAACCATGTTTGTTTGCATCTTACCGAGGACCGGCTAAATTCATGGCCAAACAGACACTAGTCGGACTATTGAACGGGTATCTTGAAGATTTTCCCTCATACTATGAGCGTCGACAAACACCTCACAAAAAGATGAGAAATCAGCGATAGGCCTTTGCTCTGAAGCACTGTCATGGAGCTTTGCTGTCGGTCTTTCCGATTATATCCTGATTTATGTGGCCGAATTTATGGCTATATGGTTGGCCGTATAGAAATTCCGAAAAATGTGTCCCACATAATATCGCCTGCAGACTGCCTCTCGGTTCTCATGCCGCTAATAAGCACAAATAATTCACTATTGCACCGATGGCTACACTCTTTTATTCCCCATCATGTTTAAGAAATTCGATTTTCGTGGATACCTGGACATTGAAGAATTCAAGAGAATTTCCTTGACACAACTATGAATTCCTCCACGGCTAAGCAAACATCCATGTGGTAGTTTCTAATAGTGGAGGCTCCTATAGAGAAAGAATATTTGGAATTGAAATATTTAAACCAAGTTGCCTAAACGTTGATTCTAAAATGTTTTCTTTTTCCTAAAGAAGAAAAACGGTGGCAGAATAAAAAAAAAGTGATCTATGGTCTCATCTTCAGCACAGATTGAACACAAAGGGTAGGGCGCCAGACCAGCCCTGTGACGACAAAAGTTTAATACTGGTGCTCGACAGCGTGAACGGGTAATAATCACTTCAGTTTTTCATGTGCGAAAGGAATTTTTGTGCCAAGGGAATATGAGGTGTCGATATTCTAAAAAAAAAATAGCTATCGCTGGGTTCAAAAAGACTTGAGCAATTGCATATCTCCTCAATCTAGCAGTAGTTAGGTAGGCTAATGTAGGAAGTAACGGTAGTACAGGGCCATTGAGGGCCATTCTCCCGATCTTTCAGCCATTTCGTTCATGAATAATCCCTTATGCCCAGGCACCCAAAGCTATCAAATTAAATTTATGTGAGAAGGCACTAGAAAATGAAGCATACGTAAAACGTTAGCACCACTATTTGTTGGGAGTGATCTGCATAAAGATCAAGAATCCGTTATTATGACTACCGTCGATACTGATGAACTTAGTTTGCGTAAAGCTAACACTACAGCTAGAAATTTTGACAGAAATACGGATAAGTAGTCCGGAATCTTGATTGAGCATGACCATGCAGTCTAGAGCAGGAACTAAAATGTCAATTCCAGGTTTTTCTCCACAACGGTGAGGCGCCTGTTGCAATGACCGTATCTATAGCTAAACTCAATAAATACTCTTGTAGCAGTCTATTTTATATATTATGAGACAGAAGGTTAATTTTGCATTGCTTGGGTAGATATCATCATAGATGATTTGTAGACTATCGCACATCACAAACAGGTGGCATCTCCCAGATACGTACATTTATGGGATTATAATCAATGTTTGTACAAAGACCACCTGTGGTGTATAAAACTGGGGCCAGTGTACTCCCAAGAATAATGCAGGCTGGGAAATGAATATGTTTTCCAATCTTCTAATACGGGTTTCGTACATATTTAGGAATGTTTGCACAGTCAGCAAAAGAAATCTGCACAATATCGAAAGCAACGTGACTTCTTGATGTAATAGGTTATTAGAAAGAAATTTCGGTAACTCGCAGCACAATCGCAGCGTCTCCCGTTCAAGAATAACAAGGGGGCGTAATATATAAGCTGGCGTACCAGAAAATAGTGTACATTCAAATTCTAAAATGGGCCGCGCGTACATTTCATATATAATCAGTTGTGGGTCTCTCCGCATATCTGCATAGCTTATGTAGCTTGCCAACTGCTCTCACTCCTTTCTTAAATATATGGTCATTATGGCCAAGCCAACTGAGGGACCCGTTATAGACTACACCTAAGTACTTCACCGACTCTATTTGAGGCATAGTCTTGAGACGGTAGGATAGCGATATGTTCACGAGATTATTAAGAGGAAAAACCAATATCGAGCACTTTCTAAGTATAAGCGAAAGGCGAGTGTTGTTTATCCAGGTTTATATGATGCAGAGGTAGTTCTGTAGTCGATAATATAGGGAGCGAATATCACTGTCTGATGCAAAGAAGAAAAGAATCGCAGTACCATTTCCTCCTCTTTTGCCGAAAATATGATTCCGAAAGAAAGATCTACTTAGAGCAGCACCTATTGCGTATGGGTCTTCCTCTCGCTTTTGGGGCAAGTACCCCCTTGGTGGACGCCGAAAGAACGTGTGTTGGAATGTGCATCAGTACGTCATTGCTACTGGGAGACTCTTGTGTTAAACACCTTTTCCTCATTAACTCTGAATTTGCGTTATTTTTTGTAATATAGCATATCTTCGTGAAAATTTACATGACCACTATTCAAGAAAAGAAAACAACGGGAAAAATAATTTATAATCGCCATTAATTAAATGTAGATACTTCAGATCATTAAGTTAGCAGGAAGCAAGAAATTCGTATTGCCACCTGCATTCTGGTGGGCGCAGTGTAAGAAAGAGACGAGGCAGGAAGGACAACAGGGAAAAAGTGCGCCCTACCCCGCCCACTCGATAGCCACCTCCCACCGCCGTGTTCTTCAGGAGCCAGCTGTCCTCGTTAAGCGTCGTCAGTCCTCTTTGAAGACACGTGACAATATTATGTTTCCATTGAGAATCATGGTCAATCCCCCCTCCCCCCCCCCCCATGCATACGTGCCATAATTTTGAAGAAAGAAGAATTTTGTGTAAACTGCGTCGTTTTACATTTTTCAGTATGAACACGAAAACGTTAACAACAAATTTTAAAATAATACAGCCTGAAAATTGATATTGCCGATTAGTACTCATTTAACATCCTCAAATGGTTTCCAGCCCACATGGGCGCCGACGTGCACCCCGACTTTCCCAACGCCAACGAGCTGGCGCACGGACGCGCGCGAGGACTCACGCACCGCGGCGATCGTGGCGAGCGAAATGGCGGGGAGGGAGGGGAGCACCGAGATCCGCTGCTCACCTTCAACGAAATAACAACGCACTATCAGCTGTCGAGGAGGACCTTCCCGCTCCCCCACGCTAAACTCACTAGACCACAGTCATCTATATTCAGAATGCTTCGAACAAGGTCGTTCCCCTCGAGAGGCAGACTGAGCCTTTATACACCGGACGTAGAGCCGCAATGTCCGGATTGCGGCGAATCGTACTGCTCGCTAGCGCACATGCTCCGACAATGCCCCGCGTTAAGCGGCACCATGTTCAGCAAATAAGAAGACTGGGTGGACGTCCTGCGAAGCGACGACCACCAGACCCAGCTCCGGGCCGTCCAGAGGGCTCACGAAAGGGCGGAGGCTCACGGGCTTCCCGTCCCAACGTGGGTGCGGCCCGCGACCCCTGCTGACCACTAAAGCAAGAGTGGGTGGGGAGGGGTCCCTCGGGACTCAATAAAGTTATTTCCTCCTCCTTCCCTTTTTACTTCTACTGCAGCCCAATTTATGGCCGATCCCCAATAGTGGGTTCAGCCATATATCCGCAGGCACCAAACAAAACCGATTCTTCGCCGTTCCCCGAACCTTTCAGATACCACTGGGCAAGTTTTCCCCTGCTCAGACGTCACGAATTTTGCAGTGCCTGCAGTCCTCAACCCCTAGTCCTGACGACACTGAACCTTCCGCATCTCAAGCCGAATGCGAGGGTGATAACAATTGCGAGTCTAGTTCATAAAACATATAGAGAACACGGATTTGGATACCTGAACGTGTAAACTTCGTGCTTCTCCGTGCTTCCAGAGAACTACTATCCTTCATCAACTAAAGGCTAAAGGAGTCAAAACGACAACCGATCAACGGATGATTTCCTAAGAGATAGCATTCTACATACGGCCCTTAATACTGCCGGAATATCATCAGCATAGGAACCTTAAAAGTGCTGTATAGTGGAACTGTTCTTCCATTTCTTTTTCTGCAGCCCCTGATTTGTTATATCTTTGTAAAGGACTTTCTCCCGGTTTGATTATTTTTCAAGAAACCTGGTTATCTACAGAAAAGAGTTTTCATTTAAAGAATTATCGTAGTTTTAGTAGACTGGACCGCCTTTCTCGTAGAGGGGGTTTAGCACTTTTAATCTCATCGAAAATTTGTCATAGAGCTAAAATTAGTCACCAGTCGTTCTCTACTGAAAGTGAGTCTAGCATTGGACGTGATTCTACCTGGATGTGCCCCAGTTTCGACAGTCAATGTTTATTTTCCTACAGGAGTTATGAATACATGTTCTTTTGATGCCGCGGTTGCAGCATGCGGAAAGGATATAATCATAGCTATAGTGATTTCAGTTCTCACCATCTATCATGGAGCTATCACTCCAATTCTTGTGGCAAACGATTGTTAGATTGGGCTTCGCCAAATGACCTTAACTGCGTAAATTCAAAAACCTCAACTTATGCATCAGGAAAAGCGCGTTCGGTGCTAGCCCTAACTTTTTCCAGTTCGGGTTGTGTCATTTTGCCCTGGTCTGCTATCACCTCGGCCACAAACAGCAGCCTTCTTCCAAGAATTTTTGAATTCGTGTTGCAAATTAAATTGGTCAATAAGCATTTCCGCACCTATGTTAATTATAGCAAATTTCAAGATTCGTTGCGGTCAATTTTCAATAAACAGGTAACACTAAGTGATGAAGTAAAGGCACTTAATTTGGGTCACGTGATAAGTCACAATTGTGACAAATCTCGATTCAGTATGCAGTCAACTAAAGGCGGTACTTGTTCCCCTTGGTGGAATCCTGACTGTGAACGCGAATATAGAAGAAGCAAAACAGTGTGGAGAAAGTTGACGTATAACCAATGTCCACGTAATTCGAATGATTATAGATTGGTCACAGCTACATTCAGGCAAACAGTTGACAAATCGAAAAAAAATTATAACGCCAGACAGTACTTATCTATCATTATCATTATCTTTCACAGTCTAGTAATAAAAAAGCCCCATTTAGGTTTCTACAGTCTAAAAAGGCTATTTTAGCATCAACAAATGTAGAATGTGTTAGTTTAACTTCCACGGAATTGGTACAGTCACTGGAGGAGATGCAAAAAGCTTAAACAGTCGATTTACGGGACTTCTACCTTATCATATGCCGGCACCTGAAAAAGCTGAGGAATTTACAGCAGTCACATTAGAACAATGAGTGAAAGTAGTGAAGTCACTTCCAGCTTCAGCTCCAGGTCCTGATGGCATAGCTACAGCAATGATAAAAATAATATTCAAATTGTCTCCCCAGGATTTGCTTAAATTTATATTTTGTCCATTAATGCATGGTTTCATCCAGATTGAAAAGTTGCCAGAGTAATTCCGCTACTTAAAAAAGCAGGGCGATGGATATACAATAGATAACATTAACCTACTTCTCTGGCTTCAAATATTGTAAAGTTAATCTAGAGAGTGTTGTATGGTCACATCGAAAAGTGGATAGGCGACAACCAAATATTAAGTGACTCTCAAACAGGATTCAGTCCTGGGTGCTCAATTTGATGTGATCATGTTGACTTAGAGTCGAATTCAACTCGCTCGCCGCAACAACCAGTACGCGGCATTAGTGACATTAGATGTTGCGAAGGCGTATGGCAGTGTCGAGCACACCATCTTGATCAAGAGACTTGCAAGTGCGAATCTCCCACAGTACACAACTGCATGGATTCATAATTTTCTAAGCGGACGTACATTTTATTGCTATCATAACGGTCTCTCTTCTCAACGTTACAAACAGACAAGAGGTGTTCCTCAAGGCGCAGTACCCCCTCCGTCTTATTTAACATCTTTCTAATTTCTATTCCGACACACATGATCTGCAGCTATACGTATACACTGATGAGATCGCAATTTTCTGTGTCAAACATACACATAGCCTTTATAAAGCATTGCAAATCAGATTGAAATGCGGTTTAAAGGAATACAAATGTCGCTAAATGCCAACAAAAGTGCAATAATTGTCTTTCATATTTAACATTTCCTATCCGGATAACACTGACGTATGATCCGGAGATAATTACACAAGTACAATCAGTAAAATATCTGGGTATGATTTATACAGAGAAGCCTAATTGGCGGACACACATAGAATACGTCGCATCTAAAGGAGCACGTGCTGTTGCTATATTACGAAGAGTTAGCAGCAGTCGTTTTTCAATGCGCAGGGAGACTCTGCTGATGATTCATTGTATGTTTCAACAGCCTACCCCTCATGTAACACGCCTCAACGGGGCATTTGAGGTATAATAAATAAATAAAGTATGTATGTCCGCCCCGCTTTAGAGTTTGGCTGCGTAGTATGCTCTGGAAGTCCTGCTTATAAATTACGCCCTCTCGTTCTTTTAGAACGCGAATCATTACGTCTATGTCTTGGCCTTCCAAAATTTGTAGCGAATAACGTTCTTTATCATGAAACTCACCTGCCTTCTCTTCAAACTTGATTTCGGATACTGACAGTCCAAACATTAGTTAATACCTATGCTTCTCCCCAGAGACGCTTCTCCTAAGTGTTCATTCGAGAGCCGAATGCATACTTTGCGAATCAATGGTCTCTACTACATCGTCCCCAGGTAATTTTTTGTGTAGAAGCTATTACAACCATCACAAGTGTCAATGCGCGACGTGGTTTTCTCAAATTTACGTACTGCGACAGTAAGCATTAAGAGAACCTCCGTATAGATACAATAATAGCCACATATGCTTCTGTAAGTCAAGAGAAGGCAGGAGTTGGCATGTTTTCGGCCTCATTAAATTGGTCTTACTATTTTCGACAGCGCGACTTTACACCAGCATTTCAGGCTAAGTTACTGGCTATCATTCTAGCTCTTCGAAAACTTCCCTTATCTGTTTATTCAGTCATAACCATAACCGACTCTTTATCCGTTTGCTCTGCTCTATCAGTGCCAACTTCATCTACCATTCTCCGAGAATTTTATTTATCTATCCCCCAACATTTACGTCTCATCCGTTTGATATGGTTACCAGGACAGGACACATGGGACTCACTTTAAACGAGTCAGCAGACGCACTAGAGGTGGCATCTCTTAAAGGCCCGGTACTGAGGATCATAAAACCTTCGGCATACATCCCGGCTGCAAGATTTTAAAAATCTCATATTCAGAGCATGCTAAATCATCTGTATTAAATAACACCGATTTTCAACACCATAGATTCCCTTGGCAGAGCAGGTGGTGTTCAACAAGGAAATTTGAAGTTTCATTCACGAGAATGCGTTGACGAATACCAGTGCTTAATTTTTATTCCCACAGGTCTAGTTTGGCACTTTCCCCTGAATGTTTTTATTGCAACGAACCTGAAACTATGGAACATTTCTTCATAGAGTTTCGTAGGCTCTACGTGCACAGGAAACGATTTCTGGAAAGTATCCTTCGCCAACTTGGATTGACCATCATGCTTTCTATGATACTGTCTCTTGGGGCATCGGCACTAGGACACTGCAACAGGAACGTATGGGGTGCCATATTTAATTTTTTAAGTGAAACAAAGAGACTGCCATGTTAGTTTTGCCGTTTTACTCTCCTCACTATGAACACAAAAATATTAACTTCGAATATTAAAATAATATAGCCTGAATAGTGATCTTAACCATTAGCATTCATTTAATATTTTATGCGGGTGGACGCTAAAGGTTGGTGCTCTCGGTCGGCACTGCAAAAGATGACGAAAATAAAGTTGGGAGGTGCGTGCTCGTGGCACATGCTAGTCCATTCGAAGAGCCTGCGACGCTGGTCCACTGGTTCTGGCGCTCCGCTGCAACCAATCGGTTCCCGACAACATCATTCTTAAATTACAAAATCCTATTTAAGTATTCTTCCCTTTTTTATTTACTGCCGCCCGATTCATGACCGATCCCCCGTTGTGGGTTGAGCCATATCCGTAGGCACCAAACCAAACCAAACCCACGATGTGTGTGTGCCACTTGTGCGAAGCGCACACGAACAAGGTCCTCGCACCCGCGCCCCACGCGCTCAGACGGCTAGGACCTCGCGAAGAGCAAGACGACGCCGAGCACGGTACCGCTGCGCGCAAGCCGAGACGCCGAAACCTGAACCGAAACCACCAACGGCGCATCGTTAGCATCGTGTACTTCCCCGACATGGTTGCAACAGAGTAAGCAGTTTTTTCCTTTCGTCGGCCGGCCGCTTTTCCTCGATTTTCCGGCTCAAAGGCATCATCCGAGGGCCGCGGTTTTCATTTCCATTCATCGCGGCACTCATTTACGCCAGCAGACAGACATTTCGGCGGAAGCGCCTGCAAGCAAAGGCTTCTCTTTCTATTGTGTCCCAGCCTCACTGCGTGAACGGAAGCTCGCGGTGGTTGGTTGAGCGTGCTCTATTGTAATGCGGGGTTCCAAACAACATGGCTTCCTGTTGTAGTAGGCAGCTAGAACGCTGCGGCTAGGGGTTCGTTTTTCCCAGCTAGCAGTGGCTGTTGCGGGATCGCATGCCCGCAGTGTCGGCGTTCACTGCTGCAGTGAGAAGGTGGGTGAGTCCTTTTCCTTTTCACGAGCTCTTTGCAGAGATATAGCGCGCCGACGGCTGGGGCAGCGAAACGATCGGTGGACGCGCTACCTGCGACCACTGCCGCGTACTTTCCCGTGCAACATGTTTACATTTTCGTCATTTGCGCTAGCGTTGACGTATCGAGCGTCGGCTTTCAAATCCCAACTCGTCGTGACGCATTCAAACGTGTGAGGAAAGAACAGAGTACCGTTCAGTTGACTTGTAGGTCGTATTCGGGGTATGCGTCGTTGCGGTGCAGAGGCACGGTCGCGTCACGGTTCGATTGCTCGCGGTCAGTGGTTCTTGTTGAAAAATCGACGATTGGGTCATTTTTAGAGCGTCAGCTTGTACTGCGAAAAAAGTAGCAATACTTTTGTGCATGGCTGTCCACAGTACATGCACGGGACCGTGTTGGTATTTCCCGAAATTCTTTTTGGTGTAGTAAAATGCTTTTGTTGATAGGGTGACCAACGATTGGTCACTCCCATGACCCACTCGATCAACGTTTCAACTGTAGTCGTAAGGGGAGCGTTTAATGGTTGCGAATGCGGACAAAACAAATATCTATAGACATGTCACTGCTTAGTGCACGAGAGGTTTTGAGAGCATCTCTACTGTCATAGACGGGTGCTTCCCGCTGACCCGTGGCTGCAGTCGAAGTCCCACGCATAAACGAGTATGGGCAGCGTTTTCCGTGTGGAGTTAAAGCTTTCATGTTTTGAAGTTGCTGAGGTTTCTGAGACACCGCAACGGGCTCTTGCAGGTGTTGTAAGGACATCCGAGTATCTTTACGATCTCTTCCCCTTTTAGGTAGCTTTCAATTGTGGACTTGCAATATTAAATACCTGAATATATACGTACTGCACATAAGTGTCTTTTGTGTCAGGACAAAGTTGTGCTAGCTTTGCAATAAGTGCAATATAGTGATATCGATGGCAAGAGCAAATCTGCTGTTAAATGTTGGTGTGTGCAGCTACAATGTCACAGCACATGTAAAAAGATACCTGTCATCTGGGAGAAGCTGTGTTTTCATATTGCAGCACCCCTTTGTCTTGTGTGTCATGAGACATCTGTTTGTAGCAGACCATGAATTGTAGACTGACAGTGATTCCAAGTCATCATTTTCAAAGTAGGATCATTGTCGTAGACTGACCGTGATGCTCTTTTTTGAAGAGGGGCAGTTTTCCAGGGCTGGTACATTGTTATGACTGCTGCTGCCGCTGAATGTTGCCCTGTTCTATACTTGAAATTATCATTTCACTGTATGGCTGCAAGACTTTCCTTGTGCCATCAGGCAACATCATTAAGCAGACTTCTTGTTGCGAAAGCCAATGCCTGAGCTGTTAAGCCACATCAGTCATTGAATTTACTGTACCAGTGCCTTCACTAAACTAATGGGGAGGCTGTGATGACTAGAATTCAGTTTCACAGCAGACAACTGACCGCTGCTCACTTCCAGCACTGTTTTCTTGTGAATCATGATGGAGCATTGCCTTGATAAAACAACCTAGTTGAGATTTGTATAAATATTACACCAGCTGCAATCCATTGCAGGTTTTCCATCTGTAATTATGCGCTGGTGCACATGTGTGTCCACGTGATCATTATTGCGTACTGTGTTGGATATTTGGTAGAGTAGATAAAAATAGGGGCCTTTAGGCATTGCATACCCACAGTTAGGATACGTAAACTGCCAGGTGTACAAAGTAATGCAAAAATGTATAGAAAAGAATGCAAGCAGAGCATGCGGTTTTGTATGGGCAAAGATGCTTGAGTGCGTTATTTCTGAAACTACCCAATGAAATGGAATGAAGTGAAAGTAGTTCTTTGATTATGTCAGCCCAAGTGTGGTCATCAGGTTACTATGCACCATTACATTAGCGGCACTTTTCATTGACTGCTGCAGTCTCTTTCTGCTCAATTTCCAGGATGGCAACAAGTGCCGACCGTCCAGTCCGTCAAAGGTAGTAGTGACAGTGGGTGCGCGTGTGTGTGTGGTGCGCGAGTGGTCGTGTGCCAATGGCTGTGGAACTGGGCCTGCGGGTGGTTCGTGGGCCCGACTGGAAGTGGGCGAACCAGGATGGTGGCGAGGGACATGTGGGCACCCTCGTGGAGATTGGTGAACCTGGAAGCACGTCTTCACCAGATCGCACCGTGGTGGTGCAGTGGGACTCGGGCTCCCGTACCAACTACCGCGTCGGCTACCAGGGCGCATACGACCTACGCGTCTTCGACAATGCCCCAGCCGGTGAGTTGTGTAGCCATCGTGAGAAAGCTTTCACATGTACAGCCTAAAATTACATGTGTGACTGCGAGTGTCAAGATTATTTCGCACCACGTTTGGTCGTCGAATCCCAAGCCAGGTCATCTTCACTGGATGTCACAATTTAGCTGGTATACATTTGTGCATAATGCAGGTAAGTACTCCTAAAGCTTGTGCTGCAAGAGGAGATGTGATTTGTAGCGAATGATGTTCACTACAACCTGTGCCAGTGTAGTATGCTGTACTAGACAGCGCAGAAAAAAAGATTGTGCCGTTGGGTTAACTGGGATAATAGTCTGAACCCTGAAAAAGAAAGTCATGGTCTTCATTTGGTCTTTTCCGCCCACTTTTTATTTTGTTCAATTTCTGGAATTTTGTATTTTCATTACTGTATTCTTCAAGTTCTGTATCTGACAATGCTGTCAAGAAATAGTGATATATCTAGCTGGAAATACGAGTGACACTTTTGCTATATAGAGAAATCTTAATTTAAAAAAAAATTTGATGAGCAAGTGCTAAGTAAGGCAAAAATAAATAAATAAAAATTACTTGTTGGCGTATGAAATGCTTCACTACTGTGCTTTTATGGAGAATGTCCGCTGTTTACCAAGCGGACCATTAATGGAACTGGCTAAAAATGACATTTGATACAAATGACATTCAATCTTTCTGTGTCACAGGGATATCTGAAAAACAGCATACAGCACCTCCTTTCGTGGTCTTGAACCAGTGGGCATGACACTTTTCTGTACCATATCATGCATCAAACTCACCTGTCTGCTCTAAGCCCTGTTATTAGCAAAACCTGATTACTTCTGAGGCTGTCTTTCTGTGGGCGATATATTATTGCACAGCTGTTCTCGACATTGCATTTCCTCTTGGCAGCACATCCGCTAGAAGCCAAGAGGAATTAATGCTGTCGTCTATAGTATCAGGGTCATGACGACATCAAGTTGTGGAATTCTGCAGCTGTTGGGAGGGAGATCTGTCATATCACGCAGCTGTTCTCATTGGTAATTTTCCTCATGTGTTGACAGAGTGAGATTTGCGATATCAGTTCGATGTATATATATGTATATGTATATTTTATTCTCCTGGTTTGCTATGTGGCATAATTTTGGAATGAAATTATAAACATGCAGGTCTGTTTCAAGCAGATATTGCAAGAGTGGGTTATAAAATGCATTGTCCATGAGTCATTATTCATAGTCTTCAGGTTGGGCACTTCTCAACTTCTCAATTATATTTATGCGGCTGTTTTGACCACCATATCAGCTAGCAAAATTTCTGAAAGTGGTTCTTTCTATAACAAAAGAAGTTCTAATGCATTTTTAATATTGCCGTAAAATTCGGAGCGGAATATCGAAGGACTGTTCGTACTCCAGACCAGTGTTTCACAAACTGTGGTCTGTGGACCATACTTTCATAGGAAAAATTACTAGAGCGAGCTGGGGCACTAGTACGCTGCAAGTAGGGTGGTTCAGCCAGCTTGAGAATGATAGATTTGCCTAAACTTCATGGTTCTGGCTTCTTATGACTCTGCAGCATTGCAGATTAATAATTTGGAACAAGATATTGCGTTATAAATGCAACAATTTGCACTTATTATGCATGTGTGCAGGAACTTATTGCCTTCGTGCATTTAGGAAATGTAGATTTTTGGTAATAAAAGAACAAGTATATTGCAATAGATAATGTCGCAAGAATGTCTGAAGCAACAGGCATGAAGGTTAGGCAAATACAAGTACTACCCATCATTCTTATGGTAGCTGGACGACTACAATGCCAGAGTTCTCTCTAGTGATTTTTGTAGGAAACTCTGCTGTAGACCAAGCCAACAGTCATGAAGGAATATCAAGGTGAGGGACTGTCATTGGGATTGCTGCAAGATTTGCCAGCAATAAAAACTGTATAGAAAAAGCAGTGGGAGGCGTTTAGAGGAGAATTTTTGGTGACCAATCTTTGTCCAGCCAAACTTTCACATTCAGTCACTTGAAATAGAAAACATTAAGTGAACATCATATTGAGTCGGGCATCAAAATTTTGGTTGTCTTGATTCAAATGAGACCACGGTCGTTACCAGTGTGCAACATCATTATTTTATAGGTCACAGACTGCGTAATGTGTGAAGTGCCGATTATGTCAACCTGGTGGTTGCTTTGGATGTTTTTAGTTTAGTTAGAGCCTTAGCTTGGTGACTGTTTAAGGCATGCTTTAGCACGGATGGAACATGGATGGAGCATGGATATAGCACGGAGCATGCTTTAGCACGAGCATGGATAGCACTAAATGAGCTATCTCAGCTATGTTATTTCCTCATATATATTGTTGCCCACTGGTAGCATTATTGAACTTATCAGTGTTTTCTGCACCACTGTAGCCATAAACAAACACAAGCTGAAGACAAGATGAAGGCTGCTTACGTCTCATGACTGAAAATTTGATGCTGAGGCTAGCTATTTTACCCATCACCCATCAATTTAATGAGTTGGAGCACTGCAGCAATGGAAATAGGGCGTGACAAAATTGTTTGCTGCTGGGTACTGCAGTTTCAAACATTGCTTATGGTAACAAAAAATTTGTGTGCCTAATTAATCATAAATTTTTATAGTTGACGACAAATGTTGACGAAATCTTTTTTTCCAGATATACATCAATACACGAAACAAAACCTGTGAGTCAGCCTTGAGTTGTTGCAACATCTGCAGATATGGAGATAGGCCAAGGCCTTTCCAGACGGTTTTTATCCAAACAGAGGCTGATAAAGCTGGGAAAGCATTTGGGGTCTTATCATCACTTGTAAACAACCTTTATCAAGTTGGTTACACACGTGCTCCTGCTTTGCCTCTGCAAAGCCACACCTGTGTTAACTTGTGGTAGTTCCTGAATGGGATTTACCAATACTCTAGCTAAACTTGCAGTTTCTGGTTAACTTGCAAGAAAGCTTTATTGATGGCCAGAAGAGGCAGGGCCATTTAAGTTGATAAATTTATCGGTAAAATACGTAGTTGAAGTGGAGTTTTTGGTTGCAACTATTTCTAGGCAATTTGTGCTTGATCCCTCTTCTTCCTTTTCTTTAAGCCATCATTTCTTCAGGCTTAAATTTGTTCATTACTTTCTGTATTTAACAATATCATGTTTAATAAGCATGTAAGATAACATAGTAAAAATAACTGTTATAAGCTTTCAATAGCAGAGCATTCTATAAGCATTAAGACATGTATAGAGATAATAATAAGGAAACATGAAAAGAATGGAAGGTCACATCAATGAAATGCCTTGAGTGCATGCTTTAACATTTAAAAGAAAGGCACTGATATTATCAAATGAAGTAGAGTGTTCCAGAAGCTCTACCACATGGTTCACATTGCCCTTTGATGTGGCTCCTTTTCATAGGACTATGCCATATATTGTAAATGGTGCAGACTCTGCTTTTTAACCTTGCCCAAAAAATCTGCTAACCTTTACATTATTTGCTAGAAATGTTGGGTATTTCTACTGGATTACTGCTTTATTTAGTGTGATGAGCAACAGTAGCTGCTATTCATAAACTTTGCCCCATTCAAAAGGAATGAAGGCTTCATGAGTTAACGAGTCAGCTTGTAGGTGCGACGCGTGTGCACATTGTTTGCACAGTGCTACATTGTTTGACGTAGACCAGAGGAAACGCCATCGTGTCTGCCGTGGGCTTTCCCCAAACACACTTATCGTAGCAGGGAACGCCCAGATAGGAAGTGCCGCCACGATATGCGATGCCTCACCCTGCCTCCCTCTCCCGCCCCCGCAGTTCGGCTTGGCAAACACTTCCTCATCTCGTGCTATGCACTTGATCGTGTTCCCTTCACTTTCACCCCACAGTGTTCTTGCCTGCAGAGCCTTGGAGACAAGCGTAGGTGCATTCTGCTGATTTCAAAGAGTTTGTTCTCTGACCATTCTTCTTTGCTCAGTGACGCTAGTTTACTCAGTGATACATACTCCCTGTTCAAGTACTTGTCCACTCTGTTTTACCTATTACATTGTCATGGTTGAGAATAGGGGGAACTGCGAGGGTTCTCTCTCTTTCTATTTTTTAAAATGTTACAACAGATGCCAATGTATAACGAAGCCAGGGAAAGCATAGAGGAAACTAACATTCCTTTTTAATTGAAATGTCAAAGTATTGCAAAGGGAAATTAAAGTAAGTCCACTTCTGAATCCACTTCATTCGCATTACACATGCAGTGCTCTATCATCGAGCTGCCATCATGGCCATCATGCCACACGCTCTCTAGGTGTTTGCATATACGTCCCTTGGAGTGTTAGCCAGTGCTAGCCGCAGCCAATCGTGGTAGATATGGAAATTCTATTTTCTGTCCTTTTATTGCTAAACTTGTAGCCATTCTAAATTATTTTTATAACTTCCTTTTCTTTTTTGAATGGCTATGGGACAAGTGCTGTCACCTGGAAGTGTGGTTTCACTTATCCCTCAGTGACCTATAATGCACAGCAAAAAGCACTCTGGATATATTTTTCTGTCTCACCAGCTTGTGCTGTGAATGGCTTAATTGTATGTCCTTTGCAAATTGTTTACACCTAACTGGAATTTGGGAAAGTGCTGCACATTTCTAGTACTTCTTGGGACATTCTTCCTGAATGTACGTTGTGTCGCAATTTCTCAATCAAGCAACTCCAAAAGTGTGCACAATATTAAGCTTTTGCTCCTGCACTAAGGTGGTGTGAGATGTCGTATGTGTTCCCCTTTTTCTTGTTTATGTATGTAACATGCTGCATGTTAAGTATGGTGGACGAGCTGTGTTTGTTGAGTGCTTTTCTACCATGACAAATCTGATTATTAAGATTGGCACTTAGGGACATTGCAGTAATGCACAAATTTGGGAATTGTTGGGAACGGGCAAGGTTTCTTTAACTCCCAGCATGAAAAGGCCAGATGCTTTCTCTGTGCAGAGCATGGGTGCGACACTGCTACATTTTCCTTTTTCTAACCTAGTGCAGTTTTTATCGGCAACACTTTATTGTACAGGCATTGCCTCAGGGATAGGTGGGATACACCTTTATTCATTCAAACCTCTGCTCCAATTCTCTGCTGCCTCTTTGTGCAGGTGTGAAACACCCAAACATCATATGTGACGCTTGTGTCAAGCGGGGCATCAGTGGCACCCGGTGGAAATGCACACGTTGCTATGATTTTGACTTGTGCAACCAGTGCTACATGGTGGACAAGCATGACCTCACCCACACGTTTGTACGCTACGACACTGCTGGCTCCACGGGGTGAGTCCGAGTCCCATGCATTTTACAACTACAGAAAGCTGAATGAGTTCCTATTGTTTTGTTCTTGCTGCTCTTGTGTCCGTGTCCGCATTTTCTGTGCCTGTCGTCTGAAGCCGCAGATACCTCTGCATCTACCGGCAAAAACCTTGCTTGTGGTAGGCCAAAGGATGCAGACTTGTTTGAATTTCACAGTGGGAGGAACCTCAGGCTTGTGTGAACAGATGATTTGCCATCATCTTGCTGCTCTGCCAACTTGTAAGGGGTCGGGACCTCGTCAAGCTGTTCTAGCATTCAGTCCCGTACTCCTCCTTTTCAGTGGAAATAAATATGATTTATTTATTTATTTATTTATTTATTTATTTATTTATTTATTTACTTATTTCTACAAAAGGTCTTGTCATTGTTCCCTCAGTTGATAAGCCCACACAACCCTTTGACTGAGGTCATGTGGATGAGGACAAGACAGCATACACAGCACAATCAGGTGGCTTTGTAGGGAATGGGTAAAGCTTTACAGAAAGGTCATGTTGAAGGCTTGTAAAGTATAACTGTCTTTCCCAAAGGTGAAAGTGTACTTGATAACTTGCATGCCTGAAACCAAGGTACAGCAGCCACATTCACAGACGGGAATACCCCATTTTGGTAGCCTGTTGACATTGTGGGATTTAGGCAAAGGAAGGTCTAGTGAGTGTTTGCCAGTGCAATGTACAAATAAGATGACAGTTTAGAAGATAGTTAACTTCAATTGCTTTTAGAAATGAGTTGGGGTATTCATCATCATCAGCCTATTTTATATCCACTGCAGGACGAAGGCAGCTCCCTGCGATCTCCAGTTACCTCTGTCCTGCGCAAACCAATTCCAACTTGCACCTGTAAATCTCCTAATTTCATCACCCCACCTAGTGTTCTCTTGTCATCTACTGCACTTTCCTTCTCTTGGCACCCATCCTGTAACCCTAATGGTCCACCGGTTATCTAACCTACGCATTACATGGCCTGCCCAGCTCCATTTCTTTCTCTTAATGTCAATTAAAATATTGGCTATCCCCATTTTCTCTCTGATCCATACCGCTCTCTTCCTTTCTCTTATTGTTACACCTATCATTCTTTGTTCCATCGCTCTTTCTACAGTCCTTAACTTGTTCTCAAGCTTCTTTGTCAGTCTCCAACCTTCTGCCCCATATGTTATTACCAGTAGAATGCATTGATTGTACACCGTTCTTTTCAGTGATAGTGGTAAGCTTCCAGTCAGGATCCAACAACGTCTGCCAGATGCACTCCAGCCCATTTTTATTCTTCTGTAAATTTCCTTCTCATGATCAGGGAGGGGCCGCTGAGAGTAATTGACCTAGGTAAATGTACTCCTTCACAGACTCTAGAGGCTGACTGGCAATCCTGAACTCTTGTTCCCTTCCTGGGCTATTGATCATTATCTTTGTCCTCTGCATATTAATCTTCAACCCTACTGTTACACTCTCTCTGTTAAGGTCTTAATCATTTGTTGTAACTCATCCCTAGTGTTGCTGAACAGGACAATGTCATCTGCAAACCAAAGGTTGCTGAGATATTTGCCGTAGATTCTCACTCCTAAGCCTTCCCAGTTTAATAGCTTGAATACTTCTTCCAAGCATGCAGTGAATAGCATTGGAGAGATTGTGTCTCCTTGCCTGACCCCTTTCTTTATAGGTATAGTTCTACTTTTCTTGTGGAGAATCAAGGTTGCTGGGTATTAAGTCCTGAGAATCAAGTTCACTATGAATGCTTTCAGTTATCCACACGACATTCTGCCACAAGTCTTAGAGCGAATAACCTGAATATATAATCATAGTATAAACAGGCTACCCCTGGCAAAAAGCCTTATATGACAGATATGATGCATATTAATAATCTTGTATGATCAATGAAGACACCCATGAAACACATGTTGCTGCAATGAAATCATATTAATTACTTTAATAGCCAGGAAATTAATGTAGCTAACTTTTCCTAGGGTCAGGTGTGACAGTACGAACTGTCCCCTCAGGTCTCCCTACTGGACACTAAAAATTTATCACTGTCGTTAGCTTCTGGTCTATGCAACTTTGTCAGACATTGCAGTGACAAATTGGAAGGATGGAGATTACATTGCATGCCACTGTGATATCACTTTCAATGGATAACATGACTCTTGCTAATTTTTAAACTTCTCTTTGGGAAACTTAGAGGTATCTAAGAAAAAAAAATTATTTGTGGACTTGGAGGCATAAGGATAATTAACTGCAGCAGCACCAGACATATTCTGCTGTAAATACAGCTCCCGAAGATATTGTAATCCTCAGGAGAACCCTTTTTCTGCAGAGAAGTTTGTCTTGGTGAGAAAACAATGCAATTAGAAATCAAGTGTTAAAGAATATTTTTCTTTATAGGAATCAAGGACATGAGAAGGGGTTAACACTACACATGTAATTGACCCATTGGAATGGTTTCCTGAAGCCCATATGGAGCACTGGGAAGGAGTTCTTATGTTCCCCCAAACAGAGATCAAGACTTTTCCTATGTGCTCGCTCGCTCGTATTGCTCATGATAAAGGCTCTTAAATTTCAGCGTCTTCCATAAGCACTTTGACATTTAGGTGCACGAGAACCCCCATGACTCTTAAGCTAGTAAAAAAATATTAAAAAACTGGTAGTCAGCTGTGTATAATGAGCCTGGTTCAAAGATCTAATTAGGTTTATTTTGACATTTTATTACCCCTTGGAAACTCTAAATTGCTCACTTAGCAATACTTCAGGGTATTGCGAAGTCACAAAATATCTGTTTAACTGAAACAATATAACTCTTATTTTGAGAATATTGAAAGAATCACACTGATAAGCTTCACATCGATAGCTCATCAAAGCAGTGAGTATAATACTTCCAATGATTGATTCATTGTTATCTTAATATGCTTTTGGTAGTCAGCCCTTTGAAAATCAGCAAATAATTTACTTCAAAGGTTGCACCAGCAAAGTACGATGTTGGACTAGTCGACGCACAGCTGTCAATGTTTGTGGCACAATGCTTGTGGCTGAAATGGACAGAAAGAGTGCCAGTCAGGCAGAAGGAGATGTGGTGCCTTGTTTGGCTCTTCTTTTTTTTTTCTAACCTTTTGCACCATAAACATCTATTGCATCGGTAAGCATGCTGCCATTACTTTTTTTATTTCCTCTTGAAAATGAATAATGTATGTAGTGGACTCTTGGCAAAGTATTAACTTGCTATATTTCAAAGGCAAAAAGTGGTACAAGTGCAAAATTAAATAAAGTGCCCATGAAAGAAGGCTTCTTTTTCCTTTCTCTGTTTTTTTTTTCCTTTGCAGGAGTTGGTGTCTTTTTATAGTGGAGCCATCACTTTGCTTTTTTTTTTCCTCTTAATTTTTCTTGCTATGAGATTTCACATTTTCCTGCACAGCTGCTGTCTCAGCACATGCTGCAGATCAGTGCACTGACGACGAGGAAGTTCGTTTGTTTTGGTTGCTGTGGGAATGAAAGGCAAGAGAGCACTTGGTTTATTGCACAACTGCTTGCAACGCATATCGGTGGGAGTAAAGAGGAAGGGAAGCACTCCCTCTCACACATCTCCTCATTCCACCACTCACACGCAGGTTCCTGATCCAGCTATCAGTGCCTGTTCTTTGCATACTTCACACTCTGTGTTCTGTCACTTGCTATCGTTGCTGGTCGTCCGCTTCAAGAGGGAACTGTGTACGAGCTTGAGTAACTTGAATGAAGTACACGGTCTTTCTTGGTTTCCTAACGCTAGGTAAACGACAGTTGGGTCTTCATTTATTTAATTTTTTTCATTTCTTGCTGTATTTGTGGAGTTAAAGTCTGTGATAAATTTTAAGTGGAAGCACAATCGAGGGCATCGGAGTGACGAGTGATCAGCAAATTTGCAGGCATAATGCGGATCGCGTTTGGAGGCTGGTGACAAGGGCAATTGGAGATATCTGTGAGAGGCGTTTGTCTCCCAGTGGACTTAAAAGTAGGCTGATAACGGCAGTAAAATATTGTGCAGTAAGATGTTCTGAAGTTACTGGTTTTGCTTTATTCCCTAGTTTAACAAGCTGTTGGGTTTGCTTCTACAGTAATGCAGACTAATTAAGGTTAGTAATGTCAGTGCTTTGTGAATTATATTGTGGCTAGTAATGAAAATTGTTGCTATTAGTGACACTTTATTACGTATAGCTTATCGGTTCAGTCGTGCTTTATTTTATTTGCCAGTTGAAATCTATTTCTAACTTCTTTCAAGCTTAGGCAAAAAAAGAGAAATGTTTGTGTTCAGTGCTTGACCCAGTGTTTAGATTTTTGCTATCTCATGGGGACACAAGCAAAAGTACTTAGTCCTAGCATGGTGCCTGTGCGTAAAATGCAATCCACATTTTTATATTCGGTTCAGAGAACTTGTGTAAATTGTTGATGAACTTATTGGTGCTTCTGTTCAGGCTGAGGGAGTTGTTTGCTTATGTATATTGAAACTAACAGACCATTTGAAAAGCCAATCTGTACTTCACATGATATGATAATGCAGAAATTTTCCTTGCTTGAATGGCAAAACACATTGGAGGGCCAAGAAAATGGCCAACAGTGTTTGAGACTGCCTATCTCCTCTGCCTATATATATACATATTTAAATTTTTGTTGTATATCTCACAGCTACCTTTATAGTCTTGTATATTATAGTTCTTTTCTTTTCCTTTGTAAATGCCGCTTTTTGCCTATTTTTAGTGGTTAGTGCACTTTTGTTTGTTGGTTGGTTGTCTGCTAACTGCAACCAGGAAGCGAGAAACGTATGACCATCTCTGCTGCACTATGGTCTCTGCAATTTACCTTTGCTTGTGCATCTCATTATTTGCATTGCCCTTGCAGCAGTTGGGCTTAGACTGCAGCGGAAGAAGCTTTTTCCTGGCTGTGTGAGATCATGTGTTAAATCTTCTGGTCCTGTCTCTTTTTGCAGGGTAGAGATGCCCAAGAGGCAAGGTGCTGTCAAGATTCAAGCACGTGGAATATTCACTGGTGCCAAGGTTGTTCGGGGCCCTGACTGGGACTGGGGCAATCAAGACGGTGAGTGCTGCTAAACCACTGAATTTGCAATTTTGCCTTTGCCACTGGTTTGCCCACATAGTTGACTAATGTATTGTCGGTGCAGATTATAAATGTGTCTCATGCAAAAGTGGTGGCATTTCGCTGCTATGTAAGAAAGTAGCAACTTCGCTGCAACTTTTGCAGCTTTGATTCAATTAAATTTTCTTTATGATGCAACTTTCCCATTACCCTAGAATGCTTTTATGGAAAATGGTGCATTATGTTCTCAATTTAGTGAAGTAATATTCTGTGGTAGGTCTTTATTAATTAAATGTTTACACATTTTTTGCACACTTTGGTACCTGTTTGAGAAGGGTCTACATGAGGGATGAGCTTATAAATAGTTTGCTGTGCCATTTGGCAGCATGGACAGGACACACCCTGTTTGTGCTGATGGGGATATGAAGATAAATAAGTAGAAATAGCGATGGGCTATTAAGCTCTGATGATGACAGCCAAATCCACAACTATCCAATTAACCTACCAATTGGCTGTTCAATTAACTTTAATCGTTTAAGGTCAATGAAAAAGGCAAGAAAGCTACCAAAAAAAAAGAAGGAATTTTTTTAGGTATGAACGATTCTGTTGATCATGTAAAGCAAGACAAAGCAGGAAATTTGTCAGAAAGGCAAAACTTATCAGAAGAAAAAAGTTTTTTACAGTGTAACAGAGGTGTGCTTCACGGCACACAAATGGTTTCACTACACATTTTAACTTTCCTTATCTACGCATTTAAGCACAATGTATTGTATCACAAAGTTTTTCTCACTTGAAGCTAAACTCCGAATCATCATACTTTCTCTTCTTTTTAACGTCATTCGAAGCATTCAGCCATCACACGAAGGATGCCATTTTGAAATAGATGGCTGGCAACACAACAACAAAGCTCTTCAACAAGTTCCTTGTGCCATCTAAGTGTCGTTTACAAGAAGCATAGAGTGATGGACAAGCTGAAATTGTCCAGAGGGTTGCAGGAAAAATAAAACAGTGTCGGCCGAGTTGGGCTTGTTGTTCGTATTTTTTGCAAGTATGTGCTGAGGCTACAAGAAAATAATATTAATGCTACATGGGACGTGTTCTTGCACTGAACTTTAACCATGCTGACATTGCATGGTAAACATTTTTAAAAAGCCAGGCTGTCCGGTTTTCATACCTGCTTTAGCTAGATGGAACATTGCATTTTTTGCTTTAGTCAGAAAGAAGCAGTGAGTGCTCCTTGTAATAGCTTTAGCTTATTCTAAGGTTAAGCTAAGGTTATTAACCTGAGGGTTAGGCCAACACCTCTTGCCACAGGTTTGTTTGCTTCTGTTATGAAAGGTTAGTTAAGGCAGGCAGCAGGCAATCTAGCGTATAGTTTTGCTGCCACCGTAGCATGTTTACACTAAATGCATATGTTCATCTGCAGCTTTGGCAAATTGCCTTCAGAGGTGCTTATATGTTGGTGCCTGTGTTTCCATGTCACATGAAGTCATACACATTTGAAAAAAACTACTTCATACAGCACTCACCCTGAGCTGTTATTATTACTTTGAATGTAAATAGGAGCTGCCAACTTTGTTTTGTGATGACAAGCAGAAGAACCTGAAATTGCACGAAACTTCGGTTGACTTACCTAACCTGTCAGCTTACCCATGTGGCAAGGGGTGTTGATCACCAAACAGCCGTTTGCAGGGGAAGTGATTTGCCTTTGTTCTGAGCGTTGGGGTGGTTGCACGGTGCAGGAGGTGAGGGCAAGGCGGGCACGGTGACAGACGTGCGCGGCTGGGAGACCGAGTCTGGACGCAGTGTGGCGAGCGTGCGCTGGTCCTCGGGTTCGACCAACGTCTACCGGCTAGGACACCTGGGCAAAGTGGACCTGAGGTGCATCCAGGACGTGCCGGGACCTACTTATTACCGAGATCACCTTCCTGTACTGGGTGCGTGACAGAGGCTGCAGGCATAGTTCTCTCACTCTCTCTGCTCTACACGGGTGCACAGTTTGAAGTATCAAAGTGGCCTGCTGGTGCTGCTAGTGAGGCACAATTGAATGGAAGGCACGGTTGGTAGCTTCATGTAAATAGCTTCATGAAACACTGCGGTGACAATGAAGAATGTTGAAAACTTCTTTTAATAGCACGACAGCTGCAGTGCAGTAGCTCTAACAGCTGCACGTGGGACCTCTAAAATCACGAGCACAGAATAATTTCTTGGGCAGGGTGTGTGAGAAGTTGGGTAAAATGACAGGAGAGGGCAGCATTTGGGTGTCATGCCAACCATGGCCATGCTATGTGTGGGCCTTTGTGCACAATGGTCCAGAGCTCTGGTGCATACTGCTCCTTGAAATGCCATAACATGCAGACTCGAAAACCATACAAGAATTATGTAGCAAAGTTTCAGTTGCATATTGTTTTGTATGCAGTGAAAAATTGGAATAGAATATGGCAACTTACCGCTTCATTGCAAAAAATGATTCACCATGCTGCAGCCCATACTGGTGAAATTTTTCTACAGTACATGAAGCTTCCAATTGCTTTCACTAAAAGCACTATTGTTTCTCTGGCATTATTGCACAATTCAGGCATATTTTTTTCCCACCAGAATGTCAGCACTTAAAGAGTGCCTTTAGGGGAAATTTAGTGACTGAAATGGAAGTGTTTTAGCCAAATGCAGTGTACATTAGTGAGGTTTTTTACCTACAGCTGTGTTTGCTTAAGTTTGTGTGTCATAGTAGGGTCATTCCCCGTGAAACATCACTGATTCTTTCTATCAAAAAAAAAAAAAGAGAGAAAGGAGCTAGTTCATGATTCTGTGATGAGGTTTCACCAAAGTATTTTTCTTGAAAAATATTTCCTGCTGACATAAGCAAACCTTCAATTTTTTGCAAAGAAGCAAAAGTTGGTTGGAGGTAAACTTTTTAATCAAATGTGAACTAGGTACAATGACAAATCTTGTTTTATATTCTACAGGTGAGGTCCTTTTAGCTGATGTCATAGGTGAACACATTTGTGAATTTTTTGCGCTTAATTGGTTCAGCAAAAAAAGCACAGACCCCTAGGAAGCAGCAATCATGACTATGAGGTGATGAACCAATTACTACAGTTGACGACAAGCTACTTCCACACAATCTGACTGCCATGGATCACAAGCCCCCAGAAGAAGAGCTTCAGGGAGACAGTGTATTTAGTGTCGTCAAGCTTGCTGTATGTCCCCATCAAGGTAGATGGCATTGAAGTGAAGGTTCTCGTTGGTAGTGGGGCTTCGTTATCAATTATCAACAAGAGTCGAGTGGATGCCGGTCTTCTGCATGCTGTTAGAACATTGTGTGTCCAAGCCTACGATGGGTCAATGACCACGCATAGTCAATGAGTAACCCTGGATATTGAACTCCAAGGCAATTCTGTTATGAATGACATATTGGCAATTCCCAGTGTCAACTATGATTTTCTTTTCTCCTGCCCAGACATTAAAAAACTTAAGGTAAACCCCTGTTGGGACAACGAAGTAATGGCCGAAGGCACCATAAGGACAGAAGATCCTGGTGAAGAACCTAGTGGTATCAAGACTGATTTTTCACCAGGAAGATGTCAAGACAAGGTACTCTGAGCTTACATGCATGGGGAGCTATCCTCCAGCGATGAAATCATGTGTCGTTCCTTTTGAGCTCGCAGATAAAATGGTGTTTCTCAGAGCCCTCTATAACATGTCCAGAGTTAAAAAGGTGTGGCTGAAGAAGGAGTTGCAAGAAATGTTGGACGCAGGTATCATCCGGCCTTCTGTATCCCCATATGCTTCTCCTATAACTATTGCACCAAAATAATACGGGACATTTCGCCTCTGCACAGACTGCCGGGCTCTCAATCATCAAACTAAATTGATACCTTATCCAATGCCGAGAATCGACGACATCATTGAAGAAACTGGTGGTTGCCATTGTTTTTCACGACTAGATCTCTGCAAGAGCTTTTGGCAGATTCCACTAAGTGAAGAAATGAAAAAGTACACCGTGTTCTTAACCCCATTTGACTTGTTTGAGTACAACCACCTACCATTCACCTACTCACCTACGGGGCAGAAACCTGGAGGCTTACAAAAAGGGTTCTACTCAAATTGAGGACGACGCAACGAGCTATGGAAAGAAGATTGATAGGTGTAACGTTAAGGGATAAAAAAAGAGCAGATTGGGTGAGGGAACAAACGCGAGTTAATGACATCTTAGTTGAAATCAGGAAAAAGAAATGGGGGTGGGGGGCATGGGCAGGACATGTAATGAGGAGGGAAGATAACCGATGGTCATTAAGGGTTACGGACTGGATTCCAAGGGAAGGGAAGCGCAGCAGGGGGCGGCAGAAAGTTAGGCGGGCGGATGAGATTAAGAAGTTTGCAGGGACGACATGGCCACAATTAGTACATGACCGGGGTTGTTGGAGAAGCATGGGAGAGGCCTTTGCCCTGCAGTGGGCGTAACCAGGCTGCTGCTGATGATGATGACCTACCATTTGGTTGGAAAATCTCCCCTGCATAGCTTCACAAGATTATGACCGACATTTTGAAATTTTACCCGGGCACATTTTGCAATGTGTACATCTACGACATCATCATCTACTCAAAGACAAAGGAAGAACACCGTAGTCATCTTTCACAAGTTCTTCATGCTCTCAGTCTTGCCCAACTCAAAGTTAACTTCAAGAAGAGTGCGTTCTCTCAAGATACAGTAGTATATTTTGGCAGCGTTTTTGATGGACCCACTAAAAGCACTTAGCAAGAATCGGCAGAGGGAATCTCCATGCTGGTAAAGTCTTATGATGTGCGCTCCCTGTGCATTTTTCTTGGCATAGCAGGACACTTCAGGACATTTATCAAAGACTATGCACTGAGAACAAGGTGCCTCAAACGTGTAACTGAGAGAGACAAGCCTTTTGAATGGCACGAGGAGTGCGAAGCTGTCTATTTTGAGCTTGTAAAACTAATATTGTCAGGCCCCACCTTACGAATACCTAATTTTTCTCTGCCTTTCATGCTGAAAACGGACGCATAACACTATGCTACAGGTGCAGTTCTATGCCAGAATCCCTTAAAACAAGCTGATCAAAGCGAACACCACGTTGTAGGGTATTATAGCTGTACCCTAAAAACCACTGAAATCAATTACTCTACCACAAAAAAGGAAGCTCTGGCAGTCTTAAAAGCTGTGCAATACGTTCATACTTACCTGGAAGGTGCCAAATTCACACTTTTCACTGACCATCAAGCACTGACTCAAATTCTGAGCATGGCCTAGCATAGTATGTCGGCAATTATAGTCGTATACAACTTTAGAAAAAAGGGGAGGCCCCACCCAGATGACCGAAGCGCAACAGCCGATTGCGTCCACAACTAAAATAGTCCTGCTCGAAAAATCATGCTCCTGAAACACGTAATTCTTGGTATAAATAAAGACTTTTGTATTTTGATGACTGGTTTAGTAGAGCTCTCATGTGCTACAGCACATGCCGGATAGCGACCGAAAAATAACCCCGTGCCTTCTACAACGCTACCCGTCGTCTGCTCTTTAGCTTCATTGCTAGTGACAAAAGTAGAAAGAGCAGCGCTGCGTAGCTTTTGCGCTTGTTTACATGTGCACGGCGTATCTACTAGTACTCGTTTTCCAAGCTTAAAATGAATCAGTTGCTATTGAAAAAGTACTTATATAAAACAATGCATTTATCGCAACCATTACAAACCTGGGGTGAGAATACGGTCGAGGCAGGAAGGTACAAAAATGCTTCATTAATCGTTTTAAATAAATACTCTAGGTTTTAAATAGTATAAAATTTATATTTTTTTGGTTTTGTGCTTTCACAATTTCACAGCACGCATTCTACAGCTTGTGTGTGCAGTGAGCACTGGTAGACAGCAATCAATCGACGGTGCTACGCAACGCTCGAACACCGTCGCTAGACGCTCGGCTATCTCAGTGCTGACAATGATCGTTCACGCTAAGTTGACAGCGACAAATCTTTGCATTGAAGGCATCTTCTGCAAATATTTTCTGTTGAGACACTCGTAGGTTTGTTTCATGCACGTACACTTTTCTGATTTCTCCTGAGAATGGTTTTGCTCCATCACTTCATACCGTCCGATGAAAAACGCAGCGACACAGTACATGAACACACCCGCCGCTAACAGTAGGCACCAGTCTTTGGAAAACTTTTCTCATTGTAGCGTCGCTCGGGTGCGAAATTAAACAACATAGAACAAACACGCAGGATGTGTGTTCGTAGCGGTCGCCTTGGAATCCTGTTTTCAGGGAAAGCGTAACGCAGCGCCAGCGATGCTCGCTGCAATGTTTTTTTGCCGGATCACGGATCAGAATAAATGCACGTAACACAAATGCGGCATCGTAAGCTCGCAGTAATATTTCCGGCATGATAGGCAATCACAAACAGTTCTGGAATTCATTCTGACGAGGGGCTGAAGCACACAGCTGACGCAACCTCGCCCAGTTAGAAGCGCGGGTGGCCATCTTCTCCGTCGGCGGGCTCACCGGCCGTCCCGCTGATGACGTTAGTCCAGAGTGCGCGCCCATTGGTGGGTGCTCATGTGCCTCTGCCTCGGAGAAGTAAATGCCCCCTTTTTTCGAAAGTTGTATCCGACTATAGTACAGTGCATGAATAGGCGAACATAAGCAAACAAAAAAGGTACATATGCGAAATATTCTGCACATACTCCGATCAATAATTCAAGACTATAAATGCAGTGTTAACAAACGAGCTCATACACACACCATCCCCCCCTCCCGCCAAAAAGAAACGGGGAGCATGTATACGTGCATGCATCTTTCAGTGTGGCTTTAAGTTTTTCTCAAGTTGTTCTGCACTAATGCTTTCTCGCGTTAAGACCGGTAATTAATTCTATTCTATAATGGTTCTTGGGAAGGAGGAAAATGTAAGCGTTAATGTGCATCTGAGGTTTTCAAAAAGTACTATAATTGCTTTTCTGTAGCGTTCTACCCTGTCAGGCTATCAAATATTATTCACTATTGATACTGTTCACTATTACACCCAGGAGGTGTAATCAAAAGAAGTCTAGAAGGGTGAAGCGGTCTGCGTTGGATGCATGAAAGAAGACAAAGTGGGCTAGTGGAGAAGTGAGGACAAAGAAGTTAAAATAAAATGGCAGACGGCACCCGTCTCACTGAGATTATGTTTTTTCTACTGCAGTTGTAGTTAGGAACGCTGCATTCTACAGGTGGGGTCCTTTTATGCGACGTCATAGGTGAACATATTTGTGAGTTTTCCATCTTTAATTAACTCAGTAAAAATAAGCAAGGAATCGTGCATTTCCAGAAATTTTTGCATAACAATTAACGTTTCAGCCGCTATATTTTTTTACTATCCTTCCCTGTTGCTGTAATTTATGCTAGAGATAATGTTAGACTGTGAAATAAAGTACTTTTCTAGAAGCGTACTTCTGAAGTTGGCAAAAATATTGATGATGTTCAGACCTAAATTAAGTAATAAGGCACTCCAGATATGAAATATATGCGAAAAAGCTTGTTAAATGCACCACCCTTATATCTTGTCATCTAGAAATTTTAATTAGAGTCAATTTTGTTTGAGGCGGGAAAAGTATTTTTGAAATCAAAAAGCTATCTCACCAGTAGGCACTCCTGAACTGTGCCATCACAGGCGACAGCAGAATTCTTGCCGGACTTATGAACGGTTTATGCATAAAATATGGGCACATGCTTGTTTATGCACAGTAAATGGCAGAAAAGTATCCGTTTACACTGTTTGAATGTTGATGCCCCCCATACCTAAGTTTTACGATAATAAATTTGTGTGTTCAAAGTAAACCACGACTGCTTCGAGGTCATCGTCACGATTGGATAGTTATCCGACACGTGATATTGGGCGTGGCACTGATTCATTGTTTTGTAAGTACTACTGACCAGCAAGTTGTGAGTTATGCAAGAACCTGAATCACCGACACTCCGCACCATTGTGGCATAGAGGACAAATGTCAACAAATTTCCATTTTGCAGGCCAAAGTTTGCTTTGAGTGTCAAGTGTCATTTTCATTCTGGTGTGGACAAGCAGAGAAGAAATGAATGTGTGATTATTTTGCCTCTGCATAGGACAGCGCGAGTCCAAGTTCAAAAAGCTCACATCTATGCCGTGTTTGCCTACCTGAATGCTCCGAACCCCCCCCCCCCCCCCCCCCAAAATTAGAAGTGATGAACTGACAAACATACGTCATTAACGATGTACTTATACTGGTGTCAAGGGACACCAGTATACACCAGTTGGCTTGGAAAATAACCACAGTGTATATGCGTGCCAGAAAAATAACCGGCACCACAAATGTGTTCTGTGGTGAAGACACAGTTTGGGAGTGCCTGCCGGTGAAATTGGTTGTGGACTTTAAAAATTTTTTCTGCCCTCAAACAAAATTTACTCATATTAGAATTTCTAGATCATAAGATGAAAGGTTGGTTAGTATAGTGAGCTGTTTCGCATATTTTTATCTGGGGGGCCTTGAGGCATAATTTAGGTCTGAGCACCATCCAAAAGGGTCTTTATGCCAAATTTGAAAGCAATTCTCTAGAAAAGTACTTAATGTCTTAGTCGAATAATTATTCGTAGCAGAAGCTATAGCAGTGGGGAAAAAAAAACAGTAGGAGAGTGTTGTGGCTGAAGCCTTAACGACGTAATATGGAAGAAATTTCTGAATACGCACAATTTCTTGCTCTTTTAACTGAGCCAAATAAGCATGGAAAATGAATAAATGTGTTAACCTATAATGTCACATGAAAGAACCATGCAGTAGAATATTCTAAACTAGTACTTGTCATTCTACCTTGTTTCACACTTAATTAAAAAATATTTCACTCCAACGAACTTTTGCTTCTGTACGGGAACTTCAAAGAATGCATGCGCCACGAAACAATTTTTTATGAGAAAAATGCTTTGGTGAAACCTCATTCACACTATCACCAACAAGCCCACTTTTTTCCATGAGAGTCAACGATGGGGACCTTTGGAATCTGGGTCGTTTTGTGTAGAATAACCCAGTAGTGTATCACGGTGTGCTAAAACGTTCCATTTAAGATATTTTGTGACAGGAATCGTTACATCATGTGTCTCCTCTGAGGTCAAATTATCAGTTAGAGATTGTATAGGAAATTTTTGCTTTGTTAAAACAGGGTTTTTTGTATGTTTGGGTTGACGTAGGAATTTCAAGGGAATTAATATGGTTTTGTTAGATCCATTCGTTTATTACAAGCCATTTCATTATATAAGCAGGTTTCATAGTACTTCTAATGCTTTTGGAAATCACTTTTGTGTGCTCAAATATATTCACCTGAAAAATGTCTGCGCTCCGAGCGCTCAAACTTGAGACAGATCTTAGCCACAACTCTGGCTCTTCAATGTGCGCAGAACTCTTATCAGCAAACATACAGTCATGCATTTTGTCGCCACTAACATGCAGCTGCACCAAGGGGGGGGCTTAAGAATTTGCTTTTAAATATTGCCCAGCTTTAGAAACTCATCGAACTCCAGCAAATGTAACAACTGAAATGTGTCTGGTACGAAAAGTTTTAGATTTCCCACGGGGTAAGGTGAAGTGGGGATGGTGCACTCTGTTGTTGGCCTAGTAGAATTGCGTGTGGCATTCGTCTTATCAGCAGCATATTCATTGGACCATAATCACTTGTAACAAGGAACAGGCTTGTAGAAGAGCCTAGATTGGTCGCACAAGTGCACTGTTATCTGTATCTCAGTGTGGATGATAACACAGGTACACATAAAGCCGCTCAGTGTAGTAGTGTAAAGCAAAGGCAAACAGTGCATTGCGCTAACACATTGCTAGCAGCACTTTCCTTTGGTGTTATCAGCAGCATGCTTTCCACCTCTTGAATGGCTTAGTAAAACAGAGCACCGAGAAAGGAAGCGTGATTCTGTGTGGCGATAACGCACCATTATCTTTCAGTACACGTTGATGCTCAGGCATGCAGTAACTGTCTGCTCCTTTGACTACACGGTGGGCAGTTGGCATATCGCACCAGAAGGGAGTCAACGTGACTGTAACATGTGTTGGACGTGCAGGCATGGGCTCTGCGTCAGACCGGGTGGTCGTTACCCTGAGAGGTGCGTCAGCACAGTCGCAGCGCTCTCCGTTCAGTGTGGGAGACCGGGTGGAAGTGCTGCTTGACATCGAGTCCCTAAAGATCATGCAGGATGGGCATGGTGGATGGAATCCTAAGATGTCTGAGGTTCGTGCACTTGAATCCTTTCAACATGCGATATACCGGATGTAAAGTTCTGTGCAGCCATGTCTAAAAGTCTGGAGGGAAAAGCCTGCAAAAATTTTGTATGCAGCCTTGCACGGTTCTTTGGAGCACCTAAGCTGACTTCCTTAGTTATGTCCACGATCTCTGAACTTTGATACCCTGCAACTTGTGAGAAATATATGAAGGGTCATGTGACACTCTCCCCGACCCACCCTCGTAACCATTTTACCATCTCAAGTCTTCTCAATGCCAGGAGCAAATAAAATTTTAATACAATCTGTTAATATAGAGTGTTCTTGCTAAAGCTTCATTCCAAGTTACCATGAGATTGAAGCATGTGGGCTAGGAAACAATGCAGAAATGTAAAAAAAGAGACTTTGTGCCAATAGTAACTGCTGGCAGTTGCTTTTGTTGATGTGAGTGAGCTTGTTCGAAAAGTGTGCTGAGAAGTAAAGACTGTAGATTCCATACTATAAAAAATAATAATAATGTGAAGTATATCGAACTGTGGCTTGTAACCTTATGGTATCAAATTCATGCGCTGACCACTTTGTTAGGCTTCTCAAACCTACTTGCAACTTTCATTGGGAAGTGGGCAGGGTCCGATGTTTTGGAAGAACTGGTTCTAATTTTTAGGCAATCCTTCCCACTTTATTCATCGAACGTACAGTCCAAAAGAAGCTATTCACTGTGTGCGTAGTCTGATCGTGCTTTATCCAACTTCGAAACACCCCTTTATGCAACTTTAAAAAATGCTTTGTCTATGTGACATGACATAATGCTGCACACGGTTGCTGCAGGCACGTGCAAGCATTTGTAGAGCAGGAATGTGTTATCTGGTCATTTGTTTTGTCGTTTCTGCTTCACTCTTTTTCTACCTGTTCATCCACTTCATAGTTACAGTTTCTGCAGTGCTCCTCTTTCTGTGAGCAGTGGGGCAGGTTGTGTAACTAAAGCCCCTAAGAGCTTGCGACATGCCCTCACTTAGCATAAGTGTACAGTCGACTTGCATTAATTTAACCCTGACAGGACCGACAGAATTGATAGACTTATCCAGCTGTTCAAGATGCAGAAAAAACATCAATACACACTGCCTGACTCATTTGGCAGTATTTTCCCCGATTCTAACAGGCCCCCAAATCAAACGCACGCCCACTTTCTATGTGTTAAAAGCATAAAACTAACATAGAATTGGCAGTAAAACCATTTGTATTTCTAATAATGTAGATCTTGTTGTTTCATTTCATTTTGTGCTGTTGTTTATAATATGTATAATTGGTATAATTTTTTACTACTGCCCTGTTCATGTTATTGCTTCTTTTGTTTTTCTTTGTGCTTGTCAGAATTAACAGTATTTCGTACTTATATTCTAATGTCACATGGTGTGTGCAGAATTTGTGGTGTATTCTATTTTTCATCAGTTGCCTGTACTCCTCCACCCCCATGTGATACCCTCAGCTGTGAGGGCCTTTAAGTGTATATTGCATAAAAAAGAAGCTCCTAAACAAAGAAGTGAATGTGTACCTGATCTTTTAGCAAGAAAAATGGGCAAGGGTCAGAGGTGTGTCCAGGATAGCCTCTAACATAGGGCCCTCATCAGTGCACACAGAAAGTGCTTATCAATGCATACAGAGGGAAAAGGAGGGGTGGGGTTGTTGCAAGCTTACTGATGTCAGCCGGCACGACTCGTGGGGGCCTGGGCCTCCATGGCCTCCACTCTGGATCCACCAGTGGCATGGGTCTACTATATCTTGCACAGCATTGGCCAGCTCTCCAAGGACAGCTTTGCCGCAATACATCGGTTTTATACGGTAAAGCACTCGAACGCTGTCCGGGTGGTTTTATGTATCACGTCCGATCGGCATGGGGCAGCGAAATTTCGGCCCAATTTTTTTTTTTTTTTTTTAACATGCACACGTTAGAATTGGTTATATGCTGCAATCAGACATTGTGAGCCTAGGGTTCTCGCTTGAAAATCTTCCTAGGGCAGGCTGAAAATAGGCGTTCCTGATGCGTGTTTTGAGGTGCGTGTTAAACACACATTCGCTATCCCCTAATACTTCGTCCGCGCCTATTCGCATCAATAGCCCGCGATCAATAGTTGCAAAGTCACATTTTGCCACTTTCCAAGTGCTCTCGAACAGCTAGCGCCAGTTGTTGTGTTATTCAGCAACTATTTAGGCAGTTTCAGTTCCCATTTTCTTTTTCCGCTGTGCATGTGTTTTTAAGCGCCTGTGTAGAAAGGCTGTGGTCGGCCCAATCAGCAGTTCTAGTTTACAAGATGGCATCGGTGAGGCAAGTGGGTACTGTGCGCATGGCTCTTGCAGGGAAACGTCACATTTGTACCAATTCCAATGCATCTGTGCACGAGCGTTTGGACTTTGGAAGCAGCGCTGACGTGGAAGATCACTTCGGTTTGTCAGATTTATATACGGAGTTTCGCTTTCTTCGCCGAACCGCATTGCCGTAGAGCTAGTCACTAAGGTCAACATTTTCTTTTATATCTCAAGGAATATTTTACATAGAAAAATTATGTTTACTGGGATATTTCACTGCTTCCTTGCATTGCAAATGTATACTTTGAAATTTTTTAGAGGTTTTTCTGTGTGAAGCAGAAATGATGTTTTTATGTCAGTTTTTCTTTTTTTCTATGAAATTTTTGTTTAGATATCTTTTCTTTTTTCGAATTCTCTTTTAATAAGTGTCTTTGGGAATAGTACCAATGAAAAAAAAAATTGTTTGTAAGCTTCATGTTGTCAGTAAATTTGACCTTGCCCTTCAGTCTGCTTGCCTCCCAGTTAACTTATGTGCTAAAGAGACTACCCCGAAAGGTGTTAGTCCCAGGTTTGATCTTTGAACTAGGATGACTCTTTTTCTTCAAGTGCAAAGCTTTCTTTCTGAGGAACCTGATTGGGTTCGCTCTGTATCTTTGTGCTACTCGCAGGCGGATGCCAGTTTCCCCCTTTCATAACAAATAAACTCGCATTTGGCTTGCAGGTAATAGGAAAAATTGGCACAGTGCATCGTGTGACAGATCGAGGGGACATCAGGGTCCAGTACGAGGGTTCTAACAACCGCTGGACATTTCATCCAGACGCCCTTACAAAGGCAAGTATACCTTTAAGTTTTAAATGCTTCAAGTTGGCAAAACTTCAAGGTGGCTCATCAAACATTTTTCTGCATTGTGCCACGCTGCGTTAGCTCATCCACATCGCAGTGCTTGATGATCAAGCTACTAAGTGGCAGCATGCTTGTAGTGTAATAGTCATTAAGTTATGAAGTGACATGCTAGCATATTCTTTAAAAGCGAAAGCAAAACGCCAATTGATATGCTACTGTAAAATCAAACCTTTCTTTTCTTTCAGTGCCAGTGTCCCAGTGTACTTTCTAGCAGTGGTAAAGGCATAGGCAGTCACTTCCTGCCCACCGTCAACCTCAGGAACAAAAAAAAAGAGATAAGACTGAGAACAGATTGTATTGATTGCTTAATTGGAAGCATTCATTTTTGTTTTCTTTTTGTAAATGTTCGGAGTTGCATCTGAAATTTCTTCCTTACTGGGTTTATGGAAGGCTCATGCACAGATAGGCAAGGCTGAAGCTAGGTTTGTTCAAGAGTTTGTGAACAAAGGAAGAACTGAGTGCAAGAAAACTAATGGTATCACACCATCGTGTGCAGGACAAGCACTCCATGTGGCACAACAAGCACAACATAAGCTTGAAGGAATACTGAAATGACATTTTTGGCCTGTGATTTAGCATTGAATGAAGGTCAGAATGCTCTAAACCCTAGAAAGACACCGGCAAAAGTCTGAGAGCCCTAAATAATTAACTATTTGTAATTCACTGTTTTTATAAACCAGATTGCTTAGGTACACAGGAGGTGCATATATCATGATGTTAGGATGCACTAGCAAGCTCAGTTCCTGCGATCACCACAGCTGCCATGTGTGAGCACTGCCAAAGAAAAAATTTAGATATAAAAAGCACGTATCGCTCTGTTTATGGCCAGCATGGTCATATCTAGCCTTATGGCTATGCAATGTCGGCAAATTTTCGCAATTTTGTAACATGTCACGATGTCATAGTAACATTGGTGACACCAGGCTTTGCATTTTGAGACCAACTTTAGTATTAAAAGGGACACTAAAGGGAAACGCATCAATCAATTTAGATAGATAAAGTGTTCAAGAACTCCGCTTTCGTTGATTGATTTCCTGGCAATAGGTTGATTGTTGGCAGAGAAAGTGACTGTCACTGTTTCATTTTTGAATTTTGCACCAAAACCCCAGGACCAGTATGTGAATGTGACTTCATGGAATTCAAAGCATTTCTTCACATTTTGGCCATTGTGGCTCAGTAAAAGTTCTTGAAACTTTCCGAGTTCAGTCTTTGGCTCTTTTAGAGTGCTGTGTAGTCCAGTGTTACCAATATAAAATTAAGGAAGTGTCAAAATCCACGACGTCATAGGGAGCTTTTACGGGAATTTCGAGGTGGCACCACCCATCTTTTGTTATTGCTTCTTTTCTTGTGTACCAGGAATATTTTGGGGGATAAGAGCGGCTTTTTTGGTATTGTAGAATGGTAATTTACTAACACAGCTCACATAATCCCTTCTTTGGTATTCCTTTAAATTACAACACCATTAGGTGTTTCCCAAACTCAAAACTTTCTAAGTGTAATCTTTTTACTTGCACAAAAGGTATGATAGAGTTTCTGCAACTTCAGAAATACTATGTTTCAGCACTTCTTTGACAGTGCCTGTTCGCGGGCTAAGTTGGTTCATTGCTCGCCCTGGGGCCACTGTTGCTGTCTCTGTGATTTCTTTTGCGCAACATTTTTCTTTATTCCCTGGGGGCTAACTGTACTTTCAAATAAAATGTACACAACTTTGTTCGAGCTTCAAGCATTTGGTACTTAGGTGCGTTCTCAGTGAGGGTGCATCTGTTTTGTTGCCCAGGTCGTGATGTTTTCGGTAGGGGACATGGTGAAAATATGCGACGACCTGCACAAGCTGAAGGAGTGGCAAGTGGGCCACGGCGAGTACATAGACGCCATGAAAGCGGTAAGTAGCGCTGAAGTATTCATACTTTCTGTGAAACAAATGTTTTGGAGAGCTTCTGTGTGAGTTCAGACATGAGGCAATCCTTCAATGGTCTGTGTGGCTATACAATTTGTGAGGATTACAACAGTGAACTTTAGTGAAGCAGCTGCGCTCATGACAGGCACGTACCCAGGTTTTTTTCTTACGGGGGGGTGGTACCTTTACTAGTACATATGTGAATAGCGCCCACCAGTCGCCATAAAGACGTGTAAACCTGCAAAAGAGAAATGAAATAAGGTGTGTCTCGCAGATACACCTGTGAGGTACACCTCTCCTTTACTTAGCAAGTAAGGAACCATGTCAAATGGACTTGCAGGGGAAAGAAGCACAGGAAGAACACTGCCAAGAACAAGTAAACAAGCGAGAGTGTAAAATAAGAACTACTGTAGTAGAATACAACTTAAAAGAAACAGCAGTTGCAAACAAGGCACTCAAACTGCGTGGGGTTGTGTTACTCTGCCAGCCACTCACAGAAGCAAACAAAACGGCCGTCATGCGGCCTTTTCAAAATGGCGTCGTACTTGATACCTTCGGAGTGTCTGCTGTTCTTGAAGAGTCTTTTCATTGGTAGAAGCAGTGAGGTGAGCAACAGACATGGACAAAGTGTATGGAGTCTGAACATTTCACTCTTATTGAAAAGTCTGTGGTCCAGTTCATTTCACTGCTGAACCCTTTTTACTCATGAAACTTCAGTGCCAACTGAAGTGAAACTTGACATTAAATAGTTGCACAGAAGCAAGCATTTTATTTCAGTACAATAATGAATTAGGCTTTTGCCATTCCATTATAATAGGCGAGGGAAAACACACAAAATTATGCACTAATAATTAGATTTTTTATGGTTATTGCCTTATTTGGGTAACAGGAAAAGTTTGAAAGTACAAATTATTTACAGCGGTGGCTGGTGGTTATGAGGTTGTGGGCAGCGTTTCACTGCATGCAGATTTAAGTTTTATCCAACTATAGTAGCGTTTCTTGAATTAGCTCTGGAATAATTGTAAATATATATTTGCGGAACAATCACAGTTCTTTTGGATCCCTTGTTTACTGCTCTACCAAGTGCCAAAACAGACTCGTGTTGTTATTTGGGAAGTTGCGTAACGATGCGTGGCTGCCAGTCCCGTACAGCCGCGTAGAGCACAGGACGCTGCGGTTCTAGACGTACTGCGCCCACCGCGGAAGGTTACAAAAACACCTACATAAGCACAGCAGAGAAGTGGATATGTCAGGCGGCTTGACTGATAACTGTCGAAGCGCCATTCAAAACCCGCAGAAATATTCTCCACTTCCAGCGCCATTTACTTAATTTCTAAATAAAAAGATCTTGATTCATAAATATTTTGATAAACAATGGTTAAATTTGTTAATTTTCACTTTTCCATCTCGTTTGGCTGTTGCCTTGGCTCTCTCCCTTATTAGACCGCTTAATTTCTCAACTCCTTGCGACTCTTGTTTTCAGTTGCCAATTTTGCACCAAGAGTGCAGACGCGGTAACAGGTGTCAGTCACATTGCTTATGGGCTTAAGTGTTATTGTAGGGTTTGATGATGGACGCTGCCTCGCATTATCTTATTTTCCACCTTATCTAGCCCATATCGCGGGTATATGGTTCTGAGGATCTGCCAGCGTCTCGGCGAGCCGTCACTCGAGGAAATAATGAAACAGAAGGAAAAGTTAAATACAAATGGCGTTTTCTCTGGCTGCAACTCGTTCCACAAGCATGCAGACCAGCTGATCATGAACCGAATCCCTTTCCTGGTCCCTGGATCAGTCTTAACAAAGAAAGTTGAACTAACGAAGCAACAGCGATGCACGTAACAGTTGAATAGATGTTGACGACTGAACCCATCTCGAGTTAATCGTGCGGGCACCAAATCGATGGGAGAACTGGCCTTCACACCCCAGGAGATGCCGATAACTGCAAACATCCAAAAGGAGTGAAAAAGCCAGCAAATTATTTACTGACGAATAGCTGTCAAGTCTCAACATTAATTTGGCGGCACTTTAGGAATGTGTGTGAGGAGTGGTAGTGTGGGCAGAAAGGGGGGCCATGCCGCTTAATTTTGAGGGGGGAGAGGGTGCCGGACCCTCCCGGGCCCCCACCTGGGTACCTGCCTGGCTTATAATCTAATACTGTATTTACTCGTGTAATGATTGCGCCCCTGAATTTTGTTGTCAAAATTCTATTTTTTTCTTTTCCGTGTAGTGATCACACCCCGAATGTGCCACAGCGATATGTCATGTGCCAAGTCTAGATAATGATGATTGCGCTTACCATCTGTCGAATGCTATGCGAACGACTCTTCAAGACATACCAAGCGGTCTGCATGCACCAAACATTCTTAAGCAGATGCCCCATTTTATTCCTTTCATCACTTTCCACACTTCCATAAAAAGAAAAAGCTACAACCAAATTTGCCTTGGCTTTATTATTTGTAGGCTTTATAATGGTTGTGGTCAACAACAACAAAAAGGGCACCTTTCGATTCTTCTTGTCTGCACTCGTGGGCATGCAACAAATCGCGAGCGGCAACGATAGTGGCCACGTTTACACTGATACATTAGAAGTGTGCCCTATTCATACACCGACGCTTGTAACGCAGCTAAGATATTCGCCCACCCTTAGCGGAAACGTGCCGTATTGGGATAGCAGTTAAGACTAATGCCACAGTTTCCGCAGCATACCCGCCATGTGTTTCTATGTTGCTTGCAGCTAAGCACGGCCATCTCTGTTTCTGTCCCCTCAAAGTGGACATGGCTATGTTATTGCAGCAGACTTGCCGATATTAACGATATTATTCATTACTGATACGGAAGAAACTGTTTCAATGCGCGTAATGCACTCACGAAAAAAAAAAAAAAATTGCGTTCGGCCTGTTCAGCTTGCTCCGCCGGCCGCCATGTTTGTTTTGGTGTCCCACACTGTTACAGCGCCAGCTGCCTGTTTGTTAACCTGTTGTCATCCCGCAGCAAATGCGGAATGAAAAAAAAATGTTTCTTTTCACTGGAAATTTAACCCGCGCAATGATCTTGAATTAGCGGCAATTTTTTTTTTTATGAAGAAGTGTGATCATAATGCGAGTAGATGCGGTATGAATGAAATGATACATTGGAAGAGAAGTGCAGCTTCGTACTGTGTATTGTATGGATTTAATGAGCTGGTTCACAGCAATCCCTCTAACCCTGAATAGCACTAAAGAAATCCTTTGTCGGTGTCTCCACTGTTTTCCCTTGCTTTATTTTTCTCCGCTCATCGGGCACAGTGTAATGAGTTCACACATTATGCATACATGCCAGCAGTTGCAGTGGAAGGCAAACTAGTGAAGCTAGGCTTACAAATTGTGCTTCGTGCTGATCCCCGACCCTGGCATCACGAGTGAGATAGCTGTAAGGCCTAGAAATCGTCCGAAATATGCATGCACCAATTCGGCTCGTTGGTGTAACATTAAAAAAACTTGATTGATGGAACCGTTCAAGTTCTGTTTAGGTTCCCTGGAGCCTAGCTTGAGAACCCCTGCTCTTGTTAGCGGCGAACCATGTCCGACCAAATTGTGGTCATCTAATGCAGTGCCTTGGCAAACTTGGCAAGGTGGTCAAGCTGTACTCCGACGGTGACCTACGAGTGAGCGTGGACGGCCAGACGTGGACGTTCAACCCGCTGTGTGTAGTTCCAGTGCCCGGTTCGGCCACTGAGATCAGCAACACGATGACGGCCAACACACGAGAAGAGCATGCAAGTATGTCATTTGTTCATTTTCAAATATTTGTACAGGAACTTGCGTAACCTAAAAGGAGTAGCACTTACAACTTAAAGCTTTGTCACAGGTGGAAAGTAATGAAAAATAATGTTCTTGTGCAACTTCTACTGTGCTCTATGGTGACTCTTTTGTCACTTAATACAGTCATACCTTGTTATAACGAAATAAATTGTAATAATGCAAGTAACGAAGTGATTGTAGTAGTTCAGCTTAAATGTTCAGTTGAAATATTGAGAATGTACTGACTCAAAAGTGCAACATGAATAGCAGACATTCACAAAAGTATACCGGGCAATTTGCACATCTGAAAATGTTGAATAAACAAACAAACTTAAGATCTCATTTTAATGAGGCAAAATTTGTTTGAAAGGTATGTAACAAACTATTTCTTTTAATAACGAAATATTTATTTTATTAGTGAAAAAAAAATGAACGAGTTTTTTCTTTTTAGTTAATAATTAAACTTCACTGATCAAGTTGTGCATATCAGGCCAAAATCTGGCAGCATGCAACAATGCTAGTAACTCGTCTGGTGTGGCAGTTCAACACTCCTGCCGGCTACCTGGCCATGTTCCAAATCGACTGCACTGCCGAATTCAGTCACTATGCTTGCGTTCTACCTCTGCCGCCTCACCAACATTGCTGACTCCTGTTCTCTGTCAACACAACCAGCTGTACCTTTGTCAGAGCTTTTATACCAGGCTGTAATGAAATGCAAGCAACGGAGTGCAAGGAAATGTGGTTAGCGACGGGGGTTGATGTTTGCTAACCACAATTATATGAAGTGACAGTTAATGAAGCCAGAGAAAGCATGGGGAAAGTTAATCATTATATTTAGTTGAAACGTGGAAGTACTTATGTAAAGGGAAATAAAAGTGGACGAAAAGATAACTTGCTGAAGGTAGGGCCGAACTCGCATCTCTGCATTACGCTTGTGGTGCTCTACCTGTTAAGCCACTGTGGCACCATCTCTCTGGCCACTTTCTTGGGTGTTTGTTTACAAGAATAGCCCTGGCAGCTTGAGCCAGTACGGCTCCCGGCCAATGTGGCATGCGCTTAACCGCAGGCATCACATAGTACGTTAGCGTAGCAGCAGGCAGCTGGCCAATAAACCCTCGTATACTTTCTCATGGCGTCTTATTACCGTAGAATCTCATTGATGCGGTTCTGCATATGTCTTTCTGGATAATACACTTTATTTTATTTTTATTTCCCCCGCCAATATCCCATAGGAGCTTTGTATTTTGCAATCACATATTTTCCCTCCCCCCCCCCAAGATCGGATAATACAACAGCAGTTGTGGGCTTTTACTGGTATTTTTAAAGCTCATGGCTTTACATTCCAGTATACTAGCTAAATAATATTCCAATAATGCTACACGTCACCAGCGGTAAAGCGCTGCTGCAGCAGTGTGGGCTTACTGATGGGCGGTGTGCCGCTGATCAGTTCAGTGTGAGGAAACTGTGGCTTCTTCTTCTTTTTTTTTTTACTTCCCGAATAATTTTTCTGGTGACATTGAAAAGAAGAATGTTCAACGCTAACTGACGAGCTGTTTCAATGTTGATGAATAAAAGTGTGTTGTCTGCAGTTCGTGTGGCGTCGAAAGATGCTGCTCTCCCTAACGTGTTATGCGAGCATGCCTATTTTCATGGTTTTTGGAGCTTGCGTTAGACAATACGATTTTCGGATGGTGCATTTTATTTTCCGGTTCCTGTGAAGATTGTATCAACGGAATTCCACCGTATACATGGGAGTGCAATACGAATAAGGCATTCCACAAAATAGAAAATCCGAGTGCGGAGCAGTGGGAGAGCGTGCTCTCCAGCGGCGACCCTAGCCTCCAACGGAGGCTGGTGGATCATGCCCGACGAGCAGCCACGCTCAGTGGCGCCCTGGAATAGGGGCGCCAACCATGCAGGCCGGAGATCTTCATCAACCAATAGAAGATCAAGACATCCGGCCCGACCGCTGAATTACTCTTTCTAGGGCAATAAAGTTTACTTCCTCCTCCTCCTCCACCGTATGTCACTTCAATGAAACATACCAATTAACTTTCCCTACGCCTTCTCTGGCTTCATTGTTTGTCAGTTTGAAGCATGCTTAAGAAGCGAATGCGTTGGTTCTTTTCTGCAGACCCACTGCTCAGTCACTTGCTGGCCGAGCAGCAGAGTGACGCAGGCAGCATGGACCGCCTGGTGCGAGATGCGGCACAGGGTCACCTGGAGGTGGTGCGCGATAACCTTGCGAAACACCCAGACAAGGTGTGTGCTTTGCCAGCTTTAGTCTCTTTCAGTGATTGATGACCTGCATTTTGAAGTGGAGGTTTCTCTTTATTTGTCAAGAAAGAAAGCTGGCAGATTCCACAACCTGTGGCAATCGGTGTTATGGGAAGCAGTATGCGGGGAGCTTACCAAATTAATGAAACGACCATGAGAGCACCAAGGCATAGGCGGCTGTTTCGTGACCTATGTGACACGCATGTCATGACATTCATGTCATGACCTATCATTTATGCTCGTCATACACTCTTGTCATACTATGCCAATTGTGGCACACACCAAGTTAACGAAACGACCATGAGAGCACCAAGACTTAGGCGGCTGTTTCATGACCTTCATGGCATACATGTCATGATTTCATGTTATGACTGACCATTTATGCTCATCATACACTCTTGTCATGCCATGCCATGCCAATTTTGGTACATACCAAGTCAATGAAACGACCAAGAGAGCACCTAGACATAGGTGGCTAGATAAATAGATCGCTACTGCCAAAGTGGCAAATGTTTGCGTAGAAATGCTTTGCATTTAAAAAGAAAAAAGCAAAAATTGCCTTCATTTAAGCCCTTTGTCGAAAGTTGTGTCCAAAAGTTGGCAGCTGTGATGTTACCTGGACACCTGTGGTGCCTGCAGTATGACAAGGCTTGACCCCTGATGGAGTGCAGTGTCGTACTCTTTAACATGCTTTGGCTTTCTTGAACTGTTAACCTTTTAATACAACAAAGGGATCTATTTATTTATTTATTTATTTATAAAGTGATTGATTTGGCGATTTGTGTGTTTCACCACACAAAATGAAGACAGGTGTTACGTGAGGATCGTTTTAGTGAGGTGCTGTATATTAAATGTTTGACAATCCAGAACCCCCTGGTATGGCCCAGATTCCTTTCTTTTGTTTTCCTATTGCTTCAGGTTTCAGCACATGTGTACAGTGTATCAGTTTTTTTTTTTTAAAGCTGGATTGTGTTCCTTCCAAAATTGGCTAAATTTTGGTAGGAGGTACATGGGCACTCTGTGGTGGCAAGATTTGAACATGCTTCAATTTTTTTACTACCATGATTATTCTTGGGATTTGACTGTTCTTTTCCCAGAATGGTTTTGATTTTGGTAAAGTGGAAGCTTGGGCGAGTTGGGGATTGAATACCGACATGTCTGCAGAATGTAAAAGAAGAGAAAAGAAGAAAGGACGCAACACAGCGCCTGTGTTGGGTCCTTTCTTCTGTCCTCGTCTTTTGCACTGTTCATACATTTAGATTTTGGCCTCCCAGAGACACGTTTTTAGCATGACAAAACTTTAAATTTTTTTACTACTTTCTGCACCAACAGCTGTGCCCTCTAATTTGTTGTCTGTGTGTTAGTTGGTTCTATGAATTTAGATCTACTTGCCACAGTGACTTAGTGGCTTTCGCATTCTGCTATCGAGCACGAGGCCGCAAAGTCAATTCGTGACCTCGGCAGCTGGATTTCAAAGAGAGTGAAATGCGAAAATGCATGTATGCTTGGATATGTATGGGTGCACGTTAAGAAAACCCCAGGTGGCCAAAAAACCCACAGCCCTTAACTGCAGCATCCCTCTTTTGCAGTTTTAGAATCTTAGGCCCTGCAATTTAAGAATGCAGTGAGATCCGCAGTTCACCTGTTAACACCACTGCTGTACCCTGAACTACAGCTTTGTCCAGCCATGTCTTGAAACAACCTGTGGCAAAGAGCATTTCGTTGTGCAACATCTACTGATGTTCATACTTGTAACAGATCATGGAAGGTCTCCTGAATTCACCGTTTGTTCATGTAAACTGAGCTCCCTCTGTATTGCTTTCTCTGCTACATTTTGTACCCTTTATGGTGCATAACTTAATGGAGAGGGAAATTGGGCTAGTTGGTTTACACTAAGCATGGTCTTAAGTAGCGCTAACTTTACGAAACACAAAAACGAAGAAAGGAGACAAACGCATGCTTCTGTAGCACTTGGTGTGTCTCTCTTTTTCGTTCTTGTTTTTCGTGAAGTTAGCGCTCTTTAAGACCATGCTTACTGATACTAATTGCTTATGTGCAGTTTCTGAAGGTCGAGAAACTGTTATGTGTTAAAGTTTGCTTGAGCTGTGACAGTTCTGTGAAGACATTAATGCCTGTTTTCACAAACCGAGCTTGATTCGAAGCGTCATTTTTTTACTTCCTATGACAAGGAGTCACTAAGTAAACGCTACACATTTCCCTCTCCAGTGCATTTGAATTTAGGTGCCCAAGGCAGTCTGGTTACTAATTTTTGGCTCCAAAATTGCACAAAAGCATTATAAAAATCCAGTGACCATGTTAATCAATGAGGAACACTGTCCTTCACATTCTGAATTTGCGGAGAAGCACTGTGTGTTGGACGAACATTCTAGAACACAGACGTAAGACACGTAGTTGTGTACAAGGCTTCAAGGTCACAAAAAGTAACCGAGTAGCACATGGGGGCTAAAATGTCTTGCATCTACTGCTCAAAACACAATGAAAATAAACTGCTAAAAGCACGAGCTCTTCCTCTCTCCCTTCTAAACCGCCGTGCTGCATGCCTCGCCCCACAGGTGAACCAGAAGAGTTCGGGCAAGACAGCCTTGCAAGTGTCGAGCCACCAAGGCCATCGAGAGATTGTTGAGCTATTGCTACAGTGCGATGCCTCAGTGGATGCCCAGGACGACGATGGAGACACCGCACTGCATTACGCTGCATTTGGGTAAGGTCTTACCTCCCTTCTAGCGTTCCTATCACACACCAAATTCAACAACCAATGTATCCAAAGGAGATCAAAATCCGAGAGCCTCTTTTGGCTCTAGTGTTGCTGGCTAGAAATAAAACAACCTGGTTGTCTAGACCCCGAAAAGAAATTTAATATCCGCAATACGAGCACCTAAAATCCACTGAAAACCTCCTAAATGCAGACAACAATCAGAATCACTTTCAAAACATGTTTTGTTGCATTTACATGAAACAGAGTTGAAAAAAAGTTACACAAAGCAGAACACTTCACTTATTTATTTCTCAACCATAACGGGATAAAAATATAAATTACCAATATCAATAAGCACATTTTTGTGTGACTGTAGAGTGTGGAAACATACTGTGAAACGAAACTAAAGAAAAGGTGCTTCTGTGAACTACAGTTACTGGCCAGAAGTCAAGTTGAACTACCAGGTAGTGATTAGATTATTGAAAAACATTCTCTGCTTTATCTTGGTATGGTCACATGTCCTCTGTGTCTATTTGTTCGCTGGCGTGATTGGGTCTAGGATCTGTGCCATCACTGACCGCGTAGAACTCCATCGTGCCGATCTTGTGAACAATGTGCTCAGAAAGCTCGTATAACTGAAGTGGCATTTGCAATTTCTTCGGAGACTAGTCCACACAGTAAGGATGGCATTTGTCATCTGAGCGTCAGTCACATTCAGATGGCTGAAAATATGCTCAACACACGTGTTGGACCACAGCAGCACCAGTACTGATAAAGTGAAATTAGCCAACTGAATTTTTTTAATGTATTTCACCAGAGCCAATTCACGACGAAAAGATCCCTAATGCACATCTGCAAAAATTGAGAAGAATGAAACTGTTATGAACGAACTGCTGAAGCTGCTAGGACTATGGTTCAGAGGAGTCATGGAGACATGGAGGAAAAAATGCGAAGCACACTGTTTGTAAAATGATATCATGATTCGCTCTTACTTACAAAGTTGCGTAGGTAAGCTGCATGTTCGTGACACTGGAAGAACGAGTTATTGTAAAAAAAAGTCAAGTTTTTGTACTGCAACGAAAGGAAACCAAGATTAAGGAAAACATATAAAACTCTGGCTGCCCGCATTTGATCAAATTTTCCCGATAAGCAGCGCAAAAGAAAAAAAAAGGAAAAAAAGGGGGAAAAAACACTAAACTGGCTACACTGATTTGCTGAACCTGACTGATTGAAAACACTCAAAGCAAGCCTTGTCATCATAAAGGATAGCATACTCATTCAGAACACTAAACAGGTCAAGAAGGCTGTCTTATAGTAAAGTGTTCTATCAGAGGTGCCGTGCAGCAAGCTTTATGCACTATAAGTAAGCCTGCAAGAAAGCTGCAGCTTTGCTTGAAAAGGTTGCTTGACCTTTCCAAGTGCCTTTAAGAATTGTTGCAATCGTTCATGCTGGAGCTTCCTGTAAACAAGCAGCAACAAATCTGGCACTAGCTGCATTGCTTCAGGCACTGCAAGCATTTACTGACAGCTCGCAGTGTACGGTATGGTCCACTATTAAAGGGAACACTAACTAGTAATCAAGGCATTGCGACTTCAGCATTTCATTTTGTCAGGAAATGGTGACTGATATGCTTTATATGGGTGTCACACGGTGCACTTTTGATCGCGATCAAGCCCGATCCGGATCGAATTTCTCGGTCGTGATTGGCTCCTTCGTGCAAGCTGTGCAAGAGAACCAGTCGCAGTTGAAAATTTTTATCCGGATCAGATTTGACCGCGATCAAAAGTGTTCGTGTTACACCGGTATTAGGCATGTTTACTACATGTAAAAATAACCTGCAGGCAACCCCATTGCCAAGTTCCTTCCGCAATTACCTTGGAAAGGAAAAAAGAAAGTTAATAGCCAGAAAAATAACAGTAAGGAAAAAAGCTAAATAAATTAATGCAGTGTGGTCTTAACTTGAATGTGTTTACTTGTCAAACTTGCTCTGCCAGTGTTTTTTCGGTTTATTAGCGCCACATCTTTCTGAAGTGCTTGAAGAGTCATCTTACTGGCCGTGTCATAGTCAGTGCGACATAATTTTGCTGAATATTTCGCACTGCAAGCCTATAATTAGCTTTTATCCTGAGGAGTTCTGCCTTAGCTTTGCAATGTCTGCCTGCTTCGTAACATTGCTGTTCAGTGCTGAAGGTGACAGATTTAGCTTCTTTACAATGAAGACTTACTTTTGCAATGGCTGGATCACGAAGTACATCAACTTCTTAAATAAAAAGTGCATTTTGCTTTACCAAGCACGCTACTATGCAAGAAGGGACTGGAACCGTACAAGATGGGGGAAACATGACAAAACAGCAGCGTATCAAGTGGGAACGTTATACACAATAGTCTATATTGGCTTTAGTTCGGTGCTACAGAAATGTGACAATGGGAGAATGTGAGCGAGGAATGTATTATAGTGGAGTTCAGTATATTTTGGGAGCCATCGCTGGGATTGCAGAGAATCTCGAGACGTCCTGTGCGCTCCATCATTGACTGCTTCTCTACATTTCTGCATTGCAGCAACCAGCCTGTGATTATGGAGATACTGTTGAAGGCAGGCGCCAACATCAACGCCATCAACAGAGCCAAGTGCACAGCCCTGCATGTGGCAGTCAACAAGCAGCACACAAACTGCATTCGGGTCCTGCTCAAGTTTCGCACTATTCTCAACATCAACATCCAGGTGGGTTTACCCATTCCCCCCAGCACCTCTTGCTGTTGCATGCAGTAAGCGATATTAGACAAATAAGGCACTCTCTTTACAAAAGTACTGACTTCGCATTTTTACCTATCATTGCAGCTAAACCTCGACACTATGACCGAGTATTTAGCTTTTCATAACCTCTTGCTCATAGAACATCATGAATATAGAACCTCAATATAACGAAGTGTGTTTGCATACAATTTCAATACCACAAAATTTCACTGCTGCCTCAAAGGAATGCTGAGACAATAAGTGGAAACTTCCACGGACGTAAATGGTCAAATTATTGAATTACAAGCTGCTGCTTGCAAACGGACCTCTCAAATTGTATGCTGCATGCGGCCACTGAAGCGGAGTTGCATCATTTTGCATATAAAGTCCAAGTGTGATAAGATCCTATTGCGCCCTGTGCACTCTGTGCTTTAGTCGCGAGTGAAAGTGTGCAAGGGTGAGACAAGAAAAATATTGGCTTAGCGAGTGCCGTCTACCCGTGCGAGTAAAGGGAAAGAGGGGGAGGGGAGCGAGCTCATGGTATTGCGATCAAGCACGTGCGAGGGGAAGGAGGAGAGAATGGGGGTAAGTAGGCGTGCGTATGGATTTCTGGCGGTGTCTCAGCCGTGACTGCACTTGTGTGTAAGTGTGGTTTAGTGCATGTGCAGCCGCGCACCCTGCTTTAGAGGTAATCTGCCATGAGTGCAAAGAGTGGTGCGCCAAGATGGCGTGGCATCATGTAAGCTGTCTTCTCGCACGTTTAGCATTGGAGGTTGCATAATCTCTAGTTTCGTTGACCCGTTGGAGCGAAAGGCAGACGAAGCATTCGCTCCCCGCTGCCGGCACTTTTCCTGATAGCATCGTCCCAGTGCGGGCGACGCTATCAGTCGTGGGGACAGAGTGCACACGAAAGCGTGGCCTGCTTTGCTTAATTTGTACCACCGATGTGACAATATTGTCGACATACATGGCATGAAACCGTATCATTCGTTTCCAACTCCCAAATTTATCAAAATTAATTGTTTTCTCATTCACACTTATTTTTTTAGATTGCCCAATAATTCAGAAAACTCTGCCGCCCCTTTCTGTGTAAGAAAAATCGATCGGTGACTACTACTTATTTGCATAAAAGGTTGAACTTATATACAACGAAATTTCGATATAACAAAGCAAATTGCCAATTTTACAGACTTTAGTATATCAAGGTTTAACTGTATTTTGTGTTGAAGAAAGGTCCAAGCCCTCTAAATTTTAGAAAAAATTCTGGGGAGAATCTGTACCCTAAATAATTTACTATAAAAAAATTGAACTTTACTCTATGGATGTGTATATAACGAAGCAAACATAAAATTCGATTGGGGATGTTATATTTCAGTGAGCTTTCTACTCCTATAATGACACCAGAAATGCAAAGTCTGAGACGACATTGGTTATAGCAAAGGGCATATTTGTTCACTGGACAGCTTAAATTATGTACTATTCTGGCAGCAAATGCCATGTATCGGCACGATAAGCCGCCAGCAGGCCATCAAAATCTGTGGTAGGCACACCCTCGATAGGCCATCAAATGTGTTGTGTATCTGTTACTCAAATGATATCGCGCAACAAAAAACGACACGGATGTAAGAAAAGATGACACACCAACTATCTGTTACACCAAGTGTATCTGTTATGGGCCAATCACAGACTATGGTGGACGGCCGCTTTCTTGCTCATTTGAAAGCAGCCTTGTCAAATGGACTCCCAAATAGCATTTTGTGTATTAACTGAGAGCTTTCTGTATTTTTTCGTGTATGTGGGCTTGTGTGCATGTATTGCCTTTCCTCTCCATGATGCATTTTCAATTTAAGCTTTCAGAAGCAGAAACCTTTGGTATTAAACTCAATATTTGGAAGTCAGTATTTCTCAATGGTGTGTTCATATTCAATTCGATTAGCAAATATTATTACTCGAACTTCTCTGTTCTTATTTCCCGGGACTGTTCTGCAGTACAGTTCACTTATGTCTTGCATTTGACCTGTGCTCACTTTTTCCTATGTCCTGCCTGTTTCTTGAATGCCACGGTTCGCAGTTCTGATCACCAGCCAGTCTGTTTTTTCACTGCTGGCTGATCATAATGCAGGGTTCTGATCACCGACCAGCCCAGTTTCCTCACATAGTTGTATTAATGCAAAAGCATTATATGCCCTATTTCATGAAAATTCAATGGCGACGCGACCACAAGATGGCACCAAAAATGGTCGACAGCACAAAGAGTAAAAACACGTCGAGAAATAGTCAAATTTATGTCAAATTTCTCAAGTGTCTTGCACAACCCGGCAGCGCGTCTTCCCTATATGCAAAAGCTCGCTGAACACTTTTGATGTTGTGCGGGTCACCGTCGGTCATTGTCTTCTATCACACGCTTATGATCCTTCAATGCGAAATGGCACTGCTGCACTCCAAGATATCCATTCCTTTGCCTATCCCCCATAGTGGGTAGAAGCCACATACATGACGGGGAAACGAAAACCTTCTCAATGCCAAATCATGAGTGTATAAAATGAGGTGGACCACCGCCATCATGTCTCAAAAGGAACGCCGTGCAAGTTTACAACGTGTATGACGACACACGAATAAATACCTAAACAAAAACATTTCACCAAACTGACTACGATGCTTTCGCATTCCCACATGTAAGCAGTCTTAAGTGTCTCTGCAGAGTTCGTTTGTTGCACCTTGGGTTGATCCTTCATTGTGTGTAAACACTTCATCTTTGAATGCAGGACACATACGGGGATACTGCCCTTCACGACGCCATTGGGAAGGACAGTGTTGACATCATAGACCTGCTTATCGGCGTGCCCGAAGTCGATTTTTCGCTCAAGAATAAGCGGGGTTTCAACGTACTTCATCATGCGGCTCTTAAGGGCAACAACTTGTGAGTTTGCCTCTTACTTCCTCAGAAACTGATGCGATTTCAGTGTTGCCTAAGTGCTTTAATTTGCTCCGTAGGGGACACAATTCTATAGTGAAAGTGTTTATCTTGCTTATTGAAGGCAGTGCATGTTTGCAGCCATTTGGGGATGTTTACTTGTGTAAGTTGTGCATCGTTGTTCCAAAAGAACATGTTTGTTTTCATCTCTTGTGTGAGATAGATAATCGCCGTATTTATTTGCTTATAATTTGGTCACAATTTTTCAGTCATCATTATAAGACAATGGTGCATTTCGAGGGCCCAAGAAAAAAAAAAGAAAAGAAGAAAACATGCCCCAGTAGCATACTCATTATTCGGACCCTGCAGGCATTGCCCCACAGACCTTAATATCAAAAGCCCGAAATGTTGTATTCCCCAGTGAACATGTCGAGGACACACTATCTCCTGCGAAAAATGCAGATTCGTGCCTTGCCTTGGCAGGTTTCGAAGCAAAAACATATGTTTACAGTGAGTGATTTCCATATTTAGTCGATTCCCTGCCTTTCCGCCTTTCTCTCTCTCTCTCTCTCTCTCTCTAGTCGATTCTAATGTGCACCTTTTTTTCCATCTGCATACAATCTGACACAAAACCAAAATCACATTCACAGGATTCGCAACAGCCAATCATTAGGCTTGTGATTCATTGTATATTACCGTATTTACTCGCATAATGATCACACTATTTTGTAAAAAAAATCGGCGCAAATTCAGGGGCGCAATCATTACATGGGTTAAATTTCTTACGAAAAGAAAACATTTTTTTTTTCATCCCGTGTTTGCTGCGGGATGACAACAGGTCAACAAATAGGCAGCTGTCGCTGTAACAGCACCTGCTGCCGCTGTAAACGACATCACCTTTGCCATACGCCAGCTGAAGCATAAAACAAGTTGGTTTTGGTTGTTCTGTAGTCGCGCTTTAGCTATGTTAATGTTACATTTTTCCTCCCAGTATATTTTTTAATGTTCCCGTTACTAGGCCAACAAACACTATCAATGCAATAGCCTTGCACCTCAAGTTCTTGTCCCTCTTTAATCAGAGCAAGAAAAGGTAAATTCCAAAATGTTTATTTGAGATAAAGGAATGATCTGAACTGTAGTAATCTGTGGAAAAACCAGGCAGCGTTGTAGTGATGCCAAAATAGTTGCCATCACTGCTCCTATTTCTGTTGCTGCTACAACTCCTAGTCGCTAAGTTTAACTCCAGCTAATATCAGCAGACATTTATTTATGATTGAGGGGCATTATAAGTGGGCTTCAACATAGACTTCGAGCTCAAGAGGCTTCCTGCCAGTGCGCTTCAAAAACTTCAGACCTCAAACCCATCACGCATACAGTCTTTAGGTGACTTCTCTGCTCTTCAGCTCTATGAATTGTGTCTTCCTCATTTAGTCTCACGTTGTCTCTGTCACCTTTCCTTGCCCTGAACTCATAACATCTGCCCTCCTTCACCCTCACCTCACTATGTGAGGGCAGATGAGGGTGAGGATGCTTTCGGGAGGACTTGCCCACTTAGGTTGCCCATGTCTGCTAATGACTCACCTGTTTCTTGATCCATCAACCTTTTCTTCAACTTTACCAGTATATATTGGTTCAGTGCTTTTCATTAGCATTCCCTTATGTAATTACAGAGTACAGATTATATTTTACTGCTCTGTTAAGGTGACAGACTATGCTAAGAAGCTGCACTTTCCAACATCAAATCAATAACGATATGAAATCTGTCTCACATATGCTTTCATCGTCTTGCTTGCGGTGTCAACGTCGTGCCCTTCTATTCCTAGTGCGACAGAAAAGCTGCTATCACGGACAAGGCAGATTGTCGACATCAAGAAGGATGATGGCTTTGCAGCACTGCACCTTGCGGCTCTGAACGGCCATTACTCTGTTGTGGAGACCTTGCTAACACAGGTACATACACAGTGCCATGTTCAACTTTATTAATGTTCTCAAGGTCCATTCTGGTCTCTGGCAGAACAGCTTCTCTCTGATGCTTGCTTATTATCTTAAGGTCTGTACTTGCCACATGCTACTGGCGTGATCTGTCTTTGCATGCAAAGTTCTGGAGCTGATTTCTCAAAGTACTTATATCACAGGCTTTTACGGTGATAATTGTGTAAGGTGCTTTTTCTAGCATTTGTGGCATTTTTTTGCAGGCATTGCCGTGTTTTGTCGTAGTGTTTCCTTGGGAGAACAAATTGTAAGAAAAGTAAATTATTTTGTTCCCCATCCAGGACTTGTTCCCAGCTCTGCAACATGGGAGCAGTCATATTGTCATGCAATCAGAGTTGATAGTGTCATAATAGTGCTGTCATGGTCATCCCGGTGTCTCATATTCAGCGTCGTGGTTGTTGTGTCGTCATTTGCATTGTTGTCTCATTGGGCTAACATTGTTAAAAGTCGTGTTTATCAAATGACAGTCATTTTGTATCATTTTGATGTTACTGCTTTCTTTGGGGGGGAGGGGTGCACGGGGTGTTTCACACTTTTCATTGAGGAGCCTTCTGTAATAAATTTTTTTTTGTGTTATGCCATGTTATCTTTCTGGCAGCTGCATTTTTATGGGGACAGAATGCAGAAATGTGTACATATGAAGCCATTGGTGCACTTTAAAGAATGCCAGGGGGTCAAATTCACAAGCCCCTTCACTATGGCATCTCCTGTGGCCCCATGTTACTTTCGGAAGTTATATCCCATCAACTAAAATACTCGCTATCCCTGTTCACTCTCTGATCCACACTGCTCTTTTCCTGTCTCCTTAACATTACGCTTAGCATTTTTCGTTCTATCACTCTTTGCGCGGTTCTTAAAGAGCCCCTCACCAGGCCCCCATAGCAAATTTTGGTTATACACAGGAAGTTGTTGTGTGTCCTCTATGGAACGTTGTGCGGAAAAAAATTTTCAAATTGGCTCATTAATAGTTGAGATAAAAACATTTCAGTGCCGCAAGCCCATGATTTCAGAAGGCGAGCTCCACTGCATAGCGAGATACTCTCTCCACTCGCCCTGTCTAGCCTCCGTAAGCGAAATTTCTTCCCTGCGTTCTCCCATACCGAACATCGAGGGTCGCGTGACGCATACGTCACGGGTCCTGCCTTCATTTTTTTCTCCTCGCTTTTTTTTTTCTTCTTTTTGTGGCGCTGCGCATGAGCTGTTGTGATTGTCTAGTTTCGCGCAACCTACGATTTCGTGCGCTGTGCACAAGGACACATGACTAGCGGTATAATTCAGTGCTACACGATTACTGAGGCAGAGCAAGCGGATCGCAGAGCATGATCACGCGCTGGAACACGGTAGAAAATGGCTAAGTTTTGGTACCTGCGCACATGACTGCACGACCGTGGGAACAAGCAGACGAGGCGGAAGTACATCTTTCTTGCTTCAGTGCGAAGTAAAACAAAGAACACGCAGACATTCCATTGGTGTGTTTTATTATTTCCCTAAGCTTCAATTCGTCAATTCAAGTTACAGATCACACAAATAACTAGCTGTTGCCTTGAATAATTCTCGAAGTCACGTGTCACCACAAGCGACGTCACGCTGCAGACACGACTACGTAGGTGCAGGGACACGACTACATGACCATCCGGCTTGGAGCGTGGTCGCCGCGAGAGAAAGGGAAAACGGTGTTCGGACTGAAATTTCAGACCTTTCTGCGGCGAGTAGCGATGTAATTCTTTGCAAACACGATTGTTTGCACGCATTGTACGCTTTGCGCTTGTCAGCTCAAAATGGCCAGACCTGGTGAGGGGCCCTTAACTGGACCGTGTAAAGTGCAGGGCACCTAATGGTTCAGTGCTTCTCTTAACTGGACATGCCACGTAATGCGTAGGGTAACCCATCGCAGTGGCTTAGCGGCCGCGGTGTTGTGCCGCTAAGCATGAGGTCACAGGATCAAATCCCAGCTGCGGCAGCCACATTTCGATGAGGGTAAAATACAAGAAAGCCTGTGTCCTGTGCCTAGGGGGCATGCAAATAATCTCTTGATGGTCAAAATTAATCCGGAGTCCCCCGCTACAGTGTGCCTAATCAAATCGTGGTTTTGGCACGTAAGACCCTAGAATTCAATTAATTCTATTCAATTTCACTGCGTAGGGTAGATAACTAGTGGACCTTTAGAGCTACAGAATGGGTGTCAAGGGAAGGGAAGCGCAGTTGAGGACAGCAGAAAATTAGGTGAGGTAACGAAATTAGGAAATTTGCAAGCACAAGTTGGAATCAGCTAGTGCAAGACAGGGGTAAATGAAAATCGCTGGGGTAAATGAAAATCGCCTTGGTCTTGCAGTAGACAAAAAATAGGCTCGTGTTGATGATGATCCCATCAACCTTCACTTGTTATTACATTTCCGTGCTACACAGTATGCTTCACATGTGAGGATAGGAGCTACATAAGTACATGATTTGTTAAGTAGTCTAGAAAATTTTGTTGTTCCTTTGTCCTATGTTTGCACTGGTTTCCCTGCTGCCTGTGGTTAAGAGGACATAAAAAAAGATTACAATTTGTGGTGTATTAGTAAATTATGCTTATACAATCCCCAAAAAGCCATAAGAGGAGATTTGAGGAGGCTTACTGTGAGAGGAGGGTTGATAAGCAGGAAAAGATACAAGATGTAAGAATAAAAGGCTGGATGTCAATGCCTCCTTGGAAGTTCCTCACGTGCTTTCCGTGATCTAATGGATTTTGAGTGTCTGCTCACGTCTGGTTAATTTTTTATCGGTAAAGATGGACTACATTGTATTCTAAAAGTGCAAAAAACTGAACTTAGCATGTCTTGAAAACATTTACTGTGCGACATTGCCCAAATACAAAAAAAGTATATGTTGAAATCCGTGACGTCACACTGCCTCACCGGCACTGGTATTCCGGCACAAAATTAAAAGAAATTGAAGTTTGGTGGTTTTTCATTTTCTCTTCCTGTAGTAAACCTATTACCATGAAATTAAGGATAATAATTTTGAAAGAATTCCTTATTAGTGTAAACAGATGTTGTGCTTCTCTTTAGTCGTGCAGAGCTTGAAGAACCCACTGGTGTGCTCGTCAGAACCATGGGCCACCTGGTGTACATGTAGCTGCAAGAATCTGCCATCTTGTCCGTTTAGTGGATTTTAATTTAGATTTCCTTCTGCCATGGCGCATGCCCGCTGCGGTGTATTGGTGAACATTTGGGTGGTACTAGGAAGATGCTAAAATTGGCAAAATTGTCAGAAGGAGATTAATAAACGTAATGTATGAAGAATTTAAGAGAATTGCCCTGAAACAACTGCGAATTTGTCCATGGCTGGAAAAACATCCCTGTGGCAGTTTCCAAGAGAGGAGGCTCCTATAGAAAAAAACATTCGGAATGGAAAAGTTTAAACTATGTTGTCTGAGTGTTGATTCTGAGCGTTGATGTCTGATTGTTGATTGTCTGAGCGTTGATGTCTGAGCGACAGCGTAATTGGGTAAAAAGTGTTGTGGTAATGGTAGAACTTCTGCTTTCTCTCCACCTGGGGCAGGGCCAATGCGATGTGGACGTGCGCAACAACCGCAAGCAGACGCCGTTGCTGCTCGCAGTCAGCCAGGGCCAGTGTGGCATCGTGGAGCTGCTGCTGGGCATGGGAGCCCAGCTGGACGCGCAGGATGAGGACGGCGACACAGCCTTGCACCTGGCCCTGCTCAAGCGCCAGGTCCTGCAGATCCCCGAAAATGGCGAGGCACCTGCCACGGCCATGGTACGTCTACTCTTCCTGCCCAATTTTCCGGTTCTGCTTGCGTCGTTTTATTGTTTTGAAGAGGAGGTGCAGCTAAAGGAAAGAGCATACCATAGAATTCCTGAGCGACGTCACATCTATTCATCATCACACATCACACCCCTAGGGCCAGCGCGCAGGCACTATTTATGTCAACAAGCAATCACAAAATATTTCAGTTATGAAAGGTGCAAGATGCAATATACAGTAAAAGCATGTTAATTCACAACTCGTTAATTAGATTTTGGATAATTCAAAGTGGCCGTCGCGGTCTGTCCAACAATATATTGAAAGCAATATGTAACGCATCCCACTAATTCAGACTAGAATCCGCGTCATGTGGCTGGGGAGAATGCTAGTGCACGGGAGCACAATGGCAAGACTAGTGTCGCTGCACAGGTCATGCAGGGTTGTTCTTTCCATCTGCGGCCCTTTGTTTAGGCCTGACTGGAGACAGACGCGTTTGCGCCTGGCCAGGCATGGCCAATGCCTCTGTTGCAGGTCGCTTCTTTCCTTATCTCAAGACCTTCAATATAATAACGCGGATGAGACGCTGCGTGTTTCTGTTCTTCTTCTTTTTTTTTTTCCCTGTTACATCTTGGAGGCTATGCTCTTTCTCTACGAGGTGTTCTGCAGAGAAGCGGTACCAAGTAATGTCTAAACATGGCAGCCCTGATGTGTATCAGCACTCGCAGTACCATAGAGCATGTCGCGGGATCGAATCCCAGCCATGGGGGTGAAATGCGATGGGGGTGAAATGTGAAAACACCCAGGTGCTTAAATTTAGGTGCACATTAAAGAACCTCAGGTGGTTCAAATTTCCAGAGTCCCCCACTATGGGGTGCCTCGTAATCAGAAAGTGGGTTTGGCCCGTAAAACACCATAATTTTTAAAGGATACACAGGACAGTCTTCTCCAGGCTGCGATATCCATTGTTTTCCCAGTTCTCAAACTTGAGATTTAGAGATATGGCGTGGCATTCTAGTCACTGTTGCTTCACCATGGCATCCGGTTTTTCTGCGCAAGCATCTTCTAAAAAAAAGTAAAGGGCAAGTCACCAGCTTGTTCTGTAGTGTGTCACTTTAGTCCTCACGAAACTGAAATGGCTTGCTCCAATGCAGCCTTAGTTTGCAAGATGGTGCTTCAAGTTAGGTTGCTTAGCTGACCATTTATGTGATCTATTCTGCATTGTAAGTTTCATAATATTGAGCTATGTATAATGGTCATGTTGAAAAACAAGAAAGGGGGGGGGGGAGGTGCATTGCACAGAACAACACACAGAGGGGAGAAAGCAGAATTGACTAAAGAACTGCTGCACTTATACACTTGTTTTTCGTACAGAAAATGAGCACCTTCGTAAAGTAGGCAACTCTGCCCAGAGGAAGCCCTAGTTAACATAGGAGAAGGCCTAGGGGTCCATGACAGAGGTTTGACTACAGTTGAACCTTGTTATAAAAAGTTGCATTGGACATGAAAACACCTTCATTATATATTCAGTATATTCAGTACGTATAATCACACAGGCATTACATGCTGATAGCAATTAGGAACAGTTTTGGTTTCCTTCATATCGAGTTCGAGTAAACTGCATTTCTCAGTTCATAATCAGTGGTACTACTGCCCCGCTGTGATGCCCGACCAGATTGCGAGCCAGCTGGCTGCTTCGTGTCCTTCGGAAGTGGATGGCAGCAGCCTGGCCCTCGCCTGCCTCCTCGTCAAAGAGGGTGCCGACCTGCACCGGCAAAACTTGGTGGGGCGGACACCACTTGACCTTGCCGGCAGCCCAGCCGTCCAGGAGTTGCTGCAGCACTGGAGTACACTCAGGGAGTAAGCGTCCTTCTCAGTGGGCTGCTCTTCTGTTGCTTGCCGACTGTGTGTGCTTCATTCTGTACTTGTCTTTTCTGCTACAGCTTTCCACAGAAAAGCTGTATATATAAACATATTATGCTCGCAGCCAGTATGACACTGTACTGATTGCATGTACTAGTACAGTTTATGTATCTGGATACAAAGCTGCATGCCAAAGCTACGGAAGTCCCAGATGCTGTGTTCTGCTAACATTTGACTGCAGTAGTGCTGCTGCAGTCAGTATTCTTTAGATTCTGCAGTAAGGACAAGTGAACTGAATTTCCTGGCATTGTGCTTCATGGCACAAATTTGTGGATCTTTTTTCCTCTCCAAACGACAGACCCTTGTTAACAGCTACCAATTGAAGTTTCCATAAAAGCAGTGACTTTTCTTTCTTAAGTATTACAGTCAAATCTCAATATAACGAATCATGTGGGACCACTGAAAATCATTCATTATTCGGTCGTTATAGCGAATGCCCCAAAATTAACCATTCCACCCATCAACCCATCAGTTCATAAGTTGTCACCTTTTGAGCTATCCATGAAAACATCGGTGTTTGTTGGATCTCGGCCTGCCCTCTTGCTATTTTCCACAGATTCTGCTGCCAAGCACCACCGGAGCACTGTATGATAAGGGTGATATGTGCAAAGCAGACGCTGACGCTGAGAAAACTACTGACAAAAATGTAGCTACATGTCGCCTCCTTAATGCAATGTTTCTTATTCAATTTGTTTTTCACATTCCTTGCCATGGACACTGCAACTGTTTCAGTCGAGGTGGACACCTGAACTATTCCAAAGCGCAAGTGTGTGTAAATGACACCATCTGGAAAGTGCAATGTGCGACCGTGTGGCATCCCCGCGAGTACAGTGGTTATATTTCTCCGCGCGTGTAGCTAGTACGGCCTCGCAAAGAAGTGTGAAAGAAAGGGGCGTGCACAGAAAAAAGGGCGAAAGAAAGAAGCGCCTCCATTGCTTGGCGACACTTGCCTGGGCAGAGCATGCGCTCACAAAACCCGATGTGACGTCGCCTCTGCAATAGAATTAGAAAAAATTCTCCTGCATTTTTTAATTGAGCACTGTCTCAGGTTTTCCACACCCGTGCGCCATGGCGTCTGCTTTCTGTGCCTTGTCGTCTGCTAGCCTACTGTTTCGGCTGCCATGAAGGATACATGGAAATCTTACAATCCCCAGATTTCAGATTATTAGTTTGTAGTACTGAGGCGTTGTTAGCATGACACGGAAACTGAACAGCGATCGTTATTCTGAAAAGTTCAGTATTCTGAAGTTCACAGCACTGAAATATTTTGCATTGAAACCATGAGAAGTCAGCAGGGGATTTTTGAAAAGTTCATTAATCTGAAAAGTTTGTTAATGTAGTATTCGTAGTAGCGAGCTATCACTGTGTTACATAAAATCAAAGGAGTGCGTGGAGTTACAGGGTGTTTAAATTGGCACCATTAAGGTAGGTTACAATCTCAAATATGAAGTGCACTTCAGGGTTTGTCACCCCTTGCGTGCACAAGCCGCAACACAAAACTTGGATTTTGCGTGGCCAGGTAATTCGCCAACTAATTTCTCAAACGCCTGTTTATTCCGACCTACTTGATTATTTGTACTTCCCCACAGCACTACCACCTGCTCCGTAGAACCAACATGTAACGGTGACCAAAATTTTGGACACTGCAAGGTGTGTTGACCGATTTCTCAGGCTGATCTTCACGCTTCATGCCAAAAAAAAACATTGCAGTTCACAAATAATGTTGCCACCTGTTCTGTCACATTCAATATCAAGGCACTTTCTTGGGTTTCCAAGTGCCATGCAGCTGCTGGAAACAGTTTCATGACTCGGCACGAAAATGCAAGTTAAATCGCAGACTCCCAACTAATTGATGCTGGTTAGGCCTTAGAACGACAGAAAGCTGAGCTAGTTGGTAAAGATCCATTATGCAAAAAAGAAGTGAGGTATGCAGACAGGACACAAGAGTAGAGAAGTGGACAACACAAACGCCGACTATCAATTGAAGGGAGCACTGAGGCGAAAAAAGAAAGAAAACACAAAACTCATCTGCGCATGCTCAGGAATGGTAACACCACGTGTCAGTCGGGTACACGTGCCGGTCTACGTGAGAGATAACTGTCAAGGCACTTAATCTCTTCCTTATGTGAAGTAATCGAAGGCTGACTCATGCACGCACTTCCACCATTACTCTACCATAAGACGCGTATCTTCATTCTTATGCCTGTACAACATCGCGCATTCATCTTACTCTGGCGTGCAGTTACAATCTCAGCAATGTAGCGAAAGATTAGAAGGCGATCCACCACTTAACGACCTTTTATGTTCCATTAGCCTCTGATTGATACACTGTCCCGTTTGCCCTACGTAGAACTGGCCACAGCTAAGGGAAATATTATAAGCCACACCCATACGACAGTCAGTAAAACTATTCTTATTGTGCTTCACTGGACAAAAATCTGTTCGTTTTTTGCCTTTTACCCGCTCCTTTTTATTCTGTACGGCAGCGCATATCTTACCTAGCTTATTGGGAGCAGTGAAAGCAACATTAACATCATATCTACTTGCAACTTTTTTAAGCCTGTGCGACACTGAATGAATATACGAAATAGCCACTACTCTTCTTTTGCTATTACTGCTTTCTGTAATCACGTCCGTCCCTCTCGAAACAGACTTCTTTAGGCGCTCAGCCACAGTAGCCACCGCTACACTAGGATAACCTGCTTCTAATAGGCGCCGGACCTGGCATTAAAACTGGCGCTCATTTTGTGCATGCAGGATCTGGTGAGGGAAGACTTAAGGCACGACATGGCAATTCCGTTTTTTACTAATTTAGAATGCTTTGATTGAAAGTTTAGCAACAGCTTCGAAGATTTGGGGAGTTCTGCCAACAAACATGATTTTGTTCGAAGATCAAGGAAATGTCAAGAAACTGAATTACGCATCGCTGAGGAAATTCCTTGGTAAACTTTAATCCTCCCCCATAAAGTTTAAATTGCTCACTTACTGAGGAAAGTGAGCAATTTAATTTACTGAGGTAAGCGAGCAATCGAATTCTTCCCTATTGCAGAAAATCAGGTAATCATCAACGTAACGAAATATCTTGATAATGCTATCACCTAAGGCTTTCTCTAAGCAGTTGTCAACCTTACTCAGGTAAATGTTGCTAAGAATAGGGGCAACCTTTGAGCCAATACAAATGCCTGATTTCTGCAGAAAAACACCATCTCTCCACCCAATCAGCGTCGACTTCAAGTACATTGAAAGAATTTCTAGAAAAGCTCCCGTGGAAACACCGCATCTGTCAATAAAAGACGACTCTTGCACTTGTTCTTTAATGCAATCATTTACGGAATTTAGCAACCCGTCATGCGGCAAGGAATAATACAGGTCTTCGATATCCATACTAAAAGCTGTACAATCACCAGGATTTTCCTCTCTCAAATACTGAACTAGTGCCTGAGAATTCCGTAAGCAAAAGGGGTCTGAAAAAACTAGTGTAGCTAAGCAGTTCTGTAGGTAACTAGCGACACAGACCTGCCACGTCCCTTTCTCTGACACTATAGCACGAAAAGGAATTTCTTGTTTATGGGTCTTGGCCGAGAAAAACAGTTCTAAGGTGAGGGATTTAGCTTTCTTGCCATTAGAGACAAGCCTATCAAGATTATGTCTTGACAAGAGGTCAACCGCACCTTGCTTAACTACCGCAGGCTTGAGTTTTACTGGCTGTAAATTCTTTTCTATGGCTGAAATCGCTTTTTCTGAAAACATGTCATCTGGCATAATTACGAAATAACCTTCCTTGTCAGATATTACTGGTCTAAGTCTAAGACTAAGGCCTAGCTGGTGTGTGTGGTGAGCGGCAAGTCGTCGCAGAAAAGTGTGCTCTGGTCACTGGAGGCTCGCCCTTGATATGTTAGTACGCGTAGACTGCATCAATGATTGCACTCAAAATCACATGCATAGACTGGGCTGACTGATTAGAGAGTTTTAGTATAGCGTGAAATGCTTGCATTAGTGTTAGCGTGTGGAACACGCTAAACCTTTGTGATATGCTTCAATAGAGCTTTACTATCGCGTAAAACAAGGAAGCGCCGCAAAGTGCAACACTTAACTGTGCCATCTAGGTGTGAGTAGCAAAAGCTCTTAAGCTGATTGGTTCGCCATCTAGTTAAGAGTAGTCAAAGCAGCATTTTTTGTTAGTAGACCATTTTAGAATAGCGTTTGTTGCCTTATGTACATTACATGCAAGCACCTTCACAGGATGTTAGGTTAAAAGACAGGGCGCCTTCTGGTGCCTCGTGACAAACATATCCAAGCCAAGACAATCCGTTAGCAACCACTCTGTTGTTGCTATGCAGACGCGTCTTGTCAGGCCTATGGACACCAGAATCGCTGAACGATCTCAGAAATTGGATGCACCGTGCACTCATAACTAGTGTTCAGGTGAGTTTAGAGGAAGTGGCAGCTCATTTCAATACAGTAAAAGCTCGTTAATTCGAACCGCAAGGGGACGCCATCTCAGTTCGAATTAAACGAAGTTCGAACTAACGAAAGCAATGAAGAAAAACAGGACACCGCGACCAGGAAGCAGCAGGGCATGGCGCCAGTTCAATTTAATGTTTGAAAAAATCCGTAATTGTGGTCTGCTTTTTTTCTTTGAAGGCAACAGCAAGCACTTTCTGCTCTAAAGAGCGAATGTTGCGGAAGGCTTCCTCTTCGCTTTCTTCAAAACTGAAGAACAGGCGGGCGGCATTAAGTCCGGCCATGACTTCCGCAGCGGAGGGCCGCACCGGTGCCTCGTCGTCTTCCTTGTCGTCGTCACTGGCAGCGACAGGCTCTATGTTTTTAACTTGGGAAATGATGTCCTCGTCTGTGGTCACACCACAGACAACTGCGCTCGCATCCACGTCTACGTAGTCGGCAAAGGAAACGTCTTTCAGAACGTCCGACATGGGAGCGGTGACGCTAGTGACGCAGTCTCCGTGCGCAGGTGCCGTGCTTCTTGGCGATTTCTTGTTTCGACAAGACTCCGGCGTCCACTTCCCGTAAGATGTCGCATTTATCCTTCAGTGTTTGGCGCAGTAGTATTTACCGCGGGCGCACGCCATTCTGAAACCGCACGTCAGCACGGCGAAGCACACCACCGAGGCCTAACTTTTCAAGCGATCCGCACAACAAAGGTCGTAAGCGCGCCGAAAACTAGAAAACTCGAGGCTGCCGAAAGCGGCCGAGACCACCGCGAGTTCAGGACAAAGACGTTGACGAAGGCTCCTCCTATTCGTTCAATTCTCGAGCGCTAGCGGCGCTGCGATGTACTGGATTCGCTGTATTTTTTGTGCTGGTTGCGCCATCCATCGATTAACAACTGCAGCTATACGACAAGATTCTTAGGCCTCTGAGATCGGCGGCTCAAAACCGGAAACCGCAGTTCTCGGAGGTAGAGAGAGGGCGTAGCTGTTGCCACAGCTGTCACCCCTTGCCCTCCAGCCTCTGCGCCGGGTGCTGGCACCGGTTTTACCCGCTTTTTCCTTCTCTCCCCATTTTGGAGGCAACTCAGCCGCTGCAGCCTCGCGACAAGGCCTGCTCTGGCCATGTGCCAGGCGGCGCGTAGTTCGAATTAACCGTGGCAGAACCAACTCACGTTCGAATTAACGGGCTTTTTTATACATGGACTTCTATGGAGCTAGGCCGGACCAAGTAGTACGGTTCGAATTATCCCGAAATTCGAATTACTGAAGTTCGAATTAACGAGCTTTTACTGTAGTTATTGGCAATCAACGAGAGTGAGTGTGTAGCCATCATGAGAATTCACAGTGAAGAGGGAGCCATAGGTGCCACCTTGTTTGACAACGCTATTTCTTAGCATCCGTGCTTTGTGAGTGTTACTGTCTCTTGCAAACTACCGAAAATTGCGTGCAGCTGCAAAATGCAAACTCTCCTCTCGCATACTGCACATGCGCACTAAGGCGCACGCAGTGAATTGCGCGCACTAAACGCTAGCTCGCGCTATACTAAAACTCTTCATTAGGTAGCATTTAAGTATGCACCAAGACGTCCAACGTAAGTTTCGTTTTCTTGCTTTTCTATGTGCAGAAGTGCATCTGCACTGACAGTGGCACCCCTTCTGGAACCATCCACCGGAACAGCAGTGACAGTTTCGTCAGCTGATGAGCTGCCTCATGTCGCTGAATGCCAGATATGCCTAGAGTCACCAGCCTCGGTGACTTTCGAGCCGTGTGGCCACCGTATGGCCTGTGAAGACTGCAGCGTGCGCATGAAGAAGTGCCTCACCTGCCATGAAGTCATCACTCGCAAGCTTGATGCCTGTGAGTACCGCATTTGTGCGTGTATAGCCCACCACCACATATAATCCACACTCCCAATTACAACAGCCCAGAAAGGAAAACAAGATATGCCCACATATAATCCGCAAAGGTAACTGCATGCAACACTGCTCAAATCTTTGCGAAGACAGTCTCCATTTACTGATGCACTTGTCTACATCGTATCTTCGGTCAGCAGCTCTGTTCCCCCATGCTTCAGCGGTGCTGACAAGGCTGGATACACATGCCAGACCTTATCGCGGACAAATCAATCACATGATATTTGACGTGAATTGGATCACTTCGCAGCTAGCACTCACACGACAGCAGATGGACAGCACGGACGGAGAAGCCCTCGCATCAGCAACGATGATGGAGCAAACGCGACTGAGCCGAAAATCCAGATGGCGATTTGTCTCACTGCTGTATCACGAAACCCTTTGCACAAACAGAGGAAGCCCCCCAGGAACGGGCAACATATGAATGTATGAGTTAGCTAACAACATGTGCGCTACTCGCCAAGCTGGCAACCTGTAATGCAGAGGAGAACGGGCGACCGTGAAAGAGGGGAGAAGGGCACTTCAACATGCAGGGATGGGGAGGAGGTGGGGTTCTGTAGGAGATAACGAAACATTTAAGGGCGGAGAACCTTGCCCTGAGGTGTGGCTTCATGGCAGCACACTCCGCGCTGCCTTAAAACCACACTTCATGGCAAAATTCGCATATACCGTGTTTACTTGAATCTAGGCCGGCCCCAATTCTAAGCCAACTCCCGAATGTCCAAAGCCAGAAAATAAAAAAAAACTTACCTCTAACCTAGGCCGAACAAAAAAGTGAGGACAGCGTTCACAAAATGAAAAAATATGAACATGCCAAGCTCACTCTACGTTACCATCGCCGCCTGCCTCGTCGCTATAGCCCAGACCACACGCGTGCACTCTTAAGCAAAATTACGCCCTTTTGCCACACAATAATGATCGTCATCTGTCTTGTCCGCATTTCCTTTCTTTAACGCAGCAAGTCCGGTACTTCCAAGTCACGAACGGCATGCCCGTTATCAGCATTACAGAGCATTCTCGACAGGAAAGTAGCGAGCGCAGCGTTTTCAAGGAAGGAAACGCAAGCAAGACAGATGGAAATTATTGTTGTGTGGCAAATATACACCCCAAATGGTGTACATTCGCTTAAGAGTGCGTTTGCAGACGCGTGCAATCTCGTGTCCACATGCCCATGCATGCGCAAACAGTGCGGCATGGCTCGCACGCATCGAAACACTGCACAATCTTTGTGAACTCCTCTCTGTTATTGCGCGCTTATATTCCTTATCGCTGTCATCTCCTCGTGGTGGCACACACAAAAACCATGTCCCGTTACCCCCTCCAATGACGGACGTTTTTCTCATCGATGCTGAAGTCCCGCCCAGCTTGAATGTTTGACGATGCCTCTGTGGCTAGCACAACTTTTCGTTTGAAACCAGCACTATAGTGACATTGCCTGTTTGGTGTCATTACGATAACGCTACATTGCATGTCGATACGACCCAGGTCAAAGTAGCAGCATCGCTCGTGTGCTTCACTTGGCTACTGGCACCACTAATAGCAGCTGCGATACTGACTTTTCTAGATGACGCTAGCTATGCACCATATTTATCATTTTAAATTGCAACCCGTGTGTTCTTTTAAATCTTTGAATCTAAGCCGACCCTAGAGCTTGGCATATGACTTCTTGAATGCGCGACGCACAAGGTCCTCTAGTATGCTGGCCCATGCGTCCACAATTCACTTGCATAGCGTAGCTGGCGAAGCCCGCTTCAGTTGCCCGGTCAGCGTCACTGCAGGCTCATTTCAGCACATCCAATCTGCATAACGCCGCTTGACCGCGTCCTTGAACGGCTTGTTCACGCAAACATCTAAAGCCTGTAGCAGAGACGTCATCCCACCTGGGATAACGACGAGTTCAGTGCCAGATTCGCGCGACAGCCTCTACACTGAGTCGGCCAAATGGCAACAAAATGCGTCCAGCACAAGGATGGACGGGAACAACCACAGTGCACCAGGCCGCCTACACCAGACGGACTTTATCCAGTCGAGCACAAGATTCTCATTCATCCAGCCTTTCCCATGTCATCTCACGACCACATTTTTTGGCAGCTCCTCACCTTTAGACACTGTCTTGTGCTTGAAGACGACATAGGGCGGGAGCTTGTGTCCGTCTGCCGTGCACGACATGACAGTAACTTGCGTTTTCTCGTTGCCAGTGGACCGTACATAAATTTGTTTAGAGCCCTTTGTGCACATTGAGGGGCGATGGCATGTCTAGATAAACTGGCGTTTATCTGCATTGCCGATTTGCCCTAGCTAGAAGTTCTTGGACTTGCACGGTGAAATAATGTGGTGCTGGAAAGCCACAAGCAGCTCTTCGAATGATTCGGGCAGCTTTTGCGAAATCGAAGTTCAGCGGCGTAAGGGAAATCCGGCACGGCACATGTAGCGATAAATCCACTGCTTGCTCGCTTTGAAGGTGGAGCTCGGTAGTCCCTTTTCTCTTGCGAGATTCTTACCTTTTGCCTGCATAAGCTCCACGTTCACAGCTAGATGTGTGGCTCGTTGTTAGCGTACAAACTCCGTCAGGGCGAGTTCGATTTCAGGGAATGTCCCACTCTTCGGGCCGCGAAAGCTTTGTGTTCCGCTGCACGCGAAACAAGCTTCCTTCTGTCGACGTCATCCTCGAATGCTTGCCTTGTCAACGCCAAACTGCCTCCCGCCCGCACTGTTGCCGATGTCCTGTGCGTCTAAAACAGCCTTTCTCTTGAAAGCAGCAGAGTACTGTTTTCGTGGTCCGGATATCTTGGTCCTTCAATGCAGAATAAGAAAGGTGTACTTCGCGAAGCGTGGTTTGCACGTGTGCTGCCAAGGTACACACTGAACAATAAAAAACGATGCTGTAGTCACGCAGCAATAACGAAACTAAGCCATAGCCACACAGCAAAAAGGAAGCCAAGCCATAGCCACGCAGCAATAACGAAGTCAATCCATAACCACGCAGCAATAACGAAACCAAACCTTCTAGCCCAAATTTCTGATATAAATTTTTGTTCGGATCCACATATAGTAGGAAGCGAAAATTTATGATGCTAATACCGCATTTACTTGCATAATGATCGCACTCACATAATGATTGCACCCTGAACTTGTCGCAGCGATATGTTGAGTGCCAAGTCTAGCTAATGATGATCGCGCTTACCATCTTTTGAATGCTACGCGAACGACTCTTGAAGACATACCAAGCGGTCTGCACGCACCCAACTTTCTTGAGATGCCCCCATTTTATTCCTTTCATTACTTTCCGCACTTCCATGAAAAAAAAGAAAAGCTACAACCAAGCTTGCCTCGGCTTTATTATTTGTAGGCTTCGTAATGGCTTTGGTCAACAACAACATAAGGGCGCCTTTCAATTCTTCTCATCTGCACTCGTGGGCACGCAACAAATCGTGAGCAGCAACGATAGTGGCCACGTTTACGCTGATACGTTATAAGTGTACCCTATTCATACGCCGACGCTTGTAACGCAGCTAATATATTTGCCAACCCTTATCGGAAACGTGCCGTATTAGGATAGCAGTGAAGACAAATGCCGCAGTTTGCGCAGCATGCCCGCCATGTGTTTCAATGTCACTGGTAGCTAAGCGCACCCATCACTGTTTCTGTCCCCTCAAAGTGTACATGGCTATCTATGTTAGTGTCACAAACTTGCCGATATTAACAATATTATTCATTACTGACACGGAAGAAACTGTTTCAATGCACGTAATATACTCACGAGGAGAAAAATAATCGCGTTCAGCGTGTTCGGCTTGCTCCGTCGGCCGCCATTTTTGTTTTGGTGTCCTGCACTGACGGCGGCAGCCGCCTGCTTGTCAGCCTGCAGAAAATGCGGGGCAAAAAAAAAGAATGTTTCTTTTCGTGGGAAATTTAACCCGTGTAATGATCGCACCCCTGGATTTGCGTAAATTTTTTTGACGGAAGAAGTGCAATCATTATACGAGTAAATACGGTAATAGGGGAAAAAAACCTCGTATTACATGCGGGTTGTTATGGTATGCTTATGAAGAATGTCAGATAATACATAAGGAATGTATTTTCCTATTGCGTACTACTTTGTTACAAATGGGTTTCGCCTCTGTACCCCAGCCGGTCGGACCGTAGCGCCTTCAGGCAGTGGCCGCCAAGGGGGCGCTGGTGGGCCCGTGAGCCTGGAGCGCCTGCGGCAGCTGGAGTTACGACTGCAGGAGATGGAAGAGTGGCAGGGCTGCAGCATCTGCCTGGAGCGGCGGCGCAACGTGGCCTTTCTATGTGGACACGGAGCTTGCAGCGTCTGTGCCCAGACTCTTCGCATGTGCCACATGTGTCGAAGGGCTATCACCCGCAAGATCTTTCTCTACTAGTCTCTTCTACATCAGGCATCAGCGACGAGGCTTTTATTTTCTTCTACCATCGCACGAGCACCTCGAAGCAACACTTGCACGTCGCACTGTGGTGGTTCCAAGGTAGGTCAGTGTGGCGTCGTCACTTAGAAAGCAACTTTGGGAGGGAAGGGTCAAAAAAAAAAGAAAGAAGGGAAACTAAAGTGAAAGCAGCAAGTGCAGGATGGTCCTGTGCCCCCTTTTTCAAGTGTGGAATTTTTTTTATTTTTGCACTCTAAATTGGTACCTTGTTTTTAAAAGCCAGCACAATACCCGGTGCCTTCTATCTTTGTTGTTTCCTTTATTTTCGCAGTTTGCTCCAAGGTGTTCACCAGCTAGCTTACTTAGCTGCATTAAAAGGGACATTGATTCGATTGATTGGTTCTTATGCCCTAAAGAATGCACACTAGATCAAGACGGTCCGTATTTCAAGGAACCAGTTTCCATTACAAACGAATTTGAGTTGGCAATCATAGTAGATTATCTGAGAAATAGTACTGCATTTGACATTTTATAGTCGCAGTCATGAGTGTCTGCATGAGCTTGTTTTCGGTGGCCTGGGTTGGAGCACTCCATAAATATTGAAAATGAGGATTAATAACTAGAGGCACTGAGTAAATGAATGTTCAATTTCGGATCGAATAGTGAATGTTTGAATAATTCGATTCGTAAATCAAATAGATATCTAATATTCGATTTCTCAAATATTCAATTTTTCAAATATCAGTGCTTTCAATGAATGACCTGGCCATGGTCGGTGCCTTGACTTACACTGCGTTCTCACACCACCCAATCTTTGTCTGTACAAGGCTCAGCCATGTCGACCAGACCGATCAAAACAATTACCGCTATGCAAACAGAGAGAACAACAAAAACAGCACTTGTGAAAAGCACACAAGATATGTGTGATGATGGGCCGATTAGCCACCAGAAGTCACGCTGATCACATTGAATATCCGAGTTCAGTGTTCACCGCGCAATCTTTTCGTGGGCCTCCCGATTTGAGAACTCTTTACCGCAATGCGTGCAGCACTGATGATCACGCAGAGCGGTAGTGAGTGGTGTGATACGGCATTCTGCCCTTTTGTCAGTCGCGCAGATTCCTCTTAACGAGCTGACAATGACCCACAGAAACCACCTGCCACAAAGATGGAAAAAGCCTCTTGTTTCTTGGAAGAAAACTGGAAAGCAGTACTTTCTAAGCAATAGGAGATTGCCATTAACCCTTAGAGGGTCACATTTTTTTTCCCATATGCGACCGCCCAGGGTCGACTTTTTTTATTGCAGATTCCAATTCTTCTTCGGGACTTATTTTGACAAAAATTTACCTTATTTTTTTCTCGGGTGACCGTAAAGTGAGAAAAAGATACATTGAGTTGGTATATATGTACTCTTCATTCATGAATAACAACAATAAAAAAGAAAATAAACTTATAAGAATTTAAAATTTGATGCATTCTTATACACATAGTTCAAGGCTTTGAAAATGCGCATACAAGAATATATCGCAAGGCTGAAATGTTCCTGCTCTTACACTAATATGCACATCCATAGTGTAATAGAACTGCGTAGGCGCGCGCACTCAAGGAAACTGTGTGGTTGTGTGCCCGTCTAAAAAGCAAAACATGTGACAAACTTCCGCTAATCTTCATCTTATTGCCAACCAGAGGCAATTAGTTTTTGCGAGTGTCTAAACAAAGAAAAGCAATGGAAATGCATGCATGGCAGCATCCTTCCTATGCGCACCCCTGTGAGCACTAAACGAGCGAGAGACAGGCGGTCACCCTTTGAGCAATTAGTAACGAGATAGCCATCAGTTTTTCAAGCGCAACAAGCCGAAACGGCCCGTTGAACAAAATCCAAACCACTGCCCGCCCACGTGCATGCCAATGCGCGAGTGGTAGTACATAGACACGCGGGACCAAGCTAGCTCTAAAACAAACGATGCAACGAAAACCGAGAGAGGGAGGCGGGCGAGAAAAATTACCTGTATTCCCACATAGTGGCAGCACATGACAGAAAAGAAAAAGTTAGGAAATTGGCCCGCTTTTTAAATGCAGAGACGGCACCGTAAATATACAGCATCGACCATTTTTGGACTTGCTCGCGGCACCATATATTTATGTCATTGAGCCTTAAAGGGCACAGTATGGCTCACTATTGCATTGAAAACACCCTTGGTATTTAGGACAACTTCTTTATTTCTTCAGCTTCAGAGGGAAAAAAGGCATTTAGTACTATTTGACAAACATTTTATAGATAAAAAATATTTTCCAGACCTTTGTATATGAACTGAGTTATCAGTGCTGGCATGCGAATTTTGTGTTCCCTTTAATAAGAGTACAGCGTACTATACATCTTGATTCATAGGTAACTACGTTACTGATAGCTAGTAAGATCCTTGTTAAAGGGGCCCTGAACCACCCCTCAGGCTTGGTGAAATAACATAGTCTGCGGGTAGCATACGCTGCTGTGAGCATCTCAGCCAAGTTTTGCTGTCGTACTACACGGTGCGTGGAGCTCGCAAGCAGATCACAGTCACCTTTCTCTCAAACACTCACTTTTCAACACAGACCCTGTCCTCACTCTCTTCTGGACGCTTTGTTTTGTCATCGGACACTTTATTGTGTCATTCCCTTAAATGGCTGCTATTGGCTGATACCTGACGTAAAGCTGCTATTGGCTATGTGGTGTAGGTAAACCGTGACCGCCGCGGGGTGCCGCCACGAGCTCACTGGCTAAATGCACTGCGGCTTACTTAGGACAGCCACATTTGGCTTATGTTAAGCGCATCGTAGGCACCAAAGACGGAAGTCGTGGCGTTTTCGTTAACATGAAAAATGAAATTTGAACTGCGTGCCACTGTGACACTTAGACGGCGGAGCGGAGCGTTGTGGGCACACCCCATTGGGCCATAACCTTCGCAGTGCAAGGCATTGAAGAAGGAACAAGAGCACAGCAGGGGCCGTGTTTGATCGCCAATAACTGCGCTTCTGCTGAACACATTGAAGTACTTTTTGCAGCAAAGTATTTCTGTAATAGCCTATTTTCACTTCATATGCCTTCCTCCACTTTAATAGAAAGTGGAAGAATAAAAGCTTATGTTAAGTTTTCTGATGTTTGATTCGAAATTCACTATTCGGTATTTGCTCACCCCTCCTTATACACAACTCTAGTGAAACTATCATCATACCTTAGCACAGCATAGCATTGCAATCAGTGATAACAATTGCTTTTCAAAAAAGAAAAAGTTTTTCTTGTTTTAAGCCATCTTCTCAAATGTGTATGTTCCAACGATCTGCATATTTAAGTGCATTCCTTTAAGTGAAATTATCCTTATTTTCATCTTGTTTTTAGAGAGTTGCCTGCTTTTTCTTTGACCCAAATTCATATCGTCACCCTGGTCTTTTCCCCCATCATTGAGCACAGACGGAAAGCTTTTGTAAAGTCCACATTGATGCTTCTGCAGTTGGCCTCAAAATTTGGCATTGAGGTGCAGTAGTGGCCATGAGGAGGACAGTACAACTGCAGAATAATTGGAACGAATGACCATACAAATGCTCCGTGTGTCCAGAAGTGGCAGCTGACACTGTGTTGTCAACTTCTGGCCATATCGCCGATCGGCTGCTTCCGTTGTCAGGGTGAAATGGTGTAGGCTGGAGAGCCAGTTCTTGCAGGGCTGCGAGCCACGTGTTTGTCCGCATTCTGCTCCTTCCACAGATAATGCATAAATGACTGTAGGAGGATTAAGAGCACCCAGTGCTCTTTAATTATGCGCCAAAATGAACACAGAAGTGCTGTGTGCAGGTGGTCAAACAGTGCATTGAAAAAGGAAAAGCAGAATCATGCCTTAATGTATTTACACTACTATTCTAAATGTGTCGTGCAAGGCACTGCTCATTACTATATTTGTAACCTTTTTTGTGAATACTGTTGTTGGTTATATAGTGCACACTAGTACACTGGCTTAAACAGGAGAGAAGTAAAAATGTCATGTGTCGTTCTTTTTTCTTCATTTTGTTCAGAGATAATGGCCGTCTTACGAGAGTGCATTACTTAAGAAGGCAGATGCATGCACATTTAATTTGGCATTGTTATCTTAAGCACACTGAGTCGAAAAAAATAATTATGGGGTTTTACGTGCCAAAACCACAATCTGATTATGAGGCACACCATAGTGGAGGACTCTGGAAATTTGGGCTACATGGGGTTCTTTAACGTGCTCCTAAATCTAAGTACAGGGTGTTTTTGCTTTTCGCCCCCATCGAAGTGCGGCCGCCGCGGTCGGGGTCCGATCCCACGACCTTGCACTTAGCAGCCCGATGCCATAGCCACTAAGCAACCACAGCAGGTTGAGTTGAAAAGGAAAATGTTCTATCAGTTCTTCCTTCTTTTTTTTTTTTAGTCAACGTAAGATGCCCTCTTTATCCTTTGTTTCTTTCTCTCCTTCCCAGATGATGGTCGTCTATTGTTGTGTACGTTGGAAAGCATCAGCGAAATCACAAGTGGCGTATCAACAAGAGCACCTGACAGCAGACCCACTGCCTGCACTGTTGTGAACTTTTGAGTGCACACACTCGTTTTCTTTTTCTTTTTGTTGTTGTTATTATTATTTTTTTTTAAGCGGTACATTTGAAATTGCAGCTGTAGATTATCACCTTCGTGTTCCGTGAGTTTTGTAGTAGTGACAAACCTCTTGCCAGCGGACTTTGTGTGTTCACTACCTCCTCCGGCGTCATCGCCGTTGAGGGCACTCGTGTTGCGCAAGAACTGGCTGCATCCCATTGTCTTTTGTAAATAGCCCGGGGTCTTTTTGCGCACCTGAGGTAGCTTGTGTCGTGCCGACGTGACTAATGGGCACAGATGTGACTAAAACTGCATAGCCTCGGGCAGCATTTCAACGGCTCCAAAACAAGTGGTCTCCTGTGACCGTGGCTCTCTGGTAGTGCTCCAGTTGGCGTGCACCAGGGAATGTACATGATGCACTAATTCTTTTGTTTAGTGACTCTGTTCTGTGGTAGCACTTTCTCTGCAGAGCTGTGAAAGGTTCAGTGTCAGAGACTTAGGTCACGATTACAGTGGAGAAGTTCACGTGACTTGGTGAGAAGCAGTGCACTCTTTGTGTTAATTTTAGTTAGAGCAATGTTGTCACTTAGTGGGTGTACAATTTCGGGTGTAACGAGAGAGAGAGAAAGATCTGACTTCATTGTATTGTGTAAATAGTAGCCGGTCTGAAGTTACCGAATTCATTGTCTGTCATTGTCATGTGTGTGAAAGTTGAGCTCGGCTCATTTGCTTGCAATAAGGAATGGGCACATAAATGTGTGAATGTTTTGCTTATCTCTAATAGACCGATCTTGTAGTGAGTTTCTGCCGCAACGCCGCTGCCGCTGCCATTTTAAGGTGCTGGTGGTCGCAGTCCTTGGTGAACTGCACGGCAGCTAGTGGTATAATTGGAAGCCTCTAGCTTTGTTTACTATTTACTATGTACCAACTTCTTTGTTCCCTGCAATGGAGGGCTATCAGATAAAAAAATAGAAAGCTTGGGAGGAGAAGAGGAGGTTGTACATTGTGGCGTAGGTTGAGGAGGTTCCCTCGCATCTGTTACTTGACAAATGTTTTGGCAAGCCTTCAGTCAGTCAACTATGGCTATCACTTTCATTCGTTACAAAGAGATTAGAAGAAGCATTCTGCCCGTGTCTGCCCCCGTAATATTATGCTCTCCCCTACATAACACTGTAGGCAATAACACCAGCATTGATAGCATCGGCATTCAGCTGAAGGGTCTCTCTGGGCCTAAGTACATCTGGAGAGTAATGAGGACCAATTGACAACCTAGTGCTTGACAAGGCAGGTGAACTTAAGCCAGAGAATGGCAAGATCAGTCTATTGCCAATTTTCTTGTAATGCTTGTTGGAGCCATCATTGCGTTTGCTTCACATTGAAATGTGTTTTGCCCATTGCTCATTGATAGTGACCAAGGGAAGTATTCTGCAAGAGTCCACCTAATGGACATGTCCATTTTGTCTGCTGTTGAAGTTCTGATTGGCTGGGCTGGGCTGCGCATACGCAGCAGCCAGGTGCCACAGCCAATCAGCACTTCAGCAGCAGACGAAATAAACATGTCCACTAGGTGGACTCTTACAAAATACCATCCCTGTGCACAGAATGCATTAATTGCTCATGATAATTAACTAATCATTTTCATTCTGCTGTAAAGTCTTTGGTTGTCACTTGAATGCACTCTTCCATTTGTTCTATAGAATTCGTGGCGAGTTGTCACGGATAATTCAGGGGTGGTCATAACGAAGTTGGCTTGTCACTTAATGAGCTCGTACTTTAAGCTAAGCATTTAGTACTTCCTCAATTAATTACTGCCTGTTAACAGGTAGTTGATTGGTTAATTGGTTACATTGATTTAAGGGCACACATCTAAAACAGCAAATCAAAGTTGCACATTTCACATTCAAGAGTTGTTTTAACTGACAGGTCAGTGACACTGCGGAGCGTAAATTGCATCTGTGTTAAAGGCAGTGAATGTAAATCCTAACTACACCCATTATCCTGTCATGATGGGAGGTGGTTTACTAACAAAGGCACTGTATCTCCAGGCAGTTGTGCATGCAAAAGTAACAGGGCATGCTCAGTGTGTTGAGCTCGCTGGACATCAGCCAGCTATAACTGGTTAAATACACTAGGTATTGTGAGTTGAGCATGGATATTTAATGAGTCACTCAGCCAGCTGTCGATATAATGTGCCAGCCTTGCATTGTATGTTTGAGGAGGAGCAGCAAGGTCAACTACATGCACGCTAGTATGGTGCACATTTGAGATAAATATTCCGCCAGTGTAATGATTGTCTTCTATTTTAAATTTTGCTGAAACGTTAGCAGCTGTCTGCATAGGAGTGCACTAATATTGTGGTTGCCTTAGTGGTCTGTTTTAGATGCTTATCGCAGTTTCTTGTGGTAGACTGATGTTTTGACTGCCTGCACATTAAATATGGCGATGAGTACTGGACTGCTGCTTCTTATGTTTTTCATTTTGGCCTAAGAGACCATTCTCAGTCCTAAAGCATCTTTTCTTTCTTTTCTTTTCCTTTTTTTTTCCTGATGTAAGTGGGAAATGCAGAAAGCATGTCATTCTCAGGCAACCCACACCAAATCACTTTTGTTGGTGTTTTCAGCATTTGAGAGGAAGCATCACATTCTAGTGACCATAAAAGCAAAACTTTGCTTTGCACTCACAAGTCTGCCATCAGAATATATAGAAATTGTGATATGCCAGGAGTTAGTCACACATGCTGTTACAGCTCCACCTTCCCTTGCTGAGAAAAGACACCAGGTTTTCTAAACTAGATTTGAGAGTGCACTTGAAGTGGAGTGGACAAAAGCCTAATTATGCTTTATGTTTGTTTGTAACATTGCCTAGATATGTTCTTCAGTTTTCCTGTTTACTGAGCCAGTGACTACACTCAGTCAGCCAAGCCAGGCACTGCATAATTTTATTCCTTTCTGAATTTTTTTGTAGGTTGCCAAATTCAAAAATTTATCATCTTTTATGCAGCTGTACAGCCGTAAATCCTCTTGTAAAATATTGAAGTATTTTATTGCTATGTTCATCACTCCTTATCAAAAAGCTCTGGGGCCTTTGTCAAAATTAGTCTCTGCAGCTTCTGTAATTTGGATCATGTTCACCGCAGTTGCTTCATCAGTTGCTTTATAATGACTGCGCTCCTACATCCCCTGTTTATATTGCTGGGAAACTGGTGGCCGAGGCTGAAGTCAAGCTTCTTAAGTACTCTTGGCACTATGCTTTTCTCTGCTAGATATAAACAGTTTATACTGCAGGTTTAAAAGGCCCCTGAACCACCCCTCGGGCTTGGTGAAATAACCTAGTCAGCGGGTAGCATACGCTCCTGTGAACATCTCAGCCAAGTTTCGCTGTCAGACGCGGTGTGTGGAGCGCGCAAGTGGAGCGCAAAGTCTCCTTTCTATCAAACGCTCTCTTTTCAAACAAAAGCCTGCTCTTCACTCTTTTCTGGATGCTTTATTTCATAATAAAATGGATTCCCATACGTGGCTGCTATTGGTAGCTATGGTCGGCGAGGCAGTGTGGATACTGCGGCTGCCACGGGGTGCCACCACAAGTCCACTGGCTAAGCGCACTGCGGCTCGCTGAGGACAACCGCGTTTGGCTTACGGTTCGTGTGTCATAGGCACCAAAATCGGGAAGTCGTGGCGTCTACGTTAACGTCCAAAATGAAACTTGAACTACACGCCACAGTGACATTTAGAAGGTGGAGTGTTGTGGGCACGCCCCGCTCCGTCATAGCCTTCGTAGTATACGACATTGAAAAAGGAACAGGAGGTCAGCGGAGGCCGTGCTTGATTGCCAATAACTCCACTTCTGCTGAGCACACTGAAGCAGTTTTTTTTAGCAAAGTATTTCTGAAATAACCTATTTTCACTCCATATGCCTTTCTCCACTTCGATAAAAAGTGGTTCAGGACCCCTTTAAGGAACCGCCATCTTAGGCTGTTGTAAAACCTTTGCGAATGTACTGCTTAATACAAGGTGATATAGCAGGTCTGTGAGCGGGTAAACAGCTGTGCAGGTTCGTTTGGCATTACACACGCCTGATCACTCATAATTACTACTGCACACAACATAAAGTGTGAGTGCTTCTGCACCTTGACCTGCAAATGCAGACAGCAAAGTCTCTGGAGCCAGATGACTGAGAAAATGGCTCCTTATACGGAACATTAGAACAGTACAAGTTCTTCGCTAGGCAAATAGCTTCTCAGTTGAACTTTTTGGCTTAACATTTGCATAGAGTTTGGTAAAAGTCTGCTGTCATTTTAAAGGCCAGAGATTGTGTAAAGGACAGAGATTGATGTAGATTGATGTAGTGAGATTGTGTGTACTACTGGAGGGAATTTTTCTTGTGGTATTGTGCCAAGGATGGCGAAAACAGGCAGCTGTGAATGTGTAAGCAAACGAGAGTGTCATGTCTTTTTATACTACATTGCATTTTTTATCAGTCTTCTAAGGCAAAAAAGAAGAAGCTATGTATTGGTCTAGTCAGCGTTATTCATGCCCAACAAGTCTTCCATGACATCTGTGTGTTTGCCATAGGCGTTGTTTTGCTCCTCAATTACTTTGCTAATGTATGCATAGTAGTGAGTATTTTAGCCATAGGTGCAGAGCTTCTCTCTTATTGTGCTACCTTGGCATTTATTTCATAGTGTGTTCTCTTTGTACATTGCTACATATATGCGATATGTGAACTGTAATCCTAGGTACGCCAGTTGCTGCAACTCTAGCTGTGTGGGTACACACTTAAAAAAGTTTTTTCTTTCTTCGGGAGTACAGACATCTGCTTTTTAATTATAATTTGACCCATCATTTGTAAGCATCGATTACAATTGTAGCAGACATTGGACTAGGTAAATGTGCAATGTTTACTTTAACCATTGCATTTGTTTTCGGTGCAGTTTCAGTTTCTCATGCTGTTGAACTTATTAGTATTGGCAGCTTCCATGACTTTAATATGGAGGTGGAGACATTCTCAAGAGTGCAAATGCCGCAATGTATGCGGGCCCTGAAGAAAGGGTGCATGCCGTGGGATACACAAAGCTGCCGTTTTAATTTTTTTTCTTCTTCTTTTTTGTGTTAAGTGAAGGTTGTAAATGAAATGTCTGAGTTACTTTACTAGTACCCTGAAGGCAAATTTTAAGTCATGCTAAATTGACAGAACATATCCCTGTAAATGTCTCTGCCTTTGTTCTGCACTAGGAGATGACTTTGCTCATTGAGAGAAATTGGGATTGAAGACCCATCTCTTTGAGACAGCAGATTGCTTGAGAAAGTAACTCAAAACACCTAATTCACTTGCCGGAGATCTTACTAAGTGACACTGACTGACACCTGCTTTGAGTTTGAAGGCAAAACGACGGTGCCACGCGTTACCAATAGCACAGACTGTACAATATGAAGGGCTGGGCTCTTGTCTCGGGGCTCTTTTGTAGGAAAACCCAATTGAATTAGCCGCTTTCAGTTTAAGCTTAAATGTGAGTTAGGTGTCTCCTTCTTTTATAGTTATCTGTGGTTGAATGCCATTTAGAAGTTTGCTATAAACAGGACAAAAAGCATCATGGAGAGCCAATTCTGCATTTCGGATGGTATTACCAATCTGGCCTGGCATTCTTCGCTTAAGAAGCACTGTTCTTAGTCAAGTTGGCACTCTGACCATCCTGGTGTATTAATCACTTCGGCATGACTTAACATTTGCCTCTTGAGTCCTATTTAAGGCCATGCAGTTAATGCCACAGTTGTGGCCACTTCCACGTACATACTGTCAAAAACTCTAGGATTCACATTGAGCATCGGGCATTTGGAAGAAGCAAAAGATCAAAAGAAATCTTGGTAATAAAATATATTTTCTATGCTTGGGAGCTTCATAGCAAGCTTTGTAACTGGCAGAAATTTTTTTGTCATTCCTTTAGCACAAAGGGAAAAAGCCTAAATTTTGATGTCAGTACTCCCCCCACCCCCGTTTTTGTTTTACAAAATATAGAACAGAAAACTTGTTGCTCAAGCTCTAGTGCATAGTAGTCTAAATCTTTATAAGTAGTGTTTTTTAGGGCATACTTCATCCTTGTGTGCAGTTTTGCGTCTACATAGCATTGCTGAAGCTGCATCAGCCTTGTGGATGTTCCATGCGAATTGCCCTGTCATGGATTTCAAGCCTTTTGCTCGTTTCCTGTTTGTTGCCTGGAACATAACTTCTTGAAAACAAATTTCACTGCAGTCACATTAGAGATTTAGGAACAGTGGGTAGGCAGATGGGCCTAGCGTGCTCGAGGAATCTTATAACCATTACTCCACATGTGGTGAATTTGAACTCTGCTCGATTCTTTTGTTGTTGTTTTAATGCAGGATCAGTGATGTAGAGCAAGTTTGGGTTCGCTGTTTCTGAAGCTACCTATAGAAACCTGTGAAAACTCCTCAACTTACCCATCTCCTCATCATCAGTGGTTGAGAGTGCAACAGCTGTTCTCAGCATATTGTGAAGCATGCATAGCCTATGACTACGGTGCTGTCTCTGAAAATTTGCCCTAGCTGCTGACAGTATGCAGAGACATCGCAGCATAATCAGTGTGCTACTCTCTCACAGTGCCTTTTCTTTTTTCTTTTTTTCCTGTGGCAGATGTTGAGAAAAAGTAAGGAGTGTTGAAAATATGTGCTTATATAATAGTACTCCCACTGGTCATAAGTTTTCAATTTATGTAGAGTCCCTCCCAAGTAGACTTGTCGTGATTGGTCGAGAACAAGCTTTACTCAAGAATCTCTAGGGGAAATTTTTTTATTTTCTTGTGTCTGTTTCGTGTTTTCGATCAAGGAAGACTGAAAATATCTCTCTACTGTTTATCCTTCACATATTTCCTGAATTGTTTTCTTTGAAGGTGATCTACTACAGAGCTTTTGTCGAAACTTTCTTTCCTTCTCTAGCACGTTAATTTAAGAAAATTCATTTCTACCAGAACAAACATGCATATCCCAGTATGATTGCGTTGTTCGTGTAGACTGCCAATTTCGATGCACTTGTGCTTGTGATAGCAGTGTTACTCGTTTGAGTGTGACATGTAAAGTAACTTTGTTAACGTTGTGGTACTTGTGTCCATTTTATTGCATTATTTCAAGGCAAAATACTTAGTTTCAAGAAAGAAAAAAGCATCATATCCAAGAGTGATTGCATCCTGGTTACTTATGCATGAAATATCTTTTTTGGTGGCTGTCTAAGGCATTGTAACATATCCAGAAAATTAGAGCTACTCATAAGATGGCCAGGGGATTCAACTGTGTTATCCAAAACTGAAGGAACACTTGCTTGTATTTTCTTTTTTCTGCATGTATGTTATGCTTGAGTGGCTGTTGTTCACACCCAAAACATCTGATCACTTGTGTCATGCAGGATTTATCATTGCTGAGTATCATCTGACAGAAATCATTTCATGTATTGCTGTATTGCTTCATGATGAATGAGTGGCTCCTAGATACAGTTGTGAACACAGGTGGCTTATTCTTTATGTTTAAGTGAATTCAATAACTTCCCAATTATAAGCTTAAAGTTTTTCTTCCAAGCATCCCTGCCCTTGTTTTGCTTAACTCAGACTGTGTTTAAACTGACTTTGAGAGATTAGCACACACCGAATATGCGGTCATTCTTCCGTGAGAAAAGGAAACAAAGCGAAATGAAGTGGAACGACCATACCCATCACAGAAGGAGGGAAAATCTACAGAGGAAGCAAAAGGCACCGTTGTTGCCAAATTTCTGTGGCAGCAACTAGATGCAGGCTTACCCTGCTCCTGTTGAACCTGGCTGACCCCACATAGGCTTAATGCATGCCTGTGCTACTCGGGAATGTGCACTTATGGACACATTTGAGAAATGGAAGCTTCAACGAAATATCTAGGGAGCAGGAACATGGAGCCCTGCGTTTACGAGTTTGACACATGTCTCTGCATGTCATAGCGATCTGCCTTGCCACTCATTAAGCGATGAGGCATCTAGATCGATGACCATTCATTTTAGCATCACTTTTAGTGCTCATATCCAGGCAGGTTTGCAGCACAAGTCCAGTCCTGCAAAGACGCATTTCCGAGAAACTACTGCTTTCACTTCAGCACCTTTTCTTGCTCTGTTCCCAGATGTACTACGCTATTTGAGATTTCATAAGTAGATAAGGCTAGTGATACTGCATAGGCCCAGTACAAAGCATACGAGTATACGAGCAGTGCTCCAACCTATGCATGCCTGTAAGATTAGTCACATCGGTGATGGAGCTTGTGCGACTTCCTAGTTTTGGAGCGATGACCATATCATGTAAGAGACAATGAGAGCACAGTCCTGTCTATTGCTCAGTAGAATTTACAAGAGTTGCCTCCTTGGACAAGTCAGAAGGTGGATTGCTCTCCATGTCTACTATAGCACAGTGTCTGTACAACACTAGCCCTAGCTGCAATTGGAGCCTTACTAATAGTCTTAAACCGTTAGAAAAAGTCAAGAAAGGCCGTGCCTACATATTTTTACAACACGGCAGCAGCATTAGGCTGAGAAGAGCCCCTGGGAAGCTCCTGCACATATCTCTCTACTTAGCTTTCGTGTGCAGGCAGGCATGCCAAGGTACAAGGTGTGCCATGCAACTAAGTAGTCCTTCATAGCTTATTAGCCGTAATGTGTGCATTGCACTTTTATGCAGTTTTTCACAGCGTGCCACCTTGAGGTACTTACGCGTGGCAGTTTAATCCTGGAGCATTGCTAGTGTAGCAACACCTGCAGGAGTGTATGATATCTTGTGGGTCATACTTTGTTTTTTCTTTCTTCTTTCTGGCACACTGTACTTACAACTCGGTCCATAGATGGTCAGTGTTTAAGCAAGGACACATACTATGTTAAATGTACCACATATGCAGTGTTCATTCCATGCATGTCAGTAAGTTGAGATTAGCGTGTTCAGCGTACCTCCTCTGTGCATTTGCAGAAAACAGTTGGCGAGCGTTTGTTTCTTTCAGGAATGTGTGTACGACTAGCTTTTCTGTGTGTTTGCGTTATCATTTTTGTGTAATAGATGCTGCCTGTATTATAATCTGTACTGCAGTGTGTTTCCGTGTGTCATCTACTCTAAAATGAAAGATTGGAAAGTGAGGTTGGTGCCACTGACCATTTGGTGATCTTTGTGGAAGTGATTCAAGAAACGGAAGCTGAAACATAGATGAAGAGAAACTTGTTTTTTTATTGGTACATGTTGTCGATTCCACCATGGCTTCTAATATGCTTAAATATTTGGAATGGCCCGACTCTGCCAGACCTGTGCAGCTCTGGAAGCCTTCATTGTCAGCTCGAAATCTTGTCCTACTAAAAGCAGGCAGGTTTGTAATTTAGCAGTAAGTTTTGTGTTACCAGATCATTGCTCCAATTCTTTATGCGTGATGATGATGATAGTATAAATGTCGGCCATAGCATTCAGTTGGTATTGTTTTTTCAGTAATGGTTAGCCGAATTTGTAATTCTTGTCGTTGAAAAATTACTTCGACCCGTTTTATCTTTGGCAGGTCACAGTGAAGCACCAGAAGTTTCTTTTTGTAAACACTGGGACAAGCGTTGTGAGAAAACATTGCTGACCAGTGTCGTGTCGTATTGTGTGTGAAGAAGCTCGATATATTTCGTTTGTTGCGCCAACGCTATGCCCATTGTCTGCATTGTGAAGTGCAAATCCTGTAAATGATTGATTGCACTTTGATAAGTAGTCTTCTGCTTAAGTTGGGTTTTTAGATCTTTTCCAATTTTGACTCCAGTTATTGCACTAACAATGTTTCTCTTACCTGAGTTGTCCAGGTCACACATTTCAGCTTGAAAAGATTAGCATTGTTCATACGGCAGCATTTTTTTTTTTTTTTGTGAACAAACATACTTTACTGGTCAGGTTACATTTGGATTGATTGAAAATAAGACACCATTAGCAATGACTTCGTGTTGTTTTTTGTTCATTTGTCGACATACGTAAAAATTTTGTTTCAGGCCTAGTTGTATGCCACTCTTGCAACTGACTTGCATCCCATGTTGCGGTGAAGTTTTTGAGCGCTTGAAAGTGTCCTGTCATGGGAATGTGTACAGTAGCTTACTTGAGTGACGTGTGATATACAATAGTGATCAGTCACTTTTGCGATGCCCCACTTGTACTTTGCCTATTAGAGATATGCCAGTGGCCCACCCCCACCACTTCCCTCCCGTTTTGTGGGATCTCAGGTTGTCCTCCTTGTGTGCTTGTGTCAGACTATTTTTGTCACACACCGTCTGATGGGCACTTATTTAATGAATAAACCTTGAATTACACTCTGGTGTCTGACTTTCTTTAATAGTTCACTTGTACAACAGACTGGCAATAATTCTGGAACCATCAAATGAATTGAGGGACATTCATGCCAGATCTAGTGACTGGGATTAGAACAATTGTGACAAACTTTAGTGACTTGAGCTTTCACAGCAAACAAGAACAGCACTGATGGATAAGTTTTAAGTGCAACTTAGGCGGAAATTCCTGCGGTGAGCGTCGGCCTAACCGAGGGATCGAACATGGGGAAGAATGAAAGAGCGAACGCTCAGCATAGTGTGGGATGAAAGATGCGAGGAGGAAAGCTGAGGAGGAGGATGCAGCGGAACCATGAGGTGGAAAGCCAAGGAGGAGGGTATGGCGAAAGCATGAGAAAAGTGTAGTGTGGCGACGATCGCCATGAGGTGGCACCAGAATAGTGTGCATAATTTGGGAGGTCTGTCTGCGGTGGCTGCTGTGAATCATGCTCACGTGTCACCCATGTGCTGCCTCTCGTGATCTCCAGGGGTGCGATCAGAGATTGTTGCTTGAAACATGCATTCACTTTTGCCTCCTGTGATTGGCCACGCTGAATCGTCAGCCACCGGGCGTGGCTGACGTTTCGTTTGCACTCCTTTGGCTGGCGCTCCGTTTGCAACATGCCACAAGAGTCATATTGTCCACTCCAGCCAATACATCGAAAAAACAAAACATATAGATCTGTGCTTAACTTTCGCATTAGGAAGTATCATAATCGCCGGTGAATTTTTTTGAGGTTGTTTCTGAAGATAAACATTGTTGTGCATTCGTCTGCTTTTGAATAGAATCTTGAAACTACATTCTAAACCCTTCACTGGCAATAAAGTCAGAAAAAGATATTTAGAAGTGCAGAATTTTTTCAAGACCTGCATATTGTGTGCTATTTTTATTTAAAAAATGTTTGCTAATTTTTTTTGGCAATTGCACAAATTGCCAAAAATTCACAACGAATTAACTCGTCATCAGGACCAGAGGATGCTAATTGTGATGCTCATCTCGTCATCGGCAATTAAGGAGTTAAAGGGACCCGAAACACTTGTTCAATGTGGCAAGAAAATGTTGCCAATCTGTGAATGAGGTGCCTGTGAGCATTTGTGCTAAATAATATTGTACTGCATGCTGCAAGGAATTTACAATCTCTTGTTAAAAGCATTGAAAAATCTCTTGATCTAGCTTCCACAATGTGGTCATGCAGAGTCATCGCAAGCAGCTGGGCCCACAACAGCTAATGGCCGACTTTTGATACAATCATTGTTCATTTGAGTTAAATAAATGAACAATATATATGTATGTGCGATCTGAAAGCAATGGAAAAAGTTCACCGACAACACGCGAATGCGAAATTTGAGTGCAGCTCTATATGTGTTTCATATCGCGATATATTGAGGCACAGCACCAATCACCGCACCGAATGGCAGAGCCACGACGTGCGGCACTGTACATAGACCGGCCACAGAGTTGCTGTTTCCCGGCAACTGCAGCTTGTTCAACTGTAATCTTTACTGGGAAACGCTGTGCCTGAAGGCGAGCTTTCTCCTTCTTCTTTGCCCTGGACAGCTGGTGCAGTGAATGCGTGGACATGGAGGTCACCTGGTGGTGCTTCAAGGTGGCTTCATCTAGTTTCCTCCTCGCACTCTATTTGCTATCGCAGTCTTCTGCTTTTCTCCTTACCCTTTTGCCGTACAGTCCTCCTTCGCTTTCCACCACAGGCTTTCACTGTAGCCTCCTCCTCCTCTGCTTTCCTCCTTACTATTGCCTTCTTTCATTCCCCGCTGTGCTCCATGTTTACTCGGTTACACTGACGAGGCTCACCGACGCTCAACATAAGACCGGCCACCTAAAAGCTGCGCTATAAAACCATTTCATCTTTGCGCTACATATGACAGTTCTGCATTCCTGCTTCTGCTGCCTTTTGCCTCCGAGATAAAACAAATATTGTAGATAACTTTGGGTGAGGCAAGCGGGACATTGATCTTTTGTGCCCTCTTGCTGTCTCCCCTGTGTGGCTTCCAGAGCACTAGTGGAAGTGAAGACTTCCCTTATTGGTCTTATAATTACATCTAACTTCAGTTGTACTTGAATGGGGAAAATGTTTGTGGCAGAATAATTGTAGGCGAAGCAATTTAATAGTGATGTCATTCTATGATTAGTTAAAAAATAGTTTCACAGCCCCTTTAAATGATAAATGACCAGGATAACATGTACTATGTGGTTTAGCCATGTACTTAAAAGAGAAGTGCACCGTGTGTGCATGGATGTAATGCAAGGAGGAATTTTGGTGACAAAAAATATGATTTTAATGTGAACTTTCGATGCAAAATGCAATGATAGCCGAGAGCTGAACATACATTTATGCACAGCATAACGTGCGAGCCACTGTAGATGTGTGCCTGTGCATGGGCACACAATACGGTAGTGGATTGGGCCTTTGCAGCACTTCGAACTGGCAACCCCTTCATCTTTGCTTTAAACCAGACCTTTCCACATGCGTGCAGCTTTGCAACATACAATTGTTGCTAGGCGATGAAACGCATCCATCAAGTGTCTCAATGCATTGTCATGCACGAGAAAAGGAGTGGTAAGGTTTCTATTCTCTCATGCTGTGGCCTAATGTGCAGAGCATGCGGCTGCTGCACTGGGGATTGGTTCCACTTTGGGCATGCAATTATTACTATTTTTTTTTTTTTTAGTAACAAGACGTATTAAAGCTCTCACTGAACCCATCTGCTAAGGAACCCAGCGAGCCAACCACACCAGACTCCAGTGAGGTTGGCAAAAAAAAAGTTGTTCAAGTTACTTCCACCAAGAGACAAAAATTTTGTCTCAAGGTGGAACATATACAGAATAGGCGACCAGCATTTTATTGCGTAAGACCACAAAGCACAATTCACTGATAGTGGAATGTAGTGCAAATGAAAAGCATCTGCATGACGCGCACCTTTGCTGTATTAGACAGTACATAAACATTGTATTTAAACAGTTTTTCGTGCAGCAAAGGGATGCTCATTGTATGTCCTGTAAGCAAAACATGTATGGGTGTGTGCAGATAACCTACATATATAAAACCACATCACATCTCTCTTGCAGTAATTTCTGAAGAACAAGCTTCCTAAATATTAAACTTGAACAAATCGCTGAAGACAGATAGCTCAGACCACAGTTCCAAATTCAAATGTGATGAACAGCTACACCGTAGACTGTACAAAGTATGGGTGTCATTCTTATAACACCGATTTATTGAGACTGCAAATTTTGCAGTACTGCAAACGGGGATACAAAGCCTTTTTATGTGCATGCATAGATTGGACCAACTGTGGTCATCTCTAAGCGTACAGATAAGACACTCCCATTATCAGAAATAACAAAGAAGCATAGTCTATTACGTACACTACTTCTAATAATAACACTCAGATTGACAAATACCATCTGTGGGAGACTGCCTCATGCTTGAAACACATGCAAACATTGAAGATGGGCTTTCCTGCTTACAGATTTAGTTTTGCTATGTAATAGTTGCCAACAACTTGCAAGCAATCTCTGTTCTTCGCTGGCCTCCGATTTGCCTCCTTTGCCCACCATCCTTACAAAACATTCAATAAGGTATTTACCATCCTGACCTTTTTTGTTTTCTTCCTTCTACGCCATTGTACAAAAGACACCATTCAAAGACACTTGACGACTATGGCTCCAGAAACTTCCAAAGAAAGAAATGTTTAAGCCTGTGTACAAAGCAACGTGCTTGATGTTCGTATGAACTGCACTAATAAATTCCAGCTCGGCTGCCATTGCCAACGGCTCTCTGACTAGACAGTTGTGCTCTCTTTGTAAGAGCACAACTAAATATCACCACAACAACAAGATGTTATTAGTCATTTGTCTCAGCCAGTGCCACTAAGAGTACGAAGAAATCAAGGAGTGCCGCCACCTACAGTGCTAGTACACCAACTAGCTTCCTATGCAGCAGAGACCCCATCCTAAAACAAAGTTTTCCAGTGCTCTTAGAACCAGTAATTGGTATAGTTAAATGATGTCATCTAAGACAATTATGTTATCACATCCTCTAAATGCTAACAAGAGAATAACGCTAACCAAGAGTTACCTTAAAATAATTTCATATTCAACAACAAAACGTTACACCTTTTTTAACACTGATTGTAGCATTTAGATGACATAAAATAATGCAAATGCTAACACTTCTGCCTTGCACTGAGACATTCTCAAAATTTTGCGTACTTCAGCCAATGCAGCCTTGACCACTTGGAGACAAACCTCTATTGCAATATTTACAGTGTTGCAGTAATGTTTGACTGTGAACTGTTTTAATTCAAGTCCCGAGTTTTGCAGCAAAGTGGCGATCAGATACAAAATTCTGGAACAACTGAACATAGTTTCCTAGAGTATTCACTTCTAAGCTCCACAAACTCCATCGGTGTAACACAATCTTGTGACGTTTCTTCCACACTGTTCTTGTAAGCATTTCACACCGGTGTGTCAACCTTGTCACGGACAGACCTGGCTATCGTTTGCCGTGGTGGCGCCATTCACTTCTTGAGGATTCGCCTGATCTGACTGTTCTGGTGCACAACTGTTCCTTCGGCCAGATCCGTCTTCTCTGTCAGGTTGTCAAGCAACTCGTTCTGGTCGTCAAGCTCTTTGCCAAGGCCTTGCGCCAGAAACTTCAGTCTTCCCAAACCGCTGCCCAGTTCCTCTGAAAACAAGGGCACACACTTTTAGCAGCTACTTCATTGTCCCGAAGACATGACTGCTCTTCTTGCTACCCTTCTTTAACTTTTTAGTGCATACGAGCAAAATGAGCATAATTTTCCGAGCAAAACACCAGAACTGGCATTTCTGTAAAGCTGCGATATGGTTCAATCTGCGTGTTCCCTTGCATACAATATCCAGGCTCCGTCGCCCTCGGAAATGTATGGGCAGAGGGTTTTCAATTTACAACAAATGTCCCAGACAGGTGGGCATTGCTGGTGATCGCTTGAATTGGAGGGCTTTTTGCAGTCATGTATCGTAAACTGTTAGTAATCTATTAGTGTGCGCCGATATCGCAGCCTTCAGTAATAAGCCGTAATATAAAATAACTAGTAAATCTCAAATGACATTATGATTTATGTTTTGGAGAATATGTTGTTAACTTCAGCAAATTACATTGGTCGTAAGGGCACCCTGGTGCAATACTGAGCTGAAATAGTCCACATAATGTGCAGTGTTGCTAAGAGTGCACAGAACTTCATGGAGAACTCATCTGAAAAATGCAATTTCACCTGCAGATGAAAATATTTAGGCACCTGCTCAGAGCTTGCTGTAGATATTTTGCATGTAAAGAACAGCTAGAAACAGACGCCAGACTTAATATGCATGTTGTTCTTGATGCAAAGTATGGAGCATGAAGCAAGGGAGCAGTAAAAAGAACAGAGAGAAACACCAACATGCCCAAGAAGTTCTTTTGGAAGATGCTATACCTCCTTCTTGATACTGGCACAGCACGCATCCTGAAGGGTGTGCTCATCTAAAATTACCATGTACTATGTAGGGTAAGCAGCAGTTGAACAAGGAATGTCACTTCAAGCCAATGTTTCGACAAGGGGACTAATCTTCTTCAGGACAAAAGCTACTTTCCTGAGCAGCATACTTATATACGCGTAAATCCTCCTCCCCCACCATCATAGGGGAAAAAGAATAATTCGGAGTGGTGTGGCGCAAGCAGCATCATAAAAAAAACGGGGAGGGGGATAGAAACAGATCTGAAATGACAGGGGGAGGGACAAAGGGACATTTGATGTTATGAGAGAAACTTTCTATCATAACTGCAAACTTCTTTTTGTTCCTCCCCGTGTCATTTCCGATCTGTCTTATTACTGCCTTTTTTTATCTTCTTTCTTTCTTTTAAATGTTAGCTACGGCAACACCGCACTCCTTTCAATTCTCATCCTCCTCCCCTATGAGGGTGGGGGAGAGTGAGTTAAGTGTACATAAAAATGCTGCTAAGGAAAGCAGTTGTTGCTCAGACGACAGACAACTCTAATCAAACGCTGGCTTCAAGCGACATACCTTGTTCAACTACTACTGACGATTTCATTTCGATCTTCCTTAAAACATCGGTCTGGTTTGGATGTACTATACTAGGTAATTTGATTATGATAACAGATATACAGTCGGCTCTCGCAACAATGGACCTTGATAATCCGACAAAAAATGTCCGTTTTATCTGAAGTCCGTAATATCCAAAACGCCTCACTTCCGAAACTTGAAACTTTCATCGCGATGTCTAACAACTTTATTACAAAGAGTGAGTTCGAGAGCGAGAGAATTTTGTTCGCTGTAGCCAATAGCCCATTGTGGAGCGGTCCGTTAAAAGTGAACTTTGTTGCATTAATAAAATAGGTAGGACAAACTAAGGCTGAAATATGGTCCGTTATATCCGAAAGACTGTTGTATGCGGGTCCGTTGTGACGAGCGTAGACTGTATTAAGAAAGGGCATAGGGCTTAAGCGTTATAAGGATTTCCTTCAGCTTCCTTGGATTGTACCTTCAGCTCAGCAAACATTAGACTCGGGAGTCACCTCAACACTGGTTAAAGGGGCCACAAAACTACATTTTCAAGCTTGAATTATGCCCGAGAAAAAAAAAAGTGCTGGCAAAGACAAGGATGAAGAAATCAAGGTATGTTCACATGCGAGTGCCGACTCTTAATAGAAGTTTACTTGTGGAAATACAAGTATAGGAACACTGCACATCTTGACAGTGCACAGAGCTTCGGGCCAGGACGAATTTTTCTTCAACTGCGAGGCTTTCCTTTCGAGGAACCCGTATGGGTTTCCTTTGTAGCAACTGCTACAAATGGGTGGATGTCTGATTTTCATTTTATTAAAACGAAAATATTGTCAAGATGTCCAGTGTTTATATGTCTTTTCACGAATAAACTTCTAGTAGAGAGACAGCGCTTGTGCGTTAACCTACTGTGATTACTTCATTCTCGTCTTTATTAGTGCTGTCCTTTATGACAAATATGAACGTAAATCAACTTGTCAAATATCCCTGCTCTTAAATTATGCATTGCATGTGAAAGTGTGCACATCCCACAGCAAGTATGCAAAATTTGAGTGCATTCGGTGAGGTAGAAAATTTTTTATACATAGTAGTTGAACCCTATTACAGACAGGCAACACTAAAAATGAAATCGCGCCTACAGCAACGGCTCCCTCAGACTAACGAAGGCCAATCTCAAAGACCACTCTTTTGTGTACTGCAAGTGCCAAAAGCGATATCACAAGCCAGAATTGCATCATAGTCGCCATGCATCATTGATGGTCAGCCTGAGATAGTAGCTTGTGCAGGCATTCTCTAGATTGTGCTGCTTTCATTGAGCAAGTGAAAGAATTAGGGGCACAAATCAACCGCAACTCCTTCGCTGCACTGGTGGGCGCCAAAGTGCACGGAGCAAGATGCCCAATGCAGCTTCGAACTGTTTCGGAGCAGATGATGCAGTGGTGGCCTCAAACTTTGAGACATCACACAATGCATGCAAAAGTAGCAGTCACTGTTGGTGAGAGGGTCTAGGACGCAAGAATTTTCAAATTGAGATTGATTCAATACGTGCCCCAGGAGCCCAGTTCTTTCATGTGTAGAATCATACTGGCCCCTCTACTCTTGGTTACAATGATAAACTGAGAATAGTTGGAGGACCGTGTCATAACTCCTTTAATTAAATAAGCTTAGTGCTTATTAACTAAAATTAATGAATTACCCTTTTATTGCTGGTCTAAAGGCCCTTATTACCTTGGAGGGGGTCATCATAGGACATCTGTTATTGAGATACAGTCAAACCCGCTTATAACAATATTCAAATGCCACAAAAATTCCATTGTTATAACCGATAATTGTTAAAACCGGGTTTCATGAAAAAATCAAAATAGGGGGATGGTAGAGCTGACCTTAGCAAACTATAATGCCCCTCCCCCCCACCTTCCTCCATTCAGCTGCTGATTGTGCTCACTCGTTTAACTGCTTCCTGGGCGCTCTGATCACGTGTAACAAGGCACGGCTGTCGGCATTAATAAATGGAACTGCTATAACTGCAAAGAGGGGTCACGGTTGGCAAGCGATATGCGAGCACCGCCGAGGCAGCGCTTTGCTGGGCCAAAGAGGGGCCCTTTAAAATATGCGAGCAGGTTGCCGCGGCAGCCTGTCAGCTTGAGAAATCCAGAAGAAGCGCAGAGGCCACAAGCGTCTCGCCACGTGCGTCGCACTGCATTGCACAAGCAAACCCTATGTCTGTCAGCCTTGTCGACATCCTTCTCCAAGGTACCCAGGTGCTCCCCGTGCACGTACAAGGTATCCAGGTGCATTTCACTACCTTTTGGCTCAGAGACCGAGCAGCCAGACTTCATCGTTATAACCAATAATGCAGCATCGGGGCATTGTAGTCAGCGGGTTATTTCACCATGCAAAACATACAAAAGTTGACGGTGCAGCAGCTTCTCATTGTTATAATAGATATATTGTAAAAACCGGTTTCGTTATAAGTGGGCTTGACTGTACATGTAGTCAATCTTTCACTTCCCTCAGCTCCAATCCTGAAACAGGGCTGACAACTCATGCCATAAGTACTGCGCATGTGATGCATCACACCTCATTTGATTTTTTTTTTTTTCACTATTCACTATTGTGCATCGCATCTTATCTCACCAAGTGCATCTCCTGGTATGCTGGCATCAGACTGAAATTTTCGGAATGAATGTACAACAACAGATGGGACACCTAAGCGCTGCAGGCCATTGCAGTGAGTTACTTTGCATCATGACGGCATCTTTGGCTATCGTATCCCCTCCTCTCGCCTACCTAATTTTACTACCACTGTTCTTGGGGTAAGAGAATAAACTAGCAATAGCTCGCTTTGCACATGTGCAACAACATAGTAAATTTTGCTTCATACCGAGGTTCGAGTCCAGCTTCTGCTCAACTTCAGCTGTACGACTCTTGTAAGGTGCCTGCTGGGGTCGTGCAGCGAAGTCCCCCTTTTCATCCTCAAAGCCAGCCCCGAATCCAGAGGTGTCCAGGCCTCGAACCCGAAAAGCTGGATGCGTGGACGGCCTCGATGTGCTGCTGTCCTGTTTCACCTTGTTCAATGTCTTCTCGAGCTCGGTTGCAGGGCGCTCTTCCTCTTCTTCGTCGATTCCAAATCCGGCAGTTGCACCCACATTTCTGGAGGCATCAGCGCTGCTGCCGCCGCGAAAGTAGCTCTTGATGCTTCCAAAAATGCTCTGCACGTGACATGAAGATAGAAGGGTGAGAAAAATGTCACCCTTGTAGCCTGGAGAAAAATACTAATACTGACTCACAAGTTTTTGTGGCATGCTGATTATTACACCGAGCTTTATGCTCGGACGTCACCGTTACAATGTTGCTGACACAGTGAGACATATTGTGTAGATTTGTGTAATGGCTGCACTTTTTTTCTTTTGAATATGTCACAAGTCCAGGTGTGGCTGGTAAAGAAATAAAAATGAAATTTTTTTTGGTGGGAGATTCCTATATGAAAGTGATCTTTGTCTTCACAGACCTAAATCCACTGTATAGGCTGAGGTGGAATGCACGGATGTACAGTTGTGGCTGCAGCATTAAATGGCGCAAACGAATCTGCTGCTACATTTGACCTCCCATGTTAAGAGAGCAGGTTATTCATGGTGAATATATCAAAAAAAAAATAAAAAATCTTGCACACTCTCTTGGTCAGTTTGGAGTGTAGCTATGACATCAACAGAGCTATTATGCACATCTATATAATATGAATTTACATGGCAAGTGGAAATCCCACCTCTGGTAACTACATCTCATGAGCCTGTGGACTGCACCAAAATCATTAGTGCATTACACAACCCTTCATGGTAATACTGTATATAAGCAAAAGCAGTTGCATTATGTTCCTGCTAAAATGTTCACCATTAGTGGTCATGTGTTGGGCCCCACCCGACATGTGAACATACTGCTTCCAATCAGACGTCGGGCAGCGTTCAACGTGCAAGTGCACTGGTTTTTCTTTACGTTTGTAGTGACACCTACTTGAAACATTTCATTAGGTTAAGTTAGGTTAGGTTGTCTTAGTATGGTGAATCTAAAAATGACTTCAGTACTCGGGAGGAATACGTTCCACCTTTAGATGACCAGCAAACTTCCTTGGTGCTCTGGAGAAAATAGTTTCTGTGGCGATCACCACAGATGCTAGTTAGAGACTACATTATGCAATGGCCATTAAAATGAAATGTTTCCACGGTATATCACTTACAATTAGGGATGGGCATATATTCAAAGTTTAAAATACGAATCAAATATGCACTAAATATTCATATTCGAAAAGGAACTATTTGGTATTTTTGAATATTTGAAACTAACCAAATATTTCTCAATTACCGACTGTTGAAGACTTGTTACTGTTTTCTTTCAGCTAAATAAAGTACCACAAATTATCAGAAGTGAAACAACAAAAGAAGTTTACGAAAGAATGCACAAACAAAACTAATGATAATTCAAGTTCTGTTTACAGTAAACCTACGTGAAAACCTGTGAGGTTCGACTGTAGTCTGTCATTTAATGTTTCTGGCAGTCTAGTGATGTAGCATATTTATTAAGTGTAGAGGCTTGGTAATGTTGGTAATTCATTGTAGCACAAGCACAGTGCAAAAGATGGGGCCAAGATAGAAAGACACAATGGCACTGTGCTTGTGTTCTTATCTCTTTTTGGCAACCACTTATTTAGCGTTTTTGTAAAGCTCCATTCATACAGCAGCCATTAATTCTTGGAAAGCTTGTTTGCAACCCGGCTCTGTTATGATTGACATTTAACATTGTTTACCCAGCATCCCTTCTCGATGATTAATGCTTCACTGGCAAGCGTGCAGCTATATGAAAGGTCCTTCACACTGTATTGTCGTTTTCTCAGAACCAGGGAGCTGGCTACTAAAGCTGACGGGCAAGACGAGCGCTCGCCTATACGAGACTGGACCTGACATAGATGGTGACATGCCAACAAAGGTGCTCAAGTCGAGGTGACCACAGCCGCCATCCTTCGTGGAAGTAATGACCACCGTGAATAGCCCTTCTACCGGGTCCTTACCCCGAAAAATGGACTGTTACGAATGGTCCACTAATTGATCAAAGGGCCCAACGTTGAGGACTTCCATTGGAACCACTTCGACACCAAGCTCCCAGCTTGCCACGTCATTGCTTCGCATGCGGGGGCGAACGTGTGGAAGTAGGGCCCAGCGGGATAATATGACATTATGGGAAGGATTCTGCAAATGGTTCAACGATTGTGGTTGGTTGAGAACAGTGAATTTCCACGATGAGAGAAAGGGGAAAAACAAGTGCATAAAAAGTGGACTTCGAGTGTTGTGGGAGTGTGCTCAGACTTGTACTGGTGTTCCTGATCGTACGGGTGCTTTGACTCACACATGCGCTCCTACTCATGCACGTACTAGTAGTACTCAAACTCGTGCTAGTACATGTAGACTGTCATCTTGTAAATTTGTAAAGAAACCCTTCTTCTCAATCTTTTGGACATCGTCCTGGACCTCTCTTGATCACCTGGCACCTGGCACATCACCAGCCACGAAACCGTAATGGCTGCTCAGACACAGAGTCACAGCAACTGCGTGGCAGCTATGGGATACGCTACCCTGAGTCCGAACAACTAGTTAACAGCGTTGGAATATGCAACCCTGGTTCCCAACAGCTCTAAAGATGTTGAGAAGCTACTCCTGCAGTTTTTTTAAATGACAATTAGTGATCTTACGTTTAAAACTGATTTTGTGTCCTTGATAGCTGCCTTTCTTGGACTAGTGTGTATAGGAGTGGTAACTAAACACGCACACATAAATATTCCTGCTGCAAATACCTACATGCGTCTGCATTTGACTATTCAATACTTATTATTCGTATTCGATTCCTATTTTAAAACATTTGATATTCGCCCATCTCTACATACTACGTTTATGTTCACACAAGTGCTCTTCCTGCGCCATGTCGAAAATGTGCGAAATAGTTTTCGACCTGAACAAGCGAAAATTGGGTAAATGCTCATGACTGCAAAGGATCAAAGGAGTACTGACACAATGTATTCTTTCTTTCTTTCTTCATTTATAAGTGGCTGCTGAGCCTGCCATCACAATAGGAAGCCTAATGTTCTCTAATGCAAAACAAATTACCATTTGATGCGACAAGATCAAAATGTGCAACAGGAGCAAAACTGTCTCTCTTCTGCATGAGACACCACTGCCGATTGCAGGTGTACTCTGTCCAACCAACTCTGCGTGATGCAGAGAAAGCTATGGGTCACGTCAGCCAACCAGAAATGATAATCATAAGAAAGGTTCCTCTAATGTCTACCTCTGATTACTATCCACATGATTTCAACCATTCAACATGCTGGTTGAATGGAAGCTTCACATGAGGCTTAATGGTACACCACAAAGGACGAACCCCTCTCCTTTCTTAGAGCATGTAGCCTGCTCTAATAAACTACAGAAATGTGCACCAGTCGGTCCATGAGATGCAGTGCTTTGAGGCCACAGCACAAGACCTTTTTTTCAATACAGTGGAACACTGTACTGAAAGAAAAAAAAAAAAAAAGAAAGAAAAAGCAGAGCACAAATATGTTGAGCCGCCAATACTCTTGAATGCCACCCGGTGATAGCAGGATAGAAAAGCAAACTATAAAAAGAGTTTTGCATGCTGTGGTTGATGATAAAATCACTAGGTTTCAATATAAGACTGCAAGGAAGTTGGGCCAGTTGGTTAGGATTCATTGTAAGGTTCATAACAGCGCAACACAAGACACGGGCAAAAGGAAGGTAAAAGCGATGACACAGCGCTGTGTCGTAGCATGATATCGCAGCACCGTGTCGAGGTTTCAATATAAGTACTGAGGCCACTAACATACCTTGGTATGACAGTTACCATGGTCATAATGCGCTCATCATACCAAAGGCCTCCGTTAAACCTGCTATACTGACACAGCAGGATTTTCTTTTCAGCACTATAACAGAAGGGAAACTTTCTCATCAGTCAGCGCACAGTTGCATGCAGAGCCTGCTACTACGCACAAAATTGCCACTGCAAAAAAAAAAGTATTTTTTTTGTCGTTTTGCAGCTTAAACATGCAGTTTGATGTGACGTGGTACAACACACGTGTGCATGTACAAACAATGTAGTAAATGTCCCGATTGCGTGATGCACGGCCGTGCAAGGAAACTTTTTTTTTTCGCTGATACCGCCTCCACAAACATCACATGCACATTATCAACCTCGTGTATCCCCACAATGTTTTCATGGGATAAAACCACACATATTTGTCTTAACAAGGCTTACTTCACGGGGCCATTGAATACGCGATATTAGGTTACGAGTGACAAGTTCTGCTTACCTTCATGGAATTCAGGTGCTTCTGGCTGACTTTGAGGTTCGTGTTGATGGTGTCCAGTTTACGGTCGACATTTCTAAGCTGTTCACCTTGGTGCGCCAATTCCTGTCAAAGGGTGAATAAGACAGAAATGGAAAAGCGACAAAGCCGTTAGAGGAGACACATCGCACCCGTGTGCGCGACAGGGCGTTGCGACACAAGCCGTGTTACATGACACCCGTATTGAAGGGCGTTCGTATACCGCTGTGCGCTAAGAGGCGTAGTTTGGGTAACTGGCTTCCTTAAAAGAGGAATTATAAGTGAAGCTCAGACGTTTCACTGAAAGACTAAGCGAATGCGCCAACATGAGTTTGATTTGGGATTTAGTGAGTGACAGCGCGGCCGTTCCCGTTGGAAGAAATGACGGTGTCACAGCACTTCTGGCACGCTTTCGAGGATTTAAACAACAGATATTCTCTTCTTCTGTGTATTTCTGGGAGCCAATTTGCACTGCAGACCATCGAAAGATTTTAAAACGCGAATACTTAAACGCTCGCGCGTGATGTTCGCATCACGCACAAGCGTATCTGCGTTTGGGAAGTATGAAAACTGCAGTGCACGGAGATCAGAAAGCATGAAACGTCTGTAAATTAGCTATTTCGTTAGTGTGCATTTATAACGTGGTTTACTTCGCATCGGACAAATAAACTGGCAGCAAGTGTGGATGAAGAAGCAATGTTTACACATGCAGGAACGAAACAGCTGACTGCTCATACAACAACATGCAACGGCACATGCAGCAACCATTTTACGGGGATACAGAACGGGTTGTAAGGGAGACAGGACGCTCACCTCGGCAGTGGCTATGCCAACTTGTTCCGTGTCGTACAGCACGCGCACGGCCGAATTAGAGCTTTGCAGGATGCTGTCTTCCAGCTGCTGACGTTCGAGCAGTAACTGTTCGCGCTGCTGCTCCCACTGCTGATTGCGGAGATTTTGCTCATTGCCAAGTGAGTACGGCGAACTGCTCTTGCGAGCGCTGTTGAGGAAAGTGAAGTCGTCCACATCTTCAATTTCGTCATCTAAAAACGGATTCGCAGCTGTCTTTCCTCGTCCAGCGCTCGCCATCTTTTAATTTTGACTAGCACGTGACCTTTGCGCAGTGTGGCCAGTGCACATTGAGCCCCGTCGATGTTTCTGACTCGCTCGCTTGCAAAGCCCTTTAGACCATAGAGTTTAATATAACCAACTTTTAGACGCTCAGCGCAGTAGCAGCTATGGCAGTAGGTTGGTTTGCGAAATCAGCGTAAAGTATCGACGGACCCTGGTAATGTTCAGCCCAGCTGAACTTTCCAGCACAATATCGTAGACTGCACACGATAGTGGATTGTCTTTTTTTTTTTCAACGTTCAATAGAGACCCAAGCCTTTTAACCAGTCCGCTTACTCTTATAAAAATAATAATATGAACATCAAGGCTTCCTTAACAATTTAGAGGAGTTAATTTCTACGAATCAGTTTCGGTTTCGCTACCCAGGAAATAGAAGTGTCATAGCTCGTTACATGGAGGGCTCGTTATATACATTCTGGCGATCGCTGTAGTTTACACAACGGCCTACTGAACTCCAGAACTGTATTAAAGGGAAGGGAAACTGCAATCAAAATTTATTTTAACACCCCGACGTTTCGGAGCCCGAACGGCTCTTCCTTCAACGGTGAGATAGCATGCGTAGTGCATTTTTGGCGCTTGGACAGGCGCTTTGACAAAAACACACACACTTTTCGTGAACTTTGAGCTTAAACGGCGGGAAATGTTTCCAGGCGCCTTCTGTATGTGCCAGGATTCCAAAATGAGCCGCCGCCGGTGGTTTTCTCTTTCCAAGATAACAGTGCCATCGGCGCTAATCCAGTGATCAAAAAGAAGCTCGCAGTGTTATGCCACAGCACTGCGTTTTCTGTTTAGGTGAGGGTTTTACAAGGATCGTCGAACTAATAGCTCTGTTCAAATGCCACCTGGAGTTCAACCGAACGTGCAAGGAGAACGGTATCATCCCCAACAGCCTCAGTCGAAACGTCCGGTTTTATTGTCGGAAGGCCTCCAAATCATCTCCAAAACTCCGACGATCAGGAAGAAAGAACTGGACCTTTTGTTCACCCGGCGCCAGCTGGAACATCATAATCCCGGAATTATGTCATCCTGCTTACTTGCTTCGGTAGAGGTGGCAGCTTTCAATTTGCAATGTCTTTGCAAAGAAAGCCACCTCCACAGAAGCAAGCAAGCACAAGGCATCGCAAAAAAAGAAACTCAGCAGCCTGGTTCGCAGTGCATCAAAAGTCACCGGTAAATTCTCCAAGCCACTTTCGTGCTTACCATCCCAGCGTCTTTCAACACCAGAAGTATCCGTACTGGTAAAGGGACATGGGTTCGACGTTCCAATCACTCCACCTCTTCCAAGATTATCGCAGCAGTCGATGACGGCATAAACATTTGGAAATTGGCATCCGTCAAGAAGCAAGGCTAAACGAAATAGGAATTATGTGCAAGATACCAACCGGCCAAAACAAAAGCCTGCCAGACGACGAGGCGAAGGCTATACAAAACTTGAACAAATACCCGCCGTGATTGCTCAGTGGCTATGGTGTTGGGCTGCTGAGCACGAGGTCGCGGGATCAAATCCCGGCCACGGCGACCGCATTTCGATGGGGGCGAAATGTCAAAACACCCGTGTACTTAGATTTAGGTGCACGTTAAAGAACCCCAGGTGGTCCGAAATTTCCGGAGCCCTCCATTACGGCGTGCCTCATAATCAGAAAGTGGTTTTGGCACGTAAAACCCCACAATTAAAACTTGAACAAAGACAAAAGCATTGTTGTCCTCCCAGCTGAGAAAGGCAACAAACACTGTCGTGTTGGATCGAGCTGACTACGAGAAGAAAGCAGAGGGTCTTAACGGATAAGGATAAGCCTAGATCAAGAAAGATGCAACGTCGCAAACCCAGATGAACAAAATTCTGTCTGAAATTTTCAAACAGCATACAGAATTCGAAACCCTTTACTTGAACTTGATATGCAGAAGCGGCTCTGCCGAGTTCTATTCGATTAATAAAGTGGTTACTCACTCCGCCCAAAGCTTCTACGGCCTCCCATAAAAAAGACTCATAAAACAGGAGTTTCTCTATGGCCCATAGTATATTGCACGTATTCCCCCTTACGAGTCCTGACAATCTATCTTCATAGGGTACTCTCTTCTCTCACCGAAAAAACGGTAACCTACAATCGCAACTCGGGGCACTTCGTGGAAATGGCGTCCACTGGTGGTTCTGATGAAAACGACTGCACGGTGTCCTTTTATGTGGTTTTGCTGTTGTATATAGTGTGCCAGTGCACCTGACGCTTTCTGTGACACGTTGTGTGCTCAAACGTGACACCACATGGAAATACCGCACTCCCCTTTCTATTAATCACATCTGTCGGCTATTGGAATTCTGCCTTTCAAGCACTCACTTTCGACAACCAGTTCTACAAGAAGACTAGTGAAACTGCTTTGGGTGCCGCAATCTCAGTCACAATCGCCGTACTCGCCATGGAGGACATCGAAAAGCAGGCACTGTGCACTTTCTCCCCCAAGCCAAGAATGTCTGTGCGCTACGTGGACGATTGTTTTTGCGTGGCGAAGTCATCCGAGGTGGACAATTTGCTCGCTCACTTCGACTCCATAGAGCCGACTATACAATTCAGAGTGGAACGCGAAAATTCTGGTTCACTCCTTTTCTTAGATGTCCCCGTGAAAAGAAAGCCACCGAGCCTTTCCTTTTCCGCATTCAGAAACCGACACATACAAGACATCTTTATTCCGCCGCCGGGAAATCAATGAAATTAAAAGCATAACTTTCAAAAGATGAAGCGCCAGCAGTGACAGCCCACTAAGAAGGAACAAAGACAGGACAATGCGCTACTTGCAACTGTTGATTGAAGTCGCAAGTAGAAGTCGCAGTTGCAAGTAGCGCCTTGTCCCGTCTTTGTTCCTTGTTAGTGTGCTGTCACTGGTGGCGCTTTCATCTTTTGAAAGCTATGCGCCAACTAGCCCCCCAACATGTTTTACTGCAAGAGCATAACGCATGCTTTGGAAAGAAATTAAACCACTGTGTTAGGGAGTCACATTGCCTTGTGCTAATAATTGTAGTCATCCCAGTAAAAAAAGATTGCTCAAACCAGTTGGAAATTTCCAATTGGAACCAATTGTATATTTCCAGTTGTGTTTTGGGACACCCATTGGAAAAATCCAACAGGTCCAATTGGTTTTTTGAACACAATGGGTCTCTGAATTAGACTTTGGACCAACATGAAAACCAAAAGAAAAAAAGAAAGCCTAAATGGGCCTAAGCTTGATGTCACACAGATATACTTGAAACTGCTTGCGTGAAGCATGCTCACAATGAAAACACTACGGCAATTCTCTTCATTGACATATTACCCAACACTCACCACTTCAATATATAAGAGATGCATGTCAGGTGCTATATATGTGAACAAATTTGGTTGACCAAGTAGTGCCAGTGGTTCATGAGAAATTGGTAAAATTTCAAGAGAAATATTTAACTTAACAGAAATCTAAATGCTTCTTGCCAATGACCACACCAAAATACAGAGATATTTTACTTTAAAATTAATATTATAATTGTGCTATTGTTGTTATCAACTATTTTGATGTTTCGCGAGATTACTCATCGACTTCCTATTGGGTCCATTTGTGACCAATTGGCATACCAAGCTCCAGTGATATCCAACTGGAACCAACCGGACTTTTCGTGATGCCCATTGGAACTTGGGCCTCCGATGGTGTCTAATTGGAACCAGTTGGGTCCAATTAAAAAATCCAACTGAACTCAATGGTTTTTCTTGACTGGGATAGGTTGTGTGCAGAAACGGTCTGTATGACTACAGCGAAGCTGTTAGGCTTAGTTGGTCAGGATTCTCGTGTCCGTCAGAAAAAAAAAAAACACAGAGAAAAGCGCATATCTTTTTATCCGCCAGCAGAAAAAAATAAAAAAAAGAAAGTGTACATTTTCTTTGGAATCAGGCACGAAAAACGCAGCTCACTATTCGTTTCAACAAAGAAAAGCACAAAACAAGCGTCAAAACCGTATGACCGAGAAGAAAGGGGGTTAACCGAGGGGCCCGATTTTTATTAATCATATCATGAGAAGTCTTTGTTTGTTAGCTTCTCATGATATGATTAATGAAAACAGCATGACGGATGATAAGGAGCCCGTGAATAATGCGAGGCACGTTCCTGCTCCCTGCGCGTTTCCCGGTAAAGATTACGGTTGCATAAGCTGCCCCGGTGGGAAATGGGCAACAGCAGCATACGAATCAGTGGGTGACGTCACCAAACGTCTTATGTAAAAGGGAAACCTGCCTAGCAACTCATTCAGTTCATTTCAAGAGCTATGGGTAGACCACGCAAGGTTAAAGGGACGCTAAAGGCAAATATTAAGTCAAGCTAAGTTGATAGATTAGTGCTCCAGAATCACTAAGGCATGGATAGTACCGCGAACAGAGCCTTAATGATCGAGAAATTGAGGTAAATGCAGGACATGATTAGTGACTCCCGCGGGACATTCAAGTAGTTGTCCGATGACGAAAGCACTCCTCAGCTAAATTTTGTCGCTAGTACTCAACCACTTGTTGCAAGAAACATGCTTGTATTGTAATATAAAACGAAACAAAACGCTACTTGTCCAGTTCTATTTCATTTTTAGAAAAAGAACTCATTGACATTATCCTCGACAACGACGCGAGCGGTCTAAGGTTTCGTTTTCGCTCAACTCTGCTCCGCCCACGCTTTCGCGTTTCAGGAGTTTCGTTATCGCGTAGTGCCGCACTGCAGCAGAGAATTCAACTTCCATGTGATGTCGCGGGATGCGCGAACGGTCTACGCCACTTGACCACCAAAAAACAGCTGCTGCGGCAAATCCACTGATCTGTCTGGGCTCGATACTGCAGTCTTTCGGACGCCATTTTACTCACCGACAGTAGCAAAGGGCGGTGATGGCGCATGCAACGTCACCACTCGCCCCCCCCCTCCCCTCAACCCCCGGCAGGGTGGCGAGAGATTTGAATTACGAAAAAGGTATTCCGACCCTTCAGATGCAATTTTCTCGTAAACTAAGTCTTTTCTTGGCAAGAAGCAAGCGTTGCAAAGTTTGGTATTTGCCTTTAGTGTCCCTTTAAGACTCCCGAAGAGCAGCGTGAGTACGTTGAGCGTCGAATAGTGCAAAATCGTAATGCTCAACAACGGTGCCGTGCTAAGACGAAGAAGAAGTATAAAACATTTGATATCCCCATCGACGGCATTTGAGAGATTTTCTAACAGCTTCACTGGCCATCCACTTTCGCGGGGTCGGGATGGCCAGTCAATTTTTATACAGGGTGTTTCAGCTAACTTTAGCCAGAGTTGAAAAATATGTCGATGCATTCCAAGACGACGCGACCAAATGCATGTTGTTCACTTATGTATGTAGTGTGCCACGCTATCTTTTCTATTTTGCTTAATTAGATAATTAGCCCAGACTAATTAACCAACGTCTGAAGCAATGAGGCTAGGAAAAAAAATTCAATTAGAAAGTTGCAGAGCGGTTTGCAAAACGTCCGAATAGACATTTTCTGTCTTTCTATGTATTAGTGTTTTTCCGCTTACTGTGGATGCCCGAGAAAAAAAGAAAGAGAGAAACACCACGTCACGTGCCCGGTTGCGCGTCGTGATTTCACTGCTCCCACGCGTTCCGCACATGCAAACGAACATAGCATTGTGCTGCCGCTGCGTCTGCTTATCGCTATCATGAATCACCTCGAGCGAAGCACATCGCTGGCGTAAATCGCACAGCCAACGCCTTCGTCCCTGCCCTGTCGCCTTCCAGGCGGCAGCGCGCCCTGGTAGATGCTATGTTCGTTTATACGCGGACAGTTTGGGAGCGCTGCAATCACGGCGCGCAAGCGAGTATGTCACGTGGTATGTTTGTGTATTTCGCGGGCAACCGCTGTAAGCTGAAAAACGCTAATACTTATTAGCTACAAAGTTAAGAACTCTCTACTCAGACGTTTTGCAAAGCGCTCTACGACTTTCTAGTTGGAATTTTTTGCCTAACTTCGTTGCTTCAGAAGCTGGTCAATTAAACTTGACTAATTGTCTAATTAAGCAGAATACAAAAATAGCGCGACACGCTACATACAAAATTGAGCAACATGCATTTGGTCGCGTCGTCTTGGAGTGCATCGACATATTTTTTAAACTGGCTGAAGTTAGCCGAAGCACCCTGTGTATGTTATGTCTTGTATCTTCTGAACTGACCTTTCGTCAGGAAAATATTTCTTGAATATATCCTCCCGTTTTAAACCTTTCACAACGAGTTACATGAGTTTTCTTATTGATGTGCATTTGCGCGACTTAATACGCACAAAACACATATGACTCTCAAATGTGTTAACTGAATCCGCTTGTCACATGACTCTTCCGAGAGACGCCAGTCTCTTGGTGGTGCGAGGGCACTCTGTCTGTGAAATGGAACTGTCTCCTACTATGAGGTCTTGTAAATAATGTAACGACATCGATGACGACGGCGGCATGATAATAGGATGACGATGCTAAAATTATTATAGTGGTATCGAATACGAATTGTGCGCCTTTTCGTAAGCCTCCAGGTTTTTGCCCTGTAGGTGACTACTGGTAACAGCTGTGTCTTACCAGTAGTCACCTACGGGACAAAAACCTGGAGGCTTAAGAAAAGGGATCTACTTAAACTTAGGACGACGCAACGAGCTATGGAAAGAAGAATGATGGGTGTAACGTTAAGGGATAAGAAAAGGGCAGATTGGGTGAGGGAACAAACGCGAGTTAACGACATCTGAGTTGAAATCAAGAAAAAGAAATCGGGGGGGGGGGGGGGGCATGGGCAGGACATGTAATGAGGAGAGAAGATAACCGATGGTCATTAAGGGTTACGGACTGGATTCCAAAAGAAGGGAAGCGTAGCAAGGGGCGGCAGTAAGTTAGGTGGGCAGATGAGATTAAGAAGTTTGCAGGAACAACATGGCCACAATTAGCACATGACCGGGGTAGTTGGAGAAGTATGGGAGATTCCTTTGCTCTGCAGTGGGCGTAGCCAGGCTGATGATGATGATGATGATGATGATGATGATGATGATGATACGAAGGCATGACGACAAAGGTATGACGATGCTGGAATGACAGTTCTATGACGACGACTACGTGTCGACTACAGCATCATGACAATGGGATGACGAATGCGGAATGGCGACGATGGCGCGACAACAAAAGCATGACGACAATGTGGTGACGACAGTGACAATCACTCTGACAAAATGACGACGAAGCAACGACCACGACGCATGACGACGGACTGATGACGATGGAGTGACGACGATATAATGGCGGCGACGGCATGACAACGACGGCGTGTTAGTGTTGGAGCTCGCATCCGCGTTTATGCGCATCAACTGCCGCCACGAGTCGACTCGATTGGAAGTTGGAGCCATATATCAGGTGTTTCTCTCCACTGTGCCCGTTACCAGCCCATTGTCCAAGTGCGCAGCCAGGAGCCTTCAGGGATGACGATGCTACAACTACGACGGCGTGTGACCACATCACTTTCGGAATGACCCAAGTATATGGCAAAAGCCGCCTTGAATCACATTATAAATCCGGTGTTCGCACTACGCCCGATACCAGCCAATCCTTTAATATACTGCCGCTAGGAGCCAGCAAAGATGACAACGGTACGTCGACGATGGCGACATTACTTTCATTATGGCACACGCATTCGGTAAGAACTTCTGGGCAAGACAGCAGCCAGCAGCAGGAAATTCGAAGGAAGAGGAAAATGACTTTATTAAACGGAACTCGCCAGGGATTCGAACACTCCCCAAATTTATCTTTTTTTAGGGTTCATTTATGACTCAGATTCAAGAAATTCCTACTCAGCTGGACTCACTCGAACTCAGACTCAGCAAAATTTTGCTCATCTAGGCTCACACTGGCGTCACGCATCGGTATGGGTTTGAGTGAGTGTACTATTGAGTGAGTTCGTCGACCTATGCTTCTCATACTTATGCTTCTCCCACTTTAAGGAGTTCAGCCGCGCACGACCTTTGGAAACGTTTGGAACCATCACCGTTATTGTCATCAGTTCCTGGGTGGAGCGTCCGCCTAAACATGGGCGTAACCGCACGAACATGCGCGTGCCATTGCTTGCGCGTTCATCGTTGTCTTCTACCACAACTGGCTCGTCGGTGCCCCTCGGCGTAACCGCGCGAACGCGCTCGTCGTTGTCTTCCTCCACAGCTGGCTGCGATGCCGCTCATCATGCCAGCGTTCCCATACTGCCCTCCCTCTGCGAAGGCGCTGACGACACTGATCCATCGCCAGTCGCAGCGGCGGTTCCGCTCTGAAATTCTTTGACTCAATATATCGCGAAATCAAAACACGTCAAAAGCTGCGCTCAAATTTCGCATTAGGGAGCATCGTAATTGTCGGACATTTTTTCACCCCTAGACAAAACGCTTGGTTGTGTTGCTGCTACAAAGAAGCAGATGAGGAAGAAGAAGGACTGCGTGCGGGTGATCACGGACTGAGCATTAAGCATTTTAAGCATTAGCGAGCCGTTTTGCCGATAGCCATAGTCGCAATGGAGCGACCACCTCACGCTCAATGTATCAACGTTCCCGACCGCTCTGTTAAGGTGTCTAGAATGACTAAGAGGAACGCAGATCGCCGTTCCAGATCAGAGTACGGGGCCACCCAGCCGACGACCAATACCATGTCAGGCCTTGTGAATGCCGAAGCTGAGAACGACCAGATTGAGCAGGGTGCGACTACGTACGGCCACGGCAATTTCCAGCGGCGCATCTTCTGCTACAACATCTTGGCCCTGGTGGTGCTGCAATGTCACAACCAGGTCTTCGCATTCATCTCCCCGTCGGTGGGTCACTGGTGCAAACCGTCCAGGCGCTTCGCCAACTTGTCGACGGCGCTCTGGAAGAACGCCGCCATTCCTGTCGACGACGAAGGCCATTACAGCGAGTGCTTAGTCTACATGTACCCGGGCCACGTCAACGACACTACGGTCAAGCGCTGCGACTCGTGGGAGTACGCAGCGGGGGAAACAGAGCTGTCTGTGCTCTCCTTCTGGAACATCGTGTGCCACAGGACCTGGCTGTCGAGCTTGGCAGAAGTGGTGTACAGGAGCGGCGCGCTCTTCATACCCGTGGCCGGCTATGTCGCCGACATGTCGGGTCGTCGGCCTGTCATCACTACAGCTGTGCTGCCACTTGTTTTGAGCACCATCGCAGGCTGCTTCACGGAGTCGTTCGCGATCTACTTGGCAACCAGGTTCATTAACTCGGCGTGCGCCAGCACGGTCCAGGTGTTGACACTAATCTTGCTGTTTGAGGTCATACCACTCGAGTTCCGCACCTACTACATCGGCTTCGCCTGTTCACTCGGTATCCTCGTGGCCGAACTCTTCTTCCTGCTTCTGAAGTTGTTTTACCACGGCATCGGTTGGTTCTTCGCGCAGATCATAGCACTGACACCGACGGTTCTCCTGCTGTCAGCGCCTTTAGTCATCTGCGAGTCGCCGATATGGCTGATGTCAATGGGTCACATAAAGAAGGCCGAGGCCATTATGCTCAAGGCAGCCAGAATCAACGGCGTGCGGCGAGAGAACGCTGAAAACGCACTGAAAGCCATCAAGAACGATATGAGCAGAAGCGACGCCAGCCTGTCTCCGGGCGTAACTCCTTGGGCCGTCGTCACGCCCGGCGTGATCCGCGTGAGGGCGATCAGCGTTTTCTTCTCGAACTTCACCATAATGTTCGCCTTTTTCATCATAACGAGGAGCACCCGCCTGCACGGGGACACGAATGCCGCTCACATAGCGTCCGTCTTGCTCTTGGCTCCTAGCTACCTGGCAATGTACTGCGCCTTGAATTCGTGTGGCAGGCTGAAGCTATTGACGGCGTTGCTGGCTCTCCTCGGCGGATTGTCTACCATGTGCGGCATCGCCATCTACGCCCGTCCTGTGGAGGTGTCCTACGTGCTAGTAATCGTCGCCAGGGCCTCGGTCAGCGTCTTGATACCGACCAACTACCTATACATAATAGAGCTCTTCCCCACGGCCCTTCGTAGCGCCGTCGTGTGCGGCGCTTACAGCTGTGGCCGAGTGGGAGCAGTTCTAGCAGCCAGTCTGATGCCCATAAAGTACGCCGGCAGAGAGGATGTGTGCTTCGCTTTGGCGGCCATGGCGGCTTTCGCAAACCTAGTGGTTGTGATTCAGCTGCCAGAGACCAGCGTCGGCATCAAGGCGACCGAAGAAGTGAAGAAGCACAAGGACCTTTTGGAGGTCATGCAGCGAAGCCTGTCGCCGCTGCGGCCGAAACGCCGTCGAATGCGTGGCAAAATAGCAGGCTCGAGCAGTAACGAACCGTAGCCGGCGCCCCGCGATAGCTCACGCTCCGGCATCGGTTGCAGTGCACTGGACGGCGTGAACTAAAGGATTTACTATGACATTGATTTGATCGCGAAACCTTGCTTTAACCCAGAATATTATAGTAACTATATCTCGTAATTAACTTGTCATGTGTGTGCGTAAACTTTTCAACTGTCAGAATGTTCTCCGTTCTTGGTATGCTATACTCCACATCTGGAACATAGGATAGTACGCCAAATTTATTTTCGTACTGCGATTGGGTGTCACATGGCACCCCATTATGCCCGGATGTCTGTTATCTGCTCATTTCCTTGATGGTGACTGTCGTATCACGCAGACACGTTAGGAAGCTCTAGATTTTCCCGCTGAACTTAGTGCCGTGGCGCTCCTGTTAAACACATGGGTGCCTAATGCGCGAAGGACATTTACGGAACAGTGCTCTGGGCATATTTCTAGCAGTATCAACGCCAAATGCATGATTGTGCTCGTTGAGCGGCGTGTTCTTGACGTCCGTGCCGAATAGGGTATGTACGCAGTTGGCTCATTAGGCTATAATTAAGCGAGTGCTCGTTCGGAACACGAGCTTAGTTTATGTGGCGCCGAACCCTTCCGAATCCGGACACACGTCGTTGGCTCCGTGCTTCTGAGCAGTCGTCACCACCCTGTCGGTGCGGTCCGCGCTTGAAGCGCTTATAGGGCACGTCAGCCAATAAAGTGTGCAATTTTTAAAAGCGTCATTAAGTGTTGAAATTGATGTCCACCTGAATATGCATGAGCGTGCCATATAGTAGACTTCAGCATGCATGCGCAAGTAATTGCTGTTCACCGCACCAGTTCCGCTAAGCGCTTGCAACCAGGGTAGTACTTCAGCAGAGCGTCCTCCATCAATGGTCTAATTGCAATGACACGGCCAAGTCGAAACTCTATGGTGTCATCAAGTAGACAAAAACGCTTTCGCAGAAGCGATGTCGTCTTCCAATAGGCGTAGCGGCGTCGAAAGCGGTGACAGAATACTTATTCTGACTGACCTCACTTCAAGCACAAAGAATAGGCGATAAAGATCCATTTTGCACCAGTTCTGTGCAATCGTTACAAGAACGGGTGGCGAGGACTGATCTGGTTCGGAGTCGGCCCTCAGTGTGCCATATGCACTCAAACCAAGCAGAGCCAGCAATGATAAAGGAAAAAAAATAGTGCATATACGCAACCCGTAGTTTTTCTCACTGTGTTCTGCGAATGCGCACACATCATCCGCATATGTGATGGCGTACGGAAAGGTCTTGCGCAGGCTCTACTGAAGTCCTCTAGTAGTACGAAACCAATTGGGTATCAGGCTCCTTCGTTTTTTTTTTTGTTTTGTTTCGGCAAGCTTGTTCACGTCTTGGCAGTATGAGCAAAAAGGAAATGTACTGACATTGTCATGGTAATCGCCCAAACGTCGTCGTCACCATAAGCTGTTCAAATTTCTTCACATTTGACGAATAATGTGCCGGCACAGAAACACAATTTATTCTGCGCTATATGCATGAATTACATTGCATTCGTTGAACCATACTGTATACAGTGTATACACGAGAGCCACAAATTTGTTTTATTCGTAAACGCATTGACACTATACATCAAACCTACGATGGCCGACTCGCAGGAGGCGCCATTTGGACCTGGGCAGGCGCCATTTGGGCCTGGGCAGGCGCCATTTCGACCTGGGCAGGCGCCGCCGGGACCCCGGGAACAGCCACCGCTGGATATTTTGTAAACGGGTTCAACACGAAGATAACTCCCTGCGTCGGCGGGTTGGTCTTACAGTCCTGGTAGAATATGTATATCTGATACAAGATGACTCCCTGGAAAAAAAAAACGGAGTTTTGCCAGAAGTTTCAAGCAATGAGAGCGACCGCGAACACCGTCTCATCTGCAGTTGCCTCGTTGTTTCGCACACACTCGTTGTGATACTCACTCGAGTTGACTCGCATTCACGAAATAATTGACTCACTCATGATGATGACGATAATGGTGGTAATTATTTCTTGGCATCCCCTTTGAAACGGGGCGGTAACAAATAGTCACCTAGCCTACTTCAGCATACTCGCGGGACCACGGAATCGCGGGATTTACCATCACCACCTGTAATATAGGTTAGTTTATCAAGGTTGGGTTGGCACACGTTCTATGTACGATACGCACTCTTGGGAACATGCGGGCTTCGGCTTGCACGAAAAACCTGGCGTTCTCAAATACATTTGGCATGACTTGTCATTCACACTTGCATGAACTGATGCCCAGAAGCAACAAACGGAGTGGCCAGTACTTTGTCCGTCACTATATAGAGGCGGCTCTTCACCGGCGATTGACAAAGGCCTCGCCAACGACAGCGACAGAAACCACACAGCCAATTTTATTGGAATGCGAGTATATTCACCCAGCAAGGGCCGTAGTAAGCGTCCACATTAAACAAGCGCCGAGATTCAAAGCTGATGGAACCGTTAACTACGTGGTCGGTGGTCGAGATAAGCAAGAAACACTTGGAGTATTGGTGTAAATGCAATAAAGAGAAAGAACAATACAAGTAGAAAATAGAGCCGGGGTCGTTTGTTTCGTAACAGATATGAATAAATGTGCAATATAAAAATTACAAGAGATATGTAGATATAAAGAAGGGGAGGTTTTGGTGCAGAGAGATAATATAAAATATAAATGGACAAAATGATAGTCTGCAATAGATATAGTAAAACCTGATTAGCTCAAGCAGGCTAGGTGACTACTTGTCGCCACCCCGTTTCGAAGGGCATACCAATATAAATCATCATCATCATCATCATCATCATCATCATCATCATCATCATCGTTATCTGGCTACCAAGGCGACCAATGTTCAGACCGGTGAGCGCGACCTGCCCTTCGCCAAACCGAATGGCTCGCGATCGGTGCCGTTCACGTTTGCCCACACCGCCATCACCACGTAAAATAATTGCCTGCGCATTCGGACGTCCTTCTCCGGCGACTTTGATTGGTTCAGCAGCTTTGCGAAACCAGTCGTAGAGCTGAAGAAGCGGTCAGTGAGAGGGTCCACGAAACTGGTCGATCTTTGACCACAGTCACCCTTTGCGACCTTTGCTTTGCGACCGTGCAATATTCGCCTGCGTGAATGCCGCTTTAGAGTGTGCGAAAAGGATGAGAAAGGCTCGATGGCTTCTTTGGTCATAACCATATGAAGCAACAGACTATGAAGCCCGAGAAAGCAAAGTTAATTGTTATGCTGCGACTCAAACGGAGAAATATCAAATTAGGGTAAATGGAAATGAAAGTGGACTTGCCGCAGCTGGGGACCGAGCATAACACTTGCGAGAGCATCATCTGTATAGAGTCACTCATAACCAAGGCGGTGGGTGCGTAGCATTTAACCTCGAGGCAACGTGTAGCAGGTGAACTTAGGCGTAGGTAGCTGTCCAATAAACACTCGTATATTACCTCGTGGCATCAATACTGGCGAATTCGAGACCCTCGCTATGCATGCAAAGAGTGCGGATAATGGGGATCCGAGGGGCTCAATTTTTTACAGCGAAGCTGTTACGAGCTACTTCACCTAGTACGTCCGCGTGTTAACACAACACTATCATCATCAGGACTGGCTCCAGCGTCGTCGTATTCTTCCACAGCTGGCTCATTGGCGACCCTCGGCGCTACCGCGCGAACGCGCTCGTCGTCATTAATTAATCTATTAAGAAACGCAGACGTAACCAATTGTACAGCGAATTACAGCGAAGCTGTTCAGGGCTAGTTTACCCAGAACCGTGTCCGTGTGTATAGGCACAAAACTCCTCACACGTGGGCCGATCCCGAAGACAGTGCAACGCCGGGACCCACGGCGGAGGTAATTAAATTAATTTGATGATGGGGTTTTGCGTGCCAAAACCACTTTCTGATTATGAGGCACGCCGTAGTGGAGGACTCCGGAAATTTCGACCACCTGGGGTTCTTTAACGTGCACCTAAATCTAAATACACGGGTGTTTTCGCATTTCGCCCCCACCGAAATGAGGCCGCCGTGGCCGGGATTCGATCCCGCGACCTCGTGCTCGGCAGCCCAACACCATAGCCACTGAGCAACCACGGCGGCTTACGGCGGAGGTGACGCAGGCGTTAAGCACTCCCCATACGTGGGCCGATACCGAAGATGGTGCAATGCCGGGCGACCCGTGGCGGAGGTGCTGTTGGCCATTACGGGGCCCACATGCGCAGCATCGCTGCTCATCCTTCTTCACAGAGTAGAAGGGCACGGAGTTTTCGTTAGTCTTCGTATGCCTCATGTGTCTTGTGCCCGCTACGGTGAAATTTGTAGAGCCTAGGATGGCGTTAGTGAGTAGCGAGAACTGTGACATCACACGCACATTTACTGCGAGATCGAGCTGTTATGGGCTCACTCTCCTGGTCGCTTTGATGTCCACCTGAGTTATCGCTGGAATCCAAAATCCTTCGTGAGAGAATTAGAAGGAAAGCAAAATTATCACGGAGCCGCGCGGATTCGAACAAACAACCATCCGATTGGCAGTCCAGGATTGTACCCTTCTGCCGCTCTACCGACGCTACAAAAAGAGAGAATACTAATCCTGGAGAGTGCGATGGCGCCACCGGACTACCGTGATTGGCTAACGCCCGCTCAACATCTGTGTACTGGATAGAGCTGGCATTCGCGCCATCTTCGTGCTCTAGCACGTCGACTTGCCATTCGAGAACGCGGGCCTCAGTTTAAGTTTTCTTTTTCTAGGTGTGATCACAATGACCGAGCTCTTCTAAGCTTTGTCTGCATTTGTGTTCTATTTCATTGGGCGCTCGACTTCTTCTCAAGTTTACTGGATGGCGCTGACGTCTGGTTCTCTTCGAAGATAGCGTCAGGCATCTTATTAGGGTGCCCCATACATTAACCTGAGGAAAGCTGCATTAATCGAGCGGCAGAATTAATCTAAAAGGTTATTTTAATAGAGGCCAGCGGCTAAGCACGGATAGGTAAGAGGAAGAAGAAAAGCCGAGTCATTCCACTTCACCACCTAGAGCTGCAACTTCCACAAACGACTCATAGCCACACGTGTACCCTTGAGACGACTCACACTTTTATTTCTCGAAAGGAGATTGCTCGCTCGCGCCTGCGAATGTTCAACCCAACAAATACCGCGCGATACAGTCTAAATATATTTCTTTGGCTATTGCGTCACTACTTCGCGTTACGGACAAAACTATTTTTTTAAATTTCGTTTGCTGATAAACTTGTAAGGCCCACCTTCACTATAGCCAGGGCTATGTAGTAGATGGCGTGCTGCAGGAATGCTCGATTCTGTGGATGCAAACATAAAAAAAGGAGGACAGCACAAGTACACACACGGCATTATGCACCGACTTGCAATATAAGCAAAAGTGGCTATTGAATGACACTGTAGGAATATTTAGCGACTGAGTTATGAAAACGGCAATTTTCGAACGTCTTTACGGTCGTTTTGAGTCGCTAAGCTTGATGGCGCGAATAAAAGTATTTAATTGACAGGGTAGACTTTTCGTAAATCGTTTATCAAAACGTTCTTATTTTCCTTATTTTTGCATAAGAATGCCTTCTAATGTGGTCGATGAGCACAACGACAGCAAAGTAAAAGCGGAAGCCAAGGTTTCGGCAAGTGGACTTGTCTTTTCAAGGCGACATATGGTTTCTTCGGCACAGTGTATATAGGTAGGGTTCTTCCAAAGGGGAGAGGGGGTAAGGCGGGTGGGCGAGGCTATCGAGGCAACGACCGAGGGTGTCTTAGAGGCGAGGGTGTAATATTGAGAGGAAAGGCGTGCTATTCAACGTCGGTGGAGGAATGTGAGGAGCGCCGTGTGTCAGCAGGTTTGCGTGTTTACGTTAACTTCCCTTTTTTGATGGAAGGGGCCTGGACAACGGTGGGAGGGGGATTATCTGCTCCCCTGGAGGTCGCTGAACGCTCGTCTCTCTGCAAGAGAGAATAAATAAAGCCGTGGGAAATGTCGCTCGAGGAAAATAAATAAATAAAATGGAATTGATGTAAGAATAAAAGAACAAAAGAAAGGGAGGAAAGAAAAGAAAAACAAAACACTAAGCAACCCAATGAATAATAACTAAGTGCTGTTGCCTATAGCTTGAAAGTTAGCAAAGCTAATATATTCTAAAGTTCCCTTTGAAACGTTTATGCCCATTGATTTTATGATTTCATTGCCCTGTATTTTATGTCTCGCACAGAATTGAAATTTGACTTTAGGATGTAGAGTTCATCAAAGTTATGACCTGGTGGGTTGAAATACTCGGTGACGCCATTGGGAAATTATATATATATATATATATATATATATATATATATATATATATATATATATATATATATATATATATATATATTCCATTTTTTTACACAAGCACCCTTTCCTGCCGCTTCTTGTATTCCTTCGTGCAGAGAGACGACAGTTCATTGACTTCCCATCGGAGCAGATAATCGCCCCCCCCCCCTCGTCCAGTCCTTTTCCAGGAAAAAAAGGAACCTACAGTGACACGTCAACCGGCTGACACACGGCGCTACCTCACACTCCTCCTCCGACGCTAAAAAGCTCGCCTTTCTTTTCAAATCTACACCCACACCACTAACACGCCCTCCGATCATTGTCTCGCCCACCCACTCACTCCCTCTTCCCTTTAGAAGAACCCTACCGAGGAAAGCACATGTCGCCTTAAAGAAGGAAGTCCACTTGTCGAAACGTTGGCTCTCGCTTTTACTTTGCTCTCGTTTTGTTCATCGTCTTGTATTTCCATCACCCACCTTCGCCGTGTTTTCCCTGGATTGCTAATGTGGTCGATTTTTGATAAATTTTATTTTATGAACCTCACACACAATTGGTTAACATCTTTTCGACCACAAAGTACAGTACCGGTCTTGCGCCACGTGCCCCTATGCAACTACTGAAATGTAATTAGTTTGAATATTTCTGGTTTATTATTTGTTAATGCATTTCGTTATTCGCGAAAAAAAATATTACGCTCCCCATAAAAGTAACACTCGTTGGTGGCTCGCAAGCGCTAGGGGCACTGCGGTTGTTCACTATGTCTCGACTTCCTAGGTTTGTCGGGCAAGAAGAGCTGCGGTCTGTCAAAAGCGAAGGTACATTAGAAGCCGGGCATAGAGCGAGACAGGCGTGCTATTCATCTCTTCTACACTGGCGCCTGTTGGAGCTAAGCTTTCTTGCCGGGTTCCAGGCAGTTTTTCGCACGTATGGCGACATCTACGAATGCCACGGCGAAGAAGTAAATTAGAAGTTTAGCGTTTTAAGCAGATATAGTTTCATATATTATTACTAGAGGGAACTGCGGCGCTAGTGTCTATGGGAGCTGCAAGAAGGGTGATTTTTTTTTTCATGCGTAGGTATTTTAATGCCCACCCAACGAGGAAGAACGTCCGTCAGTCCGGATTTCAGCCCATGTTCCACGTAAGACGATCGCTTTCAAGATAGGGCCCGAAGCACCGAACGAATTGAATTTCGTGCTGCCTCTCGCTTCAACGCGAACTTAGCGGCGAGAACAGAGCGCACACGAAGCTATCAGCACTCGCCGCGCTGTCCCCATCTCAGCTCGCTTTCCAGATCGGGGGCCCGCGTGGTCGCGCCATATACGCAGCCGCCGCCGCAGTACTTTTGGTCACGGTTGATAATCGTTTGACGCGGATGGATAAGGCGCTAAATAGCGATAGCGGCTTATAATGATCAGAACGCCGTCAGCACACCTGGCGCCACCACCTGCCAGGGGGGGGGGGGGGGCTTCAGCCTCCCCCGAAATTTTTCGTGCTGTGATGCACCGCCGACCAAAAAACCCCCGGCGCCGGAGATCATTCTGGATTTTGTCTAGAATGTATTTTTCACACTCGAAAAGACAATTCGGCGTGAAGATTGTGAACTGGGGCTGTATTTCGTGGAAACGCCCATGCACCTGGAGTCACATAACGCAAAGATCCCTTCCGGGCACAAAGTTTCAAGGGCGCTTTGATGGCGAGCGGGCTCGTCGCGGCTTCTCGCAGAGGGCGCGGAATCTACGGAGCTCATGGATTTCAATTCCGAATCCTTGTGTGTATAAAGATAACATAAACTTCTAATGTGAAAGGTGCACTAACATTTCCAAAGTCGTGCTTTACATTTTCAATTCCGGATATTTGTGAGTTTAATGTTCTTATAGATATTTGACGCCGAAGCTGCATTGACTTTTCTAATGTCGTACAACGGACTGACAAGCCAAATTAACACACTATCAGACAAGTTGTCAAAACATCATGACACAGAAAAGAATAATTTTTTTTTTACCTGCGCCAAAGCGTCCATGTCAAGACGCGACGCTAAAGCCAGCAAAGGTACCTGCGTTCTTATTTTTTTTTTGTACTTTACGAGGACCCAGATTGAGCCTCTTCAATTTATTTGTTCTCGCTACCAGCGGGCAGCCAGAGCCAGCCAGAGGTCATGTGTTTTTCTCATGTTGCCCTGACAACCACGCGGCGCACTTTGGTGCGCGTTCGTTTTTCTCTGGCCTAGTGAATTTCGGCCTCAGAGATTTTGGACGCTTTCTGGCTAGCAGACGACAAAAAGAAGCAATGGTCGCCCTCCGCCACCACTGCAGGGACTCGATGAATTGCATCGGGTTCACTTGAGGGCATCGCCATCATTTCGATGTTATCGCAGCGTCTACGGAAAGTCTTTTATCTCGCCAGTGTAGGATAACGAGCGGGACGCATATGGTTCTCTGTGGACCGAGCGTCTCACGCGTTCTTCGATATTCCTTCGATATACACCAGGTGCCCCAAATAGGCATTAGATGGTGGCCAACATGCTTTCCTTTGCTTTTCTTCATTTCGATGCCCCCCCCCCAACACACACACCCACACACACACACACACACACACACACACGAACACGCACACACACACGCACACACACACGCACACACATACACACAGAGAGAGAGAGAGAGAGAGAGAGAGAGAGAGAGAGAGAGAGAGAGAGAGAGAGAGAGGAGATATTGTTTCGGCGCAACGAATTGTCGCATGGCGAAAGTTTGATTTTGTTACTTCTGCGAAAAGTAATGGGCCACGGAACTTTTCAGTTGCCGGGATACTCTTATCATATTATTGCGATATCAATTATATGGACACTCAAAGCGCATACCTGTCGTCGTCGTCATGTTCCGTATATGAAGTCCAAGGGCGATAACATCCTCAGCGCTCGCCGCATGTTGTATGTGCGGGTCAAAGCGCAGGGGGGGGGGGGAGGCGACGATGGTGGGTCAGTCTTATGCGCGCAACGGAGGAAAGCGGGGAGGAAGCGCGCCGCCTTCCATCGCGCGTGATGCATTGGGGGAGCGGAGGGAGGGTGGGCGGGCCTTAGGATTATGTGTTCTAAAATTATGAGGTTTTACGTGCCAAAACCACTTTCTGATTATGAGGCACGCTGTAGTGGAGAACTCCGGAAATTTCGACTACGTGGGATTCTTTAACGTGCACCTAAATCTAAGTACACGGGTGTTTTTGCATTTCGCCCCCATTGAAATGCGGCACGTGGCCGGGACTCGGTCCCGCGACCTCGTGCTCAGCAGCCCAACACCATAGCCACTGAGCAACCACGCCGGGTGTTCTGTGATCTGTGAATCTGTGATTGCACAACATGTTTATTTGCCTTGTTTGACGCATTATACAGGGTGTTTTAGCCCAATTTACCCAGAGTTTAAAGATATGCCGGTGCACTCTAAGACAACGCGATCAAATGCATGTTGCTCACTTTGGTATGCAGTGTGTCACGATAGTTTTGTATTTTGTTTAATTACATAATTAGTCAAGATTAATTAACTTCTGAAGCAACGAAGCGAGGAAAAAGATTCCAATTAGAGAGTTGCAGAGCTGTTTGAAAAACGTCCGAATAAACAGTTTCTGTGCTTCTATCTATTAAGTATTAGTGTTTGTCAGCTCACTGCGGATACCCGCGAAATAAAAAAGAAACAACGTGACATGCCCGCTTGCGCGTCGTGATTGCATTGCTCCCAATCGTTCCGCGCACAAACAGCCATAGGTGCGCTGCCGCTTAAAAAGTGACAGGGCAGTGACGCAAGCGTTGGCTGTTCGGTTTAAGCTAGCAACCGTTATCTCCTGCGCTGCGTAAAGAGACTGACGGACGTGGTGGTGGTGATATGTAGTAGTTCCAGACAGCGATAAACAGACTATCGTGCATCCGCTGTTAAAGCGCGATTAATTTCGTGATGCCTTTTTCCAACGAGGGAAAAGCAGACATGATCCTTGCCGTAGGAGCTGGAGGCGGACAGAGACGGCAGGCTGCAAGAATATTTTGAAGCTGGCAGCCAGGTACGCGACCGAGCCCGATGACAATATTCAACACCTACGAGTCGCTGAAGCAACCCGGCAGCTTCACAAGAAAGAGGCAGGGAGCTTGACTAATAAATAATTAGGTTCGCTCCAATGTTTTGTCTTTCATGGCGGCTAATCCGCACGCTAGCACAACAGCTAGACTGCACCCTTGTCACCTGCAGTTGCATCAATGCGTGGAGTCAAGGGATCTCCAAAAGAGACTCGACTTCGCGAATTGGACTTTGTTTCTGGAGGAGCGGGATTCTGACTTTTTCACCAAGGTTCCGGACTGACGAGGCGAACTTTTCCCGAAATAGCCAAGTAAATATCCACAACGCACACTATTGCAGTAAGCAAAATCCCCCACTGGCTGGGAATATCCCGCCACCAATATCAGTGGTCTTTTAACGTTTGGTGCGGAATATATGACAGCACAGTCATTGGTCCAGTGTTTTTTAACAACACTCTGATCGGCAAGAGGTATGTAATTCAATTCCTCAAAGGGCCGATTAAGGACTTCTGCTGCAACATGCGACTAGCTCAGCTTGACGCAATGTAGTATCAGCACAACGGGGCCCCAGCCCTCAGCTGCAGTCAAGCACGAACATTGCTTGATGTTAACTTCTCAGGGCAATCGATAGGGAGAAACGGGCCTGTCCTGTGGCCGGCAAGGTCACCCATCCTCAACCCTCTGGACTTTTTCTTGTGGTGCTATATTAAGAATCAGGTATACACGACGGAAAAAACTACTCCAGAAGCCTTACAAGAGAGTATAACTGAAGTCTGCCACAGCATTTCACCGACGGTGCTCAAGGCAGCGACAGCAAGTTTTCTCAGAAGATACCAATGTAGTGTCGCTGCAGAAGGTGACCTTTGTGAGCGGTTGCTGTGAAAGCGCAGGAAAAATAAACGTAAATTGAGTGAAAGACTGCGTCTTGTCAGTTAGGATACTCTTATTCTACCATTTTCAGCTTTCTGAAAACTGAGTTTTTTATTTAGGGATGGGTTCAATTTGCTTACAGCTATCGAGAAATGACGGATCTGTTACTTTCGGCAGCACAAGCGATAACCGCTGTGTCTGCTTAACGCTATAACAAACTTTCGCGAGGGAAGCACATCGCTGGCGTAAATGGCATAGCCAACGCCTACGTCGCTGCCCTGTCGCCTTTTCGGCGGCAGCGCGCCTACGGCTGTCTGCGCGCGAAACGTTGGGGAGCAGTGCAATCACGACGCGCAAGCGGGCATGTAACTTGGTGCTTTGTATTTCGCAGGCATCATCAGTAATCTGAAATACACTAATACTTATTAGATATATAGAAATACAGACACTGTTTATTCGCACGTTTTGCAAACCTCTCTGCCATTTTCTTAGAATTTTTTTCCTAGCTTCGTTACTTCAGAAGTTGGTTTATTAATCTTCTAATTCTAAAAATCTAATTAAGCAAAATACAAAAGATAGCGTGACACTCTTCATACACAAGTGAGCAACATGCATTTGGTCGCGTCGTCTTAGAGTGCATCGGCATATTTTTTAAGTCTGGCTAAAGTTAGCTGAAACCCCTGTATACAGTGACTTTTGCTTAGATACGTAGATTTATTTGACACTTATACGTGTATTTAAATATCTTGTTGCGAAGTTTTCTGGATACATTCAGTGAACTTTGTCCCCAGAAACTTTTTTTGCTTTTTATCAAGCTTTATCTTCGCATTTGTTTATTACATTACTTCGCATTTCTAATGTATATTTTGCAGAATTGCTGCTTTCTATATGTGATCTCTGTTGCGACTACAATTTCGGTGCAATTACTATACACGACCGGTGACAGCTGCTCCTGCGCAGTACATTGGAACGAAGGACAGCGTCACTGAGATTTTTTCCTGGCCGTTGCACATGTACAAAAATATAAAGAAGGTTCTTGAATGACAAAGTTTCATTAAAATATTTGTCCTCAACTTCTTTGTTTCACGGCCTTTACATTTATCATATAAGCGGTATGCACTGCTTTGCTGGTTTCGCACTGATGTAGTTTTAAAGTTCGTGTGATATTTTCTTTCTTATTAAACAGAAAAAAAACGTGGAAGAATTGATATCCGTTATTTCGGGCACGATTTTTGGGACATAAGAATATATTCTTTTATGAAAAAATACATATTTTACGTGTCTTGACAGTGTGTAGCGTCCAAGAATTCGTTTGCAGCATCTTTGGCAATGACAATGTAGTTATTATTCATGCATTTTATCCCTCGGCAAATTCTATGAGGAGGCCGAGCTCCAACGTGAGCGCCCCCCCCCCCTCCCTATGAACGAAATTTCTGGCTACGCCACCGCCACCTGCGGTAGTTTGCTTGCCTCATAAATTTACCTTGCGCCTCCGTCCGCTACAGTTCGCGTCGCCGCAGCGCTGTCGTTTATACTGGTCGGACCAGGTTTGATAACATTGGTAATGACACCGGGCTGCGTTGAGCTGAGTAAGTGGCACAATTCTTACGCATACGTTAGACCACTACCAGTGGAGTTTCTGCGTGAATTCCTATTGCGACAGCTATTCCATGGACCATAAAGGCACATTTCTGCCGTCGACGTCGCCGCGAAGTCAAAGGGCGCTAAAATCGTCTCCACGCGCCGTGTGCTGTATGTGCGAGTGAAAGCGTGCGAGGGTGAGCCGGCGATCGCGGTTCAATCTCGTGCACGCTAGGGAGGAAAGCGGGGACGAAGCGCGCCGTCTTCCGCCGCGCCCAAGGCTCCGGGAGTGCGTTCTTCTCCAGGGTCCCTGGCGGCTGTGCGCGCCTGGGCCGCTGTATCTTGAAAACCATTTGCGACGGGGACAGAGTCCGCCGTGCGCTGCATTGTGCGCTGTGCTTTCGCGGCTTAGTTCGCGTTGATCAGAGGCGCAGCACGAAGGTCAATTTGCTCGCTGCTGCTGCTGCCACACTTTTTTCTCACTCCAGACTTTTGACAGCGAGTTTCCGCGGTCATCGAGTGAGATGTGTTCATGTTTGCCTGTGCGCGCTTGACACCACGCTTGTTAACTTAGGTAGTGCGCCTATGTTTACAAGTTTCTACGGCCGATAAAGATATCCATGCTCCATATAGCTGCCCACCAATTTTCTATCGCAATCGATGATTCGCCTTTCGGTCGAAACTGTGACTTTTTATTTTTTGTGACAAAGGCGAAGGCGGCTGTCGTCAGTGAATTTGAGCAGAACATTGGAATATTCGCCGGCGTTTGCTCGAAAACGGCTCACGTTGAGCTCCACGGTTAGAACTTACGCGCACGGACCATTCCTCGTCGGTGTTTTGAACTCCCGCCACAGGAACCTGCAGTGAAATCACGCCGCCATGACAAAATCGAAAGGTCCAGCAATTCTAAATGAATCGCCCAGCGGAACTATAAACATAGAGATTGAAGAGGCATCGCGCTCTTCCACACAGAGAGCAACCGACGTATATTTTTTAAAATATTCATTGGCAGATCGTAAAAACTTTTACAATTTCTTTTGTAAAAGTTAGATTTTCCATAAGCCTCGGTGTGCTTACGGTATAACATTTCTTGTTCAATAATGTTCATAATAGGCTGCCAACATATGTCTCGTACAGACGCCTATGAACTGAAATAGAATAGAAATCTACATGGTTTCACGGCATTGCCTACACAAATTATGCGTACTTTATGTGGCCAGAAGGAAAAGTGTATAAGGAGGCAAGGCGGACTACAAAGAGGCGGTTTAAAGATATTTTGATAAGGACTGCGTGGCTTTAACTGACGTCCTCACGTACGCCGGAACACGGTTTCTTGAAAGAAAGGACTTGTTCACGGTGAGAATGAGAGGTTTAAGGTACTCACAGAATCACCGAATACAATAGAAAACTTCATCACGAGGCTAGTTCGGGGCATTGTGGGAAACTTACGGGCGTCAAGTGTTACATCATGCGCGAGGCTTTCAAATGCCTTTCCGTTTACCGTGCATTAAACAACGCTTTCATGCCATGATACTCGGGTCATTCTGGGTTCACCTAAAAAGACATATGCGAAGGTCACTTTTCTGAAAATTTAATATTACGGAGCAATTCCTTTAAACATCGTAATATTCTTTTTTTATTTTTGTTTGCATCGTATACTGTACTTGCCCCGACAGGAAGAGAATAATAGCGATGGACGAAGCGGCGGGGTGATTTCGGCTTGTCTATATGTATGATCCATCACATTGGCACATATTGTATATCTGGCTAGCGTCGCCGAAACTGTATATATAGATAGGTGGATGTGCAGACGCTGGTACGCGAAGTACGTGGCTATTTCCTTTAGTGAAGCCTATCCCGAGTAGAGATGTAAACTTTCATGAAAGTTTGAGGGGCGTGAGAAAAACTGGCTTCTCTCATGCTTTTTGCAGATAAATACCAAAAACTAAAAAAAAAGGAATATTGCGCACGTCACAGAGCTATGAAAAACTCGACACATTTATTTCTCTAACACTGAAAATAATATAATTATTTCATTATTACATTATTCATGTGAACATTTTTTTCCCGAAATTGTCAATGTCTTTTTCAACCACTTGCATCTCAAATCCTAAGTGCATGTTCCAGCTCGGGGTAGGAGACTGAGTATTGTTTCTGCAAGCCAAGAAGGGACACCAGAACTACGCCGGTGCTCGTCGCATAGTATAGAAATTACGACGCGCAGAGGAGGCGCCACATAGGGTCCGGATGGTTCGAATCATGCACCGAGAGACCGTATACTGACAGGGGGCCAAGGCCGAGTTTCGAATGAAGTTTTCGATCAGCGCGCTATTGCGGCAACTTTCTTGTTCTCGCACTCTTTCTGTGACGCCTTACAAATGCGAGTGTGGCGTGCGTATACGCTGCCTGCGAAATTGGAACGAAGCGCGATTGCACCGAATGTCGACGTGCGGTCAACGCAAACACGAAGGTCTCGCACTCACATTGCGGGATAGAAAGTGGGCGCCCGCCACATGGCCGGCGCAGCAGACGACAATGGTCCCGGCGTTCAGCGTCAGGAACTTGCGCAGAGTCTCCAGCACTTGCGCCTGCGGTGTACGTTACAATACACCATGACAGCATTGACAACCATTACGTTAAGTATAACCACGAAAATATGCATAACGCGGTGGGTATGGTGGCGAAGAAATCTCGTTCGAGAGCTGTGGAGCGCTAAAGCATAGCGCTGTTCCAACTGAAGCGTGTTCCTCACGGTTAGGTCGCTGAAATTAACGGATATAAATCGTGTCCCTCTCCTTCGTAACAAGAAAGCCACTGCAATAAGCTTCTTTAGGCAGGGAGACTGGTCTGTAGAAAACTTTATTTATTCGGCTTGGACAAATTATGACTTACCGAAGGAACTGATATGGCGATACAGTGCCCTATATACGGCGGTCCAAATTTTGCCGAAGATTTCGCGCTGGGCTGTCTCACTATCATAACTAATAGGTACTTCGCATATTTCCATTTTCTTTCTCTCACTTTACGCTTTTACATTTGCCTACGCTCCTCGTACTTTACAGTGGGGGAGCTACACGCGAGCCCACTGTAACGGGGAACTTTACTCCGACCCTTGTCGCAACGTTGGCTCCAGGCTGAGGCTTCCTCTGTTCGCTTACTGTTGATCAGTGCATTTCTCATGACACGTCGGAATGAGCGAAGACTACCATTCGCTCGGAATGTATACAACGACAACAAATGAGACATCCATGAGGTCATAATGTGCCTCGCACATAAAGTATAATCTTTTCTAATCACTCCGCATCTCCTTACGCAATCCACACGGGGCCTATAGTTCTCTTTTCTATACATAACAGCCAGGGGCCGCATTTCCTTCTATCACAGATCGGGTATGTCCTTTTCAGCACGCACTGATTGGCTGAGCCCGCGGACGTAAATGTGTCGAAAAGAGCACACTTCCTGTTAACATTTATTTCTCGCGCTGCATTGTTCTCAAATTACTTGACAGACTGCGTGCCCGTCAGTCCTGCTCGTCTGCGTGTTTAGAAGTGATATCGTGCGAAATGAGAGTGTCCAGGAAAGTGACCGATCGGAATATGGCCCCAGAGCAAATAAGTTATGAACCTGATCTTCCCACGGATCGTGGTTGGTTGACTCAGGCAAATTCAAATAGCATAAATTTTGTGCCTTAGCACTGCGTCATTGCTCTTGCATGCAGTGGAGTGCTTATCCGCTATAGTAAAATTTAACTGAAAGCCCTATGTGAACCTGACACGGTTGAAGCAAACGTAATAAAAACGGGCACGTCTGCATGCAAGTATCCGAAGGTTTCAACGAGGGCTCCTCCCTGTTTCTGTTTCTGTTGCGGATACAAGACGTATTACAGTGAACGGTTACTATAAAAGGCGGAAATGTAAGTTTTGATTTCGCACTTACAGGAGTCGGACCCGCAAGTGCCGGATTGGCCTGTAAAGAAAACAAAAGGAAGAACCTTGGAACTTAAAGCACCAATGAGACTACTCAAGGAAACCACAAACGGCGCTGGAAAACCGTGCAACGGAACGGCTTTTTATTAACGCATACAACAGCGCTTGACGTTCGGCTTGTTAATGCCGCGTCACTTCAGAAGTGCGGCAGCTCATCAAGACGAATACAGATTCGAAGAAACGCACCACGAGCGTTGAGGTGTCCTTATCTCCATCTGTATTTGTCTTGCCGGGCTGTCGTACTTCTGAAGCGAAGCGCACGCGACACAGGAGAAAGGATGGCTTGTATAGTGCGCATTGTACGTACTACTTACATTCCGGGAGAATAATCGACTATAGACTGGCGCGTAAGTGACAGAGGCGAGAACGGCAACGGATCACTCAGATGATGTTCACGCAAAACATGTACGGCGTCTGCAACAGTCAACATTCCATATGCAATACGCGACATGCAAGAATTGGTCATTCGTATTAAAAATTTAATCTGGGGTTTTACTTGCCAAAACCACGATGTGATTATGCGAAGCTCCTTATAGGGGGAGAGGGGGGGGCGAACTCCGTATTAATTTTGACCACCCGAGGTTCTTTAATGCGCAAACAATGCACGGCTCACGGAAGTTTTTGCATTTTGCCGCCATCTAAATGCAGCCGCCGCGGCTCTGCCCACCTTTGAGCACGCGAATGGATGGGCGCGTGGGACGCCGCCGAAGGCGACGTATAGTTTCGCCTCATGCGCACTCCCCTTCGTACAACCTGTGACCCCTGTTAACCTCCGGGGTGCTGTTTATGCTGCACAGCAGCACAGGCGTCGCGTGCTTGCTATTGCTTCGCCCTTCTAGTGGAACTAATTAAAGTCGCCTTGAAACGATTTTGACGATTTTCACAAGCCTACTGAGTCGTTATAGGTAGGTCGCCTAGTGGCACGGGGCACAACCGAACGCAGAGCTAATATAGCAGTAACAAAGTCTATTCTATTTTGCCGGTTGGCGTAAATTTTCTGCAGGAGCGTAATCGTGAACACGTCGTCCTTTTAAATGTCTAAAACGTTTTACGCACGGTTACAGCAATGTTAGCTCCGTGTTCGGCCAACCCTCGGAGGGCGAGTGCTAGTTTCGGTTTCAAGGAACATGCGCGCTCCGACCGGTTACCGGACATCCTAAATATTCTTTTAATCATCTCTTTGTGAATTTTAAATCGGGCGAAGCGCGGGAAGTGGTTTTCTTCGTGCATCCGTCGAGCATACCTCCGTTCACCCTTGCCACTCGCTCAGCGATATCAAAAGCTGCATCGCGCTTGGTCATCTGCTTCGGTTGTCGTCCCAAGCATGAAGATGGGAAAGATAAGGCAGAGAAGCTTGATCAGGCGGGCAACGAACGGAAGACGCAGGAAACCAGGTCAACCAAGCATTAGACGAAGATGGCTAAATCGAGGCATCACATGCGTTGCGCGGTTCTGTGGTGTTCTATCATGGGGAATTCCAGTTATGCGAAGTTTTCCAGGTTCTCTAATGACAGCAGGTAAGGACAAGTATTTCACTTTATTTTCTGAGCAGGTATTCATTTTGCATGAGTAAACAAGTTCTGTGCAAGCCTGAGTGAACTGGCATAGGAGCAGTGTCGTTCGATCCTTTCGTCATGACGGCAGCCCATCTGCTGTTGGTGGAATACTTGTACTGCAGGGCTTCAGTGCGTGTTTGTTGCGGCATACATTTTGTGCGCTCTCTGTCGACAAATATAGCCAATGCTAAAGTAAAGAAAAAGAAGACACAGCCGTGATCTTTTATCAAATGTCAAGTGCAATGACGGCAAAAGAATGCACGCACGTAATTTCTTGTTGCGTTTTGACAAACAATTGCTAAAATATCATACTGAAAAAGGTTGAAGCTCTCTATTTTATCTGGCTTTTGGAGCGCAGACGGCACCATACGCACAGTTACCTTGATTTAGGCTCAGCTTTGGTGTGTGCAAGTTTATGGGCACTTGTATAAGAGACGAAGCGCAATGTTATTTGTTTTGCCGAGAAAATGTATTTAATAATACCTGTAATACCAGTATAGAGTGCTTAATACTAAATAATTATTAAAGGGAAGATACGAAATAAGCATGAACTAGTAATCCCCTAGCGATGAAGAGTGGCATTAAGTTTTTTTTTTGTGAATGGTTGGTTCCTTGCGTGGTTGTTGTATCAAAATAGTGTCCGAATACTTGCCGTGTTTTTCTGTATATATGAATATGACGCAAAGTATGACGACAGGCAGATTATACATGCTTGTAAGTGCTATAGAAATATGCTTCCTCATTTGGCATATAGTTCAAATAATGAGATTAGTTATAGGCTGCTTCCTGTTCATGCAGATGCCTGTAGCCAGTTTAAAATTCTATGGGTCCTTACATATCATGCTGTCAATGAAATACATGTATTGTAGTATACCTTCTTTCTGTAAGCCACAAGATGTGTCGCCGTCATAATATACGTGATAGTCAAGTTCCACGTGACCAGCCCGTGATGGCTAATTTCGCATTGCTTTGGATCTTCTGGAATCTATGTTCGCTCATTATGACAAATTTCAGTTGTGAATGAAAATTCCTTCTGCAGATTGGCACTTTATCACTTTGTAGAGGTCCTCCTTTTTCCAGTACGGAATGTGTGAATAAAATCAAAAACGTTCATCTTTTACTTGCGTTGTGTTTTGGCTGACCGAGAAATCGGCCAGCTTAAGCTGATCGACTTTAGAACACACGAACAAAATTAAGGATTCATAGTGCCAGGAAGTTTTCTTTATACTATCCCCCCCCCTCCCCCCACTATATCGGTGGACTAGTTGAACTGTAGCCCTAAATTGAACCGCAAGTTACAAAGCGACTATTTTCACGACATGACGAAATGTAATATATTGCCTGCGAATATTTGTATTTAATGACGGTGTGCTATATAAATATTTTTCATTGTAATTTCTGACCACTTGCGCATACGATCGCTGTACCAGTGCTTAAAAAAATGAATAGAAGCTTCCAAGGTAAACACGGCAGAAAGAAAAACGCTTCCTAAACACAGCACCCTTGGTTCTGCTCCGCGATTTTACCAATCTCGCCGCGCGGCCAGCGGACCTGCAAGAGAGTACCAACACAGCCTGCTTGCATGCCAAGTAGGAAAGGAGGGCTTCGGGGAAAGCCTGCTCCTCC